>NC_062289.1:5569722-6208333 GCF_902655055.1 Lutra lutra | reverse complement strand
GAAATTATTGGACTATAGTTTTATCACATTTGGGAAAATGTTGACCAATGTTCTTCAAATATTTTTCTGCCACCCCCTTCAAGATACTAATTATATATATATATTCCATATAGCTGTCCCATAGTTCACTGATGCTCTATTCAATTTTGATTATTCTTTTTTCTCTATCTTTTCTTTGGTCATTTCTTTTGCTATGTCTTCATGTTCTCTAACCTTTTCCTGCAATATCTCATCTTCTCCAATTCATACAACATGTTTTATTTGTTTATTTCTGGTTTGTATTTATATCATACAGTGTAATATCATGAATGTATGAACAGCACACACCTTCATAAATTCCTTCTTTTAATACAAAATTACAAATTGTGTAAATGGTAGTAGAATAAAAGGTAAACCAAGATGATTTAAGTGTAACACTAGTCAGAGTCCTAACTAAGGAGTTGTCTTAACTAAGGTGCTAAGGAGTTCTCAACACAACTGCTGAAGGAAAGTTCTGGAACTCTGTGCCAGAACTGTTAAAGCCAAAATTGGTGTAAATGTTTCTACCCTTTGATTTACAACATCCTGTAATGGTTAAATAAACAACAACAACAACAACAAAAATTGATTCAAAACAGAGATAGACAAAAATAAACAGGTTTACTAACAACTCACCTTCACAGATCAAATTATAGTGGATAAAAAAATCTATGAAAATAACATCCATTCAATAGTGTGCTTAGACTAGAGTTCAATCTCTTCTCTCATTCTCCCTGTCACCTTCATCTTTCTGCCCTGAAAATGCCTCGGGGTGAATTCAACCCTTAACATTTCTTCAAGGATAACCAAATACAGTATTGACTGCTGCTAATGGACACTATCTTGTAATGTGTCAGATTTGAGTGTTGACCTGAATGGGCCACTCAGTCACGTGCAGCAATTCCAGCATATTTTGTTTAGTAACTTTGCTCCTCTCTTCTCTCCAGGAATCATTCACCCTGTCCTTTTTATTCCTTTATGTTTTCCCAGGTCACATTCTCTGCCATTTTTGCAGCCTTTATTTTTCTCCTGGAATCTCAGAAGAATTTTTATAAATCCAATTTATAAACTAATTTTTCGTGTTCCTTTGACTTTCCACTTTTCTTCGTCATGTGCACACACAGCTCTTGCAATAAAATTTCAAGAAAAATTTGGATATACCTTTTAATCCCCATTTCTTCAACTGCACTCTAGTCCCCAGTCCAAATCACCATGCGTTTACTCCCACTATTCTTCAGAAAATGTTCTTAGCATCACCACTGACCATCACAGTCAAGTCTTTACAAACTCTGAAATGTTAGGCTCATTTTTTCCCACTCCCTCCTATTAATTTTTGTTGTTGTTGTTGTTGTTGTTGTTGTTGTTGGGAGGGGGAGAGACAGAGCATGGAGGAGGGGCAGAGGGAAAGCAAGATAGAGAGAATCCTGAGCAGACTCCCCACTAATGGGAAGCTTGATCCCATAATCTTGAGATCACAACTCGAGCCAAAATCAATGCTCAGACACTCAACTGACTGAGCCACCCAGGCACCACTTTAAAAAAGTAATCTTATGGCAAAACATTTTCTTGGTAGGTACCTAGATCAGTAGGTTTTCCCAGTAGATAGCTAGGAATAAGAACCCTAGAAGAATTAAAAAAAAAAATAAGTTCAATATGCTACACATATATTTTGTTATCTTGCCCGTATATATTTTTTTGAAATGTAAGTTGAAATTGGGTGGATCCCCTTCAGTTGGTGTATACCACCTGTATCTCACGTGCAAACATAGGTAAATAGAAGAAACAGGAATATTTGAGTTTTCAAACATATACCTATTCAGTCATTAGCCTTCACATAATGAGAAGTTTTTCCAAAAGCATTCTTCTAATGCTAACTCACTATTATATGTGAAGCTAGACAAATTGTGACATAAGTTAACTTTGATCCTGGGAGATGTGTGGGCATGAACTGAGCATTTGATCTGGTAGGCCACACCTTATACATCCATTCAAACCGAAGGTAGTATGGAGATGGTGGCCAACAATGATTTGGATACAAACATTGGATACAAAATTGGATACAAATATTGGATACAACAACATTAGATACAGAATATCCTAAGACTGAGTATTCTTTATGTGGTTTGATTTTAGGGTTAAGGACAGTCTGGGACTACTGTCCAAGAGATTGAAAGGGATGGAATTGGAGCCAGGTGATGGTATTTGCATCATGGAAAAGAAGAGTTTTATTAGAGCTAAGGCAGCCTAGAGAAACATACACCTAAGCCTTGGGTGGTAACAAAAGGCAGAGCAAACACTGATGTTGTTACTGATAAAGGGTTCTAGAGTTAAGAAACGTCACAAGAATGTCACTTCCTGGCTCACAGGCAGTAGATTTGGTATCAGGTTGACACAGAAAGCAGGTCTGGTGAAACTTCCAGGTTATACATATTTTTCTTTCATTCTTTTGAATTTTGATTAAAAATTATGCCATTTGATTTTCATGGAAAAATTACATTTTGAATTGATTTAGGGATATTTTAAAAGTTTAGTAACTGTGAAAAAAAAAACAAATTATGATAGCAAAGTGAGGTCCTCATGTAATGAATTACAAAAGATTGTATTTGCTTGCTCTTGGCAACTTATTTGGAAAAGAACACTACTCTCATTAATCCCCAGTAATATGCAGAAATTGAAACCAGAGTGGGAATGACACTCTTAAATGTAAATACGTTCTATAGGAAAGTAAAAGGATTAATGTTTTATTTTCCAAACCTGTTGACCCTGTGATAAAGAGCAACAGCAGATGGTTGGATCCAAATATACACAACTATCAACACACTCCTAGTATTTAATGCAACACATTCCAATGGGACCTTTGAAAGATTTAAGTAGTAACCTCCAGGGATCCAAGGGAAGGTATAGGTGGGATGTGGTAGGATGTTTTCTATTAAGCAGTAAGTGCCACATGCACTATATTTAAAAATGGGATATATAGAGCCGACACAGTCATGGAGGGTTCTCAGGCTCCTGAGAATCATCACATGGGAGACTCTCCACTCACAGATACTTTGCAAAACATCTCTGCAGTTGAAGGACGGCAGGGTGGCTGTGACCTTTAGGCCACTCCATGTTTCTCCTGCCATAAGTAGGTGAAGAGCAGCTCCTACATATCTGCCATCAGGGGCTGAACACATGATTGCCTTCCAAGACTGTCTTAAAATTCATCTGCTTCTCACAGGGTTTCCTTATGCCTCTCTGATGTCCCCCTTCAGTTTCCTAATACCTCCTCAGCTAGATTTCTTAATTTAAACAGGAAATTTCTCTAGATTTGGTTCCTAGAGAGTTCATAGCCTCATGCTCCTGCACATGGTGATGGCTCCATGAATAGTCATTAAATAAAAACATGAAAAATAATTTTGTTTATATCAATCTTGATCAGTAGAAAATAATTTTCCTTTAAGAACTATATGGAGGAAAGTCATAAACATCTAGATAGAAACAGAAACTCTTAAAACCCGAGAAAATTTTAAATTTAGACCAAGAGAGCCTATGAAATAGTAAGTGACATAGGTGACAGTCAAGTCATAGGTAAAAAATAATTTAATGGATGGGATACCTTAGGTAAATGTCTCAGTTAAATGACAGGTGAATTCATAAGTTAATATGAGTTAATAAAGGGAAGTACATCAAATAGACTATCCTTACTATGTGAGTTATCTAACAGATTTTTCCCTGAGGACTATTAAATGGCACATTTCCACAATTTCAGGGAAAATTAAATATGAAGATAGCTTTTGCTCAGAGGAATATTTAACATTTTGTAGAGACAATGATTAAAATCCCAGCTTCTAAGATATGTAAACACACACACACAGGAACATGTTTTGGTATCACACAAGGAAAGATACCTTCCATGAAACACAAAATTTAGAAAAAACTTTATTGCTTATTTTATCAACCAATAAATGTCAAAACAGAAATAACATACTTGGAAAGGAAAAAAAAAAAAAAAAAGTCTTGATGTTACCAAAAAACAATGTATTTTGTTCATAGGTCAAAGAAGTAGTGACAGTAGAGACTGGCCCAAACCAGCATTCTTGGAGGAGTAACTGAACCAATTTCTACATGCCCTGTAAGGTCCTGTTATCCAAGACAGTGACACTGTGACCTGTGCAGAAGCAAGCAGTCTCTGATAGCAGTTTTGATATTATCCAGACTCATAAGTAATAATGCCTGAGTTCAGAGCCAGCAGAGAAGGGAAACATGTAAATCTAATATCTACCTGTGGATTCCAGGACACTTAACATGAGTAGGAACTGAGGGAAAGATCAGTTGGACTCCTTGTCAATCTGATGCCTTGGAGCTCAGATACTGAATACTTCAATCAGCAGGTATGGACAGCATTGGCTCCATTATCCATACTGTGTGCTTTAGCATTCTAACCACACAGTGCTTAGTAGGCTGCCTTTGTGCCAGATAACATGCAAGGAGCAGGGATGCAAAGATGACTTTCCCAGTTTTTGTTGGTGAAAATAAGCAGGGAAAGCAGAAAGTGTAACACTGGGTATTGGCAAATGATGACTTATTATTACAGTAGCCAAAAGAGAACACCATTTAAAAAGCATACAGACAACTGGCAAGATTTTACTATGAGATGTTCATTTTATTTTGAAATTTATATGTAGCTTAAGATGAAGTCATTCTTGCTCTTTCTATAGACTCTTTAAAAGGAGATTGAAATTTCTGGTATATTCACTAAAACATACTTGCACTTAATTTAGCTTAAATAATTAATAGCAGACAATGAATATGTTGGGAGGAAAAAATCTCCTCTACCTTTTTTGGTTCTTTGGTTGGGCTAATAATCTAAACACAAGACAGATTAACAGGAGAAAAACAAATTGAAAGATGTATGTATAGGGGACCCATAAGAATAAGAGAACCAAGGATAAGCCAGTCAGGTGAGGCTTATATGCCATCCTGAGCTAAGGAATAGGGAAGGGACCTGGGACTTCAAAGTCCCAGGGGGGATGATGATTCACAGGACAATAAGAAGAGTAGATGTTTGGTAATTAGGCATTTGTCTGCCGTACACATAAGGGCATTCAGATAAAAATTTACCTCTGTTATTGGCTCTCTTTCTGGGTCAGGCTGACAGTCTAAGTTATTTTGATAGTTAAGGGAGAGGTAAAATTTCTCTTGAGGCTGCTGCATCTTGATTGCCTTTAGATAAAAATAATTGGCATGTCAAAGTGGCATATTTTGGGGCCACATATTTTGCTCCCCCTCAAATACAATGCATTTTTTAAAATCATAGAGTCTTAGTTTGTGATTTTTGTGAAAAAAAAAGTCATTTTTATACATAAACTTTGTTCATGTTGATTAGGATACAGATCGGTCTTTCAACTTAAATGTTTTAACAAGAATTTCTTTATATGGAAATATGGCTATTGATACATTTTTGTAGTGTTTTATATTACTCAGAAAATTAATATTCTGTCATTTCTAATCATAATATATAGCAAAATAATTTGAAATTTTTAAACAACTCTTGAATAGATAATAAATTTGACCTATAAATATAGTAAATTGTGATCACTTTAATCATCACACAATATTTTTCTTTTCTTAAAGATTTTATTTATTTATTTGTCTATTTATTTATTTTAGAGAGAGAGTGAGCACAGTGGGGAGAGGGGCAGAGGAAGAGGGTGAGGGTTGGGGGAGAGAGAATGGATCTCTCAAAGACTCCGCAATGAGTGTGGAGCCAAACTCAGGGCTTGATCTCAGGACCCTAAGATCATGACCTGAGCCAAAACTAAGAGTTGGGCATCCAACTGACTAAGCCACCCAGGCACCCCTCATCACACAATTTTAATCAACATTCTTCACTAGTTATATTTTGCATATTTTCAGTTGTTAAGAAACTTGAATATTTCCAAGCTAGATCAATAACACAATAATATCATTGTATCTGATACACATATTCACTTATTCCAAGACCATTTAATTGAACAAATGGCTGTCAACTTCCAAACACAGTGAAAGACTTTGAAAAGGCTTGAACACAAACTACAGGTGAATGAAACTTACATTTAATGGTGGGGGAAAGAAAGTTGATGAATGAATAAACACACTATGCTATAATAAATGAATAAATGCAATAAATATACTTTTTTCCTTGTGTGCTGATGTCTTTCATTAAGGTGGTGCGGCCACTTTGGAAAACAGTGTGGAGATTCCTCAAGAAATTAAAAATAGAGCTTCCCTATGACCCTGCAATTGCACTACTGGGTATTTACCCCAACGATACAGATGTAGTGAAAAGAAGGGCCATCTGTACCCCAATGTTTATAGCAGCAATGGCCACGGTTGCCGAATTGTGGAAAGAACCAAGATGCCCTTCAATGGACGAATGGATAAGGAAGATGTGGTCCATATACACTATGGAGTATTATGCCTCCATCAGAAAGGATGAATACCCAACTTTTGTAGCAACATGGACGGGACTGGAAGAGATTGTGCTGAGTGAAATAAGTCAAGCAGAGAGAGTCAATTATCATATGGTTTCACTTATTTGTGGAGCATAACAAATAGCATGGAGGACAAGGGGAGATGGAGAGGAGAAGGGAGTTGAGGAAAATTGGAAGGGGAGGTGAACCATGAGAGACTACAGACTCTGAAAAACAATCTGAGGGTTTTGAAGGGGTGGGGGGTGGGAGGTTGGGGAAACCAGGTAATGGGTATTAGAGAGGGCACAGATTGCATGGAGCACTGGGTGCGGTGCAAAAACAATGAATACTGTTATGCTGAAAAGAAATAAAAAATTAAAAAATTTAAAAAAAAAGAATATACATTATTCACATTTTCCAAGGGTGATAAGTGATACAAAAGAACATTGCAGAAAATTAGGAGGATGTAGAAGAACTTCTTACTACTCTTTTATGTTAAAACTGCATAAGATAATATGTTTTAGTATTGGCAAGTTGAAAAAATTGACTACTTTAAGAGATAAACCTCAGTAGATATTTAAATACAAGTCAAGAATTAAGGGATAATTGTAGAAAATGGCCTTGGTTTAATCTGTCTTAAATCTCAATGCAGAGGTAGTGATATAAAATGTATAAAATTCCTAGAAAAAGCATAGTTCCAAAATGTCAATAGGGATTCAAGTTGTTCTTGAATTATAAAGGCACTTGACAAAGATTTTCCATGTAAAATATTAGGTGATAACATTCATATGTCCTTTTGTAAACTACTCAGTATGAAGTATGAAATATAAAGAAAAATGGACCAATTTGTATCTTGTTTTATATATTTTACTAGGAGTTTACAACCTCAGAAACATGAGAATCTATGATAGAAATTACCAGTGTAAGGATGACCCTATTAAAACAATTTAGTTTCTTGAAATTTTATGGGATCTTAATAAAGTGGGGTTTTTTTGTTTTGTTTTGTTTTTGTCTTATACACAGAACAAAATTATTTGGCAAGGGATTTGTCATAGTATTTTATTATCATGCATCTGTTCTATACCCTAATTATCTTGCACTTTTTAATAATACATTTACATGACTGACTATAACCTCCTGAAGCAGCACATAGCTAAGCAAAAATTAATGCACATAGTAAAAATAATTTGAGACTCTAGAGCTAATATCCTGTAGCATTACATGCCTGGACTGGGTGTATAAAGTACCTTTTCCACACCTTGCTAAATAAAGTCAGTAAATTCAAAGTTTGTTTACACACACACACACAACACACACACACACACACGTATCACAATATATTTAAATGGCTGAATTCAAATAGTATGGACCTGTTCATAGACACCTCGGTATTATAAAAACAAAACCAAAAGAAACAGACCAGAAAAGAACAGGGCTCTGATTTGGCCATACATTGCTTAGCACACAATAGGAGTGCAGGAAGGGATTGTTGGCAGAAAACCATGCTTGCAAAGTGTCTGTTATCCAGCCTCTAGTCATATGAGGACTCTAAATGAGATTTTAACCTCATAGAAACTACCTGATTGAATCATGACATATATATTCTAAGAGAATAGTTTAAATTAAAAGATGCTGTCCAAAGTGATTTTAGTATTATTATCAAAATCTCCCGTCATACTAGGACTTAAACAGAAAATAACAATTAGAAATGAATCAGTCAAGAATTGTGGTAAATCACAATGATGTCCCTTTTTCCATAAGAATCTCCTGCAGAACTATGCACTAAACTCACTGTGCTATTTGTAGTATTTGAGAATGGTTAACATATGAACCCTGGTCCACATAAACCACAGACTTCCAAGACAAGTAGACATATGCACAAGCAACTATGTTACCATAGAGCTGATTCTCTCTCTCACACACACACATGCAAAGGTATAGGTATATGTATAACAGCACAAATCTCTTATTTTAAAATTTTATGTGTAAGTTGGTAGTTACATATATATATGTATAAATATGTATTAACATCAGTACAAATATAAGAATGAAAATTTTTGTCTCCTACAGTACCAGGTCTTCTCTCTTATCATCTGGCAAACTTGGGATCTAACTGTAGTTATGATTCTGGGGTCAGTGGGCATTGGGGTAGATTTTGAAGAATGTTAGCATCTCCTCCCAAAACTACAGTCCATGCATGGAAGGTCATGGGGAATGAATACCCCGACTTCATTTTCTTTTTGTCTTCTGTCAGTGCCTCATATTTGTCTGTAGCTGAATGGGAGCACGTGGAATAAAGCTCACCGATCTCCTCTGTAACGGTAAATATGCAGGAGGACAAAACGCGGTGGAGAGCACTGAGAGCTGATCAGGACAGACAATTAAGAGACATTCAGAAGAGCTGCCATAATGGAATGATGAATGTCATCATGTGTCTTTGTTGACATTGCTTCCCCAGGGTGAGGGAAGGGGGGCTCACTCTTCAGGGATCTCCACAGAGCACGTGTTCACTGGCTTTCCTGACTGCTGTTCATCTGTCCTTATCCCCAGGTTTGGGTTGGGGGTGCCATTTTCTGTTTTCAGAAATTGCTTAGCTTCATTCTGGTAAAATATTCACCCATGACTTTCATTTTCCTTTCCTTTCCTTTCCTTTCCTTTCCTTTCCTTTCCTTTCCTTTCCTTTCCTTTCCTTTCCTTCCCTTCCCTTCCCTTCCCTTCCCTTCCCTTTTCCTTTCTTCTTCTTCTTCTTCTTCTTCTTCTTCTTCTTCTTCTTCTTCTTCTTCTTCTTCTTCTTCTTCTTCTTCTTCTTTTAAAGATTTACTTATTTCGGGGTGCCTGAGTGGCTCAGTGGGTTAAAGCCTCTGCCTTCAGCTTGGGTCATGATCCCAGGGTCCTGAGATCGAGCCCCACGTCGGGCTCTCTGCTACACAGAGAGCCTGCTTCCTCCTCTCTCTCCCCGCCTGCTTCTCTGACTACTTGTGATATTTGTCAAATAAATAAATAAATTAAAAAAAAAAAAGATTTACTTATTTATTTGAAAGAAAGAGAGAGAATGTGTGAGTGGGGGGAGGGCAGAGGAGGAAAGATAATCTTTAGGCAGACTCCCTGTTGAGCGCTCCATACAGGGGTTCAATCTCACAGCTCTGAGATCATGACCTGAGCCAAAAGCAAGAGTCCAGACTTAAAGGACTGAGCCACCCAGGGACCCCTCACCCATGACTTTCTTATAACTAGGGCTGTCATATTTTTGGCAGAGGGAAGTCATGTTTTTTCTCTTTTACTGTCCTCCTTGCCTTCACTACTAATTTTATTTATTCTGTGATTAAACAGCTGGGTCAAAAAGTAGACCATTTCTCAATGCTTTTATGTTGTGACTACACATTTTTCCAGCTGCCCAACAATGGTCATCTCATAATGCACTAAATTTGTGGTAAAGAAAGGGGTTCCCTCTGGAAGCACTGAAAATTGTTTTGCTAACAAAACCAGGTTTTGCCTGCTTTGCATGGCTAGTGGTCCCATGTAGATTCAACATAAACAGTTTTCTCAGTTAAGATGAAAAACTTTAATTAGTTCCCCATAGTGTCCAATGCCCAAAAAAGGGAGCAGTTTACTAACCCATAGATTCCTGTTTTCATCACTTATTATTAGCCTGCAATTTACTCAGAAAAAACTGCATGAAGATAGAAAATAAATGAAAGCATGCTCACAGTGAAGACATGGGAAAAGCGCTAACAATTGTCTGCAGGGCCCCTAACTTGTAGAAAGTAGTCATACATTAAGAATTAATAACACATAAGAAAAGCTCGAATAAAAAAGTCAGAATGAAAAAACAGAACTTTATCTCAATTTAGTGCCACGTAATATAAATTGTGCACATAACTAGTTTTAAAATAAGGCCACTACAAATATGCACAATAACTTTTACATGAAAAATTATCACAATCTGTTAATACTGCAAATGACTAGGTATTCTAACTTCAACGTGATCCTTTGTATAAGTACTCCGAGTTCTAGCTGGTTCTAAGGAAATACTCCTTCCTAATTTCTTACTCAAGTTTTATCAGCAAAAATTCATGATATAGGTTTCAAGGGCATTAATATAAAGAAAACAAGAGATTATATGACTAAGATAAAATGGACCTATATCATTACAGTCACTGGATGAAGTTAGCATAAAAATTGGATTTGATTATAGATGTTTTAAATAAATTTTAAGACATTTATTTAAAACTGTATCACTCTGAAAGTATTTTTAAATCTCAAGTGACAACCCAGGGTGCCACATAGCACATTCCTTGAGAGACAAAATGATGACTCTGAGTCTTATAACTTGAAACAAAGAGAGGCCCCAAGGGCTGGACCATTAGACACTGCCAAAGGTGTGTGGGGGGAACTCTCGGTTTTATTATCATCATAGACTGTAAAGTATGCAAAACAAGGAAAGAACAACTCAAGAAAGTGATCACATGAGGGGCAGCAAGGAATCGTGTGCATGACTCTCAGCACGGGTCCTAGTGAGGCATTAACTAGCTGGCTGCAGGGGATGGGAGAGCCAACCTCAGTAAGCCTCTCTTATCCTCCATCATAGATGTGTTCAGCATGCACTGTTTTCAGTACAAAAGATTGGGGAAGGGTTGGCTTTTGCCAGATGCATACAGCTTTTGCCATATATACTTGTTCCTGTTCTTAACTGTTTCTACTACCAGCTGAGGTCTTGCTCTCCCACACCGGGGTACCAGGGTGGCTTGGTTGGCTGAGTGTCTGACTCTTGACTTTGGCCTAGGTTCTTATCTCAAGAGCTGTGGGATCCACTGTGGCCTCGGGACTCAGGTTCCAAGCTCAGTGTGGAGTCTGCTTGTCCCTCTCCCTCTGCTCCTCCTCCATTCCCCACCCTCTCTCAAATAAATAAATAAATAAATAAAATCTATAAAAAACATAAGGTGACATCCCATTTTGGAAAGAAATTTTCAGCATATTAGGTATAAAATGAATATTACAATCACTGTTAAAAAATGAAAGAGAAAATAACTTTACTTCATCAAAATTTATAGAACAGCAGTTTAAATCAGTATGCATGTACTTTCATTACGGGGCAAACAGTGATGGTGGGCTGCCCAATACTATTACTACAAGATGGAAATAAATTTTAAAACAAACCGTTCCTAACATATCTAAGGTATGCCTATGACTTCTTCAAATGATAACACCCCTAGTGTGGTGACATTTTTGATTCTAGTCCTTTCATCATTTTGTGAAATATTCCAGAAGACATCATAGCCTGAACAGTTTCATCCTTTGAATAGAATGGTAGAGAGATTAGTCCAGCTTCGAAGTAACAGAGACACAGATTCATTCATCTTCTCATCAGCTGGTAAATCTTTTCTTGCTTTCAAGATTTGGTATTATATTTCATATTACAGACTTTTATGGATATCGAGTTAATGAAAGTGAAATATGTGGCATGACTAAGCACTTAGTTGAATGGCATCCGCATACATAACAAAGGTAATTATGTTAAATATGGTGAGGATGACGAATTATGGAAGAGGAGGAAATGGAGACTGGGGGAAAAAAAGAAATTCTAAATTCATTGTACTGTCGGCTAAAATAAGTTTATAATGTTCATGCCAAGGAAAATACTATTTTTTTAAAAGTAAATAACACGGACAGGTTTGTATAAAAACCCAGTGGAATTAATAGTTTTATGTCTGTGTAAATATCAATAATGGCAGTTCAATTTTATAAAATATATTTTACTTATTTTAAAATTATCACTTAGTTGTCTTTCATTATTTGTGACAGCAATACTTTTTAATATTCAGTATAGAATTTTTAATACTTTTTGTTCAATTATTCCTGAACAGTTTATCATTTTGATGTTATTTTGAATAATTGTTTCATCTCACTTTTAGTAGCTAATAGATTGCATATAAAAATTAGATATATCTATATTACTTCCTATATTGTAACCTTGCTAAAATGATTTATTCCATTGTTTTCTATATGCCCCAGACTCCTCTTGTGGGAATACCCATGCCATGACTAAGTACAATTTTATTTCTCCTTTTCTAATCTTCTTTCTTAAATTTTCCATGTAAATTTTTCTGCTTTCGTGCTGTGTTGTGGCACCCATCCGATGTTGAACAGAAGTGGTGAGAGCAGATACTCTTTTATTTACTTCTGCCATGGGGGGGACGTTGTTTAATATTCCATGTTTAAGTATAATGCCTGCTATAGGTTTTCCCATAATGACTTTTAGAGGAAGGATAATATTTCCTTCTATTTTTAGTTTCCCACAAAATTTTATTCATGAATTTATGTTGAATTTTGACAAAAGTTTCCTCCATCTATTGAGAAGAGAGTCTAGATGGTCTCTTTTCTTCCGTCAATATGGTGATTGTCTAATTTCTGGATACTAATGAAAACTTGTCCTCTTGATTTGCAGCCACTCCCCCGCCCCCCAGTCATAGTGCCTCTATCCTCTTCTGTATTATTGGATCAGATTTGGTAGCACTTGTGAAGAATCCATGATGCACATTGATCTGTAATTTCTATTTCTTGTTGACATTTTCAGACCTTATAAAACTAATTGCAAAGCATTGCTTCTTGCTCTATTTTCTGGACAGTTCGGTGCTCTCCTCAGACCACTCCTGTCTTTTACAGGCTGGAAGCACTCATTTCTTCAAAGGCTGCAGTGTAGGCAGCTGGGAGCTCTCAGTTACATTTCTCTCCAAGAATTGTCTTGGCCTTCAGGAGGCCCCTTCCCAAGGCCTAACTGGTATAATGTCTCAGGCTTTGGAGAGGTGTGCTGGGGGCAAGCCAGGCACTGGATAAATAAGTTGAAAAGCTGAAAAGGATTAATCCTCATTTAAAAGGCTGCATTTAAATCCAGAGGGCTACCTTTCAGCATATTAATGGTGCTCTCCAACTAACCTCTCCAAACTGGTTAAAACTGGGGATTAGGTCCAGAGGTCAATTACCAGAGTAGGAGAAGACTGGAGAGAATTCAATTCATAGAAAAAATACTTCCCCGAAATCAGTACCTTTTTGGTACCTTGGCCATCCCCTATTTGTCTTTTAAGCAGTTCTGCTTCTGTGATCAAACCTTGATTGGTCCTGAGAATTCTCTTGAAGAAGGAAACTTTAAAAAATGGGTGTCTGAATTGGTTCTTAGTTTTCTGGAGTTTGTTCCCTGATCTCATTAGATTAAAAGGAAGAAAGAAATCTGTTTATGTTGGTAAAGGGTACACTTGCCACACATCACACAGTGGCAAAACAGTTACTTAAATGACCACTTGTGGTTACAATGACATCAAATAAGTAAAAAGCAAATGCTCTGGATGACAAAGTGGTTGCCGTGATAGAACTCTTTAATAAAAAATAAAGGATAAATGTTTCACTGGTTATTTCTATAGGTACTGGAGAAACTGGTGAAAAAAATGGCAGTATCAGAGCTACAGATCATCAAGTCAATGCCAGGTAAGGGACCAGAAGCTTCTAAGATTTCACTAAAAGAAAATCTTACATCCTCTATCCCCCCAGCCAGGATTTGTGTAAAATGTGATGCAAAATCCCTTCCATCACCGGTTGAATTACACTCACACTGAATCCACAAACTCGCAAGATCTGTTATGGGAATGTTAAGGAGAAAGAATATTAATTGGGAAGGTGAGAGACCCTTAATATGGATGGGGAGGGATGGAGACAGGCAGATGCTGTTGAATTTGATGACCCCAAATGCCATCAAGATGCCTTTATCAATAAGAGCCCTCATTTCTTCCCTAGTGGGGAAGCTGTAATGCCTGAGCGGCCATCATGAGTAGACCGCTCAGTCAACTGAAACTTGACCCTAAGAATGGTCTGCAATAACCACGTAAAAACGCAGGGCTTAGTGCATTATAAAAAAGTACCCAACAACTTATGGAGATTGGCATTCCATGGCATATTTACCATATAAGAATTACCAACACCCTAAATTTGTCGCTCAAGACTGCCCAGATGACCTTCCCTTCATGAGAGATGAAATACATTCTTGACAAGAGTCCCAATAACCTCAAAGAATTCTACCGTGACTATTACCTGTAGGCAAGACAATGGCAGCACCCTCAAAGGGGTCCTTAGAATTCTGTAAGGATGAGAGATTCCTGGGGTTACAAGAGTCACATAGTAATACTTTACCATTGAGAGTGAGGCAGACAGGGATGTCATGATAGGAACAGGCCTGAGGCTATAAAAAGTACATCTACCCTGGCTGGTTGGAACTCCCAGCTACCTCTGTCACACATGATCCTGGATGCCGGGCAGCCTACATCAGCCTGTTTAGGATTTGCGCATTTTGTAGATTTTTACGTCGTATGTGTATGTGGCTTAACACCCAGAATCAGAGACCTGTGTAGATACTGGACTTGCTCTTTGCAAATCCCAGCATCAGCAACCCCTGAAATATGATTTCTGTCTCAACATGAGAAGAAGCAGTGCTCTGCCTGGACAGCCCCTCCGGAACCATGAGCCAGAAAAGCCACTCCGGGAAGAATCCAGGGTGATCAAAGAGACCACTCATTTGTTTTCCTTCTCTCAGAGATCCCAGTGCTATGCTGATGGTTATCCAATGTCTTAAAGCAGTCAACTACTAATATTCTTTTTTTTTTCCAACTACTAATATTCTGTCCAGTTTTCCAGCTATTAACAGTGACAAGCAATTCCTGTCCCAGTTATTCCGTAAAGCTGCACTGTCCATTTTGTTCTGATTCTTTTTTTTTTTTTTTTTGGTTCAATTTCTGTGTTAAGATTTATTGACTCTTATTAAGATTATATTTTATTTGTGTTTCTGAACATATGTTCCTTTAATTCTTTGAATCCCTTCCAAGTCCAGGATCTGGCCACTGAATTTAGTTGCAATTGACTTTTATTATAATTGTCTCTAGAGCATGTTTTCTTCTCCCATCGTTGGTCTGTGTCTGTCCCTACTGTTTTTGCTTATTTTATGTTTTACATCACGTAACAGTTCTTTCTAGATGACACAAAGTATTGAATTCTGTTGTCTCTCAGAAGAATGTTGCACTTTTCTCAATAGGTTTTTGGATTATCAGAGAAGAGTGTGACCACCTTTTTTTCCCTCTGCATGTAGTGATGCATATTTAATGCATATGCACACTATACTTTAAATACCATATATTTTATAACAGTTTACAAATATAGCTTCAGGTTATTTTTTACCCTTTATTTTTAATTCATTAAGAAATAATATAATTTAACGTGTCATACTTTAATTATTGAAAGGTACTCGTTTCATATATCCCATGGAAATAAAAGATACTTTAAATCTATGTTTACTAGCTCAAATGACTAAAAAATATTTTTAAAGCATAAAATTAAAATTTTCATGGATGGAATATTAGTATTATCTCTAAATATTGAGGGGAGTAGTAGAATGCTATACTTCTAAATATTTGACCAATATTGAATCACTCCAGCTGAGTCTTCAGGCAATAGAAAATTAAGCTGAACTAGGAAAATGGAAATCTGTATTTGTATCCTGAACTTTGTTTCTAATCCTCATTGTCTCTTCTTTGGGCTTAGTTCCTTAGTTTAAAAACAGGTGGGAGAGGTGCTTTTTGGCTCTGGGAGATATCTGTATCTTATTCCTCCGAGCTTCAGACCAGGCACGTGCAGAGAAACCCATTTTCCTGGAAGGCCTAACTGACTTTCCCTTAAATGCACACTTCATGCTTTATCTCTCTTGACTTTTACTCCTGTCTTCCAAGGAATGAGAAGGGGAAACTCTAAGCTGTTTAAAGTATACATTAGACAAATAGAAACTACACGAAGCTACAGAAACGCACTACATTTAAGGAGTTTTTCCTTCCTTTTTCTGAAAATATGTCCTGATTCCATGGGCAAATTTTGTGTATATGATGACTTAAATTAACCTTAGCCCATATCAAAGCTCAGCATGGGTGTGGGATAGTCTTGAATTCATGTTTGTTTGCATGTATGGCAAGTGAGAGTATATCAAGTTAAATTAGATGGTTGGACTCCTGAATTATGAATGTAAATTTTAACTGTGCCTCTTATGTTCACTTATCTCTTTTTATCACTATTGATATTTTTTATACACAAGAACTTACACAGACTTAATGAAGTTTATGGATCTATGCTATCTAATACATGAAACAGGATTTACTATTACTAAACATAAAGTCTGTACTTAACAATTTGCATTTGAAGTCATATTTCTAGTGCATCATAGTATGCACGCCGCACAGCGGCTGAAATCAATTCTTCCAGCAGTAGGTCATCAATGCGCGCTGGCTGTAGCTCTGGAGTAAAACATGCCGCCACTACTAGGAAACATGAAAACTTCTTTTACGAAAGACAGTAAATTTTCTATATAAAATTTCAACAAGCTTTTTTTTCAGGTAAAGTAAATAAAAATGACATGAAGAAGGGTATTGAAATTATTACCTAGGTGAAATAAAATAGTATTTTGTTTTGCTCCATATTGTCTCAAATTCTGTCTTAGGGACTTTGAGGTATCACTTATGCATTTAAGAGATTAATTTGACAGTGTTGTTAAATTACTCCGGAGCTGGATATCGCTGAGCTAAAATTATATTTCACAATCTGAGGCAAGATATTCTAAAAAAGTTTCAAATATAGTTTCCAGGGCACCTGAGTGGCTCAGTGGGTTAAAGCCTCTGCCTTCGGCTCAGGTCATGGTCCCAGGGTCCTGGGATCGAGCCCCGCATCGGGCTCTCTGCTCAGCAGGGAGCCTGCTTCCTCCTCTCTCTCTCTGCCTCTCTGCCTACTCGTGATCTCTATCTGTCAAATGAATAAATAAAATCTTTAAAAAAAAAAAAAAAACAAATATAGTTTCCATAACTATGACATAAGATTTAAACAAGTAGAAACTGATTTAAATGAAAGCCAAATGTATTCACTATTCTCACAGCATTAAGTAACAATGAACTAGAATAAAACACGTAAAGGATTAACTTTTATTTTTCCAGCTTCCATACTAGAAGTTGTATCTGTAGTCAAAAGAACACATTTTTTTTTTTTTTTTTTTCTGGACCTAAAACTGAAGCCGTGGACCATACTGTCCCAGATCCGGTTAAAGTTTCCTTTCTCTTGTGAGATGCAAATCTGTAGAATGCACTTTCCGGACGTGCTTTTCCTTTGGTGGCCAAGTGTAAAAACTGAAGATGACATCTTCTCCCTCCCCGTGAATCACAATCTCATTTCTTCGTTCCATCTTTTTCTCTGACCAATCTGAGGGCCTGTAACATGTAAGACTTCTGCTAACTTTCACATTCTTTGTGCTTTTCACATGAATGAAGTCTTCCTCTGGGTGGTTCTTTTGTGATCTTTCTTTCGGGAGGCTTCTCTCCCATGTAAGTCCTAAACTGATTCAGTTTCTCACAGAATAGACTGCAGCTTTGTGAACAGGCTCTGAATTCTTATTTTCTTGGTTTAGCATTTCTCTTCAACAATTACTCATCTTTGGACGATTAGGATGTTATTTAAACTTTCTAGACCCCAGCTTTTCCACTGGTGTCATGGTACTTACATTGCGCGGTTAACAAAGAATCAGTACGGCGAAGCTATCAGGCAGTTAGATTCATTTCTGGATTATTCCGAGCACTCAAAACTCAAAAGACCTTTAGCAATTACAATCTTTTGGAAAGAGACGTAGTGTTTTATCTACGTTATATAAAGGAAGTAGATTTTGTCACGTGAAGAAAATAATACCTGTGGATTCCCTGGAACTTTTAAAAAATGTAAACCCTTCATTAAACAACATTTACATCTTACATAGCCATAGACAGTATCACAAGCACAATTATGGAAATTGGACATAGACATCACGTTAAATAGCTATTGTATCTTCCTTAGTGTCATAATCATCCAAATGTACTTTGTGAGGGGATAAAGGATTGAGATTTTAAAAATGTTAAATGCTGTTATGTTTCCACCCCTCATAAGACAGATACTATATTAGGAGAAATTTTAACAAATGGCTGAAGTTGCCTTCCAGCAACAAATAAGTCCCCCACATTATTTAAAAGAAAGATTTTAAAATGATAGTTGTTTTTGGAAGTAGCCTCACATTAGAATGAAATGAGAAAACTGTATGAAGTATCTGGAAACACCCAATGTGTGCAAATAAAACACGAAACATAACTAGTTTCCATGGATCTCACACATCTGGAAAACTAAATTTGTTGAACCCACCCAAATTTTATCTCTAGCTTGAACTCCATTGTCCAAGCTGTAAACCACCAGAGCCCCGTGCACTCCCGCCACTCTCAAAACTATCTCCAAGTCATGTCATGTCTGCAGATGCCACTGTCACTGACAGCAAAGTCATAATCTGAACCTTGATCCCCGAGTTCCTGCACAAATGCCCCCAAACCCATGCCTGGCTCAGTGCTGCTCTCCCACCCATGTACTAGGCTCCAGCCCCTCTCTGCTTCCTGCTTATGTCTGGAAGAGATGTGTTTTGGTTTCAAGGCTTTGCATTGAATATATGCACCGATTCATCTTCTATCAGGTACCTCTAGGATGACACGCTTCATATCGTTTGCTCTTTTGGCAAATATTCCTGAACAATGAAACCTTCTCCATTTTCTGTTAGATTCTCGACTCCCATTTGAAATCCCTATCACTCTCTATGATTTATTTTCCTTCCTATTACTACACTGCATCTAATTAGTTAAATATTATTTGTTTATCGTGCATCTCTCTATTAGAATATAAATTCAAAGGAAATGGAAAACTTTTGTTCATTTTATTGGCTGTGACACACTCTGCACTTAGAAAGGTAGAAGCTGGGGCGCCTGGGTGGCTCAGTGGGTTAAGCCGCTGCCTTCGGCTCAGGTCATGATCTCAGGGTCCTGGGATCGAGCCCCGCATCGGGCTCTCTGCTCAGCAGGGAGCCTGCTTCCTCCTCTCTCTCTACCTGCCTCTCTGCCTGCTTGTGATCTCTCTCTGTCAAATAAATAAATAAAATCTTTTAAAAAAAAATTTAAAAAAAAAAAAAAGAAAGGTAGAAGCTGACACATAGTTGTCAAACGAATGGGGCACCTGGGTGGCTCAGTCGGTTAAGCGGCTGCCTTGGGCTCAGGTCATGATCCCAGGGTCCTGGGATAGAGCCTCGCATCAGGCTTCCTGCTCAGTGGGAAATCCTGCTTCTCCCTCTCCCTCTCGCTGCCTCTCTGCCTACTTGTGCTCTCTCTATCTCTCTGTCAAATAAATAGATAAAATCTTAAAAAAAAATAAATAGTTGTCAAATGAACAAATAGCAATCCTGGCAGATAGGAGAATGCAGATGCTTGTACGATTGGTGGCGATTCTCTTTTTGAGAGCCCAGGAAGGAAGGGTGGCTTGTGAGGTGCACAGTTTTGACCAAGACATACTAGTATTTCCCGGGAGTGTGAGACTGTATGAGTGTAATTACGTTCTCCTCTTTGTCTCTTTCTCTCTGGCTCAGCATGGCAAATTCTAAAGCATAGTCACACCCAGATTAGTAAGATGTCTATGTAGAGAGGTAACTGTCATGTATTTCAATGGAAGAATTTCCTCATCAATCACTTTACAGGGCCAGTATACAAATCGCCTATGGATAGTTTTTGACATCTCATACTCAAGTAATAGCTTTTATGGTGATTATATTTTTATAGGCTTTATAAATCTCAAAAGACAGCTCCCAGAGCATTAATTGAGGTATGTGCTCACTCTATCACCAGATCTCCTTTCTCTGGAACAGAAAATCATAGTAAATTGTTCTTCACTCTGTTCTCATGTCTCTCTTTCTCCTCTCCTCCCCTTCCCTTCTCCCCCTTCCCTCCATGCTTCCCTTCCTTTCCTCTATACAACAATATTCCTTTGAAAATAATTTTTTAAAAGCACCAAAAACAGGGATAAAATAATTTAATGATTTCAACCTCCACACACTTTTCTTGATCAAGATGTGACAGGATTTTTTAAAAATGCAGTATTTTAGCTAAAGCTGAGATAGTTTGTTTAGCAGTGATTAGATGGGATTCTCCATTTACAATTAATAAAAGCCCGAATTGGATTTAAAAAAAAAAGAACCTAGAATGATATTTCACGACAGTGCCCCAGGATAATATGTTATTACGGAGAAAGTTCACTATCGAGAAACAAGATGGTATTTCTTTTTTTTTTTTAAGATTTTATTTATTTATTTGAGGAGAGAGTGACAGAGAGAGAGCATGAGTGGAGGTTGAGGGGAATGGGAGAGGGAGAAGCAGACTTCCCAGAAGCTGGGCTCGATCCCAGGACCCTGAGATCAGGACCTGAGCAGAAGGCAGAGGCTTAACCCCCTGAGCCACCCAGGCGCCCCAAGAAGGCATTTCTTTAAGCTGAGAGAGCTGATGTGGGCAGAAACAGTGTATTCACATCAAACTTCAATAGAAAGTTTAACCCAAACCACTGAGAACCCCTGAGAGCAGACCAGGAAGTATTCTGCATCTAATTGTCATATATTACTTTCACAATTTGAAATGTTTTGACCAAAATAATAAAGTTAACAGTTATAAAGAGAATATATAGAAATTAACAGACGTTAACAGTTTAAAGAGAATATATAGAAATTTATAATCCAGCATGAACACATGACTTTGGGATCTGTTTTTTGTTTATATTTAATTATAAACAATGCTTTTTCTTATAAAATCTGAATTAGATATGAAAAAAATCTAGATCTTATGTTTAAATCTAATAAATCTAATAAATGTTTAAATCTAATCTGTTTTTGTTTTTTTTGGTTTTTTTTTTTTAAGATTTTATTTATTTATTTGACAGACAGAGATCACAAGTAGGCAGAGAGGCAGGCAGAGAGAGAGGAGGAAGCAGGCTCCCCGCTGAGCAGAGAGCCCAATGCGGGGCTCGATCCCAGGACCCTGAGATCATGACCTGAGCCAAAGGCAGAGGCTTAACCCACTGAGCCACCCAGGTGCCCCAAATCTGTTTTTGTTTTTATTTAATTATAAACAATGCTTTTTCTTATAAAATCTGAATTAGATACGAAAAAAATTTAGATCTTATGGTTAAATCTAATAAATCTATCCTTAAGCATATTATGTACAAATTAATAGCCAACAACAGACTCCCAATTTCTAAGGCAAAAACAGAACAAAAGGAAAAATTATTTGGAGACTTCATTGTTTACATATTTGGTTGGAGCTATATGGTACATTTCTATCATGCAAGCCACAAGAATCACTAATAATGAACTCAAAAACCAAAATATAAATAATTATCCAAAGCATCACAAACAGCAAATAAACTCACGTTTACTAAGAACAACCATACTTCCCCATAATCCTTCACAAGGACATCTCTTTCATTTTGATGCTACATAACTTTTCAAGCCCCTTTGACTTGTTAGTAGTAAAAGAGAATTTTGCTGTTCTTGCTGAACAGAAGAAATAATGCCTTTCAGAGTAATGTGTCATAAAACTAAGGTAATAGAATCATTAGAAATATTAGTAATAAAGTAAAACAATATAAACTGTGAATGGTTGGTGTACTTTCCCAAAAGAAATTATAATATCACATGTGGACTTATATAAAATTTAAAATGTTTCTCTTCTTGAACTGAAATTGTCTGTGTGTGTGTGTGTGTGTGTATGTGTGTGTGTGTATTATATATATATATATATATATATATATATAGAGAGAGAGAGAGAGAGAGAGAGAGAGAGAGTTTATTTTTTTCCTCTTGGGGATATAATTATAAGCCAATTCTGAAAGCATTTTATCTGGTGTTTCACCTGCCATACCACAATCTTTATCAGTGAGCCAAAAATAAATAACCTAAACCTTTTGTAATAGCTGTCACTGGAAAGCTAAACAGAGTCACCATTCATCTTGTTCATAGTCATTTTAGCCTTTAGCAGATGTGTTCTTTGAACAAATTTATTGGCCTTATGAATAAAGATTAGCACTCCTCTGTTCAACTCTGTTGGGAAGAACATTATTCTACTGTAAATGGACAAAAAATTCAACTAAATGAATGCTTTAAAAAGGAAAAGAAACAGTTTTTGAATTAAGCTTTATGAATACAGTGTGGGATGGGTTTCCTCAGGTGTGTTCAATGAGCATGTTATAATTATGAGCGCCTTCATCTGTAATAATCTAGATGAAAGAAGGTCAAAATTCCTGTTATAAATAAAAATATAGTAGTTATAAAATTAATTATGGAATTTAATTATAGTCTTGATCACAAAAGTGTCTATGTGCGTCCTGATTTTTTAAAAATTTCCAGTTATCATGGCTTGTAAACACTGAAGCATGTTTACTCACATATGCCTCAGGAAGAATTATAGAGAACTCCTCTTAAATCTCTGAACAGAGCTACATGTTTAATTATATTGTATATTGTAATTGTATTCACATTGAAATGAAGGATTCTTTTTACACACATGCAGTGTTCTACAAAGCGGAATAATTCCTAATTTCACTATATTTTTAATGAGGATTAAATGAGATATCTGCTTGTGTATGTTGTAAGATATAAAATTGTAAGATATTTGATTAACTTATTTTTGTCTCTCTCAATGAACTACAGCCTTATGTGAGAGCATGTCATTATCAAAAATATGTGTTGAGTTTCATAGGTACATTGTTATATACTAAGTGCCATGGGGAAGACTTAGATAAGTCAGTCCTTGACCACCAGAGATTGAGACCCAAGAGTCATAATTGAATTGAGATTGAAGGCATTAAATACTCTCACTTAAATTTGTGTTGGAAGTCCTTTAAAATTTTATGCTTTTTAAGCTTTATTTCTTCTACTCCTGTAGATTACTTATAACTAAGGAAACCAGCAGACTATTAACCTCTGTTGTTAAACTCTTTCTTTAATAAAGATGTACAATAGTGTGGCAAAGAAATAAACTCAAGTGAGAATATGTGTAACATAAATTGTATATGCCTAAAACAATTAAATGCATTAATACATGATCACACAAGTGTGTCACGTGTAGTTACCTATAAAATACATATAAATGAGCCATTTTGTTTAATTTTAGTATTTAAAAACATCAAATAGGAAATTCTGATTTATTTATGTTACAAGGCATGTATTCTGGGAATAGGATTTCAGGCCAATTTTCTGTGTTTAAAGACTAGAGACGAACGAAAATAATTTCCCACTTCCTGTGGTTGTAAGAATTAAAGGAAGAAGCAAAAACAGAAAAACAAAAATATTTGATATTCCAATACGAGTTTTGTTTTTTTTTTTTTTTTTGTTTACTATATGTCGGTGGGTTTCAATTACTCCTTCAAGAATTGTATAATTAAAAAGGAGTTAAAGCAGATTTAATTTAATGTGTACGCCCGCTACAGTGAACTGAACTGGAAAGACATACAGCTTCTGACCTAATAAAGAAAGATATCTTAAATACCTTATGTGGGACCCAGGAGCTCAACAAGACTGTGCTGTCTGGTAGTTGTTCTCCTACTGGGAGACATCTGAGTTAAAGTTCCATGCCAGAACACCCTTGTAGAATTTTCTGGTTTTTATGCCAACAGTTGCACTCCAGATGTCTATAGACAGTAAGAGAAATGCCTCCATTTTGTGTTCAAGTAGTTTAGAAAGCATTAAAGTGCCATAAAGTTACTTGTCTCTCTAGAAGATGTAGGACTTGTCCAGAAGAAGAATGCAACTTTTTTTTCAATTTGGAACGCTGTGATCCAATTAAACATTATTTAACTTAGTACATAGCAGGGAGTATTTGTTTTTTTGCATTTAAATTCTGACATCTTAAGAAAGAGCACAGAGTTTCTTTTTAGTTGAAAAGATTCCTGAAAGTTTGTTAACAGTTGAATGTCTTTTTCAAGGTCTTCATGCATCACTTCAATTATCTATAATTTTTTATCTGTCACTTATTATATCTGAGGCTAATTTGAATTATTCCACATTTGTCGACATTAAATTTCATTTGCCACATGTCATCCTATTTAAGTAGAAAATTCAAAGTGTATTAGAATGCACTAGATGTAAATCTCAACACCACTGTTTAACTCTTGGTTCCTAACCTATAAATTGAGAAACTCCCACATACTAAGAGGCTAAATGTCTAATTTTCTTAATTATCATAAAACGAAAAACTGGAACAAAGAGATTACTATCTGTAGAAAGATACCTTTGAGTAAAGAAAATTCACCTTTTAGCGTTTTTATAGTCAACACGAGTTTTTATGATTTCAAGTTAACAACATTGCTGTATGAGTTCTAGTAGTTTGGGGTGGAGTCTTTTGGGTTTCTCATATAAAGTGTCATGTCATCTGCGAAGAGAGAGAGTTTGACTTCTTCTTTGCCAATTTGAATACCTTTTGTTTCTTTTTGTTGCCTGATTGCTGTTGCTAGTACTTCTAGTACTATGTTGAACAACAGTGGCGAGAGTGGACATCCTTGTGTTCCTGATCTCAAAGGGAAGGCTGTCAGTTTTTCCCCATTGAGAATGATATTCACTGTGGGTTTTTCATAGATAGATTTTATGACATTGAGGAATGTTCCCTCTATCCCTATACTTCGAAGTGTTTTAATCAGGAAGAGATGTTGTATATTGTCAAATGCTTTTTCTGCATCAATTGAGAGGACCATGGGGTTCTTCTCTCTTTCTCTTATTGATTTGTTCTATCACATTGATTGATTTGCGAATGTTGAACCACTCTTGCATCCCAGAGGTAAATCCCACCTTGTTGTGGTGGATGATCTTTTTAATGTACTGTTGGATCCCATTAGCTAGGATCTTGTTCACAGCAATTCAGTAATGTATAGAATATATAGAAATCAGTTGCTTTATTATACACTAATAATGAAAGTATAGAAAGGGGGAAATTAGAGAATCGATTCCATTTACTATAGCACCAAGAGCCATAAGACGCCTGGGAATAAACCTAACCAAAGAGATAAAGAATCTGTACAGAACACTCATGAAAGAAATTGAAGAAGACACAGAAAGATGGGAAAGCATTCCATGCTCATGGATCGGAAGAATAAACATTGTTAAAATGTCTATACTGCCTAGAGCAATCTATACTTTCAATACCATCCTGATCAAAATTCCACTGGCATTTTTCAAAAAGCTGGAACAAACAATCCTAAAATTTTTATGGAACCAGAAGAGACCCTGAATTGCTAAGGTAATGTTGAAAAAGAAAAACAAAACTGGGGGCATCACATTACCTGATTTCAAGCTTTAGTACAAAGCTGTGATCATCAAGTTAGCAGCATTATTTCCAAAATATTAGGTGTGAAAAGAAAATTTCTTTTCAACAAGGAGTTAAGATTTGCCAATGCCATTGAAGCAACTGATAAGGTCAAAGTGGACACATTTAAAGAAGTAAGCTTATAAACAGATGGAATAAATTATCAGAAATACCATAGATTATGAAATTATACTTAAAGCTTATTCAGTTACAATTAAGAAAGAGAAAAATCAAATAATTTGCCATTAAAGGAAGTGTATAAGCATAACTATTGAGTATATAGGTAACAAAATAATTTCAATATATAAATTAAGAAACTTTAATTATGTACAGCTAAAGCCTTGAAAGAACTAACTAATATTTATGCAACACTTTAGATACACATGTAGATAGACAGATTTTGAAGGGGATGCAGAACTTTCAAATTATTGTAAAAATGTATGTTTATGTGTACATTTCACTTGCAGCTTGAGGCTATTTTAAAATTTAAAATACTAATGTAAGTGTATGTTATTGTACTTCTATAGGAGGGGCCTGTATTGATAGGATGTTCTTGGGTTGAGTCCAAGCTAATGCATTTAATGATTATGAGGATTGAAGATCCATAAAAGTATGTCATCATCCTCAAAGAATTGCCAAATAATCAGGCCATAGAATAAAGTGCATGCATTCAACAAATATCTTCTGGGCTCTAGTTATATTCCAAAAATTATTAAAGTTGATCAGAGGTAAGTAGAAATGCATTATAAAAATGTATTCCTTCTCAAAAGAATTAAAAGCTGGGACTTAAACAGATATTTGTACATACGTATTCATAGCAGTACTATCTACAATAACCAAAAGGTGTAAGTAAGCTAACTGTTCTTTGATAGATGAATGGATAAATACAGTATGATATGTTTATAGACAGAAAGGAGTATATACAGTGGCATATTATTCAGCCTTAAAAAGAGAGAATTTTGACACCTGCTATAGTTACAAAGGCAAAAGCTATATGATTCCCCTTATAAGAGATACCTAGAGAATTCCAATCCACAGAGATGGAAAGTGAATTTCATATTATATCATTGTAGTTTATTTTTTTAAATTACAGAAGAGGACATATATAAAGTACAATATATAAATTATAATAGTTGAATGTTGATTTAATTCAGTTGTTTGTGAATGTAAAGAGAAACCATAACACAGCATTATTAGAGGAAGGTTATGATAATTGGATGCCTTCAGTTACTTTTTACCCTCACTGCTATCTAAATACTTATTAATCAACAGAATTTACATCGGTTGTGAATTTACATGAAACACTGTAACAGCATGTATGTTTTGAAATTTGTTACTATATTTTCTGAAATTCTGAGACAGTTTCCTAATCTTAAGAGGTGTAAGTTTTTAAAAAGATTTTTTAGAAATTTTTATTTAAATTCTAGTTATACAGCATATATGGTAAAATTGGTTTCAGGTGTATAATTTAGGAATTCATCATCTACATACATCACTCAGTGCTCATCCTTAATCCCCATCATCCATTTAGTCCATTCTCCACACACCTCCCTCTACCAACCCTCAGTGTGTTCTCAATAGCTAAGTGTCTCTTATGGTTTCTCTTTTTTCCTTCCCCTATCTTCATCTGTTTTATTTCTTAAATTCCACATATGAGTGAAATCATATGGTATTTGTCTTTCTCTGACTGACTTATTTTGCTTAGTGTAATACACTCTAGTTCCATCCATGTCAATACAAATGGCAAGATTTCATTCTTTTTGATGGCTGAGTAATATTCCATTTGTATGTATACAACATCTTCTTTATCTGCTCATCAGTCGGTGCACATTTGGGCTCTTTCCATAATTTAGCTATTATTGATAATGATCTTATAAACATTGGGGTGTCTGCTTCCCTTTGAACCCATATTTTTGTATCCTTTGGGTAAATACCTAGGAGTGCAATTGCTGGATCAGAAAGTGGTTCTATTTGTAACTTTTTGAGGAAACTCCAGACTGTTTTCCAGAGTGTATTCCCACCCAAAGTGTAAGAGAATTCCCCTTTCTCCACATCCTCACCAATACCTGTTGTTTCCAGTGTTGTTAATTTTAGCCATTCTGACAGGTATGAGGTTGTATCTCATCATGGCCTTGATTTGCACTTCTCTGATGATGAGTATAGAACCATAAAAGACCCTAAATGGCCAAAGCAGTCCTGGAAAAGAAACAAAAAGAAAAGCAAAGCTGGAGACATCATGATTCCAGGCTTCAAGTACAAGCCTGTAGTTACTGAGACAGTAAGGTGCTGGCACAAAAACAGAGACACAGATCAATGGAACAGGAAAGAAGACCCAGAAATGGACCCACAACCCTATGTCTCCTATTCTCTGACAAAGCAGGAAAAAATATCCAATGGAAAAAAGACAGTCTTTTCAACAAATGATGTTGAAAACTGGACAGCCACATGCAGAACAATGAAACTGGACCACTTTCTTATACCACACAAAAAAATAAATTCAAAAGGGATGAAAGACCTAGATGTCAGACAGGTAATCATCAAAATCCTAGAGGAGAACACAGGCAATAACCTCTTTGAACTCCAACTTAGCAACTTCTTACTTACTGGACACATCTCTGGAGGCAAGGGGAACAGGCAAAATGAACTTTTGGGACTTCATCAATACAAAAAGCTTTTGCCCAGGAAGGAAACAATCAACAAAACTGAAAGATAGCCTACAGGATGGGAGAAGATATTTGCAAAAAAAATAACCGAAAGGGTTAATATCCAAAATCTACAAAGAACTTATCAAACTCAACACTAAAAAAACAAATAATCCAGTTAAGAAATGGGCAGAAGACATGAAGAAACATTTTTCCAAAGAAGGCATCCAGATGGCTAACCGACATATGAAAAGATGCTCAAAAGATAATACTTTTAACAGGTCATTAAGATTATGTCTTAAAAAAATTAAGCCTAAGTAGTCATTTTATATCTTTATGTGTTCCCAATACGTGTATTAGGATATCACGATATTCCTAATGTTGTGCATTCCTAACTTGAAGACTTCATAAACATCATATTCATGGCAACATTGCTAAGGGGAAAAATTCATCTAAGAATGTTGATGAAGATCACACAAACCAGCAGCATTTTTATCTGGTCAATTTATTGAATTCATATTTTCAATATATGGTATTAAGAACAATGTTTACTTGGAAAAATAAAATAATTTAGGTGCTATCCTCATGTTTTATGTACACCTAGGCCCAATAAATAATTCTATGTAAAAAAAATCATTTTCTAAGAACTTGTAGAATATATATGTAAGTATTATCATACAGTTGGTGGTAAGAATAAAAAGAGAGATAAAATCATAGCAAACATCACTATTGAGTGATGTTAACATCACTATTAAACTGGCTTTAGTTTGGTCACAAATATAATTTGTACTTATAAACAAATCATAAATATTCTTCCGTATTTTATATATGTCAAATATGCTATGAATATTTTCATTAATTTCATTTCACTCACTGTAGTAAAACTCATTTGTGCTCCAGAAAATATCTAGCAAATAAATATTTTTCACTAAAGAAGCTTTTCTCCCAAAGCATATTATCTAGCTGAAAAAATAAATTATTTATTTTTTCTATCTTATTCTGTCTTTTTCTCTCTTATCATCTTCCCCTTTCATCTTGTAATTTATTAATTTTCACTATCGTTTGCTTCACTTAAAATTTCCCTATCTTCCTTCTTTGTTTTGATAGGATTGTGTTATTATGTTATTGATAATCATTGAGTTATGAAATAAAAAAGCTGGTTTGGGACACCTGGGTGGATCAGTTGGGTAAGTGGCTGCCTTTGGCTCAGGTCATGATCCCAGCGTCTTGGGATCAAGTCCCTCACCAGGCTCCTTGCTCCACAGGGAGCCTGCTTCTCCCTCTGCCGCTCTGTCTGCCTGTGCTCACTCTCTCTCTCTCTCTGACAAATAAATAAATAAAATCTTAAAAAAAAAAAAAGCTGGTTTACTTGGAGGTAGTGCTCTACAGAAATTATTTTTTTCAAACATTCTTTTCCTAATAAGACTTATTTTACTATATAATATATTCATAGCATAGTCTCATTTCATCTAGGTATTCATGTATATTTGTGTACCCTCATTCCACATAGTATTTAATGATTCTCTCTTTTTTAATAGTTATTTTCTCTTTGCTAGTTATCATTTTGTGTATTTGTGTTTTTCTTTGTCCCTCAATCAACATTCTTTCTTTTGATATTAGGAGATGGTTTGACTACTTTGTTATTTTTTTCAGAAGATGCATTTATTCACTATTAGTTTCAATGATTATTTTTTCTTTCCCTTCATTATATTGAGTATGTTAATCATCTACTGAGGTAAAAAGCAGCTCTCAAAAACAAAACCAAATAAAATATAGATATATATTTTAGGAGCTCATAAATTCCATCTGAAATTTCTACTTAAAGTTTAAGATTATGTATTTTTGTTTTAAGCTCCTAATTTCATACCAGTATTTCTTTTTATATAGAGAAAAATCTCACTGCTGCTAAAAGTAACATAATAATGCATTTATTTTATATTACTTATATAATAATAATAATTTCAAAGTAACAATAAGTCTATTGAATACATTTTAAAGTTTACAATTTCTTTGTTGCTCTTTTTGTACTCAGAATCTCTGAAGGCTTTGCATAAAAACATGGTAATGCTATATTGTAGTTACTAGAGTAAATTATCCTCTCTGTTTTATACATGGAGTTAATATATGGTTAGATTAATTTATTTCAGCTTATTTTTCAAACTATAGAATACTGAATATTTGATTTTGAAACAAGGGATAGCACAAAACCTTATATTATAAAAATAAAATTATAATAAATGAGGAACATTTGCAAGATCCACTCTATTAAAATCTACTTAGTAAAAAAGTGCCACCAAAGGTAACAGCCACACTGAATGTGAAAGAATGTTATTCTTATTTGTTTTATAGGCATTGGTTAAAGCCAAAGATATAAAAATATATAGAAGAAGGATAAGGAACAAAAAAGTAGACTGGTCATCTTAGTGTTTTGGGTGATTAATATATCCAAGTTGTATGAAATATGTCCCAAATAAGGTGCTGCCCAGTATTTCCATTTGGGGGAATATTTTTTGGATGATATTTCAAATTGCAAAATGATTCAGTTGTGGATACTACAGACATGTACCTGTAACACAGTGCGCCTTCAAGGCAAAGACTTTTCATTTTGGAGCTTAAATGGTGCCGTAATGTCACAGACTTCCAGGAGTAAAGAAATGAATCAATATGTTGGTTAGACAGCAGAGGCACCCTGGGATTTATCTGACAAGTGAGGAGATCCCAGCCATTTCTCCTGCTATTCCTTTACAGCTCTATTCAGACTTTTCAATAGAAAATCTGGCAAATGCAGCAAAAGGAGAAAGAGAAAGAGTAAGAAAAAAATAGAAGTCAAATGTTAAAAAATAAAAGTAACAATGAATGTGAACTCTATGACCTTAAATAAAAAGGAAAAAAATGTACAAAGTCTGGTGCTGAACAAAGCCTTGCTGGAATAAAGGAAAAGTTTTGGTTCACTGCCTGTGCAGGTTGCTTAATCTACCAAATTTAACTGTGGATACTTTTTCAGTAACTTCTTTATTTCACTCCAATTTTAAGTCCATAATCGACTTCACCAAACATCTTACAGAATTTTAAAGTCAATTAGATATATCCAAGAATATTCTTATTATCGAAACCACGTACTATTTTACTTGAACATTTTGAGAATAAAATAAATCATAAGTTCCAATGAATTCACAAAGAATTAGAACTTTCAAGGTATTTCACAAAGAAATAGAGAAAAGCATATGTACTCTCTCAAATCAATTAATCTTTATCTAGCCATCTCCACTTAGGATACCTTCTATTTTTAATGTACCCTAAATACAGCTTTTAAAATTGGTGAAATGTATAAAATGTTTAATTTTTGAAAGTTCTAACATCAGCACTATATTTAATATATATATTCTTATTATAGTCTATTGTTTTTGCAGTTAAAAAGACATGACTTTGGTTTGTGATAAAGAATAAGGAAGTAAGGGTGCTGAATTTTTAGATGTTGTTGCTGAAATGTTGCATATCAGAAAAGGCACAAATCTTGACTGTACATTTTTTGCTTAAATTATACTTAATTGTACACTATGGCACAAACACTCAAATGGTGAGGTATGATCCAGCATCCCAGAAGACAACCCCAGGCCCTTTCCAGTCTACAGCCCCTCCATCACCCCACAACTGGCAAGTGTGGTTGAGATTTGCTTCACAAGTTACTTTTGCTTGTGTTTTAGATTCATATAAATGAAAACTTACTGCATATTATGTCTGTCTAATTAATTCATACTCTTACGTCAAGGAATACTTCTTAAGTATTATAATAACCGTCAAGCTTGCTACTGGCCTTTAGATAAAGAGCCTCCTGAGGTGTAACTGACATGCGCAGTTTGAAAGTGTGGGTACATGAACAGCTCCATGAGCAACAGCTAAAATCAAGGCAAGCATATCGATCACACCCAAAGGTTTGACTGATCATGATTGCAACTGATGCTCCTGAATTATGAGACTTCTGGATTATGAGAATTTCCATTTGGGTTTAGGGAACACCCAGGCCCTCTGAAAGCTTGGGGTCTTTTGGGATGATGCTCTGCCCAGCTCAGGTAGTTTCCGCCCACATGTTGTGGTGATCAGTACTCAACCGATTACCCTAAGGAGACAAATCAGATCTCTAGATTATATATTCTGTGCTATCGCCTTGGCTTCTGGGATTCCGGCTTCAACTCCTAAAATCAAGGAAACTTCTAGAATCTACCTGGGTTCCCACCCCTGCAGCAGACCCAGGCCAGAAATTTTCTCCAGATCAAATCACAGCATCATGAGACTTACCTCCTTTGTTTCCCATCTCTTGGAGATCATTTTTCTTCTTTAACTGATACTTCCTCCTTAGATACTGATTCTTGATAACTTCTTTTCATTCCAAGTTCCCTTCTCAGGATCATGTTATCACTTGTGACAATGTGAACACAAAAGGGTGCCTTGGCTATTCGGATATTCGGGAATATCCCCTGAAAAACATCCCCTGGTACTGCGCCGTCTCTCAAGCAAAGGTGCCTGTTTAAAATCTCAGGAATAACCTTCTTCAACAGTTCACTCTAATTCCAAACTCACCCTGACCAGAGGGTAACTGCACTGTGTCCTTTAATCCCCTCAAAATGGAAATACCTCTGCTTGTCTTTTAGCTCTCTTTGTTATCGTTCTCTTCCAAAATTCGTTCTTGCCCAATAGAAGAAAACAATCAAGAAACATTTAGTAAAACTCTGGTTGCTTGAGACTTGAGGTGTAAAATCCACCATATTTAGTATTTTTACCTTTTTGTCCTTCTTCTTCCATAGCAACATTCTGGGCGCTTACCAGGTACCACAGAATAGGAGGGACAAGGGGGCATGGGGCTTCTGGGCTCTTAGAACAGCTTCATTAAGCCATATTTTTACATTTAGCCCTCTTTACTTTGAAGGCCCAGCAACTTGCTTTGTTGATGCCCAGATATGACCGAGCCCTAAGGATGACTGAAAATTAATTAAAAAGCACACCAACTGGGCTTGACACCAGAGTGACAGCTTATTATTAAGAGACAAATGCAACAGTTGCATGAACTAAAATTCTTTTTAAAAAGTAATTAGTCCATTTATTTCTTTTGGCTAATTAATGGGAAAAAAATCAAAACCAAAAACTCTTTACTGATTTTCTCTGAGAATGCTTTAGCTAGGATAACTAGCTAGAAATGCTCATTGCTCTTAAAATCTGCAAGAATTTGGACTTGGACTTATTCTCTTGGATTGATCTCACTTTGCACTGGAAAGTCACTCAACGAGGATGGGATGAGGAAAAGGGAGTTATTTATTTATTTATACATTTTTAAAGATTTTATTTATTTGAGAGAGAGAATGAGGGAGAGAGAGAGCACAGGAACAGGGGCAGAGGGAGAGGGAGAAGCGGACTCCCCCACTGAGCAAGGAGCCCAGCACAGGGCCCCATCTCAGGACTCTGGGATTAGGACTTGAACGCAAGGTAGATGTCTAACCAACTAAGCCATCCAGGCACCCCAGGAGGTAGTTTTTTTTTTTTTAAAAGGTAATATTTATTGTTATCAGGTTAAAATAGTCAAAATCCATTATTAACTTCAGTCACACACACACTCACATACACACTTGCCTTTAAAAGCTTAATACTAGGGATCATTTTGATTTGGGACCTGAAAAGGTCAACTCTGAAAGTTTAATGCTTGTATTGTTTCCTCATTGCTACACAACACATTATGCAAAAATTAGCAGTTTAAAACAATGCATATTTTTCATTTCATAGTCTCTATGGAATCCAGGAATGGCTTAGCTGTGTTATCTACATCTGAGTCTCTCAAAGGGCTACTCTTCCAGGGCTCGTCTCTACTGAAGTCTCCACTAAAGAAGGTTCTGCCTCCAAGATTGCTTGCATGAGTTTTGACTGGATTCTATTCACGAAAGATGGTTCACTGAGGGCCATATTCCCTCACCGGCTCCGGGATGGAGAGGACTCTTAGTTCTATGGTTTGGGGACTGTTCCAACCTGGCATCTTCATTCCTCAAAGCCAGCAAGAGAGAAAGTCTGCAAGCAAGATGGAAGTCACAATCTCGTGTAACATAATCACATGAGTGACCGTCCATGAACTTTGCTTTTTTCTATTGAGAAGAACAAAGTCACTAGGTACACCCCACTAAATACATACCCCATAACTTGCGGCAACCTGCTCAGGAAACTGACCTCCTTATCTGAAATAAATAACCCGGAAGCCAGCCTGCTGTATTAGATTTGCAAGAAACCAGATTGCTCTCCTCAGCTAGTGACAATCCAGGAAGCTAATTCACTAACTTCTGTAATAGTCAGCCCCAAATTGCCAGGACAAGATAATCAAGAGCTTCTTTAATATTTTTGTCCCCATGACCAACTTAAGACCAACCAGAGAAAGTCAAATATGTTCCCCTAACCAACTGCATAGGATGCCCTGAGCGCCAGCTTTCCCAGGCTGATAGCTTCAGGAAGTTTTCCTTGTATCACTACTCTGTGAAGTGTTCCCACAGTCCCAGCAGCCACTGAGCCTGCTAAAACACAAGTCTTGGTGGCTGACTCCCTTGCTACGGGAAGCTCAGAAGAAAAAAACTTTTTTTTTCCTCCTCACTTGGTTGGTCTTCATTTATTTTCATATCACGTTCAACAGAGGGAGGACACATGTGTGCAGGGATCATGGGGGGTGTCTTGGAAGACTGAGTCCTGGAGAGCTTAAGCAGACGTTGTGAGTACGCTCTGCCATAATTCTTTTTCTTTGCTTTCACTGATGCTGGTCAGTGTTTCTGAAAGTGGCGTGCTATGTTTAGGATTACAAACAAAACAAAACAAAAACAAACAAAAAGCACGCAGGTTATTTTCTTTATCATGCAACTCAAGGACTGTGAAAGTGCTTTTCCTGATGTGAGATGGGTGAGCACTGTGTTATTACTTCCGTGAGCCTCAGTATCCACTTACATTTTACTTTGAGTCTCTTACAACATGGGTTACAGCACTTCTACAAGAAGTCCCATGAAGGCAAGTCTCTGTTTCCTCTTCATCTGTTGGTCAACCAGAGATCTGTGAGAAAATTGGGAATTTGTTGATTTGGATGCTTCTAAATTTTCTCATTCAGTATTGCACTCAACTCAGGAAATATATCTGTGAAATGTAAACATATTTTTAATTTAAATAGTCATATGACAATTCTTGAAATTTATAGTTTCAAAGTAGAAAATTGAATAAGGGTCTCAATCATTTATCTGGTCCTTTATAGTTCTTATCTACATTAGTAACATCATCATCCACTGGGACTCACATTATCCATGTCTCGTTATCTTCACACCAATGAGTTGACACTTAAATGGCAAATATAGAATTGTGGATCCTGGTACATAAGTCACCTTGCTTTTTGACTATAATTGATTAAACCAAGTGCTCTGCCCACAGAGAGATGACTGTCACTGGCCCAAAGTGACTCTCCAAAAGAGTTTCATCAAAAGGTAGAAAGAGAATATATGTGTAGTAGATAGACAAAATTTCAGTTCCACGATGAGATGTTCTTAAGAATAATGTGTGACATAGAGCAAAGCCTGATAAAGGCAGTCAGTTTGTCACAGGAATAATCTGAGGATGGCACATTTCTACAGTAAAAGCAACAATGGCTTCAGAAGTAAAATTATAACACTGACATTTGATTCATCCGGACAATTTTAATGGCTGTTGCAACCATTTAAACGTTTCATGAGACCTGGACATGTGGCAGCCCGGTCATGTCTCATTTCTCATTTTTACCCCAAGTGTCATTGCGACAAACCCTCACCCTTTAGAATCCCCTGAACGTGTTTCATTTCCTTAAAATCTGTGGTGACCTAGCAAACAGTCAGCCAACATGAAACAAAGAGGAGCCAATGAAGAAAACATGATGACATGAAAACTTAATACCCAGCTCCCCCAACCCCAACAGGGCGCCTGGTTGGCTCCGTTGGAGCCTTGGTTTTTGGCTCAGGTCATAATCTTTCAGTCATGATCTGGGGGCTGTGAGATCGAGCCCCTTATCAGGCTCTGCTCAGCGTGGAGTCTGCTTCAGATTCTTTCTCTCCCTCCCTCCTGCTCATTCTCTTTCTCTCTCTCAAATAAATAAATAAAATCTTTAAAAAGAAATACTCACCTATCCCCCAACCCTTGGCAACATTAGATTGAGTAATGCAAATTAGGCAACGTAGATTCCTTTGTGTGTGTTAGATCATTGATGATATATTTTAGCTACTCTGATTACTAGAACTTTCTTTGTCATTAAGAATTGGGAAACTAGAGCACCTGGGTGGCTCGGTTGGTTAAGCAACTGCCTTCAGCTCAGGTCATGATCCCAGAGTCGGGCTTCCAGCTCCACGGGGAAACTGCTTCTTCCTCAGACCTTCTCCCCTCTCATGATTCTCTCTCTCTCACTCTCTCTCCAATGGATAAATAAAATCTTTGAAAAAAGAATGTTGAAACTATTGGCGGAATCTGTGTATTTATGTATTGCAGAGTGTTCCCTCCCAAGCATATCCTGATGAGGATTTATGAGAATGTGTTAAGACTAGGAAGAAAATATTTCAAAAATAATTTTCTCCAAAAGTATGTCTATTTTTAATATTATACATGAATTCTTCCAATGTATCATTTTTAATTAACTAAATGAATCTCATTCCATGGAAGAAACAAAATATAACCTTATTATTGACTGTATAAGTTGATACTAATTTACTACACTAGTGTACTTCTCTATAATAAAAATCTTTCTGTAATTTTTCATACATGCATTATAATTTCCTTTGGAAAAGTAAATTTATTGATTTAAAAATATGCTAAATTTTGAGTTTTTGAGATCTATGGCTGGATTATAACAGTTCATTATTTCAAAATATTAAGACCAATTTGTATTCCTGTTCAGTTACTTTTTGATTATTATTTGAGATTAGCAGTTTTTTCCATTTTTACTTTTTTACTTTTTCATGGGCAAAATGCTTATTAACTTTTGCATTTATTTCACACTTTTTATTTTTAATGAGGTTGAATTTTTTTGTCTTATAATTTGAACATGCATTATTTCTCTGCGAATGATCATATCTTCTGATCATTTTCCTGTGGAGATTTTTATCTTTTCTGATTAGCTTTTAAGAGATTAAAAAAAATTCAAGGGTATGAAACTTATCCCAGCCTCTAATCTTCCTTTATAATTTCCAATGATTTTTTTTCTAATATTTCAATTTAGATGTTACCGAGCAGCGAGAATGTGTACATTTAAACTCTTCATTCAGTAAAATCAATCAGTTATTACATAGTGTAAGGGGTTGTTGATGTTATCAAGTGTTTTGTTTTGCATTTGATGCTATGCTTTTAAAGTCCAACTGTATGGAACATGTTACCATCCTTCTTATTCTATTGACCTATATGCTCATATGCCTAGATTTTATCTTGTGTTTGGTAACAGAAATCTCCTTATTCACCTTATTTTTCAGGTCTCGAATTAATTGCCATTTATCCTCTATTTCAATGATTTTATGTCAGTTATAAAGGTGCTGACGGCTCCTGCTAGAATACATTTCCACACTTATGACCAATTACAGCTGCCAACAACACTGATTTCAACGATTCAACAATATGGGAACTTATGGCCATTCCTGTCCCAAAGAGAGCAGATTTCTGTATTGGAAAGTCCAGTCTGAGAATATTACAGGGAAGCAACAAAGGATGGTTTCTTAATGAACAATAACAAAACAAAACAAAACAGCTGGGTGGAATAAAAAGATGACTTATTAACTACATCTAGCCATTTTTCCATTCCTCTGACACTACCATAATTGGCCCTTTATGATTTTTTACTTGAATTGCTTTGGCAGTCTGCTAAATAATCCACCTGCCTTTCATTCTTTTCTCTCTGATTTATATAACACACTAGTGCCAGAATGACATTTCTAAACACACAAATCTATTAATGTTCCTTATACACTTAAAATTAGTTAATGTACCACCACTGTTCTTAGGAAAAACATGTTAAATATTTTACCAGAAATAGAAGGCAAGCTATGGACATAATTCAATTTATTTTTCACCTTTCCTATATTACATCACAGAATCAAACTCTATTAAAATTCCTGGATTTATTAGAGCAGGCCCAGATGTCTCTTACCTGTTGACATATGAACATGATTCTCCACCGAACTGCAAATTGTAAATGCAATTAATGTTTCCTGCCACAGCATCCCGAGGTGACCTTAATCACAGCATTTATCAGCATATATCTTGTTGATGGTTTGTAGCCCACTTCAGAATTGAAGTTCTATGAGGGCAAGAACCATATGGTTCATCTTTGTGATGAAGGCCAAGTGGTCCTTATAGAGGAAGGACTCAGATGTTGATTTAGGGAATGCATGTACAAACATACAAACAAAGGCATCCATGTTAAGGGAGAACCTCCTCTCCACACTATTATGTTTGCTAAAACCACTTCTTCTAAACCCACTCAGGTCTTCCTTTTGTTCCTCACCACTGTGAAGAAAACTGGTCTGAGATGTGAAATCAAAAGAAGGTAATAAAGCAGTGAGCAGAGTCTTTTCTCAAAACCTTCCCTGTCAGTTCATAATCCAGATGCTTACCCAGAATACACTTTGTTTTCTGCTTTCCACCTCAAAGCTATCATTGATCTACCTTGGAGGGAGCTATCTGATGTTTCCCCAGGTGGGTAAAAACTCAATAATGTTGGGACTGAGAATTCTGGTCTCCAGGTTTACCAATTAAAGCTGATTTTTTTTTCACCCATCCATCTGATTTATGTGGCAGTCTTTCAATTTGTTGTGAACTCAATATGGAAAGAAAAGGATTATTTTATTGGACCCCTGAGCCCAAATGATGATGTCAAAATTTTCTCTGTGGTAATATTTTTAAGAGATTCAAACAAAACTTTCAAAGTTAATATTACGTAGGGTGGTATACTTTTGCTGGCTTGTTTTTATTCCAATGACAGATAGAAATCAATTAGGGGTTACTGGAAAATGATAACTGTAGAAAAGAAAGTGCACCCATTAGACAAAGTCGGAGAGCTACTTAAGTCCTCTTATTATCTACTTCTGTAAAGGAAAAAGCTGACACATTAAGAGCAGAGTGACAAGTTACTATAATAAGCTAATAGCAAATTCACTTATTCTGCTTAATTCTTTGTAGAGAGGTTGTATGAGCCACATTTTCTGCTTCTTTCTTTTCCATTTTTACCACAAATTTACCCTCTCATGTAATATGTAAATTGCAACTTAATGTGGAAGTATAAAAAAATTGTGTTGCAATATTTCATCTGAAATTCTCCTATTTTGTGAAAACAACCCATAAATGATAAACTAGCACTCACAGAAATGAACATTACCGGAATCCTTATGTTAAATCTTTTAACAAAAAGAACAAAAAATAAAGAAAAAAATATTTCCTTTACTATCCCAGCATACATTTACAAATGTGAACAATGACAAAAAATGTCTGCAATGATAGGGGTGCTTGGGTGGCTCAGTCAGCTAAGCGTCTGACCTGTCCCAAGGTCCTGGGATCAAACCCCAACTTGGGCTCCCTGCTCAACCGGGAGCCTGCTTCTCCCTCAAATTCTGGTGCTCCCCTCCCTCCCCACTCGTGCTCACACATTTTTTTTCTTTCAAACAAATAAATAAAATCCTTTTTAAAAAGGATTATAAATGATGAGTTGAATATATTTGCATTTGTATATTTCGATGGACACAGACCTAGTGAGATATGTGAAGAAAGAGTCAAAAAAAAAAAAAAAGAGTCAACAAAACATCGAGAGTAGATGTACTAGTCATTTCTTGCTGTGTAACAACTTCAAAATCTTAGTGGCTTATTTCACAAGCTTTGTTTTCCACCCACAGCCCTGCCATTGGCTGGAGTCTGGCTGATTTGCTCTCAGTTTGGCTGGACTTGCCTATCACTGTCTATTGGGGTCATGACTGTTCTTCCTGTGTCCTTTTACATCAAACAATGACTCTGCAGGTCTTTAGGTCATGCTCTTCTCAGAGAGGCTAGTAGAAGTCTGACAGGGCAAGCAAAATAACACAAACATATTTTTTTTAAAGATTTTATTTATTTATTTATTTATTTGATAGAGATCACAAGTAGGCATGGAGGCAGGCAGAGAGAGGGAGAAGCAGGCTCTCCGCTGAGCAGAGAGCCCGATGTGGAGCTCGATCCCAGGACCCTGAGACTATGACCTGAGCCAAAGGCAGAGGCTTTAATCCACTGAGCCACCCATGCACCCCAACACAGACATTTAAACTACTCTTTTGTCCATGCCCTGTCTCTTAGGAATACATTTGTCAGAGAAAATCACATCCTCCACTTAAGTTGTAAGTACAACCAAGTTGCATAGCAGGGAAGTAAAGAATTAGAAACAATAATGTAACCTACTACACTGAGTATATCAGGAATTCAGATAAATTTTTTATTGCTTCTTTGTTTTTATTTTAAAGGAAGAACTTTGACTAGTAACTTTCACAAAGTTGAAAGATGGCAAGTGGTTGAGTTCGACCCCAATCCCTATCTGTTTGACCCTAATATTCAGCCTCACACTTCTTGTACATATTACCTAAGTAAATCAGTCTCCACTTTTAAAAACACATATTCTTTCATTGAATTTTACTGTGTCATTTTTTTAGTATTCTTTTGAAAGATTTTAACATACAGTTTGTATTTTTTTCTTACTTTTGTATTGATAATATGGTCCTGTTTGTATTTAGTGTTTGTTAGTATGTTGCCTTTCATCTAACATCTCAATGTTGAAAGAGAGCTGAGAAAATGATTAGATCATCCTCTTGAAAAATGCTTGAAATTCTGTTATTAATCCAATAAGCATCTGTTCAGCTTTTGTCTGAGTAAGAGTTTACACATATTTATTCTTATGTATCTCCCAAGATGAAGTGTTAAGGTAATCACAGCCATTTCTCCACATGATGAACAACATGTGCCATTAAGAAAACTTGTGTGTCAGATGCACACAAGGGTCAGATGCACTGAATCTCAAAGCCCGGGTCCATGGTTTAACCACATTGCTCAGGAGCTTTAAAACCTTTGTCCTGTGAAACGTATAAAACACGATGCTAACGCTTACCCCAAACAACTTTTGTGAAGGTCACATGAGCTCTCTTGTGCAAAGCAGCTGTCATAGAATGCACTTAATTGGTGATTTTAATATTAAATCAAAATTATCTTTCATGTTTAGGAATAGCATGAAAGCTCAAATTCAAAATTATCTTCCTCATGTAATTATGTATTTATATGATGGTTATTTTACATGCTTTTTATTGCTGAGTATTTATAATATACCCCATACATAATTCAATGGTAAAAATAAGTAAAACAGAATGAAAAGAGAATAAACCATCCAGTGCAAAAATTATTATACTCAACACAAATAAGCATTTTTTAGAAAAATATGAGATACAATCAACATATAATCATTACACATCTATATTAAATTTCTATACAATAACTTTAAAGTGCTACATTCAGGATGACTCAAAATCAAAACTTAGAGTTTTGAGTTTATTGCATCCATTAATGAAAACTAGTCAGGGACGCCTGGGTGGCTCAGTGGGTTAAGCCTCTGCTTTCAGCTCAGGTCATGATCTCAGGGTCCTGGGATGAAGCCCCACATTGGGCTCTCTGCTCAGTGGATAGCCTGTTTATTATTATTATTATTTGAAATATTGAAATGTTATATATGCTGAATAATTACTACAAAGATGCTTTCCTCAACTCAAAATTACATGTGTGTATACTCATACATTCCTCTAACGTGTTTTTAACACCTTATCACACTTTAACACTCATTGCTAGCTTGAGTTTATTTTGTGGTAATGACTAAACATGGGCTGATGGTCTCTGGACTGTTTTAATTTTTCTACTGATATAAAACTGAACTACCGTGAGATACAAAATTTGGATAATTTTAAATATGCTATTTTGCTATTTATATATATATATCATTAATCTGCATGATATTACTCCTTTGTATGCATTATTGGAACTTTTAAAAATAATTTTATAAGTTAAGTTTTAAATAATTTTTAATGATGTAGCTTGCATTGATATCCAATATGTGCCATCATCTAAACAAAATTATATTTGTCAATTTATTCAATTCTTTCAGCCCTCTGCACATTTTCAGATGATTATGTATATTGAGCTAAGTTTATTTTCCTTCATATTGTATTTATTATTACAAATGGAATTTTCCTCATTGACCTAATTTTTGCTATATATGAAGAAGCAATTGTTTTAGATTATTTTGTAAGTGACTGCTTACTGAATTATTTCATGTTTACATTATTATTATGATTTTTCATTATATTAGAATATATACTTTTTATATTATTTATCTGTTTCTTTGAATTGGTAAGAAACTTTGGAACACAATTAAATATTTTTTAAGATTTTATTTATTTATTTGAGAGAGAGAGAGAGCACAGAGGAGAGGAAGAGGGAGAAGCAGACTCCCTGCTGATCAGGGAGTCCCACCCAGGGCTTGATGCTAGGACTCTGAGATCATGACCTAAGCTGAAGGTAGTCACTTAACTGACTGATCCACCCAGGCATCTCTGGACACCATTAAATTAAAAAAAAAAAAAAAGAAAGAAAAAAAAAGGAAAGCTTCATCTTCCTCCTGTTTATTAATTAGTGTGTTCATCATGTCTTACCTTTAAGCATTTTGCTGTTTGGTCTACATTTTTCATCATGCTAAAAAAGTCTTCCTCTTTTCACATTTTGATAGACTATTGCATCAAGGATGCCTTTTCTGTGTCAGTAAACATTTTTGTACTTTTCTTATTTTGACCAGTTGTGAAATATATTTAGTTAATTTCCTGGTTCTGAATAATTCCTACCTTGCCAAAATAAATCCTGTTTGTTTGGGTGTATTATTCATGTGATATTTTATTTGGTTCTATGTGTTAATGTTTTATTTATGACTTTGAATCAATATTTATAAGTGAAATAATCTCTATGTGACATCCTTGTCAGCATAGCGCTGTTTTGTAAATATATTGAGAAGCTATCTTTTCTCTCTGTGCTGCTGAAAAGTATAAACAGTATGAGAGTTATTTATTCCACTAAATTTATAAAAATTCACCCATAAAACCATCTGGATATGGAGTGTCGATGGAGATAAGTTGTTTGAAAGAATTCTATTTGTTTTTCATAGATCTCAATCTGCTTATATTTTGTAATTCTCTTCAATTATCTTCCTTTAACTCCATTTTTTTTAGTACTTACCTGCACATTTATTTCAAAGCTACTCGGTTGTGATCCATTCTTAATTAAAAAGTATTCAGTTTGCTTTTTTCAATCAATAATTTCTTGAGAATTTGAGACTAGCCGAGAGCTAGGGATTGGGTACTCTTTAAGAAGGACAACCTTTCTGCCTTCATGGAAGTTATGTTCTAGACCATCAAATCCCATGGATACAAGCAAATACAGAGCAAGGCAAGGATGATGGTGGAGAATAATTGTAGGACAATACATAGAAAAGGGTGGTCAGGAATTCTTCTCCAGTGACGTGGTATTTGAGCCAATCAGCAAGAGTACATGAGGAAAACCTCCAAGGGAAAGGATTGATAAAGTACAAAATCCCCAATGCAGAAAACAGTTCAAAATTCTCAGTAAGTAGAAAATAAGTCAATAAGAAAAGGGTGACTTGAGTAGCAACAGCCCCTCCCATGAGAGCTCTCTGTTAGTTGACAGTCTTCCACCCACTGAAGGGTCTAGGTTTTCTGAGCTCCACTTCCAACCTTTAACCCTTCAGACAAGTCATTGTCCATTCCAACTCCAGCTCATGTGGGGTGTGCATTCACTCTCCACTTACTTGTACATATGCCGACCGTAATCAGTGTTGAGCCACGCTGGTGACAGCAGACCACCTATGCCACTACTTTCCTCACTTCTTGTCTTATTCAACTTAAATTCCTTATGAGTAAACAAAGTGCATTCTCAGGTAAAATATTTTGAGTGGCAAAAAATGAGTAATGCGTTGCTCTGCTGATGATTTCATCACTTTACAACACAGTGCTAATGTCCACAGTGCTATTCTACCTCTACCAAACACCCACACGGGAAGGTAAAACAGAAGGTCAACATCAAAATAGATCTTGAAAACTGAAACTCCCTTCTTTCTAGAACCTCTAATTTTATTAATTTCTACAACACCAATTACTTTGAACACATTTAGGAGTAAGAATTACAAAAGATGTTTACCTAATCATTGACTTTTTTTGGTAAAATACAAATCTTTGGATACCATGTTTGCTTGTTTGTTTTTTCCCTTCTTACAACTAATTTATATGTATTGGAGAGTTTATGGTAAGGTCTTTGCAGGCTTTTAAGCTTTTGGAAACTCTTCAAATTCTTTCTGGACTCAATTTAGCCATGTAACTATATTTAATGTTCTGTTCTTTCTTTTGTATTTGAGACACGTTGGAAGAACATTTCAGTAGAGTGTAATGTGGAAAAGAGAATAGATTTCAGCTCACATTAGAAGGATCAACTGTTCTTTAACAGAAAACAGATTTCAATGGATACCTGGGTGTCTCAGTTGGTTAAACATTGACCTTTGGCTCAGCTCAGGTCATAATCCCAGGGTCCTGGGATGGAGCCCCGCATCAGAGGCCCTGCTCAGTGAGGGTCCTGCCTCTCCCTCTGCCTGCTGCTTTCCCTGCTTGTGCTCTCTCTTTCTCTCTGACAAATAAAAAAATAAAACCCTTAAAAATTATAAATAAATAGAAAATCAGTTTTAAACCAAGTCAGAACACACTGAAGCATTATACTTTATATTGTTCTTATCACTTAAGGCAAATTATATAAAGTGTCACTTTATCATGAGCTATAAGCAATGATTCATTAATAAAGTCAATAGGATTTTACTGTCAGAGTTGACTAAATTAATACAATAGATAGTCTTTAAGTATGGACATATTTTCCCACTTCTAATGACATTTAAAAAAAAAAGAGCAATTGAAATCCAATGTAGCGATCACTGTGAGAATGCGCTGTCTTTATAAGCCTTAGATGTTAATTCTCAAATACAAAAAAAAGAAAAAAAAAGACCAGGTGCACAGAATGATTTTCCCCAGTTATGCATGCACATTGAATGCTATTCACACTTCCATTTACTCGATGGAGTTGTTGATTATTGCTTTTTTACTTGAATGGAAGGAGCATGACAATCTCTGATCAGGGTCCTGGGAGCAGAGGAGACTAGCAGCAGATGGAGGCGGCCAACTCCTGTCACACTAGATGTCCTCAGTGCCAGTAATTTTAACAAAAAATTATTTCTGACTAATTTCTTTTCTAGAGAGACTCTTTTATTAATTACTGTTTCTCTGTCTTGCAATGAAGTACAAGTGTTTAAAGATGGCCTTGAGAAGTATTCACAGATCATTAAAGTATACTTTGCTCCTAAGTGGGTTTTGTTCCCTACCTGCTCAAGGCTAGATGTCATTATAAAAGACACTTCTATGAGGAGCTCTGTTTTAGACTCAAAACCAATGGTGTCTATTTTCCTCATTTGCATAAGAAAAGTGATTTTTTAATAAAGAAGAATGAAATATAATGAAAGATAATTTTTTAATAAAGATAAAATTATAAATAAATAAATAAATATAAATAAATAAAGATAAAATAATAAAGATAAAAAAGATAAAAATTTTTTTAATAAAGATTTTTTAATAAAGAAGAATGAAAGATAATGAAAGATAAATTTTTTTTGAAAGATAAATATTTTTTATTTATTTTATTAAATATTTTTTTAATTTTTTTAAATTTTAAATTTTTTTAATATTTTTTAAATATTTATTAAATATTTTATAAATATTTTTTATGAAAGATAAATATATTTTGAGGAACTTTTAATATTTGTGTCTAAGTTAAGAAAAGTGTTTAAAATCAGACAGATGAGTCGTTTTAAAGCATAATTGCATTTATGATATTTGCAAACCTACTTTTCTCTTGCTTTCAGCTTAGGTTATGATTTCAGCGTCCCAAGATTGAGCCAGATGTGGGCTCCCTGCTCAGCACAGAGTCCGCTCAAGAGATCTCTCTCTTTCTCTCTGCCCTTCCCCCAACTCATGCTTTTGCTCTCACTTTCTCTCTCTCTAAAAAAATAAATAAACAAATAAAATCATTAAAAAGATTACAGAAAATAATGGAAGAGCTGATCTAAAGAAATCAATGAATAGTATTTATATGCTGTGCAAATCCTCAATGGGGATATTTGGTGTCTTTCTAACATAGAAAACTTCCTATGTCCCCAGATAAGTCCACTGTTCCAAAGTCTTCGCATCTTCTTCACACCATCCTTGCAACATATGTTTCCCCTTTATCCTCTTTAATACCATTTCCATCTCCTCTAACCCAACACAAAGAAAATAATCATCATGGACCCTCATATCACCTGTCAATTGAATTGGTCTCAAGTACTTCTCGCCTATCTTCCCAACATCCCTATAGCCAAAGCCTAGTCTCTTACTCTAACCATCTCTTGAATAAATTACCTTGATAGGACAACTCCCATACATCATAACAAAGCCTTCTGTTTATAGCATATGTAGTATGTAAAGTAATTTTGTGTTGCCAGTCACACAGGATACTCCTCTGAATGACATTGGCTCTCTGAATGCTCTTTCTATCTCTACCAAATTCAAAGAAGCTCTGTCCAAGTATATGCTAAAGATGCAAGAGTCTATAAAGATACAAGGAAAATGGTATTTGACAAAAATGTGAAAGAACTTTTCACTGAGTGATAAAGATTAAATAATATTGAGTTATTTGGATTAAATTTCATTTTATAGAAAAAAATAATATGTTGGGGAGTTATTTATTAGTCAACCATATGTTTGTGTAAATATACTTTGCTCCACTTAATAGTGTCTATTCATAGAAAAACACAGGAAAGAAAAACAATAAACATACCCTTTTCATGGATAATGAGCCTAATAGATAAAATCACCCAGACAAAGAGAAAATGAAGTTTGCAAATATCATAAATGCGATCATACTTTAAAAACTACCCATATGTCTGATTTTAAGCACTTTTCTTGACTTAGACACAAATATTTAAAGATTCCTGAAAATATAAAGGTATCAATTTATCTTTAATTCTTCTTTAATCATTGTTAATGGTTGCAAAAATACAGAAATGCACCTTCTATCCTCTGTAAAACTAACCAAACTGAACCCCACTAGCATATGTGTAGCAGAGCAAATCTCAATGAAAAGGAAAGGTCTCAATCTCACACAACAGAATTTGGGAAGGATTAGGAAAACAACAACAACAAAAAAAGTAGATAAAATCCAAAAAGGAAAAAGTACTACAAAGAGGAAACCAGGAGACAACTTTTCCAGAGAGCCATGTACAATTCAGTGGGAACTAAGAGTTAATTTTTTGGTAAAAATTCAACCTTCTTAATTTACAGGTAGAAGTCAGACAGAAGTCCAGGAAGACAAGGAAGAAATGTATAGAACCCAAATGGTAGACACTCTCCAGCAAGATGAGTTAAATGTGAAGGTGCCTTGCACACTCTCTGAAGGTGCTTAGTTCTGTTGCACATCTCATTAGGGTTGAGACTGTTTTTGAGGCATTCAGGGTCATAGTGTTGCCCTAGGTAAAAGCAGACATGTCATGTGGCTCCATCAAGCTAAGAGCCCAATAGCCATGAGATTACTTTTACGTTAATTTTTCAACAAACTTTTTAACTAATGAGAATAAAAATCTAAACATGAGGAGCATTTCTTAAATGTATAAGATGTACATGAAAGTTGCCAGTTATAATTTTTGATGTGTTTGACATATTTAGGGAAATACTGTGGTGATGAAGTTTTATAATTCCGACCCCTTTTAATGAGAGAAAGTAGATTATATACTCTGTATACTCAGTAGATAATATAGTCTATCATCCAACCAAGTTTCAGATGCTTTATTAGCCTAAGAAGGTAACTAAGAGAGATAGGTCAAAATCTTTTAAAGCAAAGATAGATTAGTATGAAGTATTTAAAAAATATAGTTGTTACACTTAAAAATTATACTCAAATGCATCAGTTAATGAGAGAAAACATATGTAAAAGAGATGAAAAACATTCCTTTGAATGATGGTTATTCATTAAATGAAAAAAAATAGTTAAAATACCCTTTTTTCTGAAGAAAATCAAAGAAGGCATATATTTTAAGAAACAAATGTTTACAGAATTTAGAGGAAAATGGGATGAACTTCAAAAATATAAGAGCTTGAGGAGCTAGTAAAAGTATATAAGTAATGATGTGAAAATACCTAAAAAAATTAAAATCAGTAAAGAATATAAAACATACCGTAACCAAGTCACTGACATGGAGACTTGGTTTTAAGGTAAACTTTCCCAAAATGCAAAGAAAAAGACAAAATTAACTAAATTGAAGAAAAAATTATACAATTATCAATGCTAAAGAGCCACATTATAGAATGTGTATTTTTTGTAGTCCATAGTCCAAGTGAGTATATTGCACTAATGAAAATCTATACAAAAAAACAGGAAGCCTTCTTGAATTCAGAAAGACCTGTAACTGTAGGTTGAAATTATACACAAAATATCACTTGAGTTATTTACATTTAATCACCTATAAAGCATATCTTGATTAGGTTTTTGAACTCTTACAATAAAGAAAAAAAATTGACCAATTTCAAAAGAGAATTAACACATCACCTTCCAGACAAAACCAGGTTAGTCTAGCCCTTCCTCAGCAACACAGTTCCCAGAAGACAACAGAACAATATCTACTAAAAGAATTTTGAAAAAAAAAATATTGAAACACAGTCCAAGAATTCTAAACTCTTCCATTAATTCACATTTAAAAAAACACAGGGGTTGCAAAATTTGTTTACCATCAGAAAGTGTATCTACAGTGTATTTTTTTTTCAAAATTTAATTCATATCAATTTAGGGGCAAATAATCATTTAATTTAAATATCCCCTCTATTCTAATAATCCCCAACTTAGATCATCACATCAGTGTCCAAACTTCCACATATAATTTATCATTCTGATTTGGATGTTCTAAGACTTAACAAACTTAAGATTTACAAGCAGAAGACATTTTTCCCTCCACGTAATATACATTCTTATCCCATTACCTAAATAACCCCCATCTCTTTACTTAACAAATAAATCCACGAGTTATCCTTGCAGCCACTTTCCTCACAGGCGTCGCTGAATCCATTAGTCCATCTGGTCTACTCTGTCCAGCGCATCCAAGTCTTCCACTGTTAGCCCATTGCTTCCTGTCGGAATGTCACAGTCAGCTCCAACCACTCTCCCTGCTTTCACAGTGGTAGCACTACAATTAATCTGCACACAACTAGATCTCAGGAGGAATGACCAACCTGGAGTCTGACTTAATCCCACACCACCTTCCCCTTTCCCTCTGTTTGAGCCACTCTTGACCTCATTGTCGACTTTGTTACCTGCAATCAGTAACTCACCCAAGGTCATGTGGCTTTACAACATGAATTGCATTAAGTAACTTCCCTATTTAAAACCCTACTAAGGGGGCACCTGGGTGGCTCAGTGGGTTAAGCCTCTGCCTTCGGCTCCGGTCATGATCCCAGGGTCCTGGGATTGAGCCCCGCATCGGGCTCTCTGCTCAGCGGGGAGCCTGCTTCTTCCTCTCTCTCTCTGTCTGCCTCTCTGCTTACCTGTGATCTCCGTCTTTCAAATAAATAAATAAAATTTAAAAAAAAAATAAAACCCTACTAAGGCTTCATTTACTTTGAAGATAAAATAAAAATCCATTATAATTGCCATACATGGAGTGCCCGCCTAACTTAGCATCTGAACCAGGTCACCTTTTTTTTTTTTCCTTTTTAAATCAGGTTACAACTAACATACAATGTTGTACTAGTTTTAGGTGTACGGCGTATTGATTCAACAATTCCATACATCACCCAGCGCTTACCACAGTAAGTGTAGTCACTCTCTCTCACAAACAGCGTTATTAGAATATCACTGACTATATTCCCAGTACAAAAATGTGCCTTTCTTCTCATGACTCATTTATTTTATAGCTGAAAGTTTCTACCTCTCGATCCCTTTATCTCTTTCACCCATCCTACCATCTACCTCCTCTCTGGCAACCTCAGGTGGTTCTCTATGTTAAGTCTCTTTTATGTTTGTGTAACATACATTGTCTGTTTTTACGTTTGTTTTATGTTTGTTCATTTCTTTGTTCGCTTGTTTTATTTTTTAGATTCCACATATATGTGAAATCATATGGTATTTGTCTTTCTCTGCCTGACTTATTTCACTTAGCATAATAACCTCTAGGTCCATCCATGTTGTTGTAAATGTCAAGAGAGCATTCTCTTCTTTTTATAGCTGAGTAACATTCCGTTGTAAATACACCACATCTTTTTTATCCATTCGTCTATCAGTGGCACTTGGGCTACATCCATGTCTTAGATACTATGTAAATATGGTGCTATAAACACCTATATCTTTAGTGGCTATGCCAGTTTGCATTGCCAACAGTAGTCCACAATGTTCCCATTTCTCCACATTCTCACCAACACTTGTTATTTTTTGTTTTTTAGATGTTAGCCATTCTGACAGGTGTGAGGTGGTATTTCATTGGATTTGCATTTCTCAGAGATGAGTGATGTTGAACAGCTTTTCATGTGTCTGTTTGTCATCTGTATATCTTCTTTGGAGAAATGTTTATTCAGGTTCTCTACTCATCTTGTAATTGCATTATTTGTCATTTTAAAACTGAGAGGAAGTATAGTGGTTTTTCTTTTAGATTTTTATTTATTTATTTGAGAGAAGGAGAGACAGAGAGAGAAAGAGCATAAGCAGGGCTTGCTGCAGAGAGAAAGGGAGAGCAGGGAGCCCTACATGAGGCTTGATTCCAGCACCTTAAGATCATGACCTGAGCTGAAGGCAGACACTTAACCAACTGAGCCACCCAGGTAACCCTGAAAGGATGTGCTGTTAAGAAGCTGGAACATCAGGCATGGTGAATGTCCTATGTACCAGCTTCTCCTGTCCTGCAATTGTTTTCCAAGCTTTATTTTATTTTTGGTCCTTATCTTGTAACCCCATATGAATTTTTTCTAGGAGAATCAGAAACCACACTCATCAATTCAACTTCTAGGTCTAAGATAACCACTTTTAATTTTTCTTTGTGTCTAAACCTTCTTCATCAAACAGCAGATGAACCTCGTATTGACATGTTAGAAATTCCAAGGTTCCAAGATTCTAAAATTAATCAATACTTTATTGTATATCTGGTATTCTGTTTATTGTTTTAATATCTTAAAGTAAGTATTAGAGACTCACAAGGGAAGACTCAGGTGTTCTCACCTTGCAAGCAAAAAGACAAAGCAGCGTTTGGCTGTCTGACAAAATCCAGTGTCTGCATAAATTTCCTTTCTGCACCACTTGATGTGGGGAATGAGTGTGCAATCGTTCAGTGGCGAACCTGTGCAACTGCCTCTATATTGACCGCTGGAAATATGCATGCGAATTATTTAAGCCAAAAGGCATCCAAGTGAGTTCAACCAGTTATTTCTCGTTAAAAAACTTTCAAGGTGAATTACAGAAAATTTCCCCATGTAAAAATGGACAAAAAAAAATGTTTGAAAAGTAGTATATTTGTATTCTTTCTGGAAAGAATGGTACAATTTATCCCATCTTGATGCATTTTCCTTGCACATGCCCCACTTGTTTTCCAAGCTAACGGATTTGAAACAATCTCGCTCCCTACAAAACAAAAATAAGCTTCATCAAATAAAATTTCATCATTTTACTGGTGTTTTAAAAGCATTTGTTTATGTGGAATTATGAATCTTTGCAGTGAGTAACAATTATCTTCCAAAGTGGGAAAAAAAAAAAAAGTACTGCATCTAAATATATTGCAGCTTAAAATTGCAGCTCTCAGATGCTGGTAAAAGAAAGAAGTAAGACTAAGGAAACAAATAAGCCAATATTACATCTTGCTGCGGTCCTTTCAGTGGGATGCATGATATTTCTTCATGAATAAAGATGGAGTAAACCACATTTGTAGCATAATAAGAAAAGGTAATTAGTGTCATCTATTCACCACTGTTAGAATTTGACTAGAGCAATTTGATTACGTTTATCACATTTTAAACTTTGAGTAAGTTTTTCAGCTCTCTAATTTAGTTAGTGGTGAAGTGTGGAGAATATAAGTCAGCTTCCTAGTATGATTGATGAGCATGAACTCAGAGGGATAGGAATGCAAAAAACAAAAAAAAAATTTAAAAAACCACAGATATTGTAATATAGATACTGCCTATTGGTTTTAAAGTAAATGTCTTCTAAATCAGTTTGAATCCATTGGAAAAACTTCTATAAAACTAGCAGAATTTCTCCCCCAAACAAATACAAAATGGAATGTGTGTGTGTGTGTGTGTGTGTGTGTGTGTGTGTGTGTAGTAGAAAGTCTTTGTGCATCTGTACAGAGTGAAAGGAAATAAATTTTAGGGAAAATAAACTACTTGGCCTTGTTATAACAGCAAGTAAATTGTTTATTTTTAACTTAAGATCAACTAAGGTAATATGTATCAAAATACATTAGCAATAAATTAATTGAAACAAAACAAAGAGTTTCTTTTTGGTAGTGCTTTGGACACTGCATTATGAATGTATAAGTAGGGTTTCATTCTTAAGCATTAGCATTTTCTAGTTGAAGATTCTATTATTTTAGGTATTTTGAGTTTTATTTTCCCCACAACTGACATAATATCATCACTGCCTATAGTTCATAAATATTTTGAGAACCAATTAAAACAGTTACATCTGGAGAGGAAGGTACAGGAGTTCAAAGACAGGGGTATGTGGGAAGTTTTGAGGAATGAGACATCTGAAGCCATAAGAGTTCTAGAATGAAGCCATCAGAACCTTGATCAAGTAAAGAATAAACAAGAAAGTGCAAATCAGAACCACGATGAGATTTCACCTCACACCCGTCAGGATGGTTATCATCAAAAAGACAACAGATAACATGTGTTGGTGAAGATGTGGAGCAAAGGGAGTCCTTGTGCTCTGGTGGTGGTACAGCCATTATGCAAAACGGTGTGAAGTTTCCTCAAGATATAGAACTACTGTATGATCCAATGATCCCACTTCTGGTTGTATATCCAGAGGAAAGGAAATCAGGAACTTGAGATATTTGCTCTCCCAAGTGCAGTGTGGCACCCAAGATTCAGAAACAAACAAAGTGTTCATTGATGGATAAATGGATAAAGAAATTATGGTTATATTTATACAATGAGATATTATTCAGTCATTAAAAAAAAAAAAAAGAAATCCTACCATTTGTTACAACAGGGGTGAGCCTGGAGGCCTTTATGATAAATGAAATAAGCCAGACACAGATAAGGAGATAATGCAGGTGAACTATTTGAAGGAATTGAAGGAATAAGTCAGAACTCTGGGATAAGAGCATCTCAAGTAGGAGAAACGAGCAACGTAAGAACACCAAAACTCCCTTTTGCCTTCTTCTAGTCAACCTTACCTTCCCCGGAAGCAAACAATATTTTGATTTCTATTACTCTAGGTTATATCTATTTGTGCTGGATAATGCAGTATGTTTTCTTTAGTATCTAGATTTTTTCATTCGAGATGATTTTATTATGACTCATCACTGTTAGTTCAGTCTGCTTTCATGTGAATAGTATTTAAATATACAAATATCTGGGTGGCTTAGGGGCTTAAAGCCTCTGCCTTTGGCTCAGGTCATGATCCCGGGGTCCTGGGATCAAACCCTGCATGGGGGCCTCTCTTCTCAGCAGGGAGTCTGCTTCCCTCTCTCTCTCTCTCTCTCTCTGCCTGCCTCTCTGCCTTGTGATCTCTGTCTGTCAAATAAATAAATAAAATCTTTAAAAAAACAAACAAACACAGATATCTCTAAATTTTATTTTCTCAAATTGATGGGTATGCCAATATATACATAGCAACTATAAAACAAATGCTTGTGCAAGTAGGTTTTGAAGCTGGATAAATATGTACAAGTTTTTGGAGACATATATACTCATTGCTCTCAGATACCTAGTGGTCAGACTGCTGGATCATAAAGTAGACATAAACTTAATTTTATAACAAAATGAAAAAAAGTTTCCAAAAGCAGTTGAAAAATTTGTATACTTCCACTAATAATCCAGGAATCTTTTTTTAAGTTATTTTTATTTATTTGACAGAGAGAGATAAGAGAGAAAGGGAACTCATGAAGGGGGTAGTGGGAGAGGGAGAAGCAGGCTTTCTGCCGCATGGGGAGCCCAATATGGGGCTGGATTCCAGGACCCTGGGATCATGACCTGAGCCAAAGGCAGACTTTTAATTGCAGAGCCACCCAGGCAACCCCCAAATCCAGGAATTTAAGTAGATCCACCCCCTCATGAACTTTTGATGTCAGATTTTTTTTTTTTTAACTGAAATACAGTTGACACAAAGTTACATGAGATTTCGATGTGGTCAGACTTTTAATTCTAGCAATTCTAGGTATTGTGAAGTGGTATCCCCTTGTTATTTCAATCTTTATTTCTCTGAAGATGATGTTGAGCCCTCTTTTAATGTGATTGTTGGTCATTCACCTATCTTTATTTGTGATGGCACTGTTCTGGTCCTTTGGTCCTATCTGAAGAGTTGTTTCTGGGGAATTGTAGTAGTTACTTATATCATCTAGAGGAAATATTTATGTTGCTAGTGTGGTTAATTATAAAAATTTACATTTGTCTATTCCTTATTAGTTGGTTAGTCATGATTAAACTAATCTGTAAATACAGCATCATTTATATTAAAGCATAACTATAAAATCTCTGATCTCTTTTGGAAGGTTAATGATGGCCAAAGGTTCTCTGACCTTCATATAGTGGTGAGGTGACCCTATGATCTGGGCAGACTATGCTGCTTTGACCAATGGAATACAGTTAGTGAAAGCACTATTTTTGTTTTGTTTTTTTTCTGGGCTCTTTTACTAAGAGAGTAGATTCCTCTCTCTCCCTGAAAACATTCAGATCCCTGAGCTGCCTGCCGTGTAAGCTGTCTACCAACTTTAGTGATGAGATACGTGTAAAGGGAGGGTGGCCCAGTTGAGCCCAGGCACCTGCATTTCCAAGCAGGTATTAATTAGGCTTATGACTGATGCCATCTTGGAGCCTGCAGTCCCTCCACCAGCTGCATACTATCAAATCACCCTTTCCTGACAATTCACAGGGCAGAAAAATTGCTCTCTCCATCCCCGCCCATTTTTGACCCATATATTTGTGATATAGGATAGAATATTTTAATTGTAAGACACTAATATCCAAGATAGTTGCATTGCAGCAATAGATCACTGAAATCAAATTTGGTCTCTGGAATTTGGCTGCTGCAGTAAAGCATGGGGCTCTGGCTTTTGGTTTGGGGAAACGGAGAGAAGCCTCAGTGCTCCTAGGAAACTGTTTGCAAGCCCTGTTCTTTGAAGCTGCAGATACAGGCAACCTCATTATGCATTTGTCTGAATGAATGGCAAAACTGTATCCTACATAATGTGGAAAATAGAAAGTGAACCCAGTGAATTCATGGAGAACATAGGAAGCGCCAGATGATTTCAACTAATTTAAGAAAATAGGAGATGAAAGAGTTAAATTAAGGAAGGAACCATCCTGTTAGAGAATACCACAGATGGGGATATTGATAATACAAATTTCACACTCATGATGCTGTAAGTAAAGTGATTGACATGGGCTAGGCTCCAGGTACCTTGAATTCAGATTTCCACAATAAGGGTACTCTCACGTAGGAAATCATTCTTAGGAAAGCCTTCACAGGTTTGATACGATTAAGACATATTGAAAGTTTATATATGCTCCCTGTTGTTCGCAGCTCTGGGATTCCCAGCAAAACAAAAACTCTACTCTGGATATTCTGTAGGCTGTATTAGTCAATAAATACTGAAATCTAGGCCTTTTAGTTACAGATATTCTTAATTAGCAACATTAGGAAATTTTTACAGGTGCTAACTGAATTCCACAGGGATCTGATATTGTTGTCTAAATGAAAATACTCTGTATAATAACTACTGAAGAAAAAAAAAAAAGCTACAAAATTAGCACACAGAGATCCAGCTTGAGTTGCTCCTTCCCGATGTCAACAATTTCCCAACCAGAAATATCATATCTCTCTCTTTTGACTTCTTATTTTCAAAGGATTTTAAATTTTCAGAAAACCCATCGAAATAGTACAGAAAACTGTCTTAAAACTCACAGATGACTTGCAGACATGCTATCGTTTACCATTTACCGCCTTAGTATTTTTTGTCTAAAAACAAGGACATTTCTTTCATACAACCAGAGGTATGTAGGTACATTAACACGATCCAATATTACCATCTAATCCACAGAACCCAATTTTATTTCACCAGTTGACCTAAAAATTCCACAACTACGTTCAGAATGCAATCCAGGATCATGTGTTTTCTATAGATATCTTCTATCTTTCATCTCCACCACTTAGAACAATTCTTCTGTCTTTCTTGTTTTTAGAAATTGGAATTTTTTGAAGAGGACAGGCCAGTTGTTTTGAAGAATATCCATCTGCTTGGTTTTTTGTGACAGTTCCTCACAGGTTATGCCCTTAGGTCCCAAAAACCCATGAAAGTCATGATGTGCTCTACACAATATACCATGTCAAGAGGGACACAGGATTGGTTTGTCCCAGAAAATTAGCCTTTATCACGTGGTCACCATGATGTTTGCCCAATTTCTCCACAGTAAAGGATATATGAATAATAAAGTTAAATTTATTAAATAGTGATTTAATATGTATTTTGTGGGGAAATATTTTAAAATTATAAAACTATTTCAACCTGATCCAACTTGCACCAAGCAGTTTTAGCATCATTGATGCTTCTTGCCTCAATCTGAGATTTTTCTGATGATTGTTAAATGGTGATTTTAATCCGATTATTTCTTCCCTATTTATTAGTTGATATTCTAGAGGAGAGAGCTTTTTCCTCTCTCCCATTTACTTATTAATCCATTTAATTTTCTTATCCATATATACTGAGAGATTCCATTTTTTTCTTCAAAATGTAACAATCCATTATGATCATTATTTATTTTGTGCTCAACTTGCCCTAGATGTGATCACACAGACCCCTTTCATGGAGCCCCCATGCTCTTTGGATATGGCCTAATTATTCTTTCTGAATTGTTTTACTTTTAGGCACAAGGGATTCTAGATCATTTTGTGCTTTTCCAACCTAAGCCTAGGGATAAGCCATCTCTCCAAGTAGATCTGTTTTTTTTGTGTGGAGAATGGTATTTAGAAACCAAGATTTGGGTGCCAATTATACTCATTTCTACATGGATGTCATTGTTTCTAGTTGTTCTCACCAGACTTTGTTAAGAAATATAAATGTACAAATAAACATATATATAAACTCATGCATACCTCTATATAATTTCCTATATATATAGATATTATATAAATCCAAATCTATGCTAAAATATCTTAGTTTACATTAATGCCTCCAATTCAGACCCAATGCTAGAATGCTAGAAACTCAAAGACCACGGCAATCATCTTTTGCTATAAGAATCTAACATTGACAATTTAGCCTTAGCCAAATTAGCCCCATGCAGTAGAAATAAATGCCATAAATTTCTGTTAATAGGCAAATATTTTCAAATTCAACAGTGCTATCCTCTGTTTTTACTAATTCTTCTCCTTGAGGTGGGAAAGAGGAGACACTCTAAGACAAATTTAAATATTAAATTGAACTGGATTAGATGGAATTTTTATTACATGAAACTGTATTTTTTTTTCTGAGTTGGCATTGTGAGGGGAAGCAACAAAGCAGAGAAGGAAACAATCCAAACATGGCAAAGCATTTGACTCAACGAGCACATTTGCTCCTGACATTTGATTGTCTTCTCCATCCAGCAATTTACAAATCTCTTCCCAAAACAGAAGCTCCAGTACATGATACACAATTTGACCAGTGCAAAGCAGAGCTATTAGTAATGGCACAGAACACCTGCATTCAACCCTTCCTCATCTCATATGTCCTGTATATAACAGAATCTATATCTGTCTATACATACTTTAGAGCCCATTTAGAAAGACTGAAACTTCAGCATTAAAGGTTCATTTTAATTGACAGTGATCTACAATTCCCAAGATCTCTCTCTACGTTAGGTGTCAAGATTTCCATGTGATTTAGTCTTTAAAGAAGTAATAATTCCTGCTCTAACAAGAACTCTATGTATGTTGATAACATAGAAATGAGGTGCTTTGAAAATCTGGAATGCAAATGTGCAAAGTAAATCCTGCTGGGGCATCTAGAAAAAGGCAGGATATAAATGGAGGCAATTTCCCGTTTACTCTCCAGTACCCACCTTCTGACAATCAGCTTCTTTCTTCTTGCCAACCACAAGGGTAAGAGAAACATTTATTCTTCTTTTCAGTAAGCCCCACTTTACTTTCTCAGACAATTTAGAAAATAGCTCTGTGGGGAACTTATGCAATAATGTTCTCGTGCTTGAAGAGAGACATTTGCTTGTGATGGCATTTCTGGGCATGATATCAAATCACATTGTGTTGGTGGGCACCAAGAAGCTCTCTCCAGCTGACAGTGGTAGTAAATCACGATGCCTTCCCAGAGAAGTAAATCATTAGAAATATTCTGAACTGTGTCAGGTGCTTCTTTGAAACCTTTGTAAAATTACAGAATGCAAGCACTTCAGATCTCTCTCTCTCTCTCTCTCTCTCACACACACACACACACTTTTATGAAGTTTCAGAAAATGACCTATTTAAAAAGTACACAGATCTTGTGTTCACACAATAGGGGAATGGACAGATATCCCCAAGGCTTTATTTTTTCCTTAAAAAAAAGAGAGAAACATGTGGCTTTGCAAGATACAGCAAATTTAAAATTTCTGCAAACTAGCCTACCTGTTCTGCTTTCCTGTATTTAAAAAAAATTAACTGATATCAGTGCAAAAGGAAATCCAACTATATGAAAGATATTACGGATATAGAATTGAGATATATACATATTTAAATATAGCAAATGTAATTCTTTAATTGGTGTTGTTTTACTTTGTTTTTATTTGTGATTCATCCTGATATTATCCATTGCATGTTTATCGTGCACCTTCTAGGTATCAACTGATTTAGGGAAATACAAAGATATTTGAAGTTTTTTTTCCTCAGACACACAGTGAAAAGGTAACTTACAGAAGGAAGGTTCTTTTGAACCTCTATTTGAAATGTTCAGGAGTGTAAATCCATAGACCCAGAAATCTCATCAGGGTTTGCTGGAGTTTGGCTTTCAGGTGTGTGAGGACCAGCAGCTAATATGTGTGGCGTTTCTTTTGGAAATGATAGACATACTCTGAAATAATATGGTGATAATGGGTGCACCATTTTGTGAATATACAAAAACCACTGAATTTTGGTTAATTTTATAATTACTATACCATATAATTCATGGCATATTGATTAGGTCATATTATATGGTATACAAATTATAACTCAATAAAGCTGATTTTAAAAAGTGGATGTTTTATTTCATATAAACATAAGATGTACCTTAGTTTGCAGCCTATTATCTAAAAATGTAAGTAACTCTGAGCCAGCTATAAAAACCTAAGAAACTTAGGGTTACCTGAATGGCTCAGTCATGGGTCATAGGATCAAGCCCCACCATGGGCTCCATGCTCAGCGTGGAGTCTGCTTGTCTCTCACTCTCCTCCTTCCTGTACTCATGTTCTCTCTCTCTCAAATAAATAAGTAAATAAAATGTTAAAAAAAAAATCCTAGGAAGCTTACGCAACAGATTTCCTTATATTTTAAAATTATATTGCATCAATTTTGGTCAAATGTTTTGATATCTGTATTTCTTAAACATCTTCATGAAACATAAACTTAAATAATAAAACTTATTTTTTTCCCTTTTAAATAAATAGTTTATTTTAATAATTTTTGCTATGAAAATTACCTATTTTTGCTATGCAAAGACTTCAAATACCTCCTAGTAATTTTATAAAGAAAAACAAATATATTTTATGAAGCTTTTAGAATACTATACATACCTCTCTTTTTCACTACAATGAAAAGGCAAGGAGGCAATACCTAAGGAAGGTATGCTATCAGAGTATTACATTCTATAATAGATATTTCTCACACTTTTTTTTCTTATTTAAAATGATTGAAAATCACAGGTCTATCTTAACAGCTTTGAAGAGACTGAGGTATTTGTCAATTTTTTTTTTTTTGTCAAATGCCATTGTCGATACAGAATATGTTAAACAGTAATAATGTTACTGTGTTTTGAAGAATGATTAGATATATTAAGTATTCCCTCTAGACAGATGTTTATTAATTTCCTTAGTACTTTAATAAATAGACTTTACTGATAGAGTTATTATGAGATAATCTTGGTGAAAACTCTTTCCAAACTTAAATGATGATCATGTTTGAAACTTGCTCAGAGTAATTTTCTTCTACTTAGGTCATTGTTCTGTTTTCCTCAGGGTTTCCTTAGGCTTCTCTTAATTGGACCCCGTTAAAGACGATGACCTTGCAGCCCTCGGAAACAAAGTGGACTTAGAGTAGGAACCTGCAATACTACAGAATCCCTGAGTTTGGAAAGTCCTTTGACACTTCTTAATCAAGGACTGCAGCTTTCAGACTACTTTGTGGAAATCTCACATCTTTGATAGAGAAAGCACAGTGACATAGCTTGAACTTACAAGTAAAGCTGGAAACAAGATGGTTAGATGAGGAGAGTACACTAAAAGTCCCAGGTGGTTGCTGACTTATCCCAAATATACCAATGTCCAAGTACCACAGCCCTCATATACACCCACTGTAGACACCAAACCTCATGTCCTCTTGATCACTCCAAGTGTATTGAGATCAGTTTATGATTATTTCCAGAGGTCTTGCCAGTAAAACTGTACTAGTCAAGACATGACAGAATGTGAAACATGACATTTACGTTTTACATTGGATTTATCAATCAGCTCTTCCCCCTCTCGGTTGTTCCTTTCTCTCTCCTTCTCTTTTCTCCTGACCAAAGTTAAAGGGAGAAGCTGAGTCATAGGGAGGAGAAACTATTAAGAAGGGTGTGTGAACAAAGGAAAGAATATAATAGACATCAGTTAGAAAAATTAGCATCATTTCACATGAGTTAAGAGAAAAGAAGAGGCAGAGCTATTTACCATGAACAAAATAAATGCAGGAAGGACTTTCCACTTCAGTTCTATGTTAGAAGCTCTGAGACCAATCCCCATCCTGCGGGACTAGAGCAGCTCACCTCTGGAAGCAGGTTGCCGCAGGATTCCCTCATTTTGATTGTCATGCACTTTTTAACCAGTTGTGAGCTAACAAGTTTATAAGCAACTGTCAAACAATTCTTTTACTAAAACTGTTGTGAGCCCTTTCCAAGTGTCACAGTTGTCTTTACTCATGCTTTCAAGGTTACAAAAAACCCCACAAAAGTCTGCATAGATTCATTTCCATTATGGGGATGTTAGGAACTACGGAGAGAATGCAGGAAAATGCCTCATTGTCGTTATACCAATATTCTGTTTCTTCCAAGACTGAAACGTGGGTCAGGCTTTAAAACAAAAACAGTTCACTCACTGTGCTCTGAAAAACAGCCTAAAGCGAAGTTAATATCTTCCCTTTTATTTACAAAATATTTACACTTATAGAAATGAAAACATGATTTCCTGTGTTTAAAATAAAATAAAATCACTTGGAATGCAGGACCTTTATGAAGGCAGTACAGAAATTGAAAATCGAAGCTTTCAAATAAATTAGAATTACGTAGTTTCTCTTACGATGTTGGAGTTGTCCTTGAGGCTAAGTACCATTTTGACCCTGCAATTCCGTTCCGGGCACAAAGTGTTGGAATCTAACTGGTTTTCAAAATGTTTAGAAAATAAGTTTGGGAAAAAAAAAAAAAAAAAAAAGAAAAGAAAAGAAGTTTGGGATAAACTTTACTGAATCTATATACATGCATTTTTACCTTATTCAACACATTTTATTTTAGGATATTTTTTAAAAAGCTATTAAAAAGTATCCTTGAAACGTTTATCTAAGTCAACGCCTAAAGCACACGAGTAAGTTTTTATTTATTGACATTCCATATAAAGTGCATATTTAAAGCAATTTCTCATTCATCTAAAACACTTACTCTTTTTATGATTTTCTCCTCTTTCTCCAAATAATTTTATATTACTTGCCACTTAATTAGGGTTTTTAAAATTAACATATATTTAGAACATCGTTATTTAAAGGGGAAAAAAAAAGTCAACATCCTCTTTAGACGCCGTAACATGGACAACTGAGCTGTAAACTTCTTACTTTCTCAGATTCATCTAGGACGTCAGAGGAGCATAAATGAACAATAGCTGCATTATTGAAAGGCTTAAGAGATCCCCCTGCTCCTCCCGTACCCCTCCACAGTCTCTCCTCAGTACTAAAGGCAGAAGTCTGAACGGGAAGGCAGATCTTCATACTCAGGCGGTAGATCCCCATTTCCACACAGAGGGAAGTGGAGGCCGTGGCCGTGTGCTACTAGACCCCAGGTGATAAACTGGTCCCAAGGCACCCCTCTGAGTCTGGTTCTCCACTGTGCAGTTTTGCTCCCTGTGCTCCTGCCACGCGGGCTTCAAGGTGGTTCCAAGGTGCACTGGGAAGAACCTTGCCCGAGAGCTTTGTTCGAGGCGTCTCCCTTCTTCAGCAACCTCCTCTCGGCCATCCTGCGAGTAGCTCCCTAAATCCTTTGAGTATTTTGTTCCGATACTGCCTTCTCAACGACAGCATCCCTGACTGTTCTGCTTAACACTCTCCCTGCGATGACCTATGCAGCCGCAGTCCGTCGGTCCCTTATCTACTTTTATTTTTCACACAACATGCATCCCATTCCAGTGCAACACATAATTTTATATAGGCTACTGTTACTGATTATCGATTATCCTGTCTGTGCTGGAATGTGAGAGCCACAGGGACAGTAGCCTCTGTTCTGTTTCTGGATGCGTCACTAACATATAGTAGCTCCCCTACAGAGAGCTCGTCACTGAATGGTTCAGCATAGGTGTATGTAATATCGACTAGCATTTTCTTCATCATTTCTTCATCATTACATATTACTTAACAATATTCTAGGATTTTAAGCCTTGTGAGTAAAGATGAAACATGTTATTTTTTTTTAAAGATTTTATTTATTTATTTGACAGAGAGATCACAAGCAGGCAGAGAGGCAGGCAGAGAGAGAAGAGGAAGCAGGCTCTCTGCTGAGCAGAGAGCCCGATGCGGGGCTCGATCCCAGGACTCTGAGATCATGACCTGAGCCGAAGGCAGCGGCTTAACCCACTGAGCCACCCAGGCGCCCAGATGAAACATGTTTTGTTGTTCCATGATATTAGGTGACTAACAGTGTCTGGCCCATAGGAAATGTTAGACGTATATTTAACGAAGGGAAAAATCAGTTATCATTCCCACTGTTTCACAGGAAAAGAAACAGATTTTAAAAAGCTAACATGTTCTTTGAAACCAAACAACGTATAAGGCAAAAAGATGAGGAGTCAAATATATTTTTTGAATATGAAAGTCTAATTACAGTCATAAGTCCTTTGTTTTAAATTAGTTTGAAAAATAATCCACCTGTTTAAAATTTTGACTGGTGATGCATACTTTTACCAACAACAAAGCTTGCCTAGTCCATTGGTGGTAATAAAATGCTCATCTTGATCTTTTTCATATTAATAATCAGTTGAGAAGAGTAAGGACAAGTGCTAATATTGTATATGTGTCAACTTAATATTGCGGGTCACAGGATTTGCATAACAGTCCTTCCGGTCTCCTAATGGTAGGCACACTCCTAACTTTCACATTTTTCTCTTGGAAAAATGCTAACATTTGATCTAATGTGCATATGCGCTAATAATTTTTTATGAAATAATGAAGGCAGTGACTAACTAATAACATGTTTGGAGCTCGAGGTGCCAGCAGCAAAGAATGCAAATTAAAACCATTATTTCATTCTTATTCTGTATCAACAGGAGAAGGCCTGAAAAGTAACTGCCATCTGGAGCCAAAGGGTATTGTATTGTGTGTGTGTGTGTGTGTGTGTGTGTGTGTGTGTGTGTTGTGAAGTTCAGTTGTGCTTTTTAATATCATATCATTTTTCTGGGTCATTATTTTATTTATTTATTTATTTTTCTGGGTAATTATTTTAAATTTAAGTACTAAATTCTATAAAATTATAGTTGCAGTTTAGAAGAACGGAGCCATGCAAGTCATTTGAAGTTTTGGTTAAAAGGTTCAGTGTTTTGCTGATGATAGTTTGGGTTACTCATCGTTCGAGGGGAAAAGTGAACTAACTGGCAATAATCCTCCATCAGCTACTGTCCAAAAGACCCAGGGTGACTAAATATGGAACAATCACGAAGCATGTGACAGATATTTCACTCTGGAAGGGAATATATGCTATTTTTCTGGTCTATTATTTCATGCAATGAGATCCTCATTTATTTTGAGTAGTAGGCACTGTGAAAAAAAAAAGGGTTATTTTTATTATGTATTCTCCATAACTTAGGACTTTTTGGACTGTGCAATACAAAAATAAAGGCATTATTCTAATTTGAGTATTTTACTCTAAATCGGAATCCTCAGTGTTAACAATTGAATGTTTTCCAATAAAAGCATTGTTTCCTGCTGTTCCCTGTCGCTAATTAATTCAGTATTTGATCTTCTGGAATGGAAATCCCGTGGAAAATGAAACAAGGAGCTGGGAAGATTGACAGGATATTTCGAGGAGTATGATTAGTTTTCTTTCAAAAACGGAAAGACTGTCCATCTCTGCGGGGATGGCCGTGGGGCTCCAGGGACGGCAGCCAGAGGAGTCTGCAGCAGCTCCTCTGCAAACACGTGATTGACTCCCCAGAGTTCCACCCATACAGCAGGACAGGCCGGTCTTAGGCCTGGAAACGTTTTGAACTAGGTGTCAGCAGAAAAGCACCGTGGTCTACACCAGCACAGCCCTGCTCCCGTGGACTGTCTGAGCCGTGAGGCTTCCGGCTTGTCGGCCAAGAGAGATAGCCGGAAAGGACAGCACGAGGCCTGAAGACACGGATTAACTGGGTGCAGTGAAGTCTTAGACATCACTTGAATTCTGCATTATGTATGTTATAGCTGATAGTCTTGTTTTTATCTTTGGCAACTTTTTTCATGCCCATAAATACAAAACAACAGTTTCTGCTACAATTCTGGCATTGCATTAATAAATGGATGACATTAGTTTGAAAGAGAGGATATTTCTTTCTTTTATGGGTTTGAAGGGAATGGGTCCAACTTATCTAAAGTGCTTTAAATCGTTAACACGCAAATCTGAAACCATATGTAAGATGCTTTAAAATAAATTATATCTACTGAAATCTCTATTGGTGTAGGCAAGAGAGCACACCTGTTTTCACTGGTTCTTTGTGGTCATGAAAGCTTAATTTCCAAAAGCATTACTAACTGAGAATCTAAGTAATATTGACATCACTTGGCCCATTGTCAGAACCTGTCCGAAATCGAAGGGCATTTAAAAATCAATAAGAGAAATAATTCTTGCGAGGTTATTTTTATCAAATGCCTTCAAACAATGGTAGAAAATAAAATCATGATCAAGGATACAATAAATCCACCAAAACCCATTTGTTCCTAATGTAAAACAACCGACTGAAGATTTAGTCCTATGGTTCATGGACAAAAGATTTGATGTCAGTCGCTGCTCCCCCTTCTAGTCCTCCCATTCAGTGAAGGGGCATATAATTTGGGGCAATATCACACCATTGGTGTATCCACAGGTGCCTGAATCTGAGAAACTGGTTGAAGTAAACACTTCCATGAGGATTGGGAAAAGACTTTGGACAGCCTTAGTGCACTAGGTCACAAGGACCATCTCTCCAATGAGCAGTCGGCAAACTTGCCATGTTAATTGCCAGCTGCTCACGTGGAGTAACTGATGAGGGTCCTTATAAAGGTCATGGGTTTACCCTCCTGATGGAGACATCCTTCACTGCAGGTGTTTGTCCCCCGGCCACAACTTTAACAAGCTATTCTCTTTTTCCCCCCAATACATGCCATCTCTAGGTGGTGTGCTGTCTGACAAGGATCCCTTGGTCAAAAGCAGTTGTAAGTCCTCAGACAACAATACCGGGTAAGGCAGAAAATGTAGAAAATGCAAGGTCATATCTAAAACATGTGTTGAATCCAAGTCAGCATGAGGAATTGTCCCCTGTGGGTGTAAGGGACCTGGTCTTATCAACTTGTCACCAGGAGGCAGTTTTGGTTTCTCTGAGGAGTATTGTTACATTACGGGATCAGCATTGGATTAAATTCCTGGTCGTATGGACCATCACCAGCGGCAGTAGCTACATCAGTCTTTGTCAGTGGGAGCACACGTTGTTAGGTCCACACACGGGCCCCATCACTGCCAAGGTGACCTTTGCGCCCATGAGGCTTCCATGAAAGTCCAAGAATGGACAATGACAGAAGCTCTCTGCTGGGCAGTTATTTCTGTCCACTTCTCTCATGGTGGATGCTTCTACTGGGCTTTTATTACATGATACAAAGACATTCCACTTTGTGCCCACCACCATATGTCCATCCATATGCCTCTTTCAAGACAAAGGCAGTTTCATTCTCTTCAAGCCACAGATGTTGCTGAAAAACTGGATCTTTGTACACATGAAAATGAACTTTGATCGATATATCATACTTACAGAAATGAACTCATAGCAGATCATAATACTAAATGTAAAAATTAACCAACAATATTTTGAAAAGAAAACCTAGGATCCTGGGTTAGGCAAATATATTTTTAAGTAAAATACTGAGAGCCTGAATCTTCATGGAAAAGATGTAGTCAGTTGGACTTCATCAAAACTCAAAACTTGTGGGGCGCCTGGGTGGCTCAGTGGGTTAAAGCCTCTGCCTTCAGCTCAGGTCATGATCCCAGGGTCCTGGGATCGAGCCCCGCATCAGACTCTCTGCTCAGCAGGGATCCTGCTTCCTCCTCTCTCTCTGCCTACCTCTCTGCCTACTTGTAATCTCTGTCTGTCAAATAAATAAATAAAATCTTAAAAAAAACAAACCCTCAAAACTTGTGCTCTTCAAAAGATACTATTAAGAGAATGAAAAGACCTGCCAGAGATTGAAAGAAATATTTGCAGACCATATAGATGATGAAAAACTTGCATCTATCATATATATAATTCAATAAGAAGAAAGTAAATAATCCAACAACAACAACAAAAAAAAAACAGACGAGTAATTTAAATAGACTTTATCACCTATGTAAGGATGGCAAGTGAGTACATGAAAATGTGTCTTGACATCATTAATAACGAAGGCAATGAAAATTAAAACAACACTGAGGTGTCAATAAATCTGCATTCAAATAGCTAATATTTAAAAAAAAAAACTCACTAAATATTGGTAAGAATATGGAGGACCTGAAATTCACATATTGCTAGTGAATATAAAATGTGATGACCTTTTGGAAAACAGTTCAGCAATTTCTTAAAAAGTTGAACATACACCTACCATGATCCAACCATTGTGCCCCTACACACCCAAGAATAATGAAAGCACATGCCACACGAAAACATGGGCATTAAGGTCCAGTGTGTCTATATTTAGAATAACCACAACCTGGAAGCCACCTGAATAGCCTCCACAAGTCAGTGAGTGTACAGACTGTGGTGTACCAATAACGCTGGGTCGTCCTCAGAACTGAAATGACTGAATATTGTCACGCACAACATGGGCACATCCTAAAAAGACTAAAAAGACTCCATAAACAAAGGAAAACAAAGGGGGGCTGCTTTATGATACCATTCAAATATAACTAACATGAAAAATAATCTATTGACATGGATGTCTTTGTGAAAGGGGAGTGTAGAGAGGTAAGAGGGGGACAGAGGCCAGAGGGAGCATTTACAGAGGATGAATATTTCCATTTGCTTGATGATGCTCGTGCTTTCACAGATACGTGCCTCTGTGTGTGCATGTATGTCAAAACTTATCAGATCATATACCTCATTTTCATATATTAATTATGTCTCAATGAAGTTGTTTAAAAATTAAAATAAATCAGGGATTCTTGGGTGGCCCAGTTGGTGAAGCGTCTGGTTTCAGCTCAGGTCGTGGGTCCTGGGATGGAGTTCCATGTCAGGTTCCCTGCTCAGTGGGGAGCCTGCTTCTCCCTCTCATTCTCCCTCCATGCTCTCTCTCTCTCAAATAAATAAAAACAACTTTTAAAAAAATTAAAATAAATCAGAAATGAAGAGAAACAGGCTCTGCATGTCTTATCCTCTATGATTTTCTTTTTTTTTTTTTAAAGATTTGATTCATTTACTTGACAGACAGAGATCAGAAGTAGGTAAAGAGGCAGGCAGAGAGAGAGGAGGAAGCAGGCTCCCTGCTGAGCAGAGAGTCTGATGCGGGGCTCGATCCTAGGACCCTGGGATCACGACCTGAGCTGAAGGCAGAGGCTTAACTCACTAAGCCACCCGGGTACCCCCATCCTCTGTGATTTTCAAAGACGTTATTTTTTAAAGCAATTTAAGATATATATAGATATATATCTATATATATCTTAATTAAAGATATATATATATGCACACATACGTACATGCTATATATATATGATGTATATAAAAACATAAAATCAACTGCATCATTATTATTTTTAACAAATTGTAATGTTAGGTCAATTAAGATTAAGAAAAATAAATCTCATTTTGCCTTCATTTATCCCTTCTTCAGTGCTCTTCCTTTATGAAGAACCAAGTTTCTCACCTATATTAACTCCCTTCTCTCAAAAGAATCTTTTTTAAAACCTTTACTGCAAAGCAGGTCTCCTGGCAACGAATTCCATCAATTTTTGTTTGTCTGATAAAGTGTTCATTTCTCCTAAAATTCTGAAAGAAAATTTTACAGGGTACAGAATTTAAGCTAGTTTTTTGAACATTTGTGAACATTTTAAGTATTTCACTCCAGTCTCTTCTTGCTTCTTGGTTTCTGAGAAGAACTTGGATATAATTCTTATCTTTACGCCTTTATAAGTAAGGTGTATTTTCTCTTCTGATTTCATTTGGGATTTCTTTCTTTGTCTTTGATTTTATGTAATTTGAAATTTATATACTCAGGTATAGTTTTGTTTTGTTTTTTTTTTTTTCCTTTCTTTCTTTTCTTTTCTGGCTTTAATCCTAATTGATAATTGGTATTCTCTGAACTTCCTGAATCTGTGGTTTGGTGTCTGACATTAATTTGGGGAAATTCTCAGTCATTATTGCTTCAAATGTTTCTTCTTTTCTTTCTTCTCTTTTCTCTCCTTTTAGGATCCCCATGTGTGAATGTTATGCCATTTGTTGTCCCCACAGTCCTGGGATCTTCTGTTCTGTTTTATTCAGTCTTCGTTCCCTTTGCACTCCAGTTTTTGAGGATTCTACTGAGATATCCTCAAGCTCAGAGATTCTCTCCTCAACCAGGTCCAGTCTGCTAATAAGCCCTTCAAAGACACTCTTCATTTCTGTTACAATGTTTTTGATCTCTAGCACTTCTTTGTGGTTAATTAGAATATCCCGTTCTCTGCTCACAATGCCCATCTGTTCTTGCAATGCTGTCTATTGTATCCATTAGAGTCATTTGCATATTAATCAGAATTGTCTTAAATTCCCAACCTGATCATTCCAACATTCCTGCCACATCTGGTTTCTCTGCTTGCTCTGTCTCTTCAAATTTTGTTTTTTGCCTTTTGGTATGTCTTGTAATTTTTATTGATAGCTAGATATGGTGTATTGGATCAAAGAAAACTGATGTAAATAGGCCTTTGGTGATGTAGTGGTGAGGTACAGGGCAGAGGGAAGTGTTCTGTAGTCCTGGGATTAGGTTTCACTCTTTTAATTGGGGGTGTGTCTGGACCATGAACATCATAAGTACTTCTCAGTCTTTCCTCCCCACTCAAGCAGGACAGGATGGCTAGAGTAGGCTGGAATTGGGTATTTTTCTTCCCCAGGTCCATGAGGCTCTGACAATACCCAGTAAGTTAGATGCTGGGTGACTAGTTTCCCCTGTGTTAAGGCGCTGTCAAGAACAGAGTGCTCTGATGCATTTCAAAATGATTCCTTCTCCCCCTTGCCCCTGCCCTTCTCCCCAATCTCTCTGTTAGAAGCCCAAGGGGGTTTTTCTCTGATATTTACTATGGGGATCTAGTCAACATCCTAGAGGTGAATCTCAAAATTTTTTGTGGTGCCTGCCATTGACTGGTTCTCCTGGAGTTTTTAACTCTCAGAATTGTCCAAGCTAAACCTGTTGCAATTCATCAGTTACAGTTCCAGCTTTCCTATCCCAGTGCTGGTCCCTGGGGTTTGCCAGCTGTTCCAGCATTCTATATTATCACCAAAAATGTTACCAAAATTGTGCCTTTAGCATCTAATTTGAAAACTATCTTTTTTGGAGAGTCACAATAACTGATTCTTCCAATACACTTTACTTAATTTTCATGGAAACAATGATCTTGCATTCAAAGTTAATTAGCTTGTAAAATATTTAATTCAACTTAATAATAGCAATAACAAAGTCAGCCAACATAATCAGGTTTTGAACAGACATGACAGAATCTTAGGAAGCACATAACTGAACTGTTAGGTCCAGGAGTATGTACTAGTGCCAAGAAGTCTTCCACCTGCTGTAAGAAACGTTGCTCTTGGGAATCAACAGGCATGTTTTGCTTACAGAATGAAGCTCAAACCAGTAAGTAATTTAAATAGACTATACTTAGGAAATATTCCATTATTCTGTGGTCTACAGTCTCATTAAGTATAGACTTAATATTAGCCTTAAAACGTTGACTTAGTTTTTATGGTACAACAGGTAATCATTTTTACCATTTGATCTTTTTTTAATAAAGATTTTATTTATTTATTTGACAGAGAGAGATCACAAGTAGGCAGAGAAGCAGGTGGGGTGGGGGGGTGGGGGCAGGCTTCCTGCTGAGCAGAGAGCCCGATGTGGGGCTTGATCCCAGGACCCTGAGACCATGATCTGAGCCGAAGGCAGAGACTTAACCCACTGAGCCATTTGATCTTTAACATGAGAACTAATTCATCACCATGGTGCAGTGTTCAAAGTTGAAATCGGGTCCTCCTTCACACATGTGGACTTTGTTGGTATTATTTACAACACACATCCTGTCCATGCAAAATGAAATCTTTACTATCACACATGGAATTAGAAGTCAGGGCCATCTGACATGTCATCATGTTTATCATGACATCTCAAATCTTACAGAAGAATCATGTACATTAGAACAAATTTATGGAAGCCAAATCACTTTCGGAATCTCATAATTCCTTAAAAATATACTTATGCTTTGCACAAATAGATGTTAGATTAATGGCCAATCCCCTTAAATAATTACACAGATTACAAAGGAGGGGAAAAAAAGAAAAGGAAAAAGAAAAAAAAAACAAAAGTCACCAATGCTATTAAAATAAAAGTGCATTTTTCAGGGCTTTTTCACTATTTTCAGTTTTCCTATAAAACAGTTGCCAAGGGAACCTCATGCTAAACAAAACTGTTGTCAAATGTCATCAGTAAAGTGAGCTAACATCACCCATGGGATTCTTCTCTTGCAGGCTTTATTCATTACTTTCTAAATCTTAAAGCTATCATTTCCAGGGTTTCTTTTGAGTACTGACATAAAAAGAAACAATCATAATTTGTAAGAGTGTCAGTGAAAAATGCTCTCCCCGCTCCCAAAAAATGCTATTCTCAAAGCAAGAAAAGATTACACTGCACATCCCCTATCATTCCCTCAAGAACTGGGAAATATTAGTAGTTGCTTTCAAAAGAAAAAAGAAAAACATTTTGAAACTAAGTTAAAGGAACCTCTTTCATAACTATGGGAAAGAATTACCTATCGGAGTACAGGAGAGGAAAAGACCCACGATATGAAATATTTTTTGTTCTCATTTCATTACTTGCTCCGTGGCCTGAATTGTTTCTGGGAGAAATGCTCAGTCCCCAGCAAAGTATTATGAACTGTCCCCCTAGTAAAGTCTCAGAGCTATAAAGCATCCAACATGGCCCCAAAGAAAAGCTTGAGACAAAGAAAAAAAGGAAGAGTCGAGTAAGAGTGTGTCATGCACTGTCTTTGACCAATTGTTCTATAACATCCAAATTGCTCTTATAATTGGAGGAAGTATAAAAGCTGGCCAAGGGGTCCAGGGGGCATTGCGAGGGCATAGGCTTTGAAGGCAGATTCAAAGTGCAGGTTATCGGGTCCGTGTTTCCTGCCTCTCTTAGTCTAAATGTTTCTAAATGTCACTTTGCTTAGTACAATTTTTTTTGTCCCAAATATAAGAATAATAGTTTTCCTGGACAGTAATCTCACTTGGAATGATAGAATAACTCTAAGCTAAAACCTAGTAAATATTTAATAACTGCTAGGTGCTACTAATATTATTAACATCATTACTAAAACTTATAATAGATAGAGGATGGGTTATTTTAAATATCTTTAATTTTTTAAGCTGGCTACTTTGAAAAATGCTAAAATTATTTAAGCGATAAAACTACCATTGTAACTTATGTGATTCCGCCATCTGTAGCAAACTACTTGAAGTTATAGTCAAGGCATATAAAACTGAGGGCTTTCTTGTTTTTTTTTTTTTAAAGATTTTTTTAAAATTTATTTATTTGACAGAGAGAGATCACAAGTAGACAGAGAGGCAGGCAGAGAGAGAGAGAGAGAGAGAGAGAGAGGGAAGCAGGCTCCCTGCTGAGCAGAGAGCCCGATGCGGGACTCGATCTCAGGACCCTGAGATCATGACCTGAGCCGAAGGCAGCGGCTTAACCCACTGAGCCACCCAGGCGCCCCCTGAGGGCTTTCTTGTAATGAAACAATGTCTCTGGAAATGTGAATACAAAGCCACAGAATCAGTACATTAAAATATTCTTTGGATCATCTGTCTTTATTACTTATGATAAAAGATTTTAATGCAGAAAATCTTCAGATCATAGAAAATCAGAGTGACACTAAAATTATTTTTCTGTCATCAGGATACCTCATTAAGTCCCATCATTACCCAACCCTTCAGACAGGTCGCTGTTAGCTCAAATATTGAAGAGTAGTATCCATCAGTGTGCACTAGGGGGGGATTCTCAGTTTTTCTATGTATTTTTTTTTTTAAGATTTTATTTATTTATTTGACAGACGGAGATCACAAGTAGGTGGAGAGGCAGGCAGAGAGAGGAGGAAGCAGGCTCCCTGCTGAGCAGAGAGCCCGATGCGGGACTCGATCTCAGGACCCTGAGATCATGACCTGAACCGAAGGCAGAGGCTTTAACCCACTGAGCCACCCAGGCACCCCTCTATGTATTTTTAAATGGAGATTTCGATAAACTTCTCTGATGGTTTGGATAGGATCATTACAAAGTGAAAAAATTGCAAAAAGGGAAGAATGAGGGAACTTGGAATTAAGAGATCATTCTTTGAAAGCAATGACAAGCTATGATGAGATCAAGTAGAAGAGCAGACATGCCAACCGAGAGAACCAGGAGAAAGAGTCATAAATGGGTATGTTAACTCTTGCTATGACTACTGCCACTCTAAATTCCAATCATACTCAGAATAAGACTAGATATCAGTGATTTCTTCTGAGAGGTCTGTAGATGGGTACAGATGTGTAAAAGTAAAACTCATATTTTAATATACCTCTTTTTAAAAATTTATTGTATAATAAATCTTGCTTATTTACTTTTAAATATTGAGTTCTGATATAAATAGAAAATATGGAAAACAAAGCCAAGCAAAATGATTGACATATTAGCATCCATTGCTTCAGTTCTAATTTCAATGATAAACAAAATGTTTAATCCTGTGATTTTAATACTAAAATCCCTATGAAGTTATCCTGCTAAGCATGACAGTGATTTGCACTGTCTTCATTACTCATTGATTTAACTGGAAGAAGTGATTCCATTGTCGCCAGTGGGCCAGTGGGTCCATCTTCCTCTCAGTTTTATCCGAATTTTGGTCTAATCTGAACAAACAATTGTCTAATACTTTCAGTGTGATTTTATACATTTTCACATAGTTTAAAACATGAATTTAATTGCATATCATAATATGTTCTCAGGTAAAAGTCATCATATTATTGAGCCTAAATCAAAGCTCTATAAATACTTCAAATAACTTTCCAATTTTATTTTTAACTGCCTCTTTCTCTTCGTGGTATGTTAAATGGGAAGCTTTTTTCCCTAACAATTATATAATTTATCACCAGATTCTTTTAAAGAACAAAGAAAGCTCAACATCATTAATCAACAGGGAGATGCAAATCAAAGCCACAATTAGATGTGACCTCATACCTGTTACAATGGCTAAAATCAAGAAGGTAAGAAACAAGTGTTGGTGTGGATGTGGAGAAAAAGAACCCCTCGTGCATTGTTAGTGGAAATGTAAATTGGTGCAGCCACAGTGGAAAACAGTATGGAAGTTCCTCAAAAATTAAAAACAGTGGGGCGCCTGGGTGGCTCAGTGGGTTAAGCCGCTGCCTTCGGCTCAGGTCATGATCTCAGGGTCCTGGGATCGAGTCCCACATCAGGCTCTCTGCTCAGCAGGGAGCCTGCTTCCCTCTCTCTCTCTCTGCCTGCCTCTCTGCCTACTTGTGATCTCTGTCTGTCAAATAAATAAATAAAATCTTTAAAAAAAAATTAAAAACAGAAATACCTTATCATCCAATAATTCCACTATTAGGCATTTACCCAAGGAAAATGAAAACACTACCTCAAAAAGATATATGCACACCTATGTTTATTGCAACATTATTTACAATAGCAAAGACATGGAAGCTACCCAAGTGTCCATTGTAGACAAATGGATAAGGAAGAAAAGTCATATATTTTATGGAATCTCACACAACTGTAAAAAAAGGATGAGACTGTACCATTTGAGAAAACATGGATGGACCGAGAGGGTTTTATGCCAAATGAAATAAGTGAGACTGAGAAGGACAAATACCATATGATTCTACTCACAAGTGAAATCTAAAAAATAAATATAAACAAAAAGTAGAATCAGAACTATAAACACAGAGAACAAACTTATAGTTGCCAGAGGGAAGGTGTGTGGGCAATTAGGCAAAATGGATGAAAAAGAGAGAGAGCTACAGACCAGTTGTGGAATAAGTAGGTCATGAGGATAAAAACCAGAGAATAAGGAATAAAGTCAAAGCTATTGTGATAGCAATGTAGTGGGACAGCTGGTAGCTTATGAACACAGCACCACGCATAAACTTGTCAAATCACTTAACTTGTACACTTGAAACTAATGTAACATTGTGAATTAAAAAAAAAAATGCTTGCTGCATCATCATCATCATGAGAAGAAGAAGAAATAGAAATTACTAAGTATTTCAGTTCAAATTGAGATTTTTTTAATGATATAAATCAACATTATAGGCAAAATTAATGAAGATTTCAGACTTTTTTTTTTTAAGAATTATTTATTTATTTACTTGACAGAGAGAGAGATCACAAGTAGACGGAGAGGCAGGCAGAGAGAGAGGAAGGGAAGCAGGCTCCCCGCCTAGCAGAGAGCCCGATGCGAGGGCTTGATCCCACGACCCTGGGATCATGACCTGAGCCGAAGGTAGAGGCTTTAACCCTCTGAGCCACCTGGGTGCCCCGATTTCAGACTTCTGATGAATTTTATTTGTAATAATCATTACCACACTTGCTAGTCAGTTGCAGGAGCTGTTATATTCCAAAATAAACCTGTGACTTATGAAACATTTTTTAAAAGAGAAAAGATATAAATGTGCCACCCAGAGTAAAAATTCAATTAATTTTTTCTTTCTTTTGTAAAAAAGTTTTTCCCCAAATTATGGCATTTGTACATTAGAAAGTAGTGCAAAAATGGATGAAAAAATATAATATAGTAAAATATAGTAAAAATAATTGGTCTCATAAATCATGCATAATCTTAGATGAATTCAGTTAAATATAAGTGATTTTAGCAAATGTAAGGGAGCTTTAAAAATGTTTATTTAGATATTAGTTTACTAATTATTCTTATGTAAAACAGCTTTAATATTTATGCAACACTCCCACAATCAAAAGCATGTTTAAGATACTGTCTTATTATCCAGATTCTATCTATTTCCCAGGCCTGGAGCTCCAAGGTCACCTGGTGGATAGGAGAACATGGTCTAATTCAGACCTGTGGGATTTCAATCACTCTTCTTCAGCCTATTAATGTATAGTGTGGGAAGATGAATTTCTGGGCCTTCCCTCTTTTTAATAAATTAGTGATAATAAAATGTAGGTTTTAGGTTTGTTCTCAGGATTAAATTAGTTATTGTAAAGTTTGTGACTGATAAGTAGTAAATATTTATTTTAAAACACTGTAATGGTGTTTTTTAGCTAAAACTCAGGACAAGTCTGAGATTACTGAAAAGATTATTGAAAAGAAATGACTAAAGACATATCAAAGTGAATCATAGGGGAAAAAAGCATCCAGAATATGTATCCCACTTTGCACTCTTATCAGCAGCAAACCACAACATTGCTGACTCCTCAACATTCTATTGGAATTTTATTTACTGTATGATATCATAAGGAAAATCTTTTAAATTGTGTTTATTGAATTGATAAAGACACTCAACAATTTTTACATAACTAATTAGAATCTACATCCCTTTTTCTTGTCACTCCTACAGCTTTTCTCTCAAAGTCTGCAGTTTTTTGTGGGTACCTGTGAAGTTGCCTTTATCTACCTATCTATCCGATTATCAAAAGCTATGAACGCCTTCCCTACTTATGTGTTGGAACTCCTCTTGCCTAATTTTTTTTTTTATTTCTTTCCAGCGTTTGCCTAATTTTTTTAACTTCTCTTACAAAATGTATGATGTTTCAGCCTATAGAAGGACTTAATTATAGAGTCTTGATGTTACTGCTTTAGGTCATCCTGCCTTTGTCATTGTGAATCATGGTTACTAAATATACTCCAACCAAAATTATATACACATCCATGGGCACCTATTTCTGATAAATATTGGTGTGACTCCTCTTTATTTCAAAAAAACTTTTTAAAGATTTTTTTTTTAATTTATTTATTTGACAGAGTGAGAGTGAACAAGCAGGGGGAGCAGCAGAGGGGAGGGAGAAGCAGACTCCCCACTAAGCAGGGAGCCCAGTGTGGGACTGGATCCCAGGACCCTGAGATCCTGACCTGAACACAAGGCAGACATTTAACCAACTGAGCCACCCAGGAGCCCTTATTTTAAAAATTTGTATGGGATTGGTCATGTTGGATATTTTGAAAGGAATAATTTATTCTTATATAGTTTTTAATGAGGGACTAGCCAGTTGCATAAGCACTTTATACATAATAAACCATGGAGAACTATATTAAAAAATAAAATAACAAGGCCAGATAGCGTTTTTCTGTAATGATGCTTAATTATTTAAAAATGTATGGATATAACTATATAAATATGTTAACTACTTAAAGTATGTATTCATATACGATCTTGAAATGTGTCTTCTTACTGACAGTAAAATGTAAGTAAACTAACTGCCATCATCCAGGCAAAATATAAAACAGGCCTGAATTAGAACAGCTTTAGCAAGAGAAATGGAAGCACCAGAATCCTGATGGGGAAGAGGACAGAGGCCGGACATGCCTGCTCACATTCTAGAATGACCACACATTCTAACGTTTGAACAGTTTCTGATGATTCTGCAGTCAGGGAAGGATGCGAGCCAGAAAGGAAAGGTGGACGGTCCTGGGCTCCCAGGCCAGGGACTGACCGCGCTTCTTTTGACCACAACGGAAGAGCAATTTCAGCCACACGAAGCGGTAACTCGGGTCTTCGGGACGAACCGGGCTGGATTCCACACCTTCTCAACAGCCAGGGCCCGGGGCTCGGTGTAATCAATGACACTCCCCATCTGTCCTTCTATCTGAACTAGATTTTTCTTAACTAGGTGCCGAAATCCATATTTTCAGTGCCGCCAAAAGAACGCATTTATCCAAGAGGTACTTGTTTATCATCGTGTATTGTCACTGCTTCAGGTCTGGGGACAAGCAGCTAACAAAATCAGCACACATCTCCTCCTGTGGCTGGTTACGGTTGGGAGGAAACGTGCGGTTAAAAAGCAGATGCACGAATGCGCTGTGCTGTCAGTGTATGTTCCACGGAGCCGAGGGGGGTAAGGGAGCATAAGGTCCTGTGATGACCACTGGGATTTTAAACAACGCAAGTAAGGGAAGATCCAGCGGGGGTGGGACTTTGCAGCAGATGCTCAAAGCCCTTTGGGGCTGTTGCTGTGTGAAGCTGGGTGTGGTTAGGTCTTCTGGGCTAAAGGAGAAGCAAACACAAACCTGCGGATTCCAAGAAAGGTGAGGAGGCCTTGCGGCTCGAGCACCGTGACAGCGGAGGCGACCAGGAACAGTGAGCTCCGAGCGAGTGATGCAAGCGAGAGGACAGCTGTGTGCATCCACCGTGCTGGGAAGACTTGAAAACTTTAAGGACTGTCGTCCAAAATATGGGCGTTCAGAGGCAAAATTCTCAGCACTACCCTCCTTATTACTATCAGAGACCAAATTGAACAATGTTGGTGGGTGGGAGGCCTGAAGACCTCGGAAGTATTAACTTTACTGTAAAACCTGGTAAATGGAAGGCAGTCTAACCCATCAGCTCAATAAAGAAAAGAAATGTGATTTACATCATTGGAAAATGTATTTTTAATTCTAAAATGTTGGGTGTTACATAATGACAGCTATTGGGAAATCCCCAGCAGGTGGTCCGAACTGCAGGTCTGAGGGGATGGACAATGATTAGTGTTCATTCTGTTTATTTTTTAGACGTGTACCCAGGAAAATAAATAAATCTATGGATAAACACACCTATATGTATTTGCATTTATTTATTTTATTTATGCAATTAATACAAAATATATACTCACATACTAAATATCTATTTGTAGTTTCTGTATGTATAGATGCAGAAAAGATTATGAAATACATAAGTTTATAAGTACAGTTGACCCTCAACAATACACATTTGAACAGCGCACATCCACCTCCATGCATATTTTCTGATAAATGCAGTATGATACAATAAATATATTTTCTCTTCCATATGATTTTCTTTTAATTTTTTTATTTTTTATTAACATATAATGTATTATTAGCCCCAGGGGTTCCATATGAATTTTTTTCATATGATTTTTTAATAATACTTTCTTTTCTCTAGGTTATGGTATTGTGTGAAAACAGTGCATAATGCATATAACATATAAAATATGTGGCAATCAACTGTTGACGTTACCAGTAAGGTTTCAGGTCAAAGGAAGGAGGAGTTAAAACTTACACATGGATTTTTTACTGTGCAGGAGGGTGTGGCACTTCTGACATGCTATTCAAGGTCAAGGTTATACGTAATTCATATACACGTGTATATCCATATATATACTTGCCTGTATATATGTACCTATTTTTCATTGGCCTTTGTGTTTCCCCACCCCAGCCTCCATAGCACCTGACTATATGAGGAGTCTGTTTCCTCCATTAACCACAGTTTCCACCATTCTCTTCTTTGGCCCAATCAGTAGAGTTAGGCACGTGTCAGACGTTAATCTTGTTGCCACACATACAGGGCTTCTTGTCTATTCAGTATCATTCATACAGTCATTTTGCCATGGCAGACAGTATTCTGAGGGTATATTTTTATCCTCATAGGATTGCAACATCCAATGAGAGAAGTATTATTTTCAATTTACAGATGAGGAACCCGATTTTCTTAGATGTCTTGACGTGCTTGGCTCCCACATAGTAAGTAAGCAAATGCTTGAAGCTGGACCTGTCTGACTCCACAAAAATACATATTCTTAATTTTTCTACCAAGATGATGAAATACAGAGGAACAGCTGCAAATGACCATCCCATCAAATCCTCCAACTTAGAGGTCAGAAATCTGTCCCCTTAACAGGATAAAGATCACAGCGTGCGTCCGCTGCCCTGAGGTCACTTCAGCAAAGGTAACCTAGCAAAACTCGCGAGGGTACCAGCAATAGTGCGTGTAAGGAAAGGAAGAAGAAACCAGGAAACTGGTAGCTGCATAAACATCATTTAGTTCATTATTTATAACATTTTTAGATAAATGCAGGACTCTATGTTGACAATATGTACTAAAAGCCCTAACATAGTTTCATATGCACATCACTCATAATGATGATCACGGTGGTTCCACAGTGTGAAAATCCATGTTGACGGAGACACTCACAGCATTCTGTCCACCGGCACTTTTATCTGTATGGGTACGTTTCCTATCCGATTCATATCCTAGCGCAACAGATTGTAATTCTGATTCCCTATCATTTCTAAATATGATAACCCACCCAAAGTAGGTGAGACTAAATAAGGCAGGATACTTCTTTGCTTCCAATTTAATAAACTTTATGATAGACAAAATGAGGAAGGATATCCCATGTCACCCTGATTTTAAAGACTACAAAATATTAGAGATAATCACATTTACCCATAATTCCTTACTATGCATAGCGTTAATGCCCTGCTCAACAAAATAAGATATTTCTGCAAAATAATTAATTTCAACAATTACTTTTGAAGTTTGACAAACACTGGATCATAGAAAAATATTTCCTGTAGAATTGAATGTTTTAAAATATTCGTACATCAGTGGTCTAAGTTTGGATAATATGAACACGAGTGGAAGATAGCAAGAAATGCCTCTCCTAACTAGAGAAACCTGTTTCTGAGTCTAGCAAAAGCTAAATATGAATTCCAAACACATAATCTTTAACCATATGAAATGCAGTTAACACATTTATCCTTTATTGTATTTATTTCAGAGGATAGTCATGAATTTTTCCAAATGTTTAGAGTTGTCTGAAGGAAGCACACTTTAAAAAAAAAAAAAGTTTATTTTTCAATATATTGTTGTTTCAAGTGAGTTAAATGCCAATTTTGGGGGAGAAAATATAGCTACAAATATGAAAAGGCATATAAAATCATACTCAAAAGCAAGATGAACTATATCAAGTCCAAAATATTATCAATTTTATTCTTTTGAATATATTTCCAAATATGATTTGCTCAAAGATTATTTTCTTGTTGAGACTCAATTCCTATTTAGACAGAGAAAAAGCTCTTATGGGGAATACAATACAGCACAATTGCTTCAAATTATACCGACTCGTATATTGGTATTTTGCTAGGAAAAATCAATGGCAAAAACCAACTCTTTACAATAGTTTCATTAAAAATCACCTCTGCGGTCTGATATTTTCCTTCTGAAGTCAAAGGAAAAGAATACTCTTATTTTATGTTTTTTTGACCAACCACCAGCTTCAATTAAAATCCTTACCTGGATACATTCACTCTGAAGGAGAGGAAACCAAAATACATTTCTTATCCTGCTCTAAACCAATAGTGGGGATGACAGGGACTACTTCAGTGGCTTAATCATTGGTACATTTAGATCCTGACATTATTTGCCTTTTGTGACATCGGAAAAATGTAGCAAAATCATCTAAAATATATTTTGTTTATTTATTTGGTGGATTAGATAAGTAGTTATGAGGAAGATATTTGCTCTTAGGATTTTTTCCCCAGGAAGTGTCAAAGGTCTTATCTCAATTTTTAATCTTGAAATTGAGAATTTTAGTTATTCATTCAAAAACATCAAATCCTAGGATTAGGTTGTACAGCAGTGAGACCCTGTTTAATTAAACAGAGGAATTAATAGATGCATTTGGCTTCTTAGTTATGAATATATATCAGGGGAGAAAACAGCCACTCAGAGAAGGTGACAAATAAATATAAAATTTAAACTCTGAAAATAATATCCCAGATGGTTATGCTATGTCATGAGACCATACAACGAAATAATTTGGACTCAAGACAAGAAAGTTTGGGGGGAAATTTCTCTGAGAAAGTGATGATGGGTAGGAAGAGGAGCAGGAGGTAACCAGGCAAATGGGACGTGAACTGTTTCAGGAAGAGACAGATGACAGGTAATTCAAGGACTGGAAAAGGATCCATTGGGCACAAGGAGGGCAGACTGGCCATGGTATGAGTGAGCGCTGGATAGGGCGTGGCACCTACTCAGCCAGTACAAGCTGCACTGATATTTAAATCTCCAATCAAAGATCAGTGGGTATTACAGCAGAGATTTTATCATAACCAAACCTGCAATTTGAAAAGAGCATTTGAAACAGCAGAATGGATGACAGCTTCTGGTCACTGGCTCCCTGGTGCTGGGCCTCCCCTGACTAGCCAACGTTCATGCCAGTGGCCGACACGCCGACTCTCCACCACGTCCCAACATGAACTAAAAGCTGTCCATGAGTTCTGGCTGGCTTCCTAAGCAGCTTTAAAAGTTGTTCCAGGGTGTATTTTAAAATTGTAGGGGAGTTAAAGCCACATGGGGGAAAATTTGACCAAGGAAATGAAGGCCGCTAAGTTACCATCTTCTGGTTTCCTGTCATCCATGCACTACTCAGACATCATCTTCTCGTGCAGCTGCCAGAAGATACAGACCTGTCAGCAACCTGCACCTCCCTGGGCTTGCTTTGAGGCTGTGGTCAGTGCGGTGATGTCAGACTCCTGGGGCTTCATTTCTGCAATGACGCATCATTCCATTCCTTGAGGCAAATAAGCTTTCCTGGAAAGGTGAGAGATATTAAAAAGACAACGTTTTATGAAGTAAAATCAACAAGACTCAAGGGCAGATTGGATTTGGGGAAAGCAGAAGGAAAACTGATGTGACAGCATGAACATGTGAGAGAACGGAGTGAAGGAAGACAGGCTAGACCAGGCTGTGGAACATAGCACAGATGTCACCTTGGATGTGTTGAGCTTGGTGGGAACAGCCCATGGATTAGAAGTCTGGTGGCTAGGTCTTGCCTGGAGGCACAAAGATGTACGTCTGCCTATTGGCTGTGAATGCAGCCACCAGTGTGCCTGGCGGGCTCTGTTGGAGCCCCATGAGAAAACAGCCCAGAACAATGGTCAAGGATGCCCAACATGTGTACTTTGAGTAAACCCTGCTAAAGCCTGATAATGAATGTTGTCATTCAGTGACAACAACAACAGCAACAAATCAATCAATTAATAAAAACTAAAGCAGGCAAATTAAAAATAATGTGTCAAAAATTCACAGTTGGTAAATCTGGGTGAAACGCACATAGTTGTTCATGGTTTCATTTTTTTCAATATTTTTCCGTTCCTTTTTTTTTTTTTTTAATAAAAAGAGAAAGAGAGTATAGTTAACTTGAGCACATACTATTCTACTATTTATTTAGAAGAAAACTGACCATGGTGGTTAATTTTCTTTGTCAACTAGACTGGACCAAATGGTGTCCCAATAGCCGGTAAAACATTATTTCTGGATGTGTGTGCAGGGGGATCTCTGGAAAATATTAACTTTTGAATCAATGGACTCAGTAAAGTAGATTGACTTCCCTCATGTGGATGGGATTCATCCAACTCATGCAGGGCCTGAATAAAGCAAAAGAGCAGAGGAAGAGGAAGATGGCCTCATTGTACCTCTCATGCCTACCTGAGCTGGGGCATTGGTTTCCTGCCCTTGAACTGAGATGTACAACCAGCTCCCCTGATTCTCACACTCAGCCTGGACTACTCTACCAGCTCCCCTGGCTTCTCAGGTTGCAGAAGGCCACCTGTGGGCCTTCTCACCCTCCATAATCATGGGAGCTAATGCCTCATAATAAATCTCCATAATAAGTAAGTAAGTGTTCTGTGTCTCTGGAAAACCCTGACTAATAAGTCGACTGCTGGCTTTGCGTATAGGAAGGAAAATTTTCAGCCCAGTGGGAGCAGTTTGTTAGAGAGATGATGGTCAGTTTGAGTGAGTCAATGAACATGTGAAAATGGAGGAAACAGCTGATTATGGGAAGCTCTTCAGAAAAGTTTGGTTACAGCATTTTATAAAACTTCCTTAAAAAGTCTAAGTTATTCAAATTATTAAAAGTTAACAAAAGTATCATTAGACACCATGGAAAAAATAATTTGAAATTGTTTAATATATGTTTTTAAAATCTGTGAATTATCTTTTTGTGTGGTAGTCAATGGAGGGAATTCTGTAAAAAAAAAAAAAAGAAAAAGAAAAAGAAAGAAAAAAGAAAAGAAAAAAAAAAAGAAAAAGCTACATCATCCATATTATACTCAACTCGAACAATGTGAAGATTAGGGGCACCAACTCCTGAGATGACCAAAAATCCACATATACCTTCTGACTCTCCAAACACTTAACTTAACTACTAATAACCTACTGTTGACCAGAAGCCTTACTGATAACATAAACAATCAATTGATATTTATTTTGTATGTTATTATGATATATTATATTATATGTTATATAATATAAATATATATTATATGTTATATAATATAAATATATATTATATGTTATATAATATAAATATATATTATATGTTATATAATATAAATATATATTATATGTTATATAATATAAATATATATTATATGTTATATAATATAAATATATATTATATGTTATATAATATAAATATATATTATATGTTATATAATATAAATATATATTATATGTTATATAATATAAATATATATTATATGTTATATAATATAAATATATATTATATATATAAATTTTATATACATATAAAATGCACTGTATTCTTAAAGTAAGCTAGAGAAGAGAAAACGTTACTGAGAAAATTATAAGGAAAAGAAAGTATATTTATGGTACTATATTGTATTGAAAAAATCTGCATATAAGTGGATCCACATAGTTCAGACCCATGTTGTTTCAGGTGCGACTATGCACATACCCGCTGTACAATGACATATAAGAAAAGTACTTAGCAACACTACAATCTAACTAGACATACAAGTCCACTAAAATAAAAAATAAAATTAATTGTGTTACAAAACTTATTTGATAAGCATATATCATTATTAGATTATTCCAAGGGATAATTAATTTTTCTGGAAAAATATGGTAAAAAAAAAAGGCTCTTTATTTTATAGCTGTGGCTGTTCCAAAGGCAGATATATTCAAATACATCCAGCAGTCCCAATTAGTGTTTGACCTAGGTCAAATCACTTTTTTGGTAGCTGCTTAATGAGCAAAGTAATAAAAAATGTCCTCAAAGATGTTGGAATAATAGTTGCAAACCCATGAACTGGCATAGAGAAAACGTGTCAAAATTAATAGAAAAGGTATTGTCTTAAGTTCTAGTTATGACAATGTTTAATAAAGAGATCTCATCTTCATAGTTAAACTCATTTTTACCCAAGTAAATTAGTTTGGGCAATGTAACATCACAAATTTATTAAAGTAAGCTATGACAACAGTTTGTTTTTTTTTTTTTCCTTTACTCCTTTATTAACATATAATGTATTATTTGCCCCAGGGGTACAGGTGTGTGAATCACCAGGTTTACACACTTGACAGCACTCCGATAGCACATACCCCCCCCAGTGTCCATCACCCAACCACCCTATCCCTACCACCCCCAAACCCACAACCCTCAGTTTGTTTTGTGAGATTGAGTCTCCTATGTTTTGTCTGACAACAGTTGTAATAAAGTGCGTCCAGGGATTTAGTACCAGCCGTCGGCCAATCAAATCAAATAGCATAATTGAGGTGAGAATTTTGTACTTCGAGCACACCCTATTTTAAAATAAAATACGCAAAGATCTAACTAGGAATTCATAACCTGAGAACACGTATCATAAAATTTTCTTAGCTAGTCACTCAGGGTTTACCGAACGTGAATCAAAAAGGTTTTAAGTTGTATACGTTTGCAGTTAGCACATCAGAGTCTCACGCACCATTTTACCTAAAGGAGCACTGGTGTAAGGAGAAGTACTATGGTGTTTCACATGGTCTGTAAATCACTAAAGACTAATTTATAATGAATATAGAGCAATATCTATATTTCATTTATTCGATTTCTTTATATGTTTATTAGTACATTTAGGTTGTAATTCTTTTTTAACTGCACAGCACTCAAAGCAATTATGGCAACAATGAAAACATGCTGATATTCTCTGCTGTGAAGACTACACGTAAGGGCACAGTTATGGGCTCTGGGATTCATTACTGCTCTCAGGCCATGGCTCCCAGGCAACCACTGAGCACAACAGGGATACTGAGGCAAACACTTCTAGGAGACAAGACATTCTGACTGGAAACTCTGACAAGAACTCTCCACTGGCCTTGGCAAGACTATTCTAGAAGTGAACTCCAATCTACAAGCCCTCTCTCCTGCATGCTTGTTACACCAGTATCTTGCCCCCTGCCCCAGGCCGCAGCCCCCCCTTCTTCTTCCCTCTCGGTTTCAACTCAAGTGCATATACCCCCCAGAAAAAATCTTGTAAGTTTGATTCTTAATCTTGGTGTACGCTTGTGGGAAGGCCTGGGTTGAACATTCATTGTGTAGAATAGCTTCATGAGGAACTGCTTGATGTAATCAGAATTTTTAGATCTACAGGGGATCTTAGAAATCATTTCATTTCACATAGTCAAGGGGAACGAAAAGGCCTGGAGAGGTTGGATGAGTCTTCCCAGTAAACACAGTTATTGAAACGATCCAAGCAAGACTAACTACACCAATTGGCCCTTCATTTTATTTTGATTCTGGTACTAACGAAATATAACTGTGGGCAGCAGGTAAATTGTGTCCTGAAGCTGGGTGATGTCCACATCACCTCTGGGAGGAAAATCCACTGCTCTTGTGATAAGACAGCATCACTGCTACCAAGTCATTACGGTGTCATTGCCAAAGGAACATAATAGAAACTCCAGAAGGCCCTGTTGAGGACTCCATTCCTGTTTATAGATATCCTAAATAATAGGATAGTTTTTATATTTTTTAACACTTTAAATATATTTATTATCATAAGTACTTTTTTATTTTAATGCATGACCATTACATGTAACATTTTCCCACTGATGACATTATCAAAAGGATATTTTTGTAATTTCTTACCAGTCAATATTATTAAACAGGCAAACGTTAGGCTTCCAAGAATGGTTGCACCAAACTGCAAAGCAGCTTAAATACAAATTCATTCAATATTGCTTCCTTCCACCTAACCGGCAAATGAGAAGTTAACGTCACCTTCACTCTTTCCCTCTGGTTCTCTATATCCATTTTGAAGTCCAATGCACCATTTGAAAACAATACTGCACAGAACAAATGAGAGAAATAAGTAGAGTTCTGGAAACCAGCTGCTTTTTTCTATAAAATGCTCTATCCTATTTTTAATAGTTTTTCACACAGTATAGAAAAAGAAGTGGGGCGCCTGGGTGGCTCAGTTGTTCAGTTTCTGCCTTTGGCTCAGGTCATGATCCCGGGGTCTGCAATGGAGCCCCGCATCTGGTTCCCTGCTCAGTGGGAAGCCTGCTTCTCCCTCTCCCACTCCCTCTGCTTGTGTTCCCTCTCTCGCTGTCTCTCTCTCTGTGTCAAATAAATAAATAAAATCTAAAAAAAAAAAAAAGAAAGAAAAAAACAAGGAAAAACATTCTTGTGTTCTATAAATCACTTCATATAGTTTTTTTTTAATTCATGTGAATTGCAAAGAACATTCTATTTAATAAAAATATCTTCACTTTTTAGATTAAAAACATACAATGTGTAAATTAAGTTAGAAAAATAAAGAATATGTTGACACTTAAGAAAATCACTAATGGGGGCGCCTGGGTGGCTCAGTGGGTTAAAGCCTCTGCCTTCGGCTCAGGTCATGATCCCAGGGTCCTGGGATCGAGCCCCGCATCGGGCTCTCTGCTCGCTGGGGAGCCTGCTTCCTTCTCTCTCTCTCTCTCTGCCTGCCTCTCTGCCTACTTGTGATCTCTCTCTGTCAAATAAAAAAAATGAAAATCTTAGGAAAAAAAAAAAAGAATATCACTAATGCCCCCAAATGAGAAAAAATAAGCTTGTTTACAATTTGAGTATCAAAATTTATTTGACAAATTCTGATTCCTGATTTTGGGGCTGCAACTCAGGTTTCCATTATTCATTAAATATAAAACAGAATAAAAAGGGACCACAAAAAAGCCCCCTGCTATTAGATGAGCCATAGTACCACATTATAAATTCTCTTGAATCTTTTATTTAAATCAATATATAATTTTAGAAAGGAAATTACAATTCAGTGTTAATTTACACATTAGTGAATATATTTGAACCTAGAAATGGTTATTATTTAATATAATTAATGGTTATGCTATTTAATATTCACAAAAAAGTCACAAGATAGATAATACTACTTTTATCAACAGACAAAAATAACAATTCTCAAGGAACTGATTGATTGATTTAAAAGATTTATTTATTTATTTGCGAGAAGAGAGGTAGTCAGTAGGGTGAGAAGGCAAAGGAAGAGGGAGATAGAGTCTCAAGCAGACTCTGCGGAATTAGAGTCCGTCACAGGGCTACATCCCACCACCCGAGATCACAACCCGAGTCGACACCAAGAGTCAGTTGCTTAACAGACGGTGCCACATAGGCGCCCCCATCAAGGAATTTAAATACTTAGTCTAACGTCATGCAGCTCTTTTATTTTGGAATTTAGATTTAAACCCATGCATTTCCAACTATATGTGTTTTCTTCCCAATATAATATTCTAAAATCTTGTTCTAAGAGGTACTATTGATTCTTGATCATCGATTGACTATACAGACTTTGAGTATTCATTCACCTAGTGGCAGACATTTAGATTACTTCCAGTTTGGGATTATTACCCATAAAGAATATACCAACAATGATATACAAATCCCAGTGTGGAAATGACGCTTTAGTCAGGTCTAAAGGCCTTTATTTCCTCTGCAATACACTGAGGGGAGTATGTGATCCTCTATGCATTTGCTTTTTTCCCCCTAGAAATTCCATTTGTGGGTCATTCTGTTCTCTGGGAGTGTTTGCAAAAAGTTGAATGGGAGTGTTTCCAGAATGTTGATTGGGAGTGTTTCCAGAATGTTGAGTGGAAGTCTCCAATGTTCTAGAGACATGCCTATACCCAATCTCTGGTGTTCAGCCCTTACTGTGAGCACTCTTCTTATTCTACAGGAAAATACAAACACACATCAAAACTTTTTATAAGGGGCCTCTGGGTGGCTCAGTGTGTTGGGCCTCTGCCTCTGGCTCAGGTCATGATCTCAGGGTCCTGGGATAGAGTCATGCATTGGGCTCTCTGCTCAACAGGGAGCCTGCTTCCCCCCGCCACCACCCGCACCCCCGCCTGCCTCTGCCTACTTGTGATCTCTGTCTGTCAAATAAATAAACAAATAAATTAAAAAAAAAAAAAAACTTTTTGTAAGCTGCTCTGTTTTATGCAAAACTTATCTTTTGGTGGGCTTGGGCTCCAGGGGGTTCTTGCCCAACAAGGTCACCTAGGGCTAGCTACTACAGAGGAGACTATACAGTTAAATGGCCAAAAGAGCCTTTGGGGAAAACACTGAAATATCATGTAGCAATATTTGAATATTTAAGAACAAGCATTTGTTCCTAATTTTACCTTTATATATATTTATATAGCATTTTAAGGAAAAAATAACATGAGTCATTGAGTTTTTTTCTTTTTTTTTTCTTAAGAAGCAGTTCATATATTATTTAAATCTGAGTCTTTTCAAAGTATTAGAGGGATTCCTCAATGATTGTAACCTTACGTTTTTAAGGAAGGCTTTTGCCAATCAAGGAATTTATAATCTGGAGTAGATATCTATGATAATGGACATGCCAGGAAGCAAAGGTAATACTTAAAATGCTTTAAAAGTGGATCAATATTAGACTCGATTTTGAAAATCGTGAATTTCGACCATTGGTGAGGACATACAAATGAACCACAGTTGAATACCAGCCCTGCTTAAGGGTATTCAGAGTTGAAAATATGTGTTTTTTTTCTTGCGTGTTTTAACTAATACAACTTAGCACAGTCAGAGCCAGTACTTTTTGTCATCAGGCTGGCTGATGTCCCTCAGAACTGCTTGCTGTCCCATCAGAAACTAGTCTTTGGCGTCCCAGTAGTTATGAATTGGTCATCCTGGTGATGAGGGAGCAGAAGGCAAACTGAGGACAAAGCAGAAGCTGGCATCCTTCCCTGCCAAACCATCCCATCCCACCCCCTGCAGATAGGATGTATGTGACATTCCCCAGGCACTCCTGGCTGCCCTAAAGCTGAGGAAAGGGAAAACAAATCGTTAACTTATGGAGATCACAATCCTGCATGACAGGAGTCTCCCTCAGTTTACAATTTTTTTTTTCCCCAGTCTACAAGAATAAAGCTTCCAGAAGGAAATGCAGATACAATTAAATGTCCTTACAACCTGCAGCCACTGATAGATACTTGAAGTGGGCAGAGTGTAACGTTCCTCCCAGAAGCTCCGAACTATCTCAATATTAACGCCTTGCCAGAGGGAAAAACAACCTTAACTTGACATGCAAGGCCTCCAGAATCCTGTGAGTCTTCTTTAACATGTGAAAACCCTTTTGAAAACCTCCCTTTTCCTTACCCGCCACAACCCCACAGTATAGAATCAGTCACCTCTCACAACGCCTGTGCAGCTGCTCTTCCTGCCCTCGGGTCCTGTCCCCTCTCTTTAATAAACACCAAAGACATTTTGCACCAAAGACATCTCAAGAATTCTTTCCTGGTGGTTGGCTCTGGACCTCACTCCACTGAACCTCACCTATATTTCAAAACCCATCACTGGTGTCTTCAGCATTATCTCCCAGACTTGTTCCAGAGTAAGTGATCATTCCTGAAAGCAGAATATTCATTTTTCACTTCTGAAGCTTTTAAAATCCGTTTTCACAGGTCTATCATTCTCTTAGACATAGGGTCTCCTACCTAAATTTGTTAACCAGCCAAAGACAGAGAGGATAATTTCTAACTTTTAAATAAATTAGAAGGTAATTTGGAACTGGGAATTAGACCTATAAAAGCAAAATGTTTTATCTCGGATACTGTCTTCCTTCCTTCTTATCCAGATTTCAATTTGCAGAGTTTGAAGCTTTCAGTGTTCCTCGGGTCCTATGTGTTCTTTTATCCCCATTTCTCCTGGCGCTGCTGAGCACCACAGCAGGTGGTTTATGTCTGCTCAAGATCTTTCAAAAGAGCAGTTATCACATTTTCCAACAGCTCAGGTAGTAGGAATTTGCTTTTTTTTTTTTTGAAAGGCACATTTTTGCCAACTGTAAATGGAACTCAAACCCCTGGGAGTTTAAACTCATTTCTAGGTTTGGAATCTACATTACTCAAGTGTGTTTGAAACATGCAAAAATCATTTCCTGTTCAGCTCAGGGATGTCCAAGAGGCCCCAAACCTGAGCCAAACAAGATGATAGCCAGGAACGGTGAAATATCTTCATATTTTATTTCTGTTATTTTTCTCGTTGTATTAGACATATGTGGTCCCAAGGCCGTAGAATAATTTTCAATACCTTAGAATACCTGATATTGTTTTTTAATGATTTTCTTTTTTTTTTTTAAGATTTTATTTATTTATTTGACAGAGAGAGATCACAAGTAGACAGAGAGGCAGGCAGAGAGAGAGACAGAGGGAAGCAGGCTCCCTGCTGAGCAGAGAGCCCGATGCGGGACTCAATCCCAGGACCCTGAGATCATGACCTGAGCCGAAGGCAGCGGCTTAACCCACTGAGCCACCCAGGCGCCCCAATGATTTTCTTTTTAAAGTCTGTTTCAAAACCTCACTAAAAGGAAAACACTTTTTTCATCTTACTTTTGTACCTAAATTCTCTAGAAGGCACTATTGTTGATGAACATTTTATATTTCATCAGGGTGGTTTGTCAATGCTTTAAATTACTATTATTTTCAAAGTTTACACATTCAGATATCTCATTAAATCATAACAAACAGGCGGGTTTTATGATGAATACTAATAGGGTTGCCACCAGAAATCCCAAACGGCCCTTCACCACCGCCCCAATGAGTTTTTGCTCATTTTGAACTTCATATACATGGAGACTTTGCACTCTTTCCTATCTGATCGGTTTCATCCCACACCAGATGGGCAAGACCCACTCATGTGTTGCTTTTTTATGACCATTTGCTCATTCTCAATGCTATGTACTTTAAATAGATAAGATGTCTTCCAAATTGCCTTATAGACCTGATGCAATTTCAATTAAAATCCAAAGAGGGTTTTTGGAAATTAATAATTTTATTCTAAAAAATTAAGCAATCTTGAGGAAGAAGAATACATTTGGAAAAATTATAATATTTCATCACTAATGATAAAGCTATAGTATTTTTGAATATATGGAAATAGTGCAAAGAAACCAGAAAGAGCAAAGGAACATGATAATGAGACCAAAACACTCCTCTGATTTTTACCAAAGAAGACATTATCGTCTGGTCGGGAAAAGATGATGTTTTTAATAAATGATATTAAGTGATAAGTGGTAATGAGTTAGTTATCCACACAGAAAAGTGATTTTTTTACTTCTTCACATGATATATAGAAAATTAAATTCGGGGAGGAGTCAAGATGGCGGAGAAGTAGCAGCTGAGACTACTTCGGGTAGCGGGAGATCAGCTAAATAGCTTATCTAAAGATTGCAAACACCTACAAATCTAATGGGAGATTGAAGAGAAGAAGAACAGCAATTCTAGAAACAGAAAATCAACCACTATCTGAAAGGTAGGACTGGCGGAGAAGTGAATCCAAAGCGACAGGAAGATAGACCGCGGGGGGAGGGGCCGGCTCCCGGCGAGCGGTGGAGCAACGGAGCAAAATCAGGACTTTTAAAAGTCTGTTCCGCTGAGGGACATCGCTCCAGAGGCTTAACTGGGGTGAAGCCCAGGCGGGGTCAGCGCAGCTTCAGGTCCCACAGGGTCGCAGAAGGATCGGGGGTGTCTGAGTGTCACAGAGCTTACAGGTATTAGAACGGGGAAGCTGGCTACAGAGACAGAGGCGAGGAGTGACTCTCAGCTCAGGGTTTCCTTGGGCCGGTCGCAGGCTCGGTCAGCTCGGAGCGCGGCCAGAGGCCAGGGTGACGGGAGTCATTGGGCGCTGTTCTCTGAGGGCGCACTGAGGAGTGGGGCCCCGGGCTCTCGGCTCCTCCGGGCCGGACAGAGGGAGGCCGCCATCTTCATTCCCGTCCTCCAGACTCTATGGAAAGTGCTCAGGGAACAAAAGCTCCCGAAAGCAAACCCGAGCGGATTACTCAGCTACTCAGCGCGGCCCCGGGTAAGGGCGGTGCAACTCCGCCGGGGGCAAAGACGCTTGAGAATCACTACAACAGGCCCCTCCCCCAGAAGATCAACGGGAAACCCAGCCAGGACCAAGTTCACCTACCAAGGAGTGCAGTTTCAATACCAAGGAGAGCGGCGGAATTCCAGAGGAGAAGAAAGCAAAGCACGGAACTCATGGCTTTCTCCCCATGATTTTTTAGCCTTGCAGTTAATTTAATTTTTTTTTCTTTTTCAATTTCTTTTCTTTTTCTCTTCTTCTGCTAAATTTTTTTAACTTTTACCGATTTCTTTTTAACGTTTTTTAAATAGTTTATCTAATATATATATATATTTTTTCCTCTTTTATATTTTTTCTTTATCGGCTTTCTTTTTTTTAATAGTTTCTTATTTTTTTTTCTTTCTGAACCCCTTTTTATCCCCTTTCTCCCCCCTCACAATTCGGGATATCTTCTGATTTGGCTAAAGCATATTTTCCTGGGGTTGTTGCCACCCTTTTAGTATTTTACTTGCTCCTTCATAAACTCTTATCTGGACAAAATGACAAGGTGGAAAAATTCACAACAAAAAAAAGAACAAGAGGCAGTACCAAAGGCTAGGGACCTAATCAATACAGACATTGGTAATATGTCAGATATAGAGTTCAGAATGACGATTCTCAAGGTTCTAGCCGGACGTGAAAAAGGCATGGAAGATATTAAAGCAACCCTCTCGGGAGATATAAAAGCCCTTTCTGGAGAAATAAAAGAATTAAAATCTAACCAAGTTGAAATCAAAAAAGCTACTAATGAGGTGCAATCAAAAATGGAGGCTCTCACTGCTAAGATAAATGAGGCAGAAGAAAGAATTAGCGATATAGAAGACCAAATGACAGAGAATAAAGAAGCTGAGCAAAAGAGGGACAAACAGCTACTGGACCACGAGGGGAGAATTCGAGAGATAAGTGACACCATAAGACGAAACAACATTAGAATAATTGGGATTCCAGAAGAGGAGGAAACAGAGAGGGGAGCAGAAGGTATATTGGAGAGAATTATTGGAGAGAATTTCCCCAATATGGCAAAGGGAACAAGCATCAAAATTCAAGAGGTTCAGAGAACCCCCCTCAAAATCAATAAGAATAGGTCCATAACCCGTCACCTAATAGTAAAATTTACAAGTCTTAGTGACAAAGAAAAGATCCTGAAAGCAGCCCGGGAAAAGAAGTCTGTAACGTACAATGGTAAAAATATTAGATTGGCAGCAGACTTATCCACAGAGACCTGGCAGGCCAGAAAGAGCTGGCATGATATATTCAGAGTACTAAATGAGAAAAACATGCAGCCAAGAATACTATATCCAGCTAGGCTATCATTGAAAATAGACGGAGAGATTAAAAGCTTCCAGGACAAACAAAAACTGAAAGAATTTGCAAATACCAAACCAGCTCTACAGGAAATATTGAAAGGGGTCCTCTAAGCAAAGAGAGACCCTAAAAGTAGTAGATCAGAAAGAAACAGAGACAATATACAATAACAGTCACCTTACAGGCAATACAATGGCACTAAATTCATATCTCTCGATACTTACCCTGAATGTTAATGGGCTAAATGCCCCAATCAAAAGACACAGGGTATCAGAATGGATCAAAAAACAAAACCCATGTATATGTTGCCTACAAAAAACTCATCTTAAACCCGAAGACACCTCCAGGTTTAAAATGAGGGGGTGGAAAAGAATTTATCATGCTAATGGACATCAGAAGAAAGCAGGAGTGGCAATCCTTATAGCAGATCAATTAGATTTTAAGCCAAAGACTATAATAAGAGATGAGGAAGGACACTATATCATACTCAAAGGAACTGTCCAACAAGAAGATCTAACAATTTTAAATATCTATGCCCCTAATGTGGGAGCAGCCAACTATATAAACCAATTAATAACAAAATCAAAGAAACACATCGACAAGAATACAATAATAGTAGGGGATTTTAACACTCCCCTCACTGAAATGGAAAGATCATCCAAGCAAAAGATCAACAAGGAAATCAAGGCCTTAAAAGACACACTGGACCAGATGGACATCACAGATATATTCAGAACATTTCATCCCAAAGCAACAGAATACACATTCTTCTCTAGTGCACATGGAACATTCTCCAGAATAGATCACATTCTTGGTCCTAAATCAAGTCTCAACCGGTATCAAAAGATTGGGATCATTCCCTGCATATATTCAGACCACAATGCTCTAAAGCTAGAACTCAATAACAAGAGGAAATTTGGAAAGAACCCAAATACATGGAGACTAAACAGCATCCTTCTAAAAAATGAATGGGTCAACCAGGAAATTAAAGAAGAGTTGAAAAAATTTATGGAAACAAATGATAATGAAAACACAACGGTTCAGAATCTGTGGGACACGACAAAGGCAGTCCTGAGAGGAAAATATATAGCGGTACAAGCCTTTCTCAAGAAACAAGAAAGGTCTCAGGTACACAACCTAACCCTACACCTAAAGGAGCTTGAGAAAGAACAAGAAAGAAACCCTAAACCCAGCAGGAGAAGAGAAATCATAAAGATCAGAGCAGAAATCAATGAAATAGAAACCAAAAATCAATAGAACAAATCAACGAAACTAGGAGCTGGTTCTTTGAAAGAATTAATAAGATTGATAAACCCCTGGCCAGACTTATCCAAAAGAAAAGAGAAAGGACCCAAATAAATAAAATCATGAATGAAAGAGGAGAGATCACAACGAACACCAAAGAAATACAGACAATTATAAGAACATACTATGAGCAACTCTACGCCAACAAATTTGACAATCTGGAAGAAATGGATGCATTCCTAGAGACATATAAACTACCACAACTGAACCAGGAAGAAATAGAAAGCCTCAACAGACCCATAACCAGTAAGGAGATTGAAAAAGTCATCAAAAATCTCCAAACAAACAAAAGCCCAGGGCCAGATGGCTTCCCGGGGGAATTCTACCAAACATTTAAAGAAGAACTAATTCCTATTCTCCTGAAACTGTTCCAAACAATAGAAATAGAAGGAAAACTTCCAAACTCATTTTATGAGGCCAGCATCACCTTGATCCCAAAACCAGACAAGGATCCCAACAAAAAAGAGAACTACAGACCAATATCCTTGATGAACACAGATGCAAAAATTCTCGCCAAAATACTAGCCAATAGGATTCAACAGTACATTAAAAGGATTATTCACCACGACCAAGTGGGATTTATTCCAGGGCTGCAAGGCTGGTTCAACATCCGCAAATCAATCAATGTGATACAACACATTAATAAAAGAAAGAACAAGAACCATATGATACTCTCCATAGATGCTGAAAAAGCATTTGACAAAGTACAGCATCCCTTCCTGACCAAAACTCTTCAAAGTGTAGGGATAGACGGCACATACCTCAATATTATCAAAGCCATCTATGAAAAACCCACCGCAAATATCATTCTCAATGGAGAAAAACTGAAAGCTTTTCCGCTAAGGTCAGGAACACGGCAGGGATGTCCGTTATCACCACTGCTATTCAACATAGTACTAGAAGTCCTAGCCTCAGCAATCAGACAACAAAAGGAAATTAAAGGCATCCAAATCAGCAAAGAAGAAGTCAAACTATCACTCTTCACAGATGATATGATACTATATGTGGAAAACCCAAAAGACTCCACTCCAAAACTGCTAGAACTTGTACAGGAATTCAGTCAAGTGTCAGGATATAAAATCAATGCACAGAAATCAGTTGCATTTCTCCACACCAACAACAAGACAGAAGAAAGAGAAATTAAGGAGTCCATCCCACTTACAATTGCACCCAAAACTATAAGATACCTAGGAATAAACCTAACCAAAGAGACTAAGAATCTATACTCAGAAAACTATAAAGTACTCATGAAAGAAATTGAGGAAGACACAAAGAAATGGAAAAATGTTCCATGCTCCTGGATTGGAAGAATAAATATTGTGAAAATGTCTATGCTACCTAAAGCAATCTACACATTTAATGCAATTCCTATCAAAGTACCATCCATTTTTTTCAAAGAAATGGAACAAATAATCCTAAAATTTATATGGAACCAGAAAAGACCTCGAATAGCCAAAGGAATATTGAAAAAGAAAGCCAAAGTCGGTGGCATCACAATTCCGGACTTCAAGCTCTATTACAAAGCTGTCATCATCAAGACAGCATGGTACTGGCACAAAAACAGACACATAGATCAATGGAACAGAATAGAGAGCCCAGAAATGGACCCTCAACTCTATGGTCAACTCATCTTCGACAAAGCAGAAAGAATGTCCAATGGAACAAAGACAGCCTCTTCAATAAATGGTGTTGGGAAAATTGGACAGCCACATGCAGAAAAATGAAATTGGATCATTTCCTTACACCACACATGAAAATAGACTCAAAATGGATGAAGGATCTCAATGTGAGAAAGGAATCCATCAAAATCCTCGAGGAGAACACAGGCAGCAACCTCTTCGACCTCAGCCGCAGCAACATCTTCCTAGGAACATCACCAAAGGCAAGGGAAGCAAGGGCAAAAATGAACTTTTGGGTTTTTATCAAGATCAAAAGCTTTTGCACAGCAAAGGAAACAGTTCACAAAACCAAAAGACAACTGACAGAATGGGAGAAGATATTTGCAAATGACATATCAGATAAAGGGCTAGTGTCCAAAATCTATAAAGAACTTAGCAAACTCAACACCCAAAGATCAAATAATCCAATCAAGAAATGGGCAGAGGACATGAACAGACATTTCTGCAAAGAAGACATCCAGATGGCCAACAGACACATGAAAAAGTGCTCCATATCACTCGGCATCGGGGAAATACAAATCAAAACCACCATGAGATATCACCTCACACCAGTCAGAATGGCGAAAATTAACAAGTCAGGAAATGACAGATGCTGGCGAGGATGCGGAGAAAGGGGAACCCTCCTACACTGTTGGTGAGAATGCAAGCTGGTGCAACCACTCTGGAGAACAGCATGGAGGTTCCTCAAAATGTTGAAAATAGAACTACCCTATGACCCAGCAATTGCACTGCTGGGTATTTACCCTAAAGATACAAACGTAGTGATCCGAAGGGGCACGTGCACCCGAATGTTTATAGCAGCAATGTCTACAATTGCCAAACTATGGAAAGAACCTAAATGTCCATCAACAGACGGATGGATAAAGCAGATGTGGTATATATACACAATGGAATACTATGCAGCCATCAAAAGAAATGAAATCTTGCCATTTGCGACGACGTGGATGGAACTAGAGGGTATCATGCTTAGCGAAATAAGTCAATCGGAGAAAGACAACTATCATATGATCTCCCTGATATGAGGGAGAGGAGATGCAACATGGGGGTCTGAGGGGGTAGGAGAAGAGTAAATGAAACAAGATGGGATTGGGAGGGAGACAAACCATAAGTGACTCTTAATCTCACAAAACAAACTGAGGGTTGATGGGGGGAGGGGGTTGGGAGTGGGGGTGGGATTATGGATATTGGGAAGGGTATGTGCTATGGTGAGTGCTGTGAAGTGTGTAAACCTGGCGATTCGCAGACCTGTACCCCTGGGGATAAAAATATATGTTTATAAAGCTGTAAAAAAAAAAAAAAAAAAGAAAAAAGAAAGGATGAATACCCAAGTTTTGTAGCAACATGGACGGTACTGGAAGAGATTATGCTGAGTGAAATAAGTCAAACAGAGAGAGTCAATTATCATATGGTTTCACTTATTTGTGGAGCATAACAAATAGCATGGAGGACAAGGGGAGATGGAGAGGAGAAGGGAGTTGAGGGAAATTGGAAGGGGAGGTGAACCATGAGAGACTATGGACTCTGAAAAATGATCTGAGAATTTTGAAGGGGTGGGGGGTGGGAGATTGGGGGCACCAGGTGGTGGGTATTGTAGAGGGCACGGATTGCATGGAGCACTGGGTGTGATGCAAAAATAATGAATACTGTTATGCTGAAAAAATAAAAAAAAAAAAAGAAAATTAAATTCTAAATGTGTAAGATAACCAATTAAACCATTAATGTAAGTATAAAAATTAAAACAAGTAAAACAAAAAATATTTTGGGAGAAATATGCTCATGGTTCTGGGTAGTAAATATTAACAATCCTGCATATGTACGGTAATGCCCCTGGATTTCTTTTCCCTTATGTGACTTTTCTGAATGAGCAACAAATTATTGGATTACAAATGTTTCCTTGAATCTTTTAACTCTATTAACATCTTAGAGAAATCGGAAGTGAATTTCTTGTTTTAATCCCTCCTTTTTTTTGTTTGAAAGCTTAGATGATTTTTTGTTGTTGTTGTTATTCCTGGATTTAAAAAAAATCACAATAATGTTTGAAAACACCTGAAAAAAATTATTAATGGCAATTCTTAGTTTACAGGTTTAAAAAAATCCCCCCAAAATACAAAAGTAAACATTTGAGAGAAAAGTAGGACAGTCAAGATGATGTGGGAAACAGAGGCAGAAGAAAATCATTAAAATTCCTTATCTACTGGCAAGTCCTTGAAACAGGCAGAGTGGCTCTCCTCTAGGGACTCAACTGCCCTCACCTTGAGGTTTTGCTAAGGGCAAAGGACAATCCTAGCCTGACCAACGTCCTACCCCCAACCAGGATCCTGTAAGTCTACTTTAACAATTCCTTTAGGAAACTTTATCTCTAAACCTCCAAGATAGTGTCGAGAATCATTCCCAAGCATATGGCCCACTGATATACAACTAAAGGGTCTCACAGAAGTTTTATTACTGGTAATGAATAACCTTTTCCCCAGACAATAGCTAGCCCCTCAAGGTCCTAGAAACTTTGCTTCCAAAATCGCTTAGAGACTTATGCCATCCCTAATCCCCTCCCTAACTTACGAGTATCTAATAGACCACTCCTCACATCACCCGGGGCAGCAGCTCTCCCTGCCCATGCGTCCTGTCCCTGTGCTTTAATAAACCACCATTTTGCACCAAAGATGTCTCAAGAATTCTTTCTTGGTCATCAGCTCTAGACCTCACCCCACCGAACCTCACCTATGTTCTAGAACTTCATCAAAGACAGATTAAAAGAAGGACAGTAAATTATTCTACCACGGTTCAGTGTCTATAAATTAGAAGAGTCTAAAATGTTTGGTTAATAAAAAGACTTTCACACTGAATCAAATGTGAAATAAAGCAAGAAAACCATGACACAACCAAACTCAAAGCAGAGTTGGAAAGACCCCGGCACAGGGAAGGATCAGCACAACTGAGATCGCAGCTGAGGACCCCACCACAGAAGCGCCTCACGATGTCTCTCTCTTGCCCTTCCCCACTGCCCCCTGTGGACAGGCAACTTTTCCACAGAGAGGACACATAATTATCATGAGGGACTCCTTACCAAGAGGAAATGAAAGAGCCATCTGAACCTCTGGACTATTCCCAGAAAGATGTTTCATGACTCATTTTGGAGTTTTTATCTGAATCCAATTAAGGCTTTTTTGCATCTACTTACATACATGGGATGTCTCAGGGAAATGTTTAGTACTTCTTCCAATTGTCCTTCTATGTCTACCTAAACTGACAATTTCTAAGTCCCAAGTGTAATTTCTCCTCATTGTAATCAAGACTTTCTTGTTGTTACTGCATTTCCAGTGTTCCCATTTTCTGAGGTATGATGCTCACAAATTGATCCCTTTCGGTTACAACCAATTTTATTTTTTGTTTCTCTGAAACCACAATTCTGTCTTCATAGGCAAAGCTGTCATGATTTAATAACAGAAGAAAAATGAATCCCAGTCTTCAGGTCGGGAGTCCACAAATGTCTTCTGTTAAAGGCCAGATAATAAATGTTTTAGGTGTCATGGGCCACATACCCTGGTGCTGCTCCTGATTCTTTTTTTTTTTTAATTTAAAAAATGTGAAAACAATTAATAGCTATCACACAACAACTGGCCTCCCATGGTTACTACCTGTTGTGTCATTCCAATGGTAGGAAGACTGGTAGCTGCCATCTTGGGGCCATCTTCAACTTTGTTGTTGGGTTCGAATACACACGGGAAGCACAAGTAGGGTTAGCCTGTCTCTGCCATGAGAAACAGCCTTCTAACCCATGATACCGGGCTTAGGTCAGATTTCTTTCACATTTAGTGTTATACATTTCACTCATTTGTGATGTTCGGTGAGCAGCTTTCACTCCCTTGCCCCTTCAGGGATCTTGTTTCATGCATTTTTAAAACCAGTAAGACCATTTTGACACATTCTGCAATCCATCATGGGATTCTCTACCTTCCTAAATGTTTTTTCCCCCCTTAGTGTTATTATTTGCAAATATTAAGGTTTATTCTCTTTTTTTCCCATAAATTTCTATGCATTTGGACAAATGCACACTGAAGTATACACATCATCACACTAGCCTGCAGAATACGTTCATCACTTTACAAAGATTTCAAGTTTTATTGACTCTGCACTATCTTCCCCACCGCCTGAATCTCTGGTAGCCACTGACATGTTAACCCTCCTTATGGTTTAGCATTTTGCAGAGTGCCCTATAAATGCCATCATGCAGCCTTTTCAGGCTGACTTACTGCCTTTGATTGCTGAAGAGTGTTAATACAATAACACTGAAGAGTGCTGCACTCATTCACCTTTCGAAGAACATCTTGGTTGCTTCCAGTTTTTGTCAATTATGAATGAAACTATCATAAACTTTCCACGTAGGTTCTTGTGGACCTATGTTTTTAAATCACTTGGGCAAGTGCTCAGGACACCAGATGCCATGGCTGGGGTTAGTTTTGTATGGAACTGCCAGATTTTTTCCAAGTTCCTGTACCAGTCTGCATTCCCACCAGCCAGCCGTGAAAATTGCTGTTCCTCTATATCTCACCAGCAAATAGTACTGTCAGTTTTTGAATATGGGTCATTCTAATGTGTATAGTGGTAACTTGGTGAGGTCATTTGCCTTTTCCTCTTGACAAATGAAATCGAATATCCATTCATTCACTATCATCTATGTATCTTCTTTGGTGGAATGCCTGCTGAGACCTTCGGCCCATTTTTCAGTCGGGATGTTTGTTGTTTATTGTTGAATTTTAAGTGTTCTTAGTATGTTTTTGGTACAAGTACTTTTCAGATGTGTTTTGACAGTGTTCTCCCAGTCTATGCCTTACCTTTTCATTCTCTCAAGAGGGTCTTTCAGAGAGCAGAGATTTTTAACTTTAATACCTTCCAAATAATATTTTTTTTTCATGTAGCATGCTTTGTGCATTGTATTAAAAAATGCATCACCAATCCCAAGTTCACGTACATTTTCTCCTTGAAGTGGTATTATTTTACTTATTACACTTAGATACAGATCTGCTTTGAGTCACTTTTTGTGGAAGATATGAGGTCTGTGACCAGGCTTATTTTTTTGCATATGAATATCCAATTGTTCCAGCACTCTTTGTTGAAAAGACTACCCTTCCTGTATTGAGTATGCTTTGTCAAAAAGCAGTTGACTATATTTGTGTGGATTTATTTCTGGGCTCTCTATTCTGCCTCATTGATCTATGTACTATTCTTTTGCCGACACCATGCTGTGTGATTATTGTATCTTTATAATAATTCTTGAAATCAGACAGCATGAGTCCTCCAACTTTGTTCACTTTTAAGGTTTGTACTGTCTATTCTAGGTTTTTGCCTTTCTGTGGACATTTTAGATTCAGGTTGTCAATATCTACAAATAGTTTACTGGGATTTTAATAGGCTTGTGTCACAGTTACCTGTTTCTAAGGATGTGGGTAATAAATCCTTCCTGGAATTTATTGCCAAAAGTGAAGTTTATGTCTCTTCAGAACACAGAATGTTTTTCAGGGAAATCCATCTAAGCCTGGACCATTCCTGTTTTAATATTGGCATCAAGAAAACAAAGAAATAAATCATATTTAGAAGCCTTATTTTTTGTATTATTTTCAATAAGCTTATTATTTTAACATCCAGACCTACATATATATATATATGTGTGTGTGTGTACTCATATACATACATATATATGTATTTATATGTGTATATTCATATATAATCCAGCCCTATGCTATTAATGACAAATATAAGTTATAATTAAGATTACAAATAAATTAAACATAAATATAAAAATAGAATAAAGTAAAAATTTAAATAAAAATATCGGTAAAATGTTATTACATTTTGTTTTGGTGAAATTTTTATAAATAGCTGGTATCAATTCATCTTCTATGTTCAATACAGCAGTTGTTTTTTCATATATGTTGTTTTACTTTTGTTTCAAGAGATTCTTAATAGAACTGGAGACTACCCTATGTGTAATTTCAAGGTCCCCATGACCCATCGAGGAGGAGAATTTGGGCTGGATAATTTGTTACAGTGTTTTTGGTTAGTGGAGATTCCAAAGTTTTATTGGAGCTAGAATTCAAATTTATCATCTTAGAAAAATATATTCAGAAATGCACTGAAGCATGACCAGTGGAAAAATACAAAAGGACCTACTTTTCTTAGATTATGTTAGTAGCTAAACACTTGCCGAACAGAGAATTTGAAGATGTATTAACAATACTGTACAGTGATTTTCCTCAGATTCTGCACAGAATCCACACAATGGTTTCTCCTGTAACTCAATGATGGAAAGAAGGAACACTATTTTTTTAATGGTTAAACTATGTAATCTGGCTTGCCTTTTGTAGTTTGTGAAAAAGATATTTAGCATAATGCTGGCTCTTTCTTTTGCACATAAATAGCACTTTTCATCAACACCCTTGGGCAAAAACAAACAACTATTTTTGATAAAAAAGTGTGCTGAAGAGATATCCTGTATACAATAGAGTAGTAGACCTGAGACTAGGACCCAGAAATCTCGTAAAGTTTCTGTGTTCATGAAATATACTACATTTTTTTCCTTCTTATTCAAAAAGTATCTGGGGCCTATTGAAAACTAAAATAATATTTCCAGAAATAGATGATCTCCATAAGCCATTTGTACATTCAAAATGTCACCCACACAGTATTGCTAGAGGTCTTACCTCTGCTCGTATTTCGTTAGTGAGTCCATAACTATCCTTTAACTAACCCATGCCAAATGGTAAACCCTTTATGAAGTGTTCCTAAGTTCAGCTGGAATTCTAGGGTGGCACACATTTAAATAGACACTTACACATTGGTGTTTATTACTACATCTTGAGCAAATTGGTAAAAATGTAAATATGACCAGCATCTTTTTTTTTTTTTACCCCAAATTAGCATACTGCTTGACACTGCTAGACAGAGAATCTTTACATTACTGTGAATCTTTACTTACTGCGATTTTTGCAAGATTCTTTTATTTGGGGGGACAGAGTACCTCTTCAGGGGTTCCACATCTGAAAACTGGCTCAGTTTCATTAATTGAACAATGGAGCATGACTTCTTGTTAAGGTGACCACCTGTAGTCTCCTTGATTCTTGTCGTAATTTGATTTATAGATGTGAAGTAGCATCTCTACTCTCTGCCTCTGATAATGCCATATCCTATGAGCCATCTCCACAGCTCTTAGTGGGCCTTGCCCCAGGGATGCCTCACTGACCTTGTAGATATTGTGGGCTATCGGCTTCCAGCAGTTAAACCCACCACCTGGTCTCTATTGCTGTGGGCCCCCATCATCCTTATTATTATTTTAACACTGACCAGACCAATGGGGAGCCCGTGGATGAAAATTACCCATTGGAGGATTGCCTATTGCCCACTTTCTGTTATGGCTGGAAAGGGCTCAGATTTATCATCTGCCTCTGGCCAGTCATTAACTGGAGACAGCACAGGGAATGTGTGGCCTTGGTGGGAACATGGCCATAGATCTCAAAGATCCAGCAGTTGGAGGCTGCTGGCTCACTGCACTACTCAGAACACCTCTCCCCACCATCTTGCTCTTTAGCAAAGGAATATATGTCAGCATAACTGAACTATAGTCCTTAAGCCCACCTATATCTACATGTATCCTTTTCTCTTCCACTCCTATTACAGTATTAGTAAGTGTGCTTTTACTTTCTACAGGCATTTTGTTGTTGTTACTTATGTTTCAGAAACAAACTTCCTCCACAATTTTGAGAAAATTATATTACTGATTATCCACTTCATTGATGTTTCTCTCTTCCTAGATGATAAGCCTCATGGTGGCAGAAGTATCTGTTTACTGATGTATCCAGGTGCCTAGAACAGTGCTTGGAATATAGTAGGCAATAAATGAATAGGAAACTTACCCTCTTCTTCATCCTGTGGCATTTAAATATGTTTAAATCCCTGCCATCTTTGAAAATAAGTTCTTGCTCCATACTTGGCATCTTATATTCTCCTACCTTATCTTTCTTTACACTGTTGATAGGCAGATTTCTAAAGAGAGCTGATGAAGCTGTTTTTATGCCCAGACTTGCCTCATTCCTTAATCCTACCCCATCTGGTAAACACATCATTTTGAAAAAAAATTTTTTCATAAGATGTTTAATGATCTCTGTGTGCCTGTTTTTAATGAACATATGCCATTCCACAAGGTTGGCTATCTCAGCAACATTTCACACTACTTATCATGCCCTTTTGATTACAAAATCAAGAATCAGATGCTTAACCAACCGACTGAGCCACTCAGGTACCCCCATAATTATAAGTCTTAAGTATAGTATAGTAGCTAAGACTTAGTGAAATATTCAATAAAGGGACACTATACACATGTAAAGTCATAAAATATACACAATGAGATAATTTTAATGTATTATATGACCTACGTTCTTTAAATAAAAACTATTATTCTATTTATGTATCTCTTAAGAAACTCTCTTAGTTTAAGGGTATAATAAAATTTTGCTTATTCAAGGAATACTTATGAGTGAAACTAAAACAGAATCTGAATTTGCCAAATCATTTAGGTAGCTTCTCAGGGGAGATACAGTTTTATGACTTGTTGAAGAAACAAATCTTAACTGTCAGAGAGATATTTTATTAAGTGTTTAGAAAATCAGGGAAGAAAGTTCCTGTCAGTGTAAAAACATATGTAATGTAGTGTTTTCCACAACCACCAATAAAAAAGAAAACTTTTTAACATATTTGCACAGAATATTTACATTTCACATTGTGAATCAATCAATCAAAACATTAGTAGATTCATATTTTAAAAACAAATTAAGCAATTATTATTTTGTTTGCAAACTGAACACGAACTTTGAGATCTTGATGAGAAATTTGAATTTATACAAGCCATGCACAAACCCCTCTATCAATGCCATGAAAGTTGAACTAGTCTATCTAATAGCAGAGATGAACATTCCAAGGGCTGTTAGAGGGATTAAGATTCAAGTTTTTGCTCTCAGCCTTCAAGAAGAGAAAAACAGAAAGTCAGTGGCTGGGTGTCTAATCTTTACAGAGATGTCACATCATTCTTGTTTGCATGTCATTGGTCCATAGTTATTTACATGGTCTTCCCTAGTGTAAAGGAAGCTGAGAAATAGAAGACTGAATGATTGAGGAGCAAATAGAAATAAGTAGGTATTAAACAATTGTAATAAATTTGCATTATGGTGAGCAGAAATAATAGAATGACAGAAAGTAAACAGCATCATCTTAAGAATAATTTATTGTTGAGCTTCTCAGCCTTTTGGCCAAGATCAAGTGAGAAGAACGTACTATTGAGATTGATTTGCATATTTTTTTTTTTTTTAAGTAGATGACTCCAGAAAGATTTGGTTCAATAGATAATGGCTGGGGAAATGACCCAAAAGAGAGAAAAAGTTTGATATTATAGGACATAAGAATAACAATATATGAACAGGACAATGAAGGGTTCTGAATGAAACCAGCTCTGACCAGTAGAATTGAGAATAGTTGCCTGTCGTAACAAGAGAAGAAGGATGCTTGATGATGAAGGTGGCTTTGTACGTTTAATGCTGGGATAGCAAGGGGGTCCTACTTATCATGAAGTATGAATGTACCCATGTTTGTATCAACTTCTGTCTTGGGCTACAAGCAATCACAAATCTTTGTTGCATGGAAACTGCCTCTATTTATTCCTCCAGGTTTTCCACACAGTAGGAGAATATCAATATGAATTCCTAGTGTATCATCAGGAAACACCTAGGAAATAGGCTACTGTCCAAGTCAACAGAAAGAACAACCATATACTTTGATTGTTGAATATACCAAGGAAAACAGAAATGGAATTTCTTTTTTTTTTAAATGTGTTTGTTTATTTAAGAGAGAGAAGATGAGCAGGTGAGGGGCAGAGGGAGAGGGAGAAAGAGAATCTCAAACAGACTCTCCGCAGAGCGCAGCGCCCAACTCCTGGCTCCATCTCACAACCCTGAGATCATAACCTGAGCCAAAATCAAGATGTGGAGCCTTAACAGACTGAGCCACGCTGGTGCCCCTAGAAATGTAATTTCTTAGATATAAATTATAAAATAACCATATATGTAACATTTTATAAAATATTGAAAGCAACAGCAAAAGGAAAACAAAACATTAAGAAAATAGTCATGCAAATCTCACACAGAGAAATGCTTCTCCTAGGTATTGCTAGTCCTCTAATTCTCTCTGATTTTTCTTCCGGGAAACCTGTTTAACTTGAGATTTTGCTTGAATTAAAATCTCTACTATATCCCCAGTAGTGAAAATACAAGCACAAACTTGGCTCATTTCTATCTCTAAAATAAAAATTTTCTGCATATGTATGATTTTTTTCAGCCCCAAGTGGGAAAAAAAAATAGGTGTGTGTTCTGTTCTTTTGTCCTTTTTATTCTCTCCCCATGGATGTTAGCAGTAAAGATCTGTAAAATTTCCAAATGATTTGGCACTTTAAATTAATGAAGATAATAATGATCAAATATTTCTAGTTAAAAAGAGAAAAATGGAAGGCTTACATAAAGGGAAGAATGAAAGGAAAGCAGAAGTACTATCTATATTATCATGGAGCACATACTTGAAGACAATAAAACACTTGAGTATAGAGAAAGAAAACAGGAATGTTTTAAATAACCACATAAAAGATAATTGTTACATTATGAAAAAAATCATTAGTTTAGTAGTCCTATAGTGCAAAATAATTTGTTTGTAACATTAGTATTTCTCAAATTCTGATGGTCTCTGCATTAACTAGAATATATTTCCTTTGTCAAACTATCCTTTGATAAATTGACATAGCAATAGTTCCCTTTCAAAAGCTTATTCAAAAACCTTAATTTGAACATGAAGCCAGATATTAATAATCATGTTCAGTACATAATAAACCTTAAAAACTTTAAAACACAGTATCAACTGCAGCTGGTGCATTGCAATCCTAGAGCCAACCTGAAATCATTTTTATCAAAATATCAGTATAAATATATTTATATTGTAACATAATGGTTTCTGAGTTAACTTGAGCTATCTCAAGCTAATTTACCTGAATATTAGTTTACTTATATATTTCACACAAACAGGATGCATATTTATTGAGATAGCATGGACAAAATAGATGCATATGATAATATCTCTAGACCTCTACTCCTGGTCACAAAATAGGATATACACATGGTTTCTCTTTTTCTTCTGGATGGATATAGCGAGTGATATAAACTATCGTGTTACTAACCCATCTTCTGCTTGATTATGCTGGGCACTTATTTTCAATGATGGTAAAAAATGGTATAAATATGATTCTAACAAAATATCGCCTGAACAATAAAATCTGGAGGTTAATGGATCAACTTTAGTTAACATATACACATTCCTTCAACCAAATTGCCCTGCTCAAATACCACCACCATATTGCTGTTCTTCAAAAAAAGCAAGTATTTTTGTTGGAGATTTTATATATATATATATATATATATATATATATATATATATATGCACACATATATACATACACACACATATATAACATAATTTATATAAATTATATTAATTTATATTTATATTATATAAATATATATAATACATGTATAAATATGAAAGAAAGAGAGAGTTTGTAAAATAAATCAAGACATTTCTCTGTTCACAGACTAATAGCACAAATTTATATCCTATCACTGTACTCCATATCTAATTGAAAACATTTTTAAAATTTTTTCCTCATAGGTAGAATATAGTTTTAACTTTTAAAAGTAAGTTTCACATACTTTGGCTGAAACCTGTTTTACTATCTTTATTTGCTAAGAGAACAGCTAAAAAGAGCTTGAGAGATAAGTAAATATATATTTGTTAAATCTATTAGATACCCTTGAATCTAAGGAAATAATTATCTACTTAAACAGAACCACTTACACTTTCTTACTAGATGACTTTGAAAAACTCTTCTTTCTTTGTGTTTATTATTGCTAAAGATTAGCTGCTATTTGTTTATATGACAATGTTTAATTCAGGAATATTAAAAAGTAAAATAAAACTCAATAATTTACAGGAAAGTGCTGGCACAGCTGGAAAATGTCATTATTATTCTCCTTTGCAAAACAGTATTTTCATGTTTCCTACTGATATGTGATTATTGTTGCATCTGAAATGCTGACCGATCATTTAATAACATATAATGGGATGGTGTAAGCTTAGTGACTGGAGCAAAATATGTATAGACTACTACTCATTACTAAGAAATAGTGTGCTCAGGAATAGGCTCCAAACCAAGAAAAAATAAAAAAAATATCTAGACCAAATGAGGGAAAAACAACAACAAAAAATGCTTAATTTCCTTTTCTCAATTGCCAAAACAGACTATTTTTTTTTAAAGATTTTATTTATTTATTTGACAAAGAGAGAGATCACAAGTAGGCAGAGAGGCAGGCAGAGAGAGAGAGGAAGGAAAGAAGGCTCCCCCCTGAGCAGAGAGCCTGATGTGGGGCTCGATCCCAGAACCTTGAGACCATGACCTGAGCCAAAGGCAGAGACCCAACCCACTGAGCCACCCAGGTACCACCAAAGCAGACTATTCTTTTTTTTTTTCTTTTTTTTTAAATTCTTTTAAAGATTTTATTTATTTATTTGACAGAGAGAAATCACAAGTAGGCAGAGAGGCAGGCAGAGAGAGAGGAGGAAGCAGGCTCCCTGCTGAGCAGAAAGCCCGATGTGGGGATTGAACCCAGGACCTGGGATCATGACCTGAGCCGAAGGCAGTGGCTTAACCCACTGAGCCACGCAGGCGCCCCCAAAGCAGACTATTCTTGATGAAAAATAAGACATGATATTATTCATGTCAAATTACAGTACATTAAAAATGAAAGCCCCATGCTTCTAGAAATCAACTTATATATCACATAATATGTAAATATATTATATTTATATATTTAAGATAAATTATATATCATAATTATAATCATCACTTATATATTGTAAGTTATACATATATATATATATTTTTTTTTTTCCTTAGGTGATCATCTTAGATTAGCATTCAAAAATATGCACTTTTTGGGCACCTGGGTGGTTCAGTTGATTGGGTGACTGCCTTCAGCTCAGGTCATGATTGCAGGTTCCCAGGATCGAGTCCCACATGGGACTCCCAGCTCCACGGGTATTCTACTTCTCCCTCTGACCTTCTCCCTTCTCATACTCTCTCTCTTTCCCGCAAATGAATAAATAAAATATTTTTAAAATGCACTTTTTGCACTACTATGAATGGCTATAGTGTCAGACAGATTCACGTGTAATTACAGATCTCACCCAACAAAAAAAAATTTACTAACAATGGTAAGGAATAGCAAAATATTATACCCTACTTTTCTGGTTGTAGCTTCATAAAGTCCCTTTTTTAGAGTGATGAGATAAAAATGCATATGGTAGAGATTGGTACAAGAAAATCACTTAATTTTAAAGTATTTCTGTTTTTATAATGTGACAGTTATATAGCTACAAATCCTACTTGATTTATGTCTATACTCCTGAAAGTTATATACCATAAATCCCAAATTTCAAACTGATTTCTAATAACCAATCTAGAGCTGAGAAGAATATCTTCCCACATGAGAGCTAAGTACAGAACAGGGCCTACAGTCTTCAGAGTTTTATTCCAGCCAGTCAACTCCAGTGGCATGTTTCTCCAATGTCTGATGAGGGACATGAAGGCCACAGGCTACAGATAAATCTGAAGAATCAGGGGGCACCTTACAAACCCACTGCTAACTCTTCCCTGGCCACGTTCAAGATAAATTATTTGTTCAGAGAATTTCATGTTGAATACCGAAATGTGGCTAATTGAGGCATTAAGCCTAAGTTTCCACTTAATGCAGTAAATACAGAAAGTTATTTAGAAACCTACTCTTGAGTGCATAAAAAATGAAAAAAACTGCATAAAAAGTGCATAAAAAAGTGCATTAAAAAAACCTGAATATGGGGCGCCTGGGTGGCTCAGTGGGTTAGGCCGCTGCCTTTGGCTCAGGTCATGATCTCAGGGTCCTGGGATCAAGTCCTGCATCGGGCTCTCTGCTCAGCAGGGAGCCTGCTTCCCTCTATCTCTCTCTCTATGCCTGCCTCTCCATCTACTTGTGATCTCTCTCTCTGTCAAATAAATAAATAAAATCTTTAAAAAAAAACCTGAATATGTATTAGTGTATAGTAACAAGTTATGTGTATCTTTATTTATCATTTAGTTATTTTTAAATTTAGAAGCTGTAAATGAAATAAATGTATATCAGTTTGAAATAGAACTCTTACAGATAGAAAATTCTTACAGATGGAACAGATAGAAAATGATAATTTTCAAATTTAATTAATTCTTTTACAGGAACACTTCCATATTTTTTTTTAGATTTTATTTATTTATTTACAAGAGAGAGAGCATGCATTTGCATGTATGTGGGGGGAGAGGCAGAGGGAGAGGGAGAGAGACACAGACTCCCCATGGAAGTCAGAGCCTGATGCAGAGCCCAATCTCAGGATTCTGAGATCATGACTGGAACTGAAACCAAGGGTCATTTAACCAATGGAGCTACCCAGGTGCCCCAGAAACACTTTCAATTCTGAACAAATGTTATTTCAGTTCCTCAACTTCTTAGTTGCACACCTCTTAATCTGATCTTCACAGCATTCCTTTTAAATATGTTAATTTAATCAACAATAGTAGTATGATTCTTTGTTTTGTTTTGTTTTCTGGAAGTTGATGGTGTCCGTTAACTTTGCAGATATCTGCTTTGTTGAGTTCATCTTCCACAGCCTTCATACCTTGGTAGTGCTTTTCTTGTCAGCACTAATAGTGCATTGTCTAGATGGACCACAATTTACTTACCCATTCATCTATTGAAGAACACCTTGGTTGCTTCCAACTTTTGACAATTGTATACAAAGCTGCTATAAAATCCAAGTGCAGAAATGTCTGTTCATGTCCTCTGCCCATTTCTTGATTGGATTATTTGTTCTTTGGGTGTTGAGTTTGCTAAGTTCTTTATAGATTTTGGACACTAGCCCTTTATCTGATATGTCATTTGCAAATATCTTCTCCCATTCTGTCAGTTGTCTTTTGGTTTTGTGAACTGTTTCCTTTGCTGTGCAAAAGCTTTTGATCTTGATAAAATCCCAAAAGTTCATTTTTGCCCTTGCTTCCCTTGCCTTTGGTGATGTTCCTAGGAAGATGTTGCTGCGGCTGACGTCGAAGAGGTTGCTGCCTGTGTTCTCCTCAAGGATTTTGATGGATACCTTTCTCACATTGAGATCCTTCATCCATTTTGAGTCTATTTTCGTGTGTGGTGTAAGGAAATGATCCAATTTCATTTTTCTGCATGTGGCTGTCCAATTTTCCCAACACCATTTATTGAAGAGGCTGTCTTTGTTCCATTGGACTTTCTTTCCTGCTTTGTCGAAGATGAGTTGACCATAGAGTTGAGGGTCCATTTCTGGGCTCTCTATTCTGTTCCATTGATCTATGTGTCTGTTTTTGTGCCAGTACCATGCTGTCTTGATGATGACAGCTTTGTAATTGAGCTTGACGTCCGGAATTGTGATGCCACCAACTTTGGCTTTCTTTTTCAATATTCCTTTGGCTATTCGAGGTCTTTTCTGGTTCCATATAAATTTTAGGATTATTTGTTCCATTTCTTTGAAAAAAATGGATGGTACTTTGATAGGAATTGCATTAAATGTGTAGATTGCTTTAGGTAGCATAGACATTTTCACAATATTTATTCTTCCAATCCAGGAGCATGGAACATTTTTCCATTTCTTTGTGTCTTCCTCAATTTCTCTCATGAGTACTTTATAGTTTTCTGAGTATAGATTCTTAGTCTCTTTGGTTAGGTTTATTCCTAGGTATCTTATAGTTTTGGGTGCAATTGTAAGTGGGATGGACTCCCTAATTTCTCTTTCTTCTGTCTTGTTGTTGGTGTGGAGAAATGCAACTGATTTCTGTGCATTGATTTTATATCCTGACACTTGACTGAATTCCTGTACAAGTTCTAGCAGTTTTGGAGTGGAGTCTTTTGGGTTTTCCACATATAGTATCATATCATCTGCAAAGAGTGATAGTTTGACTTCTTCTTTGCCAATTTGGATGCCTTTAATTTCCTTTTGTTGTCTGATTGCTGAGGCTAGGACTTCTAGTACTATGTTGAATAGCAGTGGTGATAACGGACATCCCTGCCGTGTTCCTGACCCAGACATTTCTGCAAAGAAGACATCCAGATGGCCAACAGACATATGAAAAAGTGCTCCATATCACTCGGCATCAGGGAAATACAAATCAAAACCACCATGAGATATCACCTCACACCAGTCAGAATGGCAAAAATTAACAAGTCAGGAAATAACAGATGCTGGCGAGGATGCGGAGAAAGGGGAACCCTCCTACACTGTTGGTGGGAATGCAAGCTGGTGCAACCACTCTGGAGAACAGCATGGAGGTTCCTCAAAAGGTTGAAAATAGAACTACCCTATGACCCTGCAATTGCACTGCTGGGTATTTACCCTAAAGATACAAACGTAGTGATCCGAAGGGGCACATGCACCCGAATGTTTATAGCTGCAATGTCTACAATAGCCAAACTATGGAAAGAACCTAGATGTCCATCTACAGACGAATGGATAAAGAAGATGTGGTATATATACACAATGGAATACTATGCAGCCATCAAAAGAAATGAAATCTTGCCATTTGCAACGACGTGGATGGAACTAGAGGGTATCATGCTTAGCGAAATAAGTCAATCGGAGAAAGACAACTATCATATGATCTCCCTGATATGAGGGAGAGGAGATGCAACATGGGGGGTTGAGGGGGTAGGAGAAGAGTAAATGAAACAAGATGGGATTGGGAGGGAGACAAACCATAAGTGACTCTTAATCTCACAAAACAAATGAGGGTTGATGGGGGGAGGGGGTTGGGAGAGGGGGTGGGGTTATGGATATTGGGGAGGGTATGTGCTATGGTGAGTGCTGTGAAGTGTGTAAACCTGGCGATTCGCAGACCTGTACCCCTGGGGATAAAAATATATGTTTATAAAGCTGTAAAAAAAAAAAAAAAAAAAAAAAGAAAGGATGAATACCCAAGTTTTGTAGCAACATGGACAGGACTGGAAGAGATGATGCTGAGTGAAATAAGTCAAGCAGAGAGAGTCAATTATCATATGGTTTCACTTATTTGTGGAGCATAACAAATAGCATGGAGGACAAGGGGAGATGGAGAGGAGAAGGGAGTTGAGGGAAATTGGAAGGGGAGGTGAACCATGAGAGACTGCGGACTCTGAAAAATGATCTGAGAATTTTGAAGGGGTGGGGGGTGGGAGGTTGGGGGCACCAGGTGGTGGGTATTGTAGAGGGCACGGATTGCATGGAGCACTGGGTGTGGTGCAAAAATAATGAATACTGTTATGCTGAAAAAATAAAAAAATTAAAAAAAAAATCCAAGTGCAGATTTTCATATGGATGTAAGCTTTCAATCCCATTGAGTAAACACCAAGAATTGTGATTGCTGGATCATGGTAAAGGTATGTTGAGTTTTTAAGAAACTAGAGAACTGTCTTCCAAAGAGACTGTACCATTTTGCATTCCTACCAGCATAAAATGAGAGTTTCCGTTGCTCCACATCTTTGCCAGCATTTGGTCTCATCCGTGTTCCAGATTTAGGCCATTCCAATAAGCATGTGGTAATATGCTTTTTATTATACTATATTTATACATACTATCAGGTAAACTACCAGAAAAATTTTGTCTTATATTCCCTCTAGAAGAATACATGGCTTATTAATATAAAAATTCAATAATTAAAAATACAACATATGACATTGCTTCAAGCATCTTTGAATACTAATGACTTCACCTAAGTTCTGATTTCATATGGGAAATAATGTCAGTTTCTAAACCTTACCCGTTTTTTGTTTGCAAAAACCGAAGCCACTTACATAAATGTATTAGGCAGGATTCTCCAGAAAAGAACTAATGGGATACACACATGTGTGCACACACACATACACACACATATGTACAGATTTGTTGTAAGTAATTGGATCATGAGATTATGGAGGCTGACAACTCCAAAATCTGCTGTGTAAGTCCAAAGACTGACTGCTGACAATTGCCTCTCTCTGGGGGGAGGTCAGGCTTTTATTCTAGTTACCTTCATCTTAGTGGTTGAAGTTTAGTCACATTAGGGAAGGCCATCTACTTTACCCAAAGTTCATCCATTTTAATTTTCATTTCATCTAAAAATACCTTCACAGATGCATCCAGAACAGTGTTTGACCACATAACTGGACACCACTGCCCAGCCACGCTGACACATAAAATTAATCATCACAATGATATCATATGAGAGTTTTAACACTTCACTTTATTTCACGATTTGCATTACTAGTCACTTTTGTGTCCAGAGGTGTTCAAAAAACAAATAAATGAGAACTTTCAATTGCTGAAAAATAAAATGCATATTTTACATAAAATACATGTTAATAGTGCCACAGATAATTTTCATCTTTAAAAACTCAGAAAAGAGTACTTTTTTTTCCCAAAAGTTGCAATAAACACTGTAATGTTTGATTGATTCTGTTATCCTATACTGACCAATTGAAACCAGAAACTAACTTATGAAAAGTAGTTTCAGGAAGTATGTTTCTTTGGAAAATTTTGAACATGAAATGCATTTTGATCTGCACATTTTTTCCTTTCCATTTTCCATTTCAAAAGTTTCAGAAGCTTTTTCATGTTTCATCCCCATACTAGGCGGCCTCAGATGTGTTTCATTTCAGAATTGTGAGGATCTTTGAATCCCATTATTCAAAGTAAAATGGAATGAATTGGAGAGTTATCAACCAACATGAAGTGTTCCTTTTTTGGAGGCAAACCTAGGATGACTTAAAAAATTTATTCAGAGAAGACCCAAATGTCATGATTCCTCCTAGGAGCGAGATCATGTCCTGTAAATTTGAGCCTTTGGCTGTGGAGGGTTCTCCCACAGAGTGCCCTGAGTTGGTTCGCATTGTATAAATGGTGGTCAAAATTTCACATCAGTCCTGCCTCTTCTCTTCCATCAAAACGCATCTGTCATGACAAACAAGGTGATCAAGAAAACTCACTAAACTGAATGCCGCAAAGTATTGTTATTATGTATCCTATGTATATATTCACTTTTAACTATGAAAACACTTTTATATGGAAAAATGCATCTCATTGGGACAATAGGTGTCAGGCTAATCAGGGAGGAATCTGTCCCCTTTGCTGATATACAGTGAGAGTAGAGCTTTTTAGATATGTGCAGGAAAGCCACAGTTTAGGGGTGCCAAACTGAAAATCAGATGGTCTAGATGTGTAACAGCATGTTGAAGACAGGCAGGGCTATAAGGAAATTTTCATGGAGAGAGAGATTTTCCTGGAGGTTTGTTGTATGGTGCCTATGGAATAAGATTCAATAGACAAGGTCAATAGTACGATAGTCTGTACCAGGTTTAGCCCTGAATATCGAGCAGCTGCAGAAAATGGGAGGAACTAAATCTATATGAGTTTCTACAGACCTCAGAAAGACAAGATATTAAGCATCTTTTCATATACCTGTTGGTCATTGTACATTTTCTCTGGAGAAATGACCATTCAATTCCTGGCCAATAGATACATAAAAAGATAATCAGCATCCAGTAATTCTCAGGAAGACATAAATCAAAACCATAATGAGCTATGACCCCACACCTGTTAGAACAGCTATTACCGGGGCGCCTGGGTGGCTCAGTGGGTTAAAGCCTCTGCCTTCAGCTCAGGTCATGATCCCAGGGTCCTGGGATCGAGCCCTGCATCGGGCTCTCTGCTCAGGCAGAGAGCCTGCTTCCTCCTATCTCTCTCTGCCTGCTTCTCTGCCTGCTTCTCTGCCTACTTGTGATCTCTGTCAAATAAATAAATAAAATCTTAAAAAAAAAAAAAAAGAACAGCTATTACCTAAAAGAAAAAAAAAAAAGATAACAATTATTAGGAAGGATGTAGAGAAAAGAGAACACTTGTGATAATGTAAATTAATACAGCCATTATGGAAAACTGTATAGAGTTTTCTTAAACTATTAAACATAGATACACAAAATGATCCAGCAATCCCACTTCTGGGGATATATCCAAAAGATTTGAAATCAGGATCTCAAATAGAGAACTTCACTCTCATGTTCATTGCAACATTATTTTACAATAGCAGACATGGAAACAACTTTGATTTCTATCTATCTATCATCTCTTAAATGTATATATGTATTTATGCCTTAAAAATGAATATTATTCAGCCTTATAAAGGAAGGAAATCCTGCCATTTGTAAAAACATGGATGAACTTGGAGGACATTATGCTAAGCAAAATAGGCCAGACAGAGAAAGAAAAATACTACATGATTATCACTTACATGAGGAATCCAAAATAATCAATCTCATGGAAGCAGAGGGTCAAACAGTGATTTTCAGGGCCCATGGGGGTAGGGTGATGGAGAGATGTTCAGTGGGTATAAAGCTGCAGTTATGCAAGATGAGTAAATTATGAGATCCACTGTAAAACATAGTTCCCATTGTTAACAACACTGTACTGTACAGTTTTTAAAGAAAATAGAGCTCATATTATTTAATTATAATAAAAAGCCATATTGAAAGATAGATAGATAATTTAGAGAGAGAGAGGGAGAGAGAAATGTGTAGTAGTGGGAGAAAGGAGTGTTCTCTCCATGTTTAATGAAAGAAAATATTACTGTGATGTTCATAGGACTAAGAGGAATACACTACTGATTTGGTCATAATAATAATAATTATGTTGATATAATAATAGCTAGCATATATCAAATGGCTATTATATAATGAGCACTGTGCTAAGAGCTTTCCCTTCATGTAAATGAAGCCCACAGCAGTTACAAAGCATTGTTCCTCCAGGGAGAATCTGCTCCCTCAAGGCCCTTGCTTCCCTGGTAAGCAAGCTTTATTTTCTTCAGGTGGCCAGAGGAGGTCCTTTGACTCCAGGAAGGGTGTTGAGCTTCTAGCTTAGCATGTTTGGACTGAGCCCAGCATGGCGACTTATTCTCATTGATCGCCCCGAGTTTTGAGTGTGTGACCAATTTCAGCTACAAGAGTTATAATGGGAACTCTGATGGATCACTAACCGAAGAGTTTGAGGGCTCCATGTCCTTCTATTCTGATACTCTGGCTTCATGCTCAGGTTGGTAACAAGATGGTGTGACAGTTACTGATCACATTCAGACATGATTGAGCCTCTCTCTTAGGACAGAAACAGATCACCCCTCATGCATTTACAAAAGGCTGAGATTTGGTCTATTAGACATCTATGATATTCAAAAAATATTATTAAAGGTTATTTTTTCTATAAAAACATAGAACTCTAGACCCCATATGTTAGAATCTCTATGTCTGTATATAAAATTTAGCTTATGTTCCCATGGAAGTTTCTCCATGATGTAGATAACAAGCTTCTCGTCTAGTGAGCTCTTGTGTTTAGTGTTCCACAAATAGTATTTTCCATTAAGACGCTTAGAATCTTCAAATGTGATCAATAATGAAACTGAATATCAAATAAAGTTCTTATTGGTTTTACCTTGTTTCATCTTTTATTCTTCCAGGTGTTTGCAGAACTATCTTTTTTGTCTAATTATGATGAACCCACACAGATCTGAGGCTTCATCTGCTATTGGCAATTTCTTAGATGTGCAATTCAAGGCAAAATACGTATCTGAGTTTTGGATTCTTCATATGTAAAAGGGGTTGTTGTGATGAACAAATGAGATAAAGCATATAGAGCATAGAACAACATCTAGGAAACTAAAATTTAGCTATTTTTTGTGTAGAGTAAAAATTCCTTCTACAGAAAATATGCCTATAAATTTTGTCTTGTGCAGTGTCCAACATATTGCTATCATTTATTAATGTGATATTATAATAACCTCTTGTGTTATTATGACATTTTTCAGTGTCAGCCACAGTATTGTTGTTATATAAGGTAAAGCAATAAACTTACATAACGAGAGTTTCAAATATCTTTAATAATAACATGTTTCCTCTTCATTGAAATGAAAATACCCAGAGCTCCTTGGCCATCAATGCTAAAAGTAGACCCTGCTTTATTTTTCCATTACTTTACAAATAACGTCTATTTACCACATACTATCTTATAGCATACATTCTTTTGTAGATAATCAGTGAATTTCAATGAGAATTTTAATAAGTCCTAAGTATTGTATTAGATTTGCTTTTGCCTGGTGTTTATCGTGCCCCATGAGAGGTCTGGGAAGAAAAGACATTATTTACTGTACTTCAGAGTTTGAGGCATATTGTGAATTAGATTCATTATTGCTGTTTTTATATGCAGTGTTTTTTATATTAACATTATTTAACCCTTTTGTAGACAGTTCTAATTTGTCTTAATCAGCCAGGGATCCTATAGAGGTTGATATCTTCTTCTTCTTTTTTTTTTTGATACCTTCTTAATCACCAATTTAGTAGAAAAAATGTGATTGAAATAATCTTGTGATACAACGTCATAAAAAATATGTTCAGACAACTTTATAAATGCATGCTATTTTGAATTTTAGTATTAACATTAGTTTTCTGCAGTTGAGTCTTATAGTAAATATCATTTAACATATGTTGTAATATTATCGAAGGGATTGCAACAATATGCCCCCATAAATATTGTGCTAGATAAATGTGAAAAGACTATAATTTATCTCTGAGAAATATCGGCTTGTTAACATGGCAAAATGAGAAGAAACAAAATACTAGAATACTCACATAAAAATGGAAACTAATATTTATTTGCATAAATTTTTAAATACATATTATTTAGATAGACACAACCACTTATAAATGAAGATAAACAAGTTACTCATCAACCAGATTATTGTTATGTTGTAAAAGAAAAATATGGAACTCTAAGAAAAGTCAGTAACACAAACAACAATGGATTTAGAGTTTGTGTGAATAGTAGGAAAGTTGAGAGAGACTAACATAGAAAAGAACAGAGTAAAGAAAATTAAATTCGGACTTTCTCTTTTAAAGGGTTATGATGTGAACCAAACACAGCTTTTTGGTATCATTAGGGGCAAAAATTTATCTCTGTGTATAATACATCTTAACCATAAGTGTATAGTGTTAGCATAAGCAGAAGCTAACCTTCTAAGTTGTCTACCTCGTCTGTTCTTTTGCTGACATTGGTACAAACTTGAAAAAGACTAGAGCTTTGGCCAGGAATCTAAGAAATATGGAGAACGTTACTAGATTTGATTTAAGAATTCTGCAGTCCCTTTTGTTTTGATGCCTAATGAAGACATTTGTATTGAGGTTAATGTTGAGACTTAGAAAAAAAAAATGTTGCTGTTCCTTTCATAAAGTTAGTAACTGCAAGAGAGAAAGGAGATGATGCAAAGTATGATGAAGTTGATAAATGGTGCTTTTAGCCCAGTTTGCAGTGAGGTTGTCCATCATGGGTATCGAACGATATGCAAATGTAGGACACTGGTTTAGTATACTGTTTTGTAGTACATGACAAATAACTTCTAACACGTCAGGAAATAAGTGCTTCGGCAAAATCACATCCTTAGTTATTATCTGGTGTGTGTGTGTGTGTATGTGTGTATGTGTGTGTGTGTGTGTGTCCTTGAAACTGTATGCCTTTTTTCTCTTTCTACTAAAGGAAAAATAATAATAGACATTAAAAATATAGCCACCATTAGGAATCATAGATATTTCTCAAGAAGTCTAGTATATTGGCACATGTAAGTTAATTCATTAGAAATATGACCAGTCTTTATTCCCTTTAGTCACCTAAAAAATAAATAAGACTTCAACGATGCCTTTGTGTAGAAAATGCAGTATTACTGGTTTATACATATTGCATGAGAAATTGCATAATATTTATATCCTACAGCAGCCATTCTCTGCCCAGAATGCAAATGCCAACAAGAAGAACATATACCCATAATCAGATCATAAGTCATGTGCTATTACATCTTCCAATTAGAGTGGTAAAGTTTCAAAAGTTGCCTTTGCCTATACTCACAAGAAAATAGAAGATGCATTGTCATTACATTCCTTGTAATGTCTTCTGTGGATCCTCAAACCCAATAAGGATTTGCTGAATTCATTAGCATGATCTTTATAATCCATTTCAAATTTGCTACAGCGCTCCTTTCCAGCCTCACCTCTGGCCATTCTGCCCCCAGATGTGCATCCAATCATACAGAAACAGCTGTGTTTTCCAAACAAGCCATGTTCTTGCACTGCTTGGGGTAAGGCTTACTCCAGTTTTTCCTCATCCTCCATTTCTTCCTCTAGTTTTCCCAGACTGCCTAATTCACCTTCAAGGGCTTTGTTACGTTTATCCTAGCCACATCTATTCAAAAGAAACAGGCATCTTCATTCTCTGTGTGTTCACTTTCTGCATAAAAATTAGGACGCAAAAAAGTTAACTTCAAGATAATTTAGGAAACCAAGGAGAATGAACAAGAAGGACACTGGGTGACTCAGAGCTGGATTTATTGTCAGATCTCAAGAGGGACCAGAAGATGGAAGCTTTAGCTTTCATGTTCTTTTTCTCTCTCTCCCTCAAGGTCCATGTAGTATTTTGTCTGTGCATTTCTGTGTGTGTGTGTGTGTGTGTGTGTGTGTGTGTGTGTGTGTGTTTTCCCTTGTTTCTTCTTTCTGAACACCAGTTTTCTCTAGGTCTGAGCATACAACCAAACAGCCTTCACAGATACTCAAAACCTTCATATTAATGAACTCACAGGAAACTCACACATATCCCTGAGTCCTAAAACAAATTTCACAAGTGCAAGTATCCAATCATTTGCCCTGGGTTAGGTGTCTATGCTGGTCAAAAAAGTTTTGACCAATTAGTGTGGCTCTCAGCACATATATAACCAGATTTTAAGTTGAAATTTTTGAAAAAGTGTCTGGAAAAAAAATGCAGTGACAATTTGTAGTCTATTTTCTCACTATTATAGCTCTTAATGCATCATATGTAAATAAGATAGCTGCCCTTGACAAGCTATAAGCTATGTAAAAGTATGGATCATAGCTTATTCTTTTTTTTGCCCGAAGCAAGCTTATAGTAAGTTATTAAGAAAGTTCAAAAGAATTAGAATGAATGCAATGTGTTGTCCCTGAAGATTATGTCCACCAGGGTAATATCATGAAAACTTGCTAGAATTGTTTTGCAAAGCATCTGAATAAATTTTTACTTGTATTTCAAGTATCTGAATAAATATCTCTCAGAAATAATGCACGAAGGCTTAGATGGACAGTCTCAAGGGAAGCTGAATCTGGGCTCTTGGATGTGAGATGTCAAGGCTCACGTGGTCACTTGGATTTCATTTATACTAAAGGAAGCAGTGGATATAGTAAAACAAAACTGATCACTTGGTGTTTCAATTACCTATTGTGATAACAAGCTACCCCAAACTTAGTGAATTAAAAGAACAGCCATTTTCTTCCCCCACAATTCTCTGGGCCAGGAATTTGGGCAAGAGGAAGCAGGAAGGGCTTTCTCCACTTCATCATGCCCTGGGCCGCAGCTGGACCATTCAGATGACTGAGAGCTCAATGGAATGTTTTGAACGGGGTCATAGTCTTGAGAAGTGGAATTGAGCTGTCAGCTGGATTTCTCAGGTGTTCTCCATCTGTGATCTTTCCTGTGGCTACCTTAAGCTTCCTCACAGCATGGTGGTCCCAGGTACATGGATTTCTTACATCATAGCTGGCTTCTCTTCAGAGGGAAGAAGCTACTTTTTTTTAGAGGATGGGCCCAGAAAGGGCAAATTACAATTTCCAGTGAGCTACATTGGTTGAAACAAGTCACAAGGCCAGTCCACAATCCAGGGAAGGAGCTAGGGTCTCAGCCTCTTGTGATGTGTAACTGTGTCATATGCAGAGTGAAGGAATGAATAGTGGCCCTCCTTACACACTGCCTTGCAAACAGAAACAATGGCTCATTTAGGTACCACTATGGTAATTCTTCACTGCCTTCAAAATCAATAGCAGATATCATCTATGGCTGTTCAGTTTGGTGTTTGTGCAAAATCAGTCTTGTTCCCAATTTCCTATGTATTGATATACAACTTTTTAATCTTTTGCTTCCTTTTACCTTCCCAGTATATACATCAAAATGGTCTGACAGGTAAAAACCTAGGGATTGGGATTTGGAAACATCCAGCACTCTCAAGGTGGTTTTCAAATATTAACAGGTGAACTTTATTAACTACCACATGCCTCTTATTCACCATGGCCTTCTGACTTTTCTTTAGCTAACTGAAGGAAATTACTTAATTGCTTTTTTGTTAACACACATTGAGAGACCGAGAGATGAAGAAACTTAGAAAGGAGAGCCTGACTGGCTCAGTTGAAGGGGAATTTGACTCTTGATCTTGGGGTTTTGAGTTCAAGCTCCATACTGAGTGTAGAGATCACTTAAATAAATAAAACTTGAAAAGAAACTTAGATAAACAGGAATCACTACATTTAGTTGGTGACCTGATGGTTAGTACAAGGCTATAGAACTAAAAAGATGCTTATATTCTCAAGTATTTCATAGTTTAATTTCAGGAATTTTCAAAATATCCATGATGTCACATACATGTGGTCCATGTTCCAGTAAAACTTTATTTCCCAACAGAGATGGCCTGCTGGATTTGGTCCTTGGGCCATAGTTTTCTAACTCCTATTCTACATCATATTAAGTATAAACTCTATTGAAGTTAAGTTAGAGCTTGGGTGTAAATAATAAGAAACTCAATAAAAACTGGCTCAAACAATTACAGAAGTAGTTTTCTACCATGAAACAAACAATGAAAAAATGTGTAGGTTTAAAGTTCAGGGTTCAATCAGCTGCCAGTGCTACCAAGGACCAGGCTTTATCTTTTTAACCCACCATCCTAAGCTTATGGCACTCATCCTCCTGGTCACAGAATGAATGCTGTACATCTAGGAGTTGCAACTATATCTCAGGCAGGACAAATTGGTTAGAAAGGCGTAATACTTATGCTCTGGATCTTTGCATTTTTTGATAGGAAGGGAAAACTACTCTTAGGTACTTTCAATCCTATCCCCTCAGCGAGGTACACTTCACATGACCAATGTTATTTGGAAAAAAGAGTCTAGAAAGGTGATTATTTTGGTTTTATAACATCCATAGTAAAGGAAGGTGAGAGGAAAGGGTTTCGAATGGGTTCTATTAGTTAGTCTGTAGTATATCCCACTCCAAGATTTAAGTGGATCCTTATTATATTAAACTACAGTTAGCAGAGAAAGGTCCAAGGAGTGATGCTAGATGTTGATATATATGCTCCGGCATTGAGCTCTGAGATTGGAGCATGGAAATGTAGATTCCAGCCATTACAAATATGGAAGTCCTTAGACATATTCCATTTGCATCATATCATTCAACCTCCTGTCCATGGATCAGGTAGGAGGAGATTAAAGGAGGCATCAGTGAAAAATAGGCAGCACTTAATCATGGAAAGAAATTTCCCCAGGTATCACCAGACACAATTAGAAATTAAGAAGACATACAGATTTCCACTTTACATTTCATTAGTCAAAACTCTGAAATATCATCATCCCTAATTGCAAAGGTGTCTGGAAAATTAAGTGTTATTTTGCTAGGAGTATTATCACACTCATCCATGATTTTAAGAAAAGAGGGAGAAAAGAAAATGTTTCCTGGCCACTCAGTTGGTGCTGTCTATCACAAGTAATGTTTGAGTATGGTGAGAGTCACACATTCACTGTCTTCTTAAATCATTCTTCATACACATTTGTGGTTTTCCCATAATAAGAACTGTTCTGGATATACTTAACAAGTACAGTCATCAAGAGAAACAAATTGTTGCCATTGTGGTATTTGCATTAGAGTAAGTGGCGGGGGAGACAATACATATGCCAAATGCATAAGCACGGATAGTAAATCAGATAATGGCCAGTGATATTAAAAATAAAGCTGAGAAATAAGACAGCCTCTGTGGTGGGGTAATCACAATGAGCTTGGCTGGATGGCCTTTCTGAGGTTATTTGAGACAACATTTAAGACATAAGAAGGATCCAATCATGTCAACAATCAGAAAAGAAGCATATAGACATCGAGGAGTTAGTGACATGGCCCCTAAGGAGTGTCTTACTGTGTGGGATAACGTCAGAGGGCATGGTGTATAAGCTCACAAGGGCATTACATGACATCCAAACTATACACCAAGCCAGGTATCACGGCGCCTAGAGGCTGGGGGATGCCTTTGGATTTTATTATAATGAGGTAGGCGTTAGTCAAGCATTTAAATGAAAGAAATGATATGATGTGATTTTTGTTGGTAGAAAGTAGATCATTGGGGTATCTTTAAGCGTCTTTAAGTGTCTGCTTTCAGCTCAGGTCATGATCGCAGGGTCCTGGGATCCAGCCCCACATCCGGCTCCCTGCTCAGCGGGAAGGTTTCGTCTCCCTCCCACTCCCCCTGCTTGTGTTTCTTCTCTCCTTGTGTATCTCTCTGTTAAATAAATAAATAAAATCTTTAAAAAACAAAAAGTAGATCATTGATAGGAATCAGAGTCAAATCCTAGCTTTCTGTTTTACATATGCTTAATGTTCAAATAAGAATTATGTTCTGATGACCTTTCCAAATGTTATGATAAAGATAAATCAAAAATGCATTACAACATGCTGATTCTGTTTGCCACCAGATTTGGAAGTACCATTAAAACTGATTGATTTGATTACTGTTTTGTAACCTTGAGATTTTCTGAGTGTCAACAAAACAAAGTGTCAAGAGCAACATAATTAAGTTGCCACGACAGTCATTCTGTGTTAACTATGCGGAGAACACGCTGCCCATTATTATCCATTGATATTCAGCCCCATGTTTTCTCTTTTGTAATTTTCCTGAGTCTGGAAACTCCTAAATTACATTTCCAGATTTCCTTGACAGAAGATTGGCTGTTGTGTCCTGCTAATGAGGGTCTGCCCAGGAGCATGGGGGCAAGAAGGAGGTAGAAGTCACTGATTCCATAGGTGGCCTCAGCACCTTACCGACACACAGCAGAGTGTGTATTTCAGCAGGAAAGTGCAGGTGCTGAATTCAAGGTTCCTGGCATCATCAGGAGGGAACCTTGGTTTCTCCCCAGCAGCAGGGGTGGGGTGGTGCTTACAACAGAGGGGGTAGCTCCCATATGGGTTCATTGAGGTCTAGAAACAAGTTTCCTTCTTTAGCAAAGGAGCTAAACTGAGGTCACATCCCTGGGAATCACAAATTTTCCCTTCTGCTGTTTAGATTTTCCGGTCTTTAAGTATATTTGAAGAGCATGAAACTTCTCTATATCATAAATTCCCATTAACTTCATTACATTAGTAGTTTTTCAATACTTTAGGTCAGAGCATAGAGATCGGAGCAAATTAATTCACTTAAATATATGAAAGGTGATCACAAAATCAGATGCTTTCTAAAACTGTATAAAGCAATCCTCTGAAAGATGTAAGGTGATTATATTTTTATATTTTACTTAATTTTTTGTTTGGTAGCCTGCCGGCACATATGTAAAAGCAGATAGCCATTAGAAGTAGAAGAAAAACAATCTAATAATTATCCAAACATAACTTTAAAAATTATAATATTTTCATTAAAATATAAAGATGATTTTTGCTCAAAAATATGAACATATACGTATAAATCATAATAGGATAAATAAGATGAACCAAACTGAAGTATATGCACTATTCATTTAAGTTCAGTTTTTCCTAAGTACACATATGAACAGAAAATTTATGACAGTTCCTATCCAATGGGAAATGATGAGAAGAAGCTAAATTTCATAAGCAAAACACTCCAGTTTTATAGATATAGCTGTAGGTAAAATGTAAGAGATCAACACTTGCATAAGCCAAAAGATAGAAACCATATGTCCTCATGATAATTTGAATATACAGTATTGTTGCCAGGACTATCTCACCTGGGAATGTGCCATTTAGTAGACAACTCTTCCTTGTTTTCTTAATTACTAAAACCTCATTTTTTGTGTTTTTATTTAAACTAGGTTACACAGCTATTCTAGTTTTAACAAGGATCTTTTATAAATAAATTTTAAAAATAGAGCTTAGTTTCTCTTAATATTAAACAACACAGAATAGACTGTTCTTTGAAACAAATTATTATTACTTATTGCCATGAGAACAAGATTTTTGAATAGTAGCCTTTACTAAGATGTCCATTGTAATAATAATTTGAATACATGCTAATAATAGAGTGAGTTATTTTAGATTTAAAAAATGAAATAACCTCTTCATCTTTTGTCTAAATGAAACTTACCATGAAAATTAGAACTATAGTATTCTGGATAAACATAAGGGATTGTTATTCTTGTTTTTTTTGTTGTTGTTGATTCATTAATTAAGGCCCTTTTTTCTTTCTTCATTTCTTCCTGGTATTTCTACTCATTCCTACCTTTACTAGAGATGTGGACTGAGTATGTTAGTAGATATTTTATTTTCAATGTATGTGCAATAGATTCCTTCATGTTTAAGTAGAAAATATCACCTGAAGATTTTTAGATCAGGTTTGAAATAAGAACTTAATTTTTCTGATGTCCCTTTACATGTAAGAAATAAAATCAAGACTGTTCATGATTATTACTGAAATTCAAATTCCTATTTTTTATCTTCTGAAGAGACACGTCTTAAAATGTTATTGTTGTTGTTATTGTTTTGTTTTTAATTAATATCCAGGAAATTCTATGGGAAGGAGCACAGCAGAGTAATTTAAGTATATAATCTAGGGACACACCAGCAGAGTTAAAACTCATCTGTTAATACCAACTAATTTACCTTACTGAAAGTTAGCTTCCTCGGTTATGAGAGAGATAATACAACCCCTGTGGTTAGTTTTATGAGTCAACCTGACTGGGCCATAAGTGTGCTGATATTTAGTCAAACATTATTGTGAATGTACTTGTGAGGCTGTTTTGGGATGAGATTCACATTTGAGTTGGTGGACTGAGTAAAGCAGATTGCTCTCTGGAATGTGTGCAGTCCTTATTCAATGAGTCAAAGGGCTGAACAGAACAAAAATTCTACCCTTAAGTAAGAGAATTCTTCCTGCCTGACTGCCTTCAAACTAAGACATTTGTTTATTTTCCCGCCTTTAGACTCACCCTGAAACAAGGCTTCTTTCTGGGTCTTCACACTGATGGCCTTTAGATGGGAACTACCCAATGGTTCTCTTGCCTTCATACTCAGAACCGAACCACTGACTCTCCCAGGTGTCTAGCTTGATGACTCCCTCTGTAGATCTTGGGACTTTCATGCTTCCATAATCACATAAATCTCTGTTACACACACACACACACACACACACATCTTAGTCGTTCTGTTGCTTTAGAGAGCCCTGGTTAATATAATCACCTATCCCATATATTTGTTCTGAAGAATAAGTGACCCAATATATACAAAGCTATTAAAGAGTGTCTGACAAATAAGAGTTCAATGAACATTAGATATTATGTAGGAAGTCATGGCTCCGGAAAACATTGTTATTCTAAACCTGGTTTGGAATGAAGTTCCCAAGGGAATTATGATAATAATAATTACCCTCTTCTAGTGTTTATTTTATTTTTTTTAAAGATTTTATTTATTTATTTGACAGATAGAGATCACAGGCAGGCAGAGAGGCAGGCAGAGAGAGAGAGAGAGAGAGAGAGAGAGGAGGAAGCAGGCTCCCCGCTGAGCAGAGAGCCCGATGCGGGGCTCGATTCCAGGACCCTGGGATCATGACCTGAGCCGAAGGCAGAGGCTTTAACCCACTGAGCCACCCAGGCGCCCCTCTTCTAGTGTTTATAAAGTGGATTTCAGTCTGCATGCCACCATCACATATTTATTCTCTTCGAAATAAAACAGAAAGAAAAAAAAAATCACGCTCATATAAATTTCATGCAATAAATACTTATGGAGTATAACATAAAATGTTTCTTATTTAAAAATTAAAATTTAGGGCGCCTGGGTGGCTCAGTGGGTTAGGCCGCTGCCTTCGGCTCAGGTCATGATCTCAGGGTCCTGGGATCGAGTCCCACATCGGGCTCTCTGCTCAGCAAGAAGCCTGCTTCCCTCTCTCTCTCTCTCTGCCTGCCTCTCCGTCTACTTGTGATCTCTGTCAAATAAATAAATAAAATCTTTAAAAAAAAATTAAAATTTAAATTTAAAAATTTAAAAATTAAGTAAATCAAGTTTTAAATCAAGCATAATTTTGAATTTAAAATATTAGAATAGGGTAATAGCAGATAAAAGTCAGTTGTAGGAGCAAAAAGAAACATGACAGAGACAGAATAAAACCAAGTCATGGCTAGGTACTAAAAGTTACAAAATTAAAGAAAAATAGATCTTGGTGCATAGAATTCTGGTCCTGATCAAAATGGAGTCTGAGGGACCAGATTTACCCTCCTATGCAGCTGGACAACATATATGGAACCATGGTTTCAGATATTGGACATCAGCCAATGCAAGTCCTTGAAAGAAGGGAAGCAAACGAGGTGAGTGCTATAATGCACAGATTATTGCAGAGACAGTTTCCAGTCCACAGGCAGGGCAATGCAGGCAGGTCCTTGATGCCTTCCTGAGCTGAGGAGATAGAGCTGGGAATGCAGGGAGGCCAGGATAACCAGAGATTGCCAAGTAGAGTACCAAAAAGGAGCAAGCTTCCCAGTAGGGGAGAGAAAGAGAGATTGAGATCTAGAGATTTGCAGAGGAATACCTGGATTCCCCACCTGAGTAGGTTTTAGTGCATATCTGTGAGGAAACTACTCATGGCTAGGAAAAACAAACAAACAAACAAACAAACAAATGAACAAACAAAAAACCTCCCAGATAGAAGAAAGAGTCACCAGAGTTCTAAATAATTCATGTTTCTTATTAGAGAGAGCAGAAAGTATTTTAATAAAAAGGCTAGTGGGTAGAGTACTCAGAAGAACTTACTTTGCCTTAGTAGCAGGGTAAAATCAGTCCTAGAATAAAGGGTGACATAATTCCACCTAGCAATGTTTAAAAGCCTTGAAAAGATCAAACTGTTTCTAAATAACTTAACTGAATCTCAGAACAAAGTTCAAGAATATTTACCTAAATATAACCGTACTCAGCACCCAAACAGTGATTATGATCTAATAAAAATCAGTAAGTATACAAAAGAATAGGAACTCTTGACCAGGAAACAAAATATCACTTACCAAAAGATGGTATACGTGATAGAATTAGTAAACAAGAACACTATAATAGCTATAATACTTTGTTCCTTAAGTTTAGAAAGTACAGAAGGAAGAATGAGCAGACAGAGATATGGAAGATATTAAAAACACACAAAACTAAATAATACCTCTAAAACATATAATGTTTTAGGCGACAAATGCACTTGATGTAATAAACAGATGATTAGCTGTGATCAAAGAGAAAGTTTGTGAACTCCAAAGGAGGCAACCAGCAAGGAGTATCAGGTTTGAATAGCTTGACATATGCATACTTATGGAATTGGAGACCCTGAAAGACAGGTGATAGGAGGAACTAGTAATAGTATTTGATGATATATTGCTTGAGATGTTTCCAAATCTATCAAGGCAAAAACACATAATATTTTGGAGCCTCAACAAACTCAAAGGACAAGACTCATGAAGAAAATTACATCAGAGAACATCACTAGTATAAACATATAGCTAGCTAGCTAGATGACAAAGAGAAGGTGAATAAAAAGCAAACAAAATAAGTCGGTCATGGAGATAATAAAGAACTATAAAAATCAGTAGTTAAATGTTAAAATAAAGAGGGAAAAATCATAAAAAAATTAAAGAAGTAACCATTTGTCAAAACACAGTCCATGAAAGAAACAAAGAACAGTTGAAGCATGCAGAAAACAAATACCACATTGGTAGACTTGAACCCCAAAACATGAAACATCACATTAAATGTTAACAGGATTAAAACCACTCCAACTAAAATGGAAAAGATTGTCAGGTTGAGTAAAAGAAAAGAATCTGCTGCATGCTCCTTACAAGAAGCATTCACTTTAAATATTAGGATACAAATCTAACAAGAGGAAAGGAAGGGAAACTATAAACCATGTCATTCTAATTTAAGGCTGGAGTGGCTAGAGTAATACTAGATAAAATGTGTTTCAGAGCAAAGAGACTTACCAGGCAAAAAGAAAGCCATTTCCTCATGATAAAGGTGCCATTTCTTCAAAAGGACATGACAATTCTAAATGTCTGTGGACCTAATAAAAGAGCCTTAATCTTTAATATACATGAGCTACTCAGAAGTGTCAGAAAAAATAGACAAAACCTGAATTATTATTTATGGTTTCAACACCATTCTCTTAATGCTTGGTAAAAGTCAAGGCAGAAAATCAGTTAAGGATACATAACACTACTGACCCCTTGAACTTCCTTGACAATATGGAACCCTCTACCCAACAGATAAATACATTCTACCTCATGCTGTCTCACCAGGTACCTTGGGATTACATTGTCACAAAGGAAGGAAAGCTAATGAAGGGAAGAAAAAAGGAAGGATCCCTTGAATATTTATTTACCTGACAGAAGAGCAATGGACTTAAATTTGTGATCACCCTTGGTAGTCCTGAATTTTAAAATCTTGGTGGTTGATAACTGACCAGAAATGCAAAATGTTGCTGTGCAGCTCCTACCTTTTGCTTTAATGCACTGCAGAAGACTTGTAATGGTACCCATGCTACCAGGATTGACCCATCAGATATACCCTCCCATTCTTCCACCAGAGTGATCATTCCACAGTGTAAATGGGACCATAGGTATCATCTCCTTCCTGAAGCTCATCAGTGGGTCACAGTTGCATTCAGTATAAATGTGCTGCCATGATTTTAAGCGTCTTCACACACTGTATTTCGTACTTGAGTTTCATTATTTAATGAAAATTATCTCATGCAGTAATACTTGTTCTTCTTTCTTCTTGGCATATGTTACCCCTTGAGTCCTTGCTGTCATTACTATTGACTTGTCTGTCCAATACTTTGATAATGAAATTTAGCTTCTGTGGTCTTCCTGTGGTCTCCCATTGTCCCTCATATTTACCACATTGCAGAATCATCAATCTGTATTATAATTGCCTGTTTACCCATTTGCCTTTCCCACTAGACTCTAAATACCTAGAGGTTATGGGCTGGCCTTCTTAATCAGCACATACTGAAGCCCTATTCTAGGTGGAGGGCACAAAATTAGTACTAAATAAATATTTTCAAGATATATCTTAGCTGTAACTACAGAAACTCCACAATCTTCTGTCTGACAGAGGTAGGATCTCAGTTTATCTGCACACAAATGCATGAGTAACTTTGATATGGAAAGTGTGCTCCAGTAAGTCGAGGCAATGGCCCAGATGTTTCTGAAGGCTGGTGACTACAGGAAGTCTTTATGCAGATGTATGTTTATGGTGTTTGAGGAGGGTGGAGTACACAGGATTCACACTGAGGCTTTTAAAGGAAGAAGATCCACATTTCTATTGATCCAAACTGCCTTAACCTTCCCACCAACTTGATTAGACTGGAGATAAGTGTTTTCCTGCCCCTGGAATCCTCACCTCTGTTTCGCTTGTCCTCACAGATTCCATATGTCCTAATCTCAGAGATCCCTCCTCTTCTTTTCCTAGAGCATTTATTTGAGAAAATTTGTTGTGAATTATGTCTCTACTCCTTTGAAATGTTCTTAAAAGCCTCTTGGCAGTTTCATAACCCAGGATTCTCTCAAGGGCCTGGGAACCATTCTGTTCAAAGGTAGTCATCAAGGGAGACAGCAGCTCATCTCCCAGACTCTTTGGAAGGATGACTTCCAAAAGGGTGCCTCGCTCCAAGTGGCAAAGCTACCCCATGTCATGAAGCTGGGAGAAAGTTTACTTGCTAAAACCACATAGGACAGTGCAGTAGTAGCCTTGACATATATAAAACAGCTTTCCACATGGAAATAAAACCGGAGGAACATCCCAACCCCCTGGGTCTTATAGATCATTTGTAGCTTATCCTAGTACAAATTCTATTAACCACAGGGAAGAGAAGATATCCTCATAGAAATTCTACTGACCACAGCAGAGAGGAGTTATCTCCTGAGGGAACTCTGTTTCCTATCTAGTTAGATAATTCTCACAAGCAGTTGACAGGGGAAAGGAAACACAGTGTTTCCTTTATATATATATATATATATATATATATATATATATATATATATATATATATAGCTGAACTGCTCTGAATAAGAAATCAAAGTATCATGGTCTCGTGGGAGTTTGTTCTAAGGAACCACAGGAGTGACTGCACAGAGGCTCTCTCTCCACCTGAGCTCAAAGACCCGGAACATATGCGTTCAACTTTTGAATCACTTGATATGACTGTTCTTGTCCCTTTCTGCAGCCTTCAGTTTGTACAAGCCTGAAGAACTTTAAGAAACATTAATGAAAAACAGAGAGAAAATTAAGACAGACTTTTCAGTCACTGTGGTGCTTTTACTCCTGGTTCACTTCACCCACATCCAGGCTTAACATTATTCAGCTAAAAATTTTGCACTCAGAAGTAATCCTTACCCATGATACAGATATAAGTTAAACATCTCAAGAGAGTGCTTCATAAAACCAGAAAATCAGTATATTAATTTGCAAGGAGAGATAAACTAGGGTGTACCATTGAATTCCCTCCTGATACACAAGTTGCCAAAAAAAAAAAAAAAAAAGTCAAATTTTCCAGGTGGAGAGATTAAGAACAATGAAAATTAGTTGTGCATAACAAATATTCAAGGTCATCAGAATTAAAGGAGGTATGCATTTCCTCATTTTTCTTACATAATAGATTAAAATTCACAAAGACTGATGGATATTTCTTTTAACCTAAACCTCTGTGCGTGGGCATCACCAGCATTCACCTCTTTGATTTACCTTTAAGAACTTTCCATATATCATTAAGCACCATTAGTGACTGATACATTTATATTTTAGATATGTTCATTACAATGTATCAAGTAACTCTCACATCTCCCTGACAAGATAAAACAGGCTTGCTGTCATTTTTTGTTGTTGCTGTTGCCGTGCCGTTAAGACGATGTTGTCTATCTCTTTGATATTACATTTTGTCTAAATTTACACTTGATATCTCAAAGGGCAATCCATAGCCCTCTTTTCGAAGGATGTAGAGTATGTGTCTACACATCTGATATTAAATTCCTCTATAACAAGAGCCAGGGTGTTTAAAAGAAAGCTGTTGACTCTCTTTTGAGAAATAAAACATTTCTCTGTCTATCCTGTGAGGAGACTTTGGATAAAATGTCAAATGCCTCTCCATTTTAAAAAATGGTCCATGTTTAGGAAATGACAAGTTACTGAATATCCAATTTTCAAACCTTGATACTATTTAAAAAGTAAGACAATATTCGGCTCAGACAAATTTTTATTTGTATAGCATTATTAACTGCAAGGATCACTTTCTCATCACAGCTTGGATTTCTAAAAATTCCCTTCTATGGATTAAAAAAAAAAGGAGCATAGAAAACATATATTTAAAATATCCAACTTCCTGTGAGTTGGCAGAAGTAAAACGAAGAGGGAAAAAAGTGGAATAGAAGTATTAAGTTGTCATACACTCTCCATGGATGCATGTGACCATGACGGCAGGAGCTGGATAAACACATACAAATGGGCAAAATAAAATCATATTTCTAAAACACCTCTTAGTTCATGTGCTATATTTGGATGAATAATTTTGAATATCCCCATTCAACACAACATTAGAGCCATTTAAAAAATTCGTTATCATTTCCAAACTATCAGGTAACTTATTTTAAGTGAAAAAGTACATGATTTGGTCAATATGATTACTTTTGTAGTAGCAATTTGTTTTGTAGTCACAGACTCGCTCGAAAACAAGGAAACTCAATAATCATCTGTGAGGAGAAGAAATTCGTTCCCAGGACTTTAAGAAGGGATGACTTCTCCTGGGTCTTACTTGCCCCCAATTAGAGCGAGGATCTGGCTTAGGAGAAGCTTTCTACTTACAAAGACATCGAAGCAACAGAACCTCTGGTATTTCACCACCTCTGCTTGCAAATGTAATTTTCGACTTGACATCCTTCCATCAAAAGTTTCCAAGTTTCCACATTGTGTTTGTGTTAGTTAAAGTGCACATCAAAATTTAGTTTTAGATGAAGTTAGCCCATCGTTTACAGAAATATGTCCCCGCAAACAACTGCTCTATGTGGCTATAGAAGAGTGAGCAGGCATTTCAGCAAGAGGGAGCTGTGGTCCTCAGCAACGTGCTGGTTTAGCGGGCTCCAGCACCCGGAGCTCCTGCTGAAGTCACAGCCCAAGTACTACCAGTGTTTGCTCTCTGTTGACCTGATCTAACTTTCGTGTTGTCCTGAGGAGAGAGCAAAGTCTGCTAAATAAAACGCTCTCAGGGAGGCATGGTTGGTTCAGTGGGTTAAGCCTCTATCTGCCTTTGGCTGGAATCATGATCGCAGGGTCCTGGAATGGAGTCCCCCATCAGGCTCCTTGCTCAGAGGGGACCCCACTTCTTTCTGTGCCTGCCACTTCCCCTGATTGTGCTTGCTCTTTCTCTGACAAATAAATTTTAAAAATCTTAAAAAAAAATGCTCTCGAGTCAAGTATTATGAGGGGTTAATAGGGGAATGTTCACTTCTTTAATTAGAAGCAAGTAGGAAAGAACCAGAGCCACCAGCATGAGGAACCAAGGACAAAAGTCCGGAGCTGTAGTAAAGGGAGGAGGTCTCCACCCAGTGTTCAAATGAGCTTGAGAGAGGACCGCACACCCCTCCGTTTTTCAGGTTATGAGCTGCAATAATGATACTCTAATAGTAAAGGAAACAGTAGCCCTTCCTAAAACAGAGCACTTGTATTATATATTTATTTCACATGTAGATCTGCTACCTTTATGAAATAGATACATTTTTTGCTTAATTAAAAAAAGAAAAAGCTGAAAAAGTGGGCAAGTGAGAGACCTAGTTCTTAAAGCAAAAGGATAGTTGAACAGATAATACCTACATGTAGAGTTAAAATCTCTAAATATGAAATTCTGAGTTATTTCTGGAAACACTCTGTAGGAGCTAACAAGCATGGCTTTATATATAATTCATATTTCTATGAATTAATCTTCCCAAACCTTTATTGACATCTGATTTTATAAAGCAATTCTTCCAATCAACTGTTATTGAATTTGACAGAATAATTTAATATTGCACCCATTAATTTTAAGAATGAGTAGAAAAACTGTATACACTGATGTCAAGTGTGACTTTTTAAAATTTTTTCTTCCATTTTGTTTTTTAATTCCACATAAAGATTTGAGTTACTCCAGGCAGAGATTCAAAGATCAGTCAAATCCATTCCTTGCTATCAAGAAATTTTGAGTTAACTGCTTGTGTATTGGGATGGTCACAGAAGTAGAAGGGAAACACCAATAACTATATGAAAAGAAAAATATCAGAAGAGTCATCAGAAGAATCAGAGGTGACATTTTACTGGGAACCCTGGAGGAAGATGAGAAAACCATTTGTGTCATAAGAGGTGTCAGGATAGGGTTTCAGGTATCATGTAATAACATCTTCTACAATTGTTTTCCAATCACAAACAACTGAAAAGGAAACAATAAAGAGAAATTGTTCAAGAGTCAAAAAGCATTTATCCTTGAATTTTCTTTTTTTAAAAGAAATCTTGGGAAATCAACACCAAATAAAAAATGTTTAGTGATCATTTTATGCATTTCAATTTTTGCTTTCATTCCTTGACTTATAATAATTTGTAATTGAATATCCAGAAAGCTACATACATTATAGACTCCTAGTAGCCATAATCTCTGGAGAAGGAAGGACAAGATAGCCCATTGACCCGATAGTCTACTTCCGCACGAAACGATTCAGGATCAGGATGATACATTCACAGGAACAACACCAGATCAATGTTGATCCAACCACCCTTAAAATCCATGTTCCCTTGAATTTATGCAGTCTACACCATCATCATTTTTTAAAAGTTATCTATTATATCCACCTAATTTATCAGATCATCGGACGTATTTCTTTGGAGGGAGAGTGATATAAAAAAAAAAAAAACACAAAAGAAGTAGACACAAATAAGTTTTTTTTCTTGAATGGCTTTATTGCACATACCATATATCTCACCCTTGTAAAGTGAGCAATCCAGCATTTTCAGGGTATTCACATATGTGTGCACTACCACCCTGTCAATTTTAGAATATTTTTACCACTTCAGAAAGAAGCCAAGTACCCGTTATTTATCCTCCTTACCCCAATTTACCATAACACTCAGCCTGAAACAGCTGTTAATTTGCTGTCTGTCTGTAGATTTGCCTGTATTGGGTATTTCAAGTGCATGGAATCATATTGTCATTGTTTATAGCTCCATTTTACAGGGTAAAACACACATACTTAACCACAAAAAGGTTGCGTAAGTTTCTCAATGTCACGAATCTCCTAACAGTGTTAGGATTTGAATGCAGAAATCTGATTCCAGAGCAATGACATTAATCTTGTTATGGCAGGTGTTAAAACATCAAGTACCTCACTGTACTTCGAGGAAAGATGGGGAAGAATTGAGATCAACTGAGTATATCTGTTAGGAGGAGATTAGATGATGAGCTGCTTGTATGTTTAAACCATTTTCTTTCCCAAATTTTGACCCATCTGATAAGTTTTGATTTTATTACTAATATAACTGATGCCAAAGCCCATGAGAAATAAGGAGTCTTTTTTTTTTTTCCTTCAAGAACTACACTCTTCTAGAAAACTTGTAATACAATATAGTGATTGAAATCAAAGCACTGGCTTCTGCTGTAGTAACAGTTATCTAACCCTTACAACAAAGGCAACCTTGTCTAGGGTTGATTGGATCAGTCTGAGCCCCCAGGACATATCACTAACCACAGTAGATTATCCATAGGTAGATAGGTAAAGAAATTCTTTTTTATAGAAATGTTCAAGGGGCGCCTAGGTGGCTCAGTGGGTTAAGCCTCCACCTTCAGCTCAGGTCATGATCTCAGGGTCCTGGGATCAAGCCCCGCATCCGGCTCCCTGCTTAGTAGGGAGCCTGTTTCCCCCTCTCCCTTTGCCTGCCTTTCTGCTTAGTTGTGAGATCACAACATCTCTCTCTGTCAAATAAATTAAAGAAAATCTTTAGAAAAATACTCAAATGGGTTAATATAATAAAACACTATTTTTTTTCTTTTTACTTTGTTCTTCACATTTTCTTCATGGCCTAGTTAAGAGAAATGTGCTTCTTACTTCTTTATCTACCTTGTGATTTTAAATTCTTTTTTTTTTTTTTTGAGAGATGGAGAGAGGGGGCAAAGGGAGAGGGAAAGAATCTTAAGCAGATCCCATGCTCAGCACAGAGCCTAACGTGGGGCTTGAACCCACAACCCCAAGATCATGATCTGAACCAAAATCAAGAGTCAGACACTCAACCCACTAAAACTCCCAGGTGCCCCCATAATTTTAAAGTCTTATGGGGAAGAAAAAAATGGGAAATAGAATTGCTCCTGGTTTCTATTTTTTTCTTCCTTTCTCAGGTATTGGCTATGCTTTTAGGCATAAATCCTGCTGCTTGATAAAAGAAAAAAAAATCACGTGTATTTTTTACTACATAATAGTTTTTTAAAATTTATTTTCAAATTTGTTCTTTAAACTACACAATTTTAAAAGCAATCAACACATGATTTATAATTTCAAAGAAAATAATCACAAAAGAGAAATTGTTTTAAAATAAGTTTATTTTTAGTATATGAAAGATCATAGGATCAAGCAGATTCTATTGCTTATATCATAGAGGCATTTGTTATGATATTTGTTCTTTTCTTTGTTCTGTTTTAATACCAAGACTATTTGATGTTATGAGGGAGAATAAGAAGAAAAGTATATCTTGAAAGCCATTTAAAAATTATAATTTTGCAGTGGTAAGGAGTATTTACTTTTCTTTATGACTGCATCACCAAGGCATCTATGGAGCAGATGGTAATAGGCACTACTGTCATTAATTTCTGTACTGGAACTATGCAGGGGGTAAATTATTTTTGGATAATTCAAAGTGTTTTCTTTCCAAAAAATATCTATGTATGTGCAACTTGTTTGTTTATGGGAATTTCCTGATTAAATAAAATGCATTTATGCATAAATATATTTATATATATATATATATATATATATATATATATATATATATATGTGTTTGTAGGCACTGGGTTGGTCCTGGTTATGAAGGATAAAAGATTACATAATAAAGAGACACAACTTTATAGTGTGGAAATTATGGCAGCTAATTTCCATCTTCCAAACTTGCTCACCATCTTTCATAAGGTGATCTAAGTCTCCAAGAAGGAAAGTTGTTCTTTTCAGTCTTTTTTTTTTTTTTTTAGATTATACTTATTTATCTGAGAGAGAGAAAGTGAAAAAGCATGAGCCTGAGCTGGGGGGAGGGGGCAGAGGGAGAGACAGAAGCAGACTCCCCACTGAGTAGGGAGCCCCGCTGTGGGGCTCAAACCCAGAATCTGGAGAGCATGACCTGAGACAAAGGCAGATGTTTAACCAACTGAGCCACCCAGGCACCCAAAGTTCCTTTCTTTATTATTCAAACCAACCATTGATTTAAAAACAAACAAAAGAAGGAATTTTTTTAAAAAGGTGCCAAATGACTAGAAATGGACAAATTTTTAACAGGTTTCAGAAATGTACCAGAAATCATCCAGAACATATTGAGTATTAAGCTGTGAAAACCTGAAGTTGTCACAGGACTATCTGCCCCATTTCACCCTGATTATTCTAGAATAGTCTTAAAATATCTGACTTCAAAACATTAAAAATGTTAATAAAGGATCACTGACTATCAGCCTTGATTTATTATTTTTTCTTCAAGATTTTATTTATTTACTTGAGAGAGAGAGAAAGAGCATGAGACAGGTGAGGGGCAGAAGGAGAAGCAGACTCCCCTCTGAGCAGAGAGCCCCACAAGGGGCTTGAACCCCTAACCAGGCAATCATGACCTGAGCCGAAGGCAGACACTCAACTGACTAAAGTCGCCAGGCGCCCCACTAACGCATTATTTCCAGGGATATTCTAGGGGGAGAAGTGTTACATGATCAAATAATCTTGGGAAAACTATGTTATATATAATTGTCTTGGAGAACAACACAGATTAGCAAATGGTTATTGTGAAAAATCCAACTCGGCATTTCTTATAATTATCTTAACACTAGACCTGTTTTTGCATGTTACAGAGATACAATTAATATGTCATAAGTGATCTTGTGTTTTGGGAAACAGTAATTTAAGATCCTTCAATATGAAAACTTAAATCAAATGATGAGACTGTTTCTCAGATTGCCCTTCTAAGTAAGAAAATGTGTGTGGATTGGATAACAGTGTAAAGTAACTTTGGGGATTTTGGACTTTATTCAAAATGTGTTCTTTTGGGGCGCCTCGGTGGCTGAGTGGGTTAAGCCTCTGCCTTTGGCTCAGTTCATGATTTCAGGGTCCTGGGATCGAGCCCCGCATCTGCCTCACTGCTTGACAGGGAGCCTGCTTCCCCCTCTCTCTCTGCCTGCCTCTCTGCCAACTTGTGATCTCTGTCTGTCAAATAAATAAAATCTTTTAAAAAATAGATTAAACTTTTTTTTTTAAAGTGCTCTTTTGAATAAATACAAATAGCAATGACTTAAAATAACCTGCTCTTCTTGAAATAAAAACACCATCACAAGAAAGCAACAAGTTAGTACAAAGGGAAAGAGGAAAGAGAAGAAAGAATGCTATCCCTAATTAGGAAAAAAGAAAAAGATGTTTCTCAGATGTTTCCAGACAAGCTGAGCTTCACGTGTCCTCCCCAAGGCACCATGACAATAGCCCTGAGAGTCTACTAAAAAAGACAAAATCAGTGATCATTTTAGAGCTAAATATCAGAATTCAGCATGTACTGGTAATTTCTCATTATTTATGTGTGAGGGGAGAGGGGCGTTTCCCCTAATCCACGCAAGGGTCACAGTCTCCGACTAGAGTCGCCATCCTCTGAATGCCAACAGAAAGACTTGTCTCAAAAAATAGAGGAAGGGCGCCTGGGTGGCTCAGTGGGTTAAGCCACTGCCTTCGGCTCAGGTCATGATCTCAGGGTCCTGGGATCGAGTCCCGCATCAGGCTTTCTGCTCAGCAGGGAACCTGCTTCCCTCTCTCTCTCTGGCTGCCTCTCTGTGATCTCTGTCAATTAAATAAATAAAATCTTAAAAAAAAAATAGAAAACACTCTGACCCGTGCTCATTGTATATTTCCTCATTTGTAAACCAGAGACTGTCCTAAAGACCCATTCTCTACTGGCAGAACACGTGACCTGAGCCAACCAATGCAGTAACAGTATACTTTGGACCATTTCTCTTCTTTAGCGACTAGACATTCCTCAACACAGCTAGGATAAAAAAACAAATCAAGTGACATCGCAGGTACATTTTGAGATGAGTAAGTAAGCCTCAGGGGTTGGGGGGAATCCCTTGAATACAGAGAGAGAGAGATTAAGAAACCTAGAAGCTAATAGTTAATGAGCTCCCCTATGATCCTTCTGGAAATATAGACCCAATCTTCTCCTCAACAGTGGTCAGGAGACCCCCAAATCAAGAAAGACTGTTATCAGCAGACTTAGCACCTCAAACAGCCCTCGACTTTCATACATATCTAAGAAAAAGAAGCTCTCAGTAGTGATAGTTTAATGTAATAATAATAGTGATAATGTTAATAAAACTATTCATTAAAAAAAGAATGACAATTGTTTCATAAAGTATGTCTTCAAATCCCCACTGGGTTAATTTCATGATTATCACATTAACACAGTGCTAATTCATCCCTAGGCACTTGAACAGTCAGTGCTAAAATCCTCAGGTCACTGCTGTAATTCCACATGCCATGGACCTGTCTTTAGGTGGTATACTATACCTCTAGGAAATATAGGAGCCTGGGAATGGCATATTTTTATCACCAAATGTAATCATTATTCTTAGACTCTTGTATTTATTTATTTTTAATATTGTGCTTTTCTGTTTGGGCTATTTTATCTTACTTCTGCGACGACAGTTACCAACCTACAAGTGCATGAGGTGACCTAGCTAGAGGAAAATGATTTTTATCAACACCTGTTATGTCATGGGATATCATGTTGCAATGGATTGTGGATTTCTTCATCTTTTTAAAAACAAATATTAACTGACATGTATGCTTTTATTAAACAAATACAGGTGTTTTTATGCCTTCAATAACTTGAAAGGCATTATATTCTATGGTAGTATTTTTATTGGTCTTGGTATGGAGATTGTAGTTGAAATTCATTTTGCCCCACAAAATAATTTCTTCTGACAATTAGTCATTGCTTTGAATTTCTAAATAACATTGATAGAGAACATCTTCTCTCTAGAAAGATTTTTATTCCATAGAAATACTTCATATTAGAGATACAAAATGTTGCTAAAATACAGAAATGACATTTATGGTTTCATTTCCATCTAAAAGAAAGTGAAAAATGAATGAATGAATGAATGAATGAATGAATGTGAAAATTGGTATCCTTAACTCATTTGGACCATATAGTAGCAAATATTGCAGTATATTTTTAAGCTGAAAATGTCACAAACTATAAATATTAAAGTCCTTGCACTTTTTCACAAATAAGACAATTTTCGATCCTTAGCAAGGGTCTATTTGTGCATGTACACTTACTTTACATTCACTTATATAAAGCATGAGGATGATGTATAAGAAGGTAATCATGTATAAAGAGTCCTCTGACTTATGAGGCCAACCCAGTTGGTCTGGAGATCCAAAATCCTGGCAAAGATTATACTTGGATATCTTCATTAACACAATTGCAGATATTTCTTCCAAGGTAACTAAAACCAAAGTGCATCAGAAGGCAAAGTAATTATTTTGGTAAATAACTTTGGCTAGCACAGAAAGGCAGGGAGGTCTACACACATTATGTAACTGATATAAGTCACCTGCTTAACTTTCTCCAACTGCACATCTGTTCAAATCCCAGAAGTATTTGGCACCACATCAGGGAGTGCTGCATTTGCTTTGGGAAAGTGGTTAAGAGAAAGAAGAATGGACACTCTTCCCACCTTTACCCTTTTAAAGTCCTGTGAACTGACACAACTCACCTAATATCTCTACAAGTCCCATTTTGTATTGTTAAGGGGACAGCTTCCCAGTACTATTATGAAAACACATGCTGCATAATGCATGTGAAAATGCTGCAGTCTTTAACTCCCTATACCAAGTAGAAGGTGTCTATAGTCAATTATGTCCATAAAGTACATGGTCTCAGTAAAATCGTTCTGGAAAAGGACTGCTATCTTTAAGAACAAAAACTAGAACTAAATTTTAGAGAAAACATGGAGAATGAATAACTTACTTGCACAATTATTAGGACACTCTCTACAGAGTTCTGTATAGCAGAACTACACTATGGCTGTTAGAGCTGGTCCATTGTTGATCCCTGTCCCAGAATTCCAGTAAATTCTATTTGGTCTTATTACCTATATTCATAAAGCAAAACCTTCCTCCATTTCTCCACAGGCAATATGACATTTGGAAAAGGTGGATCACGACAACCTCTGTGTTAGGGTTGCATTGATTTTTTTTTTTTCAGACATGCAAAAACACTTCTGTCTCCATCAGAAAGTAGCACCATAGCTGGTCCCTGCTATTCGCATTTGACGCATTTGAAATTGATGGGGGTACCTGCCGAAAGCCACTGGGAAACTGAAATCAGGGAAAATGCTTGATTATCTGTATCGGGTCACAAAGTGCATTTACAATTTTGAAAATTGGTCTTCACAAAAGAAATTTCTATTTAGTTAAATCTGCCAAAATTATATGCCTGAGGTTCATTGCATATGCATACATTAGCGAAAGTCCCAGTGCAGCATATTTTCAGTAAAGATCATGTTTTCTTTTATAAAAATAGAATCATTCTTTTTCCTCAGAAATTTTTTAAGACTAATCATTACCTGTTCATTTTATGTCAACAAATACAAATAACTTGGATCATGTTTAGCTAAGGTAGAATATGACAAACTCTGATTTTATATATATATATATATATATATATATATTTTTTTTTTTCCCCCAAAATTTTGCTTCTCATCAGGACAGATCTATAGGTCTGAGCAATTTACAGGGCCAGAGCTCTGTAGCTTCTATAGCTACAGAGGTTTCTACATCTACTTTTCCCATTTGGCAGAGTACATCTGTCTACAATGATGAGTTGCTTTCTATTGGGTAATGGACAAATCCTCAGGCTAGGGAGTGTTTGACCCTGCCTCAGGGCCAGAAGGCAATTCCTGCCCCATGAGCTCCCCCGCTATTTGCCTGAGCTCTGAGGGAAGATATGTGTCCTGCCCACCATCCAGACCCTTAAGGCTGTACCTGACACGAGAGAATGATCCAGAAGAGGGCAGAACTTTATGTGCACATACCACCAATGTGAGTATTTTGACTCTCCTGCACTGCCCCAGACTTCACATGAGCATCCTTCGAAAAAAGCTTGCAGTTCACTGCAAACATCCTTTGTGTATGAGCTCCCAAGTGTTCTAGGTGTTCTAGGTGTCATGATCTGCAATGATTCATTAAAATTCTAGCAGTCTTCTCACCCATTTATATGGTGGTTATCTCTATTTCTTGTATTTTCCAAAGCTGAACCATTTCTAGTGTTTCCCCGGAGGAGCTTGTCCATTTTTAAAATTTAGTCTACCTGTTTGCTTTGTGACCCCACGATTCTGATGGATTCGGGAAAAGTTAACATTCTGTGGGTTATCAGAGTTCTTCTCATAGATACAGTGGGAGCAGTGTCCCTTAGAGCTTGCTGTACCTTAAGCAGAAGGAGAATGTCACCAATGCTTCTTGGTGTTTTTGTAAATTCTATAACTTTAATAGCTCACTGTCTTTATGTCTGATGAAGCTATATAAAATGTTTCTTTAACTTTAAATTAACTAAGTGTTTATTAATATTGCAAATTCACTTACTATTTCTAATACTTCAAAGATTCCTTTGGATTTTCTCAATACCTAGGTGGCTCAGACAGTGAAGCATCTAGCTCCTGACTTCAGCTCAGGTCATGATCTCAGGGTTGTGAGATGGAGCCCTGTATTAGGCTCTGTGCTCAGCGGGGGTGTGCTTTAATATTTTCTCTCTCCTCCCTCACCCTTTGACCCTTGTCTTGCCTCCCCTCCACTCTCATGCTCTCTCTTTCTCTAAAAAAACAACCAAAAAAGAAGATTCCTTTGGATTTTCTTATGATTTATTTATTTATTTTGGCAGGGAGGGGTAGAGAGGGACATGGAATCTTTTTTTTTTTTTTTAAAGATTTTATTTATTTGTCAGAGAGAGAGAGGAGAGCGAGCGAGCACAGGCAGACAGAATGGCAGGCAGAGGGAGAAGCAGGCTCCCCGCCAAGCAAGGAGCCCGATGTGGGACTCGATCCTAGGACGCTGGGATCATGACCTGTGCCGAAGGCAGCTGCTCAACCAACTGAGCCACCCAGGCGTCCCGGGACATGGAATCTTAAGTAGGCTCCATGCTTACTGTGAAGCTTAAGGTGGAGCTTGATTCCATGACTTTGAGATCACAAACTGAGGCCAAACCAAGAGTCAGACTCTTAACTGGCTGCACCACCCAGACACCCCTCCTTTGGTTCTAGAAGCACAGGGCTGTCATCTGCAAAATACTGACATTCTCTGTTTTCTTTCCAATGCTTAATCCCCTTTGTGCCTTTTTCTAACCATATTACTATTTTAATGCAGTGCTGAAGAGACATGAAGATAGTCTATATCATTCCCTAATCTTAGGGATACAGTTTTTGAGTTATCACCAATTAAGAAATATTAAGTATTATGCTACATATAGTTGTTAGCATATGCTCTTTCTCAGATTAGGGATAAATCCTTCTATTCTTTGTATGCATTTATCTTTATAAATAATGAATTTGTGTTGAATTTTATCACATGCACTTTCTCCGATCTAACAAATTGATCATCTATTTTGCATTTTTCTCCCTGCATTCTCTGTTAATTTGGTGACTACTTCACTGACCTAGGTATTTTCAAACACCCTTACATTCCTGGACTAAACCACAGTTTAAAACAATTATTATTTCTATCATTTCCTATATTCCTGGATTTTATACATGAAAGAGAACAATCCTTAGTCTTCAACATCCTTATCAGGTGTTGGTATCAGGTCTGTCTACCTATCTATTATCTACCTATATCTTTATCTACACAGGTGGAGAATGTTCATTTTCCATTCTTGTTTAATGAAAGATTTTGAATAAATTTGATATTCCAACTTCAATAGTTGTAAATATTCATAGGAGGGGATCTGTCCTTGTTTATGTATAGTCCCCCATTTATAATAATTGGATCAGATATTATCCTTGTGCTTTCAATCTATTTTTCAAAGATTTGAGGAGGTGTCTGCTGCCTCCAGTATGAAACCAACAACACAAAACTACAAGGAACGTGATGAATCAAGGACACCAAAATAACAATATGTTTCTATAACCAAGCTCCAAGGAAAATAATTTTGCAATCCAGCTGATAAAGGATTTAAAATAGCAATTTTGAAGGAACTCAATGGAAAGGCATAAGCAACAAAAACAAAATCAACAAGTAGGACTACATCAGCCAAAAACCTTCTTCATAGCAAAATAAACAATTAAAAGAAAGAAAGAAAAAGCAACCTATGGACTGGGAGAAAAATTTGCAAAAGGTATATTGCATAAAGTGTTAAAATTTGGGGCGCCTGGGTGGCTCAGTGGGTTAAGTCGCTGCCTTTGGCTCAGGTCATGATCTCAGGGTCCTGGGATCGAGCCCCGCATCGGGCTCTCTGCTCAGCAGGGAGCCTGCTTCCTCCTCTCTCTCTGCCTGCCTCTCTGCCTGCTTGTGATCTCTCTGTCAAATAAATAAATAAAATCTTTAAAAAAAAATAAAAAAAATAAAGTGTTAAAATTCAAAATACATCAGGAACTTACACAACTCAATAAAAAAAAGATCTGATTTAAAAAATGACAGAGGACTTAAACAGATGTTTTTTCCAATAAAACACATCCAAATGGCCAAGGGGCATATGAAAAGATTCTCACTCATTTCCAGGGAAGTGCAAACCAAAATCAGAGAGAGGTACCACATCACACCTGTTAGAATGGTGTTCATCAAGAAAACAGATAGCAGGTGTTGGTGAGCGAGGATGTGGAGAACAGGAAAGACTGTGCTCTGTTGGTGGGAACATAAACTGCTTTAACCACATTGGAAAACAGGATCTAGTTTCTTCAAAAAGTAAAAATAGAACTACCGTATTATCCAGGAATCCCACTTCGGGGTATAGATCAAAGGAAATGAAATCAGGATCTCAAAGAGATATCTGCACTCCTATGTGCATTACAGCATTATTCACAACAGTTGCAATATGGAAACAGCTTAAATGTCTGTCAGAGGATGAATGGATCAAGAAGACGTGATGTACATAAGTACAATGAAATATTACTCAGCCATAAGAAAGCAAGAAATCTGCCATTTGTGACAACATGAATGAACCTTGAGGGCATTATCCTAAATGAGGTAAGTCAAACAGACAAACACTGTACCCTATTACTAATAAGTGGAATCTAGAAAAGCTAAACTTCTGAAAACAGAGGAAAATGGTGGTTATCTAGGGTTGGCAGCTGGGGGAATTGGCAAAATGTTGCTTAAGGGTATAAACTTGCAACAAGTAGGTAAACGAGTCCTGGAACTCTAACACGGAACATAGAGATTACAGACAATAATACTGTAGCATAAACTCTGAGGTTGCCAATGGATTAAATTTTAGTTGTTCTCACCACAAAAAAGATACAATAATTATGTAAGGTGATAAAGGTGTTAGATAACATTCCAATGGGAATCATATTGTAATATATAAATGTATCAAATCAATGAGTCATACACTTTAAGCTGACACAATATTGTATGTCAATTATATCTCAATTAAAGAAAAACAGCGACAGCTAAGCAGACATCTGTAAAGTGATGTGAAATTGACAGCGGGGAGATATTAATACTAAAGGAACTCACTGGTCCATATTCACATCAAAGGAAGGGAGACAGCCCAGCTGGGGACAGAATGTTACAAAGTAGGAAATAATTAGAAGGACACTCCACTGTCAGTGACGTATCCTTGACAATAAACTTGAATGTGGAATTGAAAAAAAAAAAATATATATATATCACATTCATCATATGTATTTTCATTGCATAGATTCAAAATTTGTTTTCTAGATGTTATTAAAATATTTTGTACTGTTTCCAATTTTATAATACACATAATCACATTTGTTAGATTAAAATAAAAACTAATAATTCAACTAAAAATATTTAAAAACTGTCATCTTTGATATGAGAAGGTTGACCTGCAAATTAAATTATTAGATTCATTCTTTCTGTTTTGATCAAAACTCATGCTCTTAAATGTAAAACTCAAGTAATTTGGTTGTATAAAATATGGTTGACTTGGCACCAATCATAATATAAAATAATTGTAGGCCTTCACATTGAAGATCACATTTATTATTATAAGCCATAATTTAATACTTAGACATGTTTTTTTTTTTCAATGACTGTCCCAACAGTGTTGTACAGTCAGGTAGATATAGAATTGTTATGCCATTTTTACTGATATGAAAGCTGAGGATAAAATATTTTCATTGTTGGAAGTCAAATCCTGGGCTCTTTTCACTACATGATTTTTCTTGCTACCTAACTACCACCCATAATATAATAATATCTGCTCTGCCCCAAGTAATATCTGCAGGACTAGTTCTGCAAGCTGTGGCCTTAATCTAAGAAGCCCCTAGACTGCTCTGGCAGAACGGAAGCATCGCTCTTTCATTGCATTATTGTTAAATGGCTAGAATTCAGAGCTACACACTGTAAAGGTCATCTTAAATTCATTACTTACTTGTGTGATCTCTCTTTTTTTTTACTCTTTTAAATTAAGCTTTTAATTCCAGTGTAGTTAACATACAGTGTTAGATTAGTTTCAAGTGTACAATACAGTGATTTAACTCTTCTATACATTACTCAGTGCTCATCGTGATGTGTTTTTAATCTCCATCACCTATTTCTCCCATCCCTCCCACCCCCCTGCCCTCTAGCAACCATCTGTTTTTTCTCCAAGAGTCTTTTTCTTTGCCTGCCTGTCTCTCCTTTTTTGTTTTTCCATTTGATCATTTGATTTTTTTCTTAAATTCCACATAAGAGTGAAATCGTATGTATCTGTCTTTCCCTGACTGGCTTATTTCACTTAGCATAATGCCCTCAAGCTTCATCCATGTTATTTATCTGTGTGATCATGGAAAGTACATTTTATGCCACTTAGTTTTGAGCTTCTTGTAAGTAAAATGGAGAGAGATTTAGAAATTACATTAAAGAACATCTGACTATTCTCTGTACACTTTAGCAAATACATTATTTTTTAAGAGGGTCATTGCTTAGATAATGAATTGAATCTCAGCAGGGCTACACTATTGCACTTTCTTCTTCTTTTTAAAATTTTATTTAATTTTTTTCAGTGTTCCAAAATTCATTGTTTCACACTTTCTTCTGGTCCTGTCTAGGCACAGACATGCCAACAATGGCCAGCAAAGTGAAGACTAATGAAGGTGAAGGAGAAATATCATTACTTCCAACACAGAATTCTAAGTCAAAGCAATAGAATGATTAATCACTTCATTTGAAATATCTTACAAGGAAGGCTAAAGACCACAAGCATTTACAGTAATAAATAACATAAAGAAGTAAGAAATACAATTTGTGCTCTTTGCTTCTCTAAATAGTGTGTCTTACTCTTGCCATTCCCTTTGGTTCTCCAGTCCCCATTAGGTGGATGTAAGAAATAAAAATAACCAATTTTTCTCCAGGTTTCTTGTGGAATTTCTGGACTAAAAAAATCTCTCTGATAAGATCTTATATATTATTCATTATGGAGCCATTAAAGAAAAAATCCTTAAAAGCTAGAAGTATACTAAGGATTGAGTCTTCCTCATTTATTTTGTAAGCTTTGAACACACAAGAGAGCAACAATATGCATATATATACTCATACTAAAAAGAAATCTTCCAATCAAAATTTTACTTGGAAGTAAAGCAGAGAGAGCAAAATACATGTTGAATGACTTCTACAATATCATAAACTCAAGATTATGTCCATTGGCAGCATGAATTTAATAATTTCTAGTCATCAGCCAAATTGTAAATGCAATCAAACCAAATGATAATTTTTATAACACAATAAACTGCAACAACCTAATAGTTTAGAAAGTTAATTTATAATTACTAACAAATCCTGTCTTTGCATTCTTTTGTATAAGTCTAAAACTATCCTAAAATAAAAAGCTGATTTACTAAGTCACTAAGATAATGTATACACTTTCTGCCCTTCCAACCAATACCTATTTTAAACTAATCTTTGACTTTCAAATTTCAAATGTTAACTCCTTGTGGATGCTGGATATTTTTAGATGCAAATTTTATAGCCACATTTCATTTGCAAAGATGTTGAATACAAGTGGTTTCATTAATAGAGTTTTTCTTTGTGGAACTTTTTTTCTGCCAGAGCTATTATCCTAAACGTGGGTATTGATGGTGCTACCCGTGGAATAAGCATTATAGCTACATAACTTTCAGATATTTTATATAAATCTTTGCTATAATGTCACTCCTGGCAACCAGCTGTGCTGTGATATGTCACAATGATGAATCATCAAACATGTAAAAATCTAAAGGACAGTTATATAAGAACCTGTATTAATAAACATAATTTTCACAAGTGCAAAATGAACATTTGCATATACTCTGAAACCTTCTATAGCATTTACTCTAAAGTTTCTAGTACAAGACCATATTTTAAAATCATAAGGATTTGTATGTGATATTTCACAGAGAAATCCTGTCTGAAAACATATTTAAGACTGACAATTGTACAGTGTGTGATTATGTTTTAGCAAGGCTTAATGTAAGTACCTTGCAACATTACATTGGACTTCCTGTCTGTAGAAGATAGTGGAGACTCCTTTCTCCCTGATCCTCCCTGTTAAGAGTAAATATAAACCCAGAAGATGATGTAAGAGACAACCAAAGTATAAACCTGCCGTGTGGAAAGAGGAAAGCAAATGGTTAGGGACATTAGGGCTAGAGCAACATCATAGGAACAGAGAATCCTACAGCTGCTTCCCACAGAGGGAAGTGACCCGGGCCCAGCATTTCCAGATGTCCCCAACAAAGGACAGAAGATGGACCAAATACGCTCATTCTTCCAGCAGTTCAGGCAGGAATCCCATCAACAACGTCAGGGGAGCCTGGGAATACTGGTAAGGACTGATCAGAGGGCCCCTGACAAAGAGTCCAGGGAAGGTGTGTTCCCGGATAGACCACTGGACCAGAGACTGTACTCCTCACCAAGAGACAACAAGCCTTCGGCAAGGGGTCCCACCAGAAGTGCCTCCAAAGAAGCACCGTTAATCTCTTGGGCAAGAAACTCTGTCCCCAGCTAGAGACAGGCAGCTTGGCCTGAGGAAGCCCTTTCTGGCCCCCAGCAGAGCCCAGGGACAGGCCCAAGGACACAACACTGTATCAAACCCAAATTACTCCTCCAAGTTTCTGATAATTAGATTGCACTGGACCCACGACTTGGCAATGGGCCAGGATCTGGATACTAGACCTCAACGGTGCGACCACATTCAAATAAAAATATAAGCTGGACCCAGAACCTCCTACACAATAGCCCAAATATTCTGGATACAATTAAAAACAAACAAACAAACAAATGGTCAGCTTTTGTACCAAGAACCAGGAATGTTGTAGGCTGAATAAAAGCACAACAAAAACAAAACAGTTAACTGATGCCAGCACTGAGATGAATCGGGTGCTGGAATTTTGACTAGGATTTTTAAGGATGAACCATCTAGAAATTTTGAGCAACCAATCGCAAAAGATCTTGAAAGAAATGAAGAGACAATCTCAGCAAAAGAAAAGAAAGAAAGAGAGAAAGAAAACCAAAAATTGAAAGAACAACTGAATGAAAATTACAGAACTGAAAAATGCTATAATTAAAAAATGAAGCAGGGCGCGTGGGTGGCTCAGTGGGTTAAAACCTCTGCCTTCGGCTCAGGTCATGATCTCAGGGTCCTGGGATCAAGCCCCACATCAAGCTCTCTGCTCAGCGGGGAGCCTGCTTCCTCCGCTCGCTCTGCCTGCCTCTCTGCCTGCTTGTGATCTCTCTCTGTCAAAAACAAAAAACAAAAAACAAAACAAACAAAAAAACCAAAGCAAAGCATAACTTGTCAGACTGGTTTAATAGTAGAGTGGAGAAGAAGAAGAGAAGGCGAGGATGAAGGTATTAACATCAAAATAATTTCTCCCATCTGAGTACAGAGAAAAACTAGACTGGAAAAGTAAAGGGGAAGACAGAGCTTCAGGCACCTGTGGGACATGAACAAAAGATCCAGCTCATTAGATTGCCAGAGAGAAAGTGGAAAGGGACTGGGGTGAAAGTGTTCTAAGAAATAATGTTTGAAAATGTCCCAGATTTTGCAAAAGACATAAACCCACAAATTCAAAAAGCTGATTCAACCATAAGTAATAAAAACAGCAAGAAGGCAACAAAGGAATTAATATGAGACATACATATTGAAAAGGAAGAAATGAATTGTCCTGAGTTGCAGATGTCATGGTTGTCTACACAGATATTCCTGAGGAGGAGGAAGGGAGGAGGAGGAGGAGGAGAAGAAGGAGAAGGAGAAAAGGAAGGGAAGAGAAGGGAAGGGAAGAAGGAGGGAAGGAAGAAAGAAAGAGAGAAAGATCTTTAAAGCTAATAAGTGATTTTATTAGGTGGCAGAGTACAAATCAAGGAGCAAAGGAGAAACATTTGTATATACTAATGGTAAGGAGGTAGAAACCGAAAATAAAAGCACAATAGCATTTATCATCACTCAGAAGAAACCATAAGCTTAGGGATAAATTTAAGAAAATATGTTATAGGATATGCATGCCAATATTTCAAAATGCTGAAAGAATTCCAAGAAAACCTAAATAAATGGAGACATAGCATGTTCATGTATTAGAGGACGCAGCACAGTAAAAATGTTAATTCTCCCCAAATTGATCTATAGATTTAAAACAAATTCTATTAAAATCTTAGCAGGGTTTTTGTAGACATAGTACAGCTTATTCTAAAATGTATATAGAAAGACATGGGCCTGAGGAAAGCTGAAAATGATCCTGAACCAACGTAAGTGAAGAAAGCTACGGGATATAAAGCCTACTGTGTGTCACTGTGGTGACCGAGCAAGCAGGACGCTAGTGGAGGGACCCGCCATCCCAGGGCCCAGGGGGCAGACGCACACCTTACACAAGTGCGGGCGGTCCCTTCTGTGTTCGACTCTTTGGACGATATTGCCGTCTTCATAATACTGCACAATAATCTTGCAAAATGCTTCTGTAGGACAAAACGAGGTAAAGAACAAATGGAAATGTCTAATATTTTTTTATAGCTGGCATGCAAATCTCTAAACATATAAAAATAAATAGTTTAACTTAGAAGATGGACTGCAGTTTCTTTTCTTATCTTTAGAAAAATATAGAATAAGGTAATGGTGTTCAACAGTTTGGTTACCCAGATTCTGAAAGTTGTTTTAAGGAGGGCTTTTTCGTGGCCTCTGCATCATTGTCATCGCTCAAGGGGAGAATCCTAGTACCCCTGCTGCTTTTGTTTGTCGTGACGTTCTAAGTGACTCCGGCCAATGCTGTTAAAAGGAATTGCAATGGTGTGACTGTAACCACTAAAGGGAAATTTAAAAAAAAAGTCTTATAGACTTACCATATACTCACTGTTAGCCACAAAAGCATAGTCTACTTTCTTATGTCTATCATCCAGAGGAAAGTGGTTGGGAATGCTACCATATTTTCAGTGACCTGCTGATAAAGCACATTTCTGCTTATACTGTCTTTTTTTTTTTTTTTAAAGATTTTATTTGTTTATTTGACAGAGAGAGATCACAAGCAGGCAGAGAGGCAGGCAGAGAGACAGGAGGAAGCAGGCTCCCCGCTGAGCAGAGAGCCCGATGCGGGACTCGATCCCAGGACTCCGAGATCATGACCTGAGCCGAAGGCAGCGGCCCAACCCACTGAGCCACCCAGGCGCCCTGCTTATACTGTCTTTGGTGGAAGTTGGACCTGGTTTATTTAATGGGAAAAAGAGCACATTTTTAGGAAGGCTGAGCTCCAGTGAGGGAACATCACCGTAACCATATAAAAATAAGCAGAGGGACACCTGGGTGGCTCAGTTGGTTGGAGGACTGCCTTTGGCTCAGGTCATGATCCCGCAGTCCCGGGATTGAATCCCGCATCGGGCTTCCAACTCCACGGGGAGTCTGCTTCTCTCTCTTACTCCAAGGGGCGTCTCTGCTTCTCTCTCTGACCTTCTCCTCGCTGATGGTCTCTCTCACTGTCTCTCTCTCAAATAAATAAATAAAATCTTTAAAAAAAATAAAAATGAGCAGAAATAATCCAGAGGGAATTATTTTCTCAGTCTCTTAGGAAAAATACTAGATACCTATTTATTAACCATTTCAAAGATGGATATTTAAGTGTTCTAGACACTCACTTTATATAGTATGTTTGTGAGTTCCATGAAATTTAAACCGATACAATATAATGCATTAAAAGACAATATGAATACATAGTCTTGTGTGGAAAGTAAGCTGTCCATAGAACATTTGGATTTAAATGCTAACATTTTTCCTCTCTTCCACTTTGAAAGTACTTGATTCTCTCACTTTGCATTTAGTGCTGTCCCTCACTTCCAGAACCAATGATTACCCAATGCTCTCTATAGTTTAATCACCCAGGATTCTGAGGAACAAGTCCAAATCTGCAGGGGCTGCTTTGGTTCACTTGACAGATCTTTCCCACAGAGAACTGAAGCCCTCACTTGCCCTCTAAGTTACTAGTTGAGTTCTCTTATTCAGGATTTCCTGTTTGTAACTCAGGCCTCACCGGAGTCTGAAGGAAAGGGTTTTTCATGCATCAGTTTTCATCCAGTCAAACCCAGAGGCTGCTGTTACCCACAAGAAATCATTAGTCTCCCTCACCTTGCGTCCTTAGTCACAGACATAATGGCAGGCAGAACCTCCACTCCCCATAGCGACAGGAGCATCTCTTATAGAATCCATTCACTGAGTCCTTGAGATGCCCCCACAAATTTTAACATAATTTTACAGTGTACATACACTATGGTAACTATTTTAAGGTTGTTTCCTTAAAGGTTGAAAGATGAAAAACACAATACGATATGTTGGTAAATAACAGATTATGTAACGATTTCATCACTCTGTAAAATTAGGACACTATTTTGGGGGGAAAAAAACTGTCTTTAAAACCAAATGATGTCAACTCCATTGGAAAATCATATGACTTTTAAGATGTCAGGTTGTTGAATCATAGTGAGTCTTAATTAGAGAGAACTTGAGGGGTTGATGACAAAGAACTGTACACGGAGAAGCCATATGTCTCGGCCATGAAATGCAGACACGAGCCAGAGGACAAGGACACTTATCCAGGAAAATCAAGTTTCTGCTGCTGGAGGTTGGCTCTTCTTCGAACCAGGAGAAAATCTACTGGTGAATAAAGAGAACTGATATAGAAACAAAGCAGCAGAAATGGATAAAATACATTTCTATCAACCATCGTAGAACAGAATGGAATTAAAAACAGAACAATTACTTCTAATACATGAAACTTGGGGGATTTCCCTTGCTCCTTCTTTTTCCCTTCTCCTTTCCTCTTTTGCATTCACATATGTGGAATTATTATTTCTCTTTCTATCTACCTATCTATCTACAACTCTTCATGCATGAAGAGTTGTGGTACCCCCCAAAATTTGTATTTTGAAGCTCTAACCCACAGTGTGACTGCGTTTGGAAATAGAGTCTTTAAGGATGTAATTAAGTTTAAATGATGTCATAAAGTTGAGGTCTTCATCTGAGAAGATTAATGTCTTTGTAAAAAGGGACATCAGACAGGGCTCTCTCTCTCTCTCTCTCTCTCTCTCTCTCTCTCTGTCTCTATAGAGGAAAGGCCATGTAAGCACACAGTGAAGTGAGCCAGGAAGAGGGCTCTCAGCAGAATCCAAATGTGCTGACACCCTGATTCAGAAATCCAGTCTCCAGAACGGGGAGAAAATAAATGTTTGTGGGTTTTAGTCACTACGTCTGTTATTTCTTGTTATTACGGAATGAGCTAAGACAATACCTGTTTTGTCATAAAGCCAAATCAGGCAAGATGACAGAAGTCATTCAGACTAAAGATATTATATTTAAGAAAAATAGATTTGAAATGTTTTTGTGCAATGCACAATATGTGTATACATATTTGCAATATGATATGTAGACAGTTGACAATGAGGTGTATATTTAGCACATTATCAAAATTATATCTGGAATTCCAGAGAAAATTAGGGACTAGAGGGAGAGGTATGGCTAAGGTTGTAAGGGTAAGTGAACATGAAGTGGAACCCAACTAAAATGCAGGTGTGTAAAAGGGTTTTCTCACACCTGTGTTTCTTTCCAGGGAGGTTTAGAAGCCTAGTACTGACTTAGGGCCTAGATAATGGATATGAAGGGCTAGCTAGTCATTTTTATTGTGCTATTTCAAGTTCAAAACACCTTTGTGTGCCTGGAATCAGTCTATGGACATTGTGCAGGCATACAGGCTTCCCATGCTATCCAAAACTAGAGCGTTCCTATGATAACTTTCATAAACCAAAGTGGCATAAAGCGAAGAAGTAGTCACCATTAATTTAAATGGAAAACGTTTTGGGCATTTCCAGATCCTCAAAAATAACCTCTCTTAGATTTCGTTTCATTTTGTTTTTGTTTTTCTGATATTTTAGGACACATCTTGCTAACAGATGCACAAAATCAATGAAGATAAAGCTCAGATGCTCGCAAAGTCCCAAACTCTGGGGGCTTGAAGTTGAGATGTTGAGTGTAGTTCCCGTGGAAGGCGCTGGGGACGCCTCTCCCGCGACTGGGTTAATGCGGCCTCTGTACCTGCTCCACTGGGAAACAAAGGCCCAACGCTCTTTTTGCTTTTAATCTTTTTCGGTGAAACTAAAAAGCCTCTTCTGGTTTCTCTCAGTTAACAAAAGCAGGTACTGATGTAGCGAAAGAACATAGCATGAACTTTCAAACAGAGGGGACTGCCCGTGTTTAGACTGATAAATTATTCCTGCTTTAACAGGCTCTACAACCTGGTTGGGCTCAGCGACTAGTGGATTAAAAACAAATCACTCAGGACCTTTGCCCAGGCTCCCCTGAAACCAAGCTTCCTCACACAAGTCTTAATGGTTCATAATCTAAGACAAAAGAATGTCCTATCCCGTGGAGAAAGGGCTGGAGCTCTCCTCCTCTCCCTTGCTCCCTCTCCCTCCAGTTACTCCTTTTCCCTTAAAACCTCACAGGTTCCTCTTAGGAGACCCTGGAATGATTTCCAAAGTGCTGACCTCCTGTAACCAATTCCCCAAGTCATCGGGCTGGTGATGGAAGTCGAGTCTGGGCTAATTTCTCTACCTTTCTCAAGTCTGTATTCTCACGATGTCTCCTATCTTGACACAACAGAATGGATATAATAGAAACAATTTGTGGATGTTACTGCCCTGAATACAGTTAACCCGTCTCCCACTTTATCATGTAGATATTCTCACCACTTGCATCCGTAACAAAATATTCTCCTCAAATGTTTATCCATTAGCATTCAGTTCCTACTTTGTCTCCAAGAATGCTTCATTACCACTGTAATTCTTTTTTTTTTTTTAAAAGATTTTATTTATTTATTTGACAGAGAGAGATCATAAGTAGGTGGAGAGGCAGGCAGAGAGAAAGAGAGAGGGAAGCAGGCTCCCTGCTGAGCAGAGAGCCCGATGTGGGACTCGATCCCAGGACCCTGAGATCATGACCTTAGTAACTGAAATTTACCTAAAGGAACCGACCTTTATCCAAAGGTTTTCATTTTGTTACTAGAGTCTGCTTGGAGAGATGAGACTTTTATGAAGATTAAAGTTCTAACTGTATCCTTGTAGCTAAATGGGGAGTACCTCTATTATACCTAGGGTTTAATGCTTGCCGAGTGGCCAGAGTGCTCTGAAGAACCCACAGCTCTACATAATTTTCAGTGGACATGACAATTCTTAGTAATCCACTCAACAATCCTATAAAAACAGAATTGCCTTTTTCACTGGTGATCATATTAGGTACCTATTTTTCCTATGACTGAAATTCTACTGTTTGCTGAACAGACTACTATCAGCACAAATCATTTTGCCTTCCTCAGGCTAAACCCCTCATTTCCACATTTACATCTTAGGGAGAATCACTGCTATTCTCTTACTCTTCTGTAGCAGTAAACGCAATGGTGAGAAAGCTTCAGGAAACTTCCATTTACAGTGCTTATTTTTACATAATGTTATCACGATATTGGTTCTTTCTGTTGGCAAATTAATGCCAAAATCAGAGCATGGGCAACAATTATGGAAGTCAAATCATTTATTTCCAAGACATATGATGCCTTTTAGTAATTAACAATGTTTTCTTTTAAAGCTGTAACAGTAAAGCATTTTATCTTAGTGCTATTTCAAAGGGCTCATGGAGACAATTGTATTTATCAAATAGGAAAACAAGATCAGAACATAAATGATTTATTTTTATACTTTAATTACATAATGTTACATAAAATGTAGTAATTATAAAAACAAATATCTCTGTTGCACCAGAGTACATTTAATACAATTTTCTTTTACATAGATTGTATAGTTTAACAAATGGTATATTTATGGTATGAAATGTGGTATGAAATGGTATGAAAAGTGAAATATAGTGTCTGTATATTTCTGTATTCATTTTCTCTTGCTGTGTAACAATTACCACAAATTTGGTGGGCTCAAATAGGTTCATTACCGCAGTTTCCATGGATCAGGAATCCAGCCTATTTCCAGTGGGCTCACCCTCTGGTCTCATGGGCTCACCCTCTGGTGGTATAAGCAAATCTCAGCTTAGTCCCTTTGAAGGTACCTGTCACAGTAGATAGCAGGATGATGACTCTGCCAGTTACTTTTCTACAGTTGATACAAAAGACTCACTGATCTTCAGTTTCTTAAGTTTTTCCCATTGTAAGGATAGGAGCAATATTTCCAAGCTCTTTCCATGTGGGAGCTGAAACCGGAAGTCCCAAGAGCTATATGGAATTCTTTTTTAACAGTGTTCTACCTCCTAAGCTATTTTTTCCCATAACATCATCTGGCTTTAGATAATGACTAAAAATTATGTTAACTTTTTTCAATCTGTTTTTAAGAGGCTTAATATTTCTGACTATTTCTGGTGTGGTGAAGCATTCTCTTCCATTATTGCTAAGAACACCACAAAGACTTAATATTATCTGTTGTTTAATAAAATGCCATAGAAAAATGTAGCCCATTAAAGGGATCTCAGCTTCAAACAGCTTTGTAAATATAGAGGAAACTAAGAAATGAAATATGTTGAAGTGGAAATGAACGGGGTCAATAATTGTAGCTTTGGGTATATTACATATTCTTGCAAAAATTATATGAAAAATAATATCTGGAATACTTAACCATACTGATTGAGTATGAATGTTATAAATAAGTGATATGACAAAACAATTGTGGAAAATAACATGCCGAAGGGATTAATTATGGAATACATTTATTTCAAAGCTAGGGGGAAAAGGAAGTAAGACAGTAGCAATGAATGAGTAGTTCTTTAGGCAAATACCCATCAGTTGTTTTATTTGTGGTTGAGAAGAAAGATTAGAGCTATGAAAAATGCACAAATTGTCATCAGTGTTGAAACAGATAAAGAGAAATATAAAGGTGAATTAATGAAAGGAAATGACAATGGTGAATAAGAAGAACACATGTAATGTTTGAGTTTTACCAAATTTTAAGAACAGCAACCAGAAGTTATTTTATCTGTAATATTTGAAAACAGGGTTTTAAAAAATATTTGACAATATGTTGCTGGAAACATTTCTACATAGACACATTAAATTGTATGTGAAAATTGTAAAAGTTTTTAAAACAAAATACATTCTTATTTTAAGATGTTTGTTGGTATTGCCATTTTCCTTAATTCATTTCTCCTTTGTTTCCAAGCAATTATGCTATGTCATTCAGTGTCGAAAGAAACCATTCCATTTATTTCAGAAAATTATATCTGAGCTGCAAACCATGGTAGGATAAAATAATGATCCTTTGCATAAATCTTGAACAAATCTTCAGCAAATTCTACATCCATCATGATTGAAATGGAGAAGTCACATCTTCAGGCCATATGACCAGTGTTGTATCACAGGAGAAGAGGAGAAGTCCATGCTGGAGAGAAGGATCAGTTTTGCACTAATGTTATTCGGTATTGCTGACCCACAGTAATAAAAACAAAACAACAAACAAACAAACCACACTAACCTTTATTGATTTTTTTTTTTTTTTTTCATTCTTCACAGACAATAGATTCCATTTGTATGCCCTTTTGGGCTGCCATAATGCAATAATGCAGACCCGCGGAGCGGGGGCTGGGGGCGGGGGCTGGGGGCGGGGGCTGAAGCAATAGACCTTTATTTTCTCACAATTTTCGAGGCTGGAAAGTCTCTTCTTAGCAGGTTTGGTTTCTCCTGAAGCCTCTCTCCTTTGTTTTCCTCCTGCTGTGTCCTTTCCTCTGTATGTGTTCACCTGTGGTAGTTCCCTCTCTTCTTATAAGAACACAAATCATCCCATTCAATTAGAGACCCATCCTTATGACCTCATTTAGTCTTGGTTCTGTCTTTAAACGCCCCATCTCCAACTGTAACTGTATTTGGGGGAAGGGTTCAACATCGGAGTTTTGGGAGGACATAATTCAGCCCGTAACACCCTTATTGACTAACCTGCTCACCCTAGATTCCCCCCATCCAGCATGCCATGGCATAATTGTGGGTTGTTGATTTTTCTTCTGAAGCAAATCTGCAGGTTGCATTTCTGAGGAAAAGGCCTGTTTCAGAGACAAAACTGGGTGTGGTTGATCCTATTTTTGTCTGTAATTGTTTCTTCTCTTCCTGCCTTTGCCATGGCTCACTTCCCTACCCCACTGAGTGAGTCTTGGCCACATTCTTATCTTGCTCAGTGGATGTGGGATGAAGTTACAATTGCCGGTTCCAAACTAAGACTGTAAGAGGCACATGTTTCTGCTTCTCTCTCCACACTCCTGCCACTGACCATGAGAAGACCTTCCCCTGAGTGACTAAGGCTCTTTCAGCCTGAATCCTGGGATGGTAAGTCCTATAAATAAGTGTGAGTAAGTCTGAAACACACCCACAGACTGAAGCAGACCTACCTCAGCCAATCCACAGAACTAAGGAAAAGAAAAATTATTTGTAAGACACTGAGACTTGTGGTCTGTTCATTATGAGCATTATCACAGAAAAAAAGCTAAGCCAAAGGTCTTTATGTATGCTGCTTCTCTCCCTAAACCTCACCATGAGATCTCTGCAGTAGGAGCTTACAGAGAGATATTAAGTGCCTGTGACTGCGGTAACAAATTACCACGGACTCTGTCATTTAAAACAGAGCAAATTCATTATCTTAGAAAAGTCAAAAGTCCAACGTTAGCCACAGTAGGTTAAAAATAAGATGTCAGCACGACCACATTTGTTTCTGGATGCTCGGCCTTTTCCCTGGTGCCTCACCTTTCCCAGCACTGGAAGCTGCACAGTTCCTTGGTTCATGGTCAGAAAAAGAGGGTCCTGGCTTGCTCATGCTGTGCTCTGCTGGCCGGCTCTTCCATTGCCTTCTTCCATGTTTAAGAGCTCATGGGATGAGGTTGGCCCAGCCACATAATCCAGGTAATCCTATTCTAAGGTGAGCTCATTCAAAAATTTCAAGTATCTGGAATTGATTCTTTCTGTTATGTGACAGAACATTGAACTTACTGCTTAGGATTGCAATTCCGTGGTCTGTGAGAGACTCTGTTTCAGGTGTATCTCCAGTTCTTGGTGGCCTCTGGTCTTCCATGGTTTGTGGAAGGTATTCATCCCAGTGCCTTCACCTCCTCTTCCCTCTGTAGGTATCCATCCATCCGTGAGCCTTTTTTTATAAGGACATGATCATATTGAATTGGGACGTAACCTAGTATCCTCATCTTAACACAATAGTCTACACAGAACCCATTTCTAAATAAGGCCATATTCACAGATACAAGGAGTTGGGAATTAACATCTTTTGGGAGAACAGAAATCAATCTGTAGCACATATTCACAGGTATAATACCATTGAGACACAGATCTCTTTGGAGGTGATCATCTTCCCTCACCATGAGTTATTTTGACTACCCAGAAGACATCTGAGATACAGGAAAGAGGCATTCTAGTAAAATATACAGGTAAATAGTAGTCATAATGAGTATTCTTTCTTTCTCTTCTTTTGTCTTTCTTTCTTTCCTTTTTTTGGACTAAATATGTCTTTACATGTTCCATCTTGGTCTCCTTGATACTAAGGAGATCATGTATGCTCTAAAGGATGCTTTGCGGGTCAAGAATTTACTAAGACCTTTCAGTTGCCGTGCTTTTCCTGAGTGTACTATAGAAATGGTGTGGATAAACACGTGGGAAGTTCCAGGAAAATTAATTTCAGAAAATACTAGTAGAACCTCTGTTTCTGTTGTCTGTCCTCCATTCTCCTCAGGCGAACCCTTCAATGGTTCTTCTTTCATTTTATTAAGGCTATCAATAGCCTGTTTGTTTGTCTGTTTGTGAATTTTTTTTTTTTTGGAGGTTGCCTTTAGTTGTCGACTACTACAAATATTAAAATATCTAAGTTCCATTGCATGTGTTAAGAAGAACATAATTATATTTTCTATATGAATTGCCTAGGTGGATATGATATTCAAGAGGAATCATTAAGTACGGGAGTTGCTACATCTACTTTTCAGCCTCAGGAATCCTTCAATTGAAATACAGCAAAATCTATTTAATCTAAGTAAGCCCTGTTTCAGCAAATACAATTTCTCTGTTTCTGAGATAGTGAAATATATATGTAATTAATCTACTATCCTATCAAGACCAATAAAAATTGAGCAATAAAATATAACCTGATTGTGCCATTAGCAAAAATGAATTTTTTATTATCTGTTAGCAGCAAAATAATAAATTATTTTTCAACAGCTTTTTAATGAGATGGAAGATAATCAAGGGTTGCAATAAAGTGCTGTAGTATCCAATTTGAATGATCATTCTGTTTCCTGTGAAAAATGAAGTCTTCCCATCTTTCTTTGGAATTACAAAACCATTTAATATTTGTGAAAAATCACAAGATCACTTGATAAGAAATGAATACAACAATATCCACTCTTCACTACTATCCTAAACAACTCTGGTAGTTTAATCACTTCAATGAACATTGTTAATTTTTATTGAGGAACAGACAGATTTAGTTTTTGATTAATGCACTTGGTCTATTAATAATATCTTATAATTTGATTTTATTTCTCAGCATACCTTTCTTTCTTCATATTTTTATACTATATGCATAGGCATATACACAGAAAGTAAATGGGGATGAAGAGTAAATTTTATAAATATGTGTTTTTATATGTGTTTATAAATGGTCAATTGTCAAATATCTCCATCATAAGTAAATTTTCTCACAACTTCATTATCACTATGAGACCATTCTCCTAAAGTTGTCCTTTAAATAATTCTACTTTCAAGAGTTTTATCCATGCTTTTCTACTATGCTTTCCTGAATAGTATTGTGCAAAAGTACAGTGGGCTTTAATGTATTTTAATTTTTTATTTCACTAACAGCAGATTCCCCCCTTCTCTCCAGAATCACTTAAATGGAATTTGCCACAGTCAATCAGATAAGTCAGGTAAGGGTAGAACTGCTTTGTGAAGTAAGGATGTTGGCCTGGAAGTAGCACCATTGAACATCAAGGCACCACAGACTATAGCTTTAAAATCACTTTCATAAACAGTAATAAATTAAACAGACAAAGCTAAAAAAAAATAAATAAAATCACTCTCACAGTGAAAAATTGGGGGGCTTTGGAACTAACATTTCCTATTCTCAGATGTGGAATAAGTGGTCCTGCACTTCTATGCCCTAAGCAGGTTAACTCCTTTTCCTACATCTATAAACAGAGATAAAACTACGATGCTTTTCCAACTGTTTCCATCAATACTTTGAAATATTATAATGACCTTACCACTGAGCTTCAAAAAGAGTTTCTTTTAAACATCTACAAGGTAATAGACAAACAGCTCAAACTCAAATGTGGCCAACCCTGAACCGATCTCTACTGTTCTTCATAACCCACTTTATTTTCCAGTTGACTTCTCTTCCTATAAGCAATATTTTATTAAATGTCTCTAAGTATTACTCCCACCCCATTAAGCAGAAAAACAAGAATATCCATCCAAGTGGATGGGGGGGCATCCAAGTGGCTCAGTCCGTTAGACATCCCACTCTTGATTTTGGATTAGGTTATGACCTCAGGGTCCTGAGATCAAGCCCCACGAAGAGCTCCCACTCAGTGGGGAGTCTGCCTGAGATTCTCCCCCTCTTCCTCTGCCACTCCCCCCACTCTCTTTCTCAATAATAAATAAATAAATAAAATCTTAAAAAAAGAATATCCATCACAATTTAAAAAAACGTTAGTTTTTTTAAAGTCCCATTGCTAATAAATTCCAAAACTTTCTTCAGTCTCATCTTGCCCATCTTTTGGGACTGCTGCAATCCATCTTGCAACCTCTTGTGTCTGTATTGTGCAAATAGTCCCCCAGCATCTCTCCATGCTTCTACCCACACAAATCCCCTTATAATATGTACAAATTTCTTTGTTTTCTATTTCATGTAAATAACTACAGCTTTATTTTACTCAACTGGAAGCTTGCTTTTCATGAGCAAATAAATTACAGGATGAAACTGTGACATGTTTATTCTGCTTTGCAATCTGATTCTTCCTCAAGTAGCCATGCTTTCAATGACCTGAGGAGGTCTTGATTATGTCTGCAAAGCCCACACTATCTCTGACCATGCTAGCTTTCTTGGGTTGGACTTCCCCAAAAGTAGACTCTGAGAAAAGGATAAGCTTGGCTGATTTACTTAGAGTATGAGCCCCGAAATCATGGGGAAGGGAATGGAGAAGTGAAACAGAGAAGGAAACGAATCACAGATGCATCATTAGAAGGTATGTTATTTTCCAATTACAGATATATGAAAACTGGAGAGAGAACAATTAAACAATGGGATCAAGATTGCTAGTAGGTAAAAAGAGTACAATTTTTTTAATATTCTATTTATTTATTTGAGAGAGAGACAGAAACACAGAAAGAGCATGAGCAGGGGGTAGAGGCAGAGGGAGAAGCATATTCTCTACTGAGGAAGGGGCCCTATATGGGACTCGATCCCAGGACCCTGGGATCACAACCTGAGCTGAAGGCAGATGCTCAAACCACTGAGACACCCACATTCCCACGGGTGCAAAATTTAAATCAGGGGTTCATAATTTAACTTTTTAGGTGATTAATTATGCCATTTGGGGCCTGATTAAGTGCTATTTGTGAAGCTGGGAATACTAAAAATTAAAAAAAAAAAACTGTATCTTGTGAATATCAGAGTTTCCTACAGTAATGTTTTTTGAAACCAGTTATTGAAATTAGATATGCCATATGGGTGATATCCTGCAATTAATTATAACATTGTGCATTGACAGGTTTTATTCCTTTTTCACCATCTACTGATCATAGAGAAAGTCACTAGAAAAAAATTTGCAATTTAAGGATAGACTCTCCATTACTTAAAACATACTTCTTAAAGGGTCTACTCTTAAAAACAGAATTATTGGGGTGCCTGGGTGGCTCAGTGGGTTGGGCCTCTGGCTTCGGCTCAGGTCATGGTCCCGGGGTCCTGGGATCGAGCCCCTCATTGGCTCTCTGCTCAGCAGGGAGCCTGCTTCCCTTCCTCTCTCTGCCTGCCTCTCTGCGTAATTGTGATCTCTGTCAAATAAATAAATAAAATCTTTAAAAAAAAAAAAACAGAATTATTCATCAACCATGGTACTGTCGTTTTATTTTTACCCTTTCCATATACTCATGTTTTATTATTCACTTTTAAACATCCTGTTCTTAATATTGTCATTATAAATTCCAAGTTCCCTGCCAACTTCAGTTAAAATGTTTGCATGAAATTACTTTAGTGAAAGAAATGATTCTGGTAAAGAATAGTATTATTCATTCATGCATTTATTCATCCACTCATTGATCCCAGGACTATGTATCAGGCACCGTATTAGTTTTTCAGGGACAAAAGATAATTAAGCCATAATCCATGCCTTAAAGATGTCAGATTCTAATACTAATAGTAAAAAAAGACACTAACAGAAAATAGCACCTTATATTACATTACGAGAAATGTAATATAAGGGATGTTCTAGTTGCTTGAGAGGACCTCAGATGCTGCTGTGTCTGGAAGGATGAATTAGCCAGACAGACAAGGAGAGTGATTGTGATCCAGAAAATGTGAATAGTGTGAAAAGACAAGAGGACATGACAAAGAATAGGCAGTACAGGGCAAAGCAGGTATTTGTGGTGTTTAAATTATAAAGGGCAGAGAAATAGAACAACAGCAGATGATGTAGAGAACAAAATAGAGGCTAGAGGAAATGCCAAGATATGGTCAGCACCAGTAATAAATGTGAATATTCTCAAATCATCCGAGTTCATTATCACTTCAGAACTGTGTGTCCCAAATGTGCATATCTAATTTCTGTTTAAGCACTTGATATGACAATGTGTTAACATTTATATTCTGCAGCAGTGGATAGGCAAAGAGTGGAAACAAGCATGATGCCTATCCATTTTTCAGACATAGTGAATTGCAAAAGCATGATCAAAAGTCTTAATTTCTGAATTAAACATTAGTTTTCCTGTTTTAAAGAATATTTAAATCATTAAAATTTTTCCTTCAAAGGAAACTGTTAATTGGATCCATTTCAGAATTACACATAAAGTCTGTATTCAACAAAACTAGAAACCTCATCTACAATATTAGTTCTGTTACCAGAATAGGTATGACCTCATGATGATGTTCATTATTCAGAGAACAGAAATGAAGATGACTCGTCCAGAGCAAAATAATGATTTTGCCACCAAATCATCTGGGCCCTAATTGTGTGTACAGTTTGCTTCTCCAGCTCCACTTTTATGATCATTTCAACATCCACACAGATTATGGATTGAATCTCCTGCTCCTGTAGTTCTTGTCCCTACTACTTTTCAACCATCTTTTTTGCTATACAACGCCTCCTTATTCAGGCAAAACTTGAGTTATTACTGATGATCAAATACATCCAAGATTTTAATTCCGAGTGCCCCATTTTCTTGCCACCATCCTGTCTTGTGAGCTCACACGTCTTCATCCCCCCATTCCTCACATGCGTTATTTCAGGATACACAGTTATCTTCAAGGCAAGGAGCAGGGAGAAGTCAGTCTGCATCACCTTGTCTGGACCAGAAGTCTGCACTTGGCTCCTGAGGATAAACAGCTCCTTTCTCATCTGCCATCAATATTTCGTTTTTGTAAAAAAATAGATTATTCAAAACACAATATCCTAATATCTCCATTTTTGGGAAAATAAACAAAAGCCCAAGACCTTCAGCCATGGTCACATTTCTTGGCTCCCTTTCACTATAAATTCCTGAGGATTTCTCTGTGCCTGGAATCCTCACCCACCATTGCCCATTTTCTTCTCATTCCCTGAAAACTAGACATTTCTTCCAGTGTGTGATAAGAACACATTCCATGGAAACTTTTTTTCAGAAAAGACTTTACTTATTTATTTGAGAGAGAGAGAATAGAGAGAGTACATGGGGTGGGGGGGGGTCAGAGGATGCAGACTCCCTGCTGAGCTGGGAGCCTAATGCCGGACTAGATCCTGGGACTCTAGGAGCATGACTTGAGCTGAAGGTGGTCGCTTAAGGAACTGAACCACCCAGGTGCTCTCCACTGAAGCTTTTCTTACTGAAGTCACAAATGATGGCCATTTTCAATAAATCCATTTCTTTATTTTTAATCTTTATATTTGTTTCTCAGCCCCATTGGCCATGATTAATGTTTCCTTCCTACTGGCATCTAGGATACCACACTGCCAATTTTCCACAGAAAAATTTTCCAGGAGTGTCTCATTTTAAGTCCCTTGGCTGACTCTCCATTCCCTTCCAGAAACTCCAAAATCTGGAGTGCCCCAGAATGTATTTCTTGGTTCCTTGTCTTTCAAAAATGATTTCTTGCTCCAGAGGCGATGCTATCCTCATCCATCATTTAAATGCTAGTGATTGCCATATTCCTGTCTCTAGCTTCCACTTCTCTGAATTTCAAACTTCTGTGTTTGATTGCCTGCTGGGATTTTTACCTTAGAATTCTAGTAAGTAGCTTAAAATTAACATGCACAAAGCTGAACTCTTAATTCACTGTCATTAACATGTCCCCCCAACCCTCATTTTCCTCTTCTGAATAGATAACATCACCCCGTATGATGAAGCCTAAATTCTTGACTCCTTCTTCCCCCTTCATAATCAACCACTCAGTTCTCAGATTGGTGCACAGACCACAACAGCAAAACAGACACATGAGATTGCAACAAACTAAAAAAATCTTTTGTATTGAAGAGACAACCTATAGAATGAGAGAAAATATTAGCAGACCACATATCAATGAGGGGTTAATATGTAAAATACGTAAAAAAACTCAAAGAACTTGCTAGCAAGGACCATATGACCCATTTTTTTTTTTTTTAAGTGAACAAAGTCCTCAGACAAATCTCAAAAGAGAAGACATACAAAAGACTCACGGTATATAAAAAAGTACTCAGCATCACTCACTCTCAGGGAAATGCTAGTCAAAAGCACAGTGAGATCTCACCCCACACCTAATACAGAGTCTGGCATCAAAAAGACAAGGGATAACAAGGATTGGTGAGGTGTGGAGAAAAGGAACACTTGCCCACTGTTGGTGGGAATGTAAGTTGTACAGTTACTAGAGAAAACAATAAATAATATAGGTTCCTCAGAAAATGAAAAATAGAACCTTTGAGCAATGAAGGAAAATGTGACTGTATTATATATTTGAAATTTGTTGAGTGTAGATATGTGTTCTCACCTCAACAAATGGTAACTATATAAGGTTTGGATATGTTAATAACTTAATTGTGGTAATCATCTCACAAAGTTTATAAATATTAAAACACTTCATACACCTTAGACATACATGACTGTAATTTATCAATTATGTATCAGTAAAACTAAAAACCAACATGAAAAATAACTTCCCAGATGACTCAAACATACATTTCACCACTCTAGCCAAGTTGCCTTTCTGCTTTTAGCTGAAGAATTCAAACTCATTCTCAACTGTGTAAATGATATACCCATGCCCCAACAGTGATATGTTGGCTGGTATCACATAGCTCCCCTCCATTCCCAGCCAGACCAGGAATGCCTCTCCTACAAGCTAATGATCTGCAGCCTGGGAGCAGATTCTTCATTCATGACCGACAGAGAAATACCAAAGACTACTTCAAGATGGGGACTAACCTGAGGTCCACTTTCTGTAACCGAGCTTCCCTATGGAATTGGGTTAAGTTACTTTCTAGCTATCTTCACACTTTCTCATAGATTCTTCCCCTCCCTTATCTTGTTTCCCTCACTTTCCTTTTCTCTCCGTGGAATGAGAATCCTCATTGTGGGCTTCTCTTCTCGGGAAACCACTTTAAGGCAGCTCAAGAGGAAGTCTCTGTACTTGCTCTTTGTATCCTTGCTAGGGATGCTCTTCCCACAGATTCTTACAACTTCTCTCTTATTTTGTTCAAGTCCTTCCTCAAACATCACCTACTGACAGTTGCACTTATGAGTATTTATATATACCTCTTTCTTCCCTCCTACAAACTTTATTATTCAGCTTCTGTGGTTCATAGAACTTTATATTATGTATTCATATTATATATTGATTTGAGCATTTGTATCTTCCCTACTGGAACATAACCTAAGTGAGGGTATGGTTTACCTCTGTACTGTTGGAGGTATTGTCATCTTTGTCATCTCAGTGTCATCAGGTGTGCTTAAAACATAGTAATGAATGAATAAATACTTGCTGAATGAACAAAACAATGGATAGGTTTAAATTTGATTTTTAGGAAGCCAGGAAGAGCAGCAATCAATGGCGATTGGTTGATTGCATGTTCTTAAGCTGGCATTTTGGGATTTCTCCAAATATTCCTACAGGTTGAATCTACTGAGTGATGATAGGTTATATGCTACCGAGCCATCCTGATAATTCTATTCCATCATGAATGAGTGAACTCTCATCATAAGTCAACATCTCATCAACTCTGTCAACAAATTAGGCATGCAGTGGTACATTTAAATACTGATTACTTTCCATAATATGGACATTATGCTAGACATTGGGATACAAAGACATACATGCACACTGTACAGGATCATAGTGTAATGATGAGGCAAGATGTGTTCCCATACTTAGATTACACTCTGATGGCTATTAAGAGAAGTGGCCACAGTTGAGTGTAACACACTGTGCTTGGGTTAAAAGGGAAAGGAATAGGACAAGATCAGGGAAGACTTCATATTAGTAATACAGGAATAAATACTTGAAAAGAAGGTTTCCAAGCATACAAGGAATAAAGGATGAAGGAACAGCAAGTCAAATCATAATGACATAAAAAGCATGATAAGCTCAGAGAAGCTCAAGTAGCTTAATACGGACAGAATCTAGGGTAAAATTAATAAAGTGTCAATAAGTGAGACCATAAAGTGGGCATATTTTCAACAAGTCAAAGTGTTTTGGTTTTGCCTAGTGGTTATGGAGAGTTATGGAGGGTTTCCACTAAGAATGGTTTAGATCTCTCTTCTTAAAATGACAACTTTAGGAGCAATAAGGAATTTGGATGAGATTTATGAGGAATTAAAAATAACAATTGCCTCTCTATATTCCAGATAAAGGATTTTAATGCTCTCAACTAAAAGCATTTGTAACACAGAGAGAAGGATTCATTAAAGAACAATTTTGGAGATGTGTTAATATAACTTCAAAAGCATTTGGTTGTGGATGAGGGAAGCAGTGAATGCCACAGATGGTTAAGTATATGCAGATAGTCTATTGTTTAATTTAAAAAATTGAATAGCAGAAAAAAATATTTGAGAAGTAAGATAATCCAATCCGTCATTGCAATTACACTCTTCATGATGCCTGACCATATGTATTCAAGGTAAGTGAAGGTCCAGTGGTTTTCATCAAGTCTTCAAAAATTTAATCCTTACATATTCATTCAGATCTTGTTCCTGAGACTCAGAAATTTTTGAGAACTTATTACCCTGAGCTTCATGTTTTGTCTTGAGGTTGTATACTAGTATGAATAATTAGGGAAGGACTTGACATTTATCTTTTTGGTAGCATTATAGAAGTCTCAACCCATGAATACCTATTTTCCACATTTGTGCCTCTCTCAGAAATTCAGTAAGTTAGCACTTTTCCAGTCTTACATCTCTGCATACTGATGTTTGCTTCTGATTACATTAGGCATCCAGACAGCTGGGAGCTCCTCCTTCTCCTCCAACTGGGTGCCTGTACAACAAGAACCCCAGTCTCTGGATTATCAGTTATGAACGCAGTGCAGTCAGTTAAAAAGTCAAAGAGCTACTGAAGGTGACAACCTAAACAATGAATCTTAGTATTCTTTGGCCTATTGGCACAGTTTGTAAAGTTTATAAAATACATATTTGAAAAATATATATATATTTGATAGGATAGATAGTGATATAGAATATATATATTTGATAGGACAGATAGGATTGATAGGGATATCAAATATATATATTTAAGGATACTTTAAGGATACTTCCAGGATAGAGTAAAATTACCCTTAAAAATATTGTTTTAAAATATGCATAAAATTAGATGTTTCTTTTCAACCATTTTTGAGTATACAACTCAGTGGTAATAAGTACATTTATTTTGTTGGGCCAACACCACCCCATCCATCTCCAGAACTTTTTCCTCTTCTCTAACAAAGTCTGAACTCATTAATAGCTCTGCAATCTCTTCTCCCCTATCCTCTGGCAACTACAACGCTACTATCTGCTTCTGTGAATTTGACTACTCTAAGAACTCTATGTAAGTAAAATCAGACAGCATGTGTCTTTTTGTGGTTGGCTTATTGCCCTTAACATAATGTCCTCAAAATCTTCCATATGGAAACATGTGTCAGAATTTTCTTCCCTTTTAAGGCTGAATAATATTCCATCATATCTGTTCACCACATTTCGTTTATCTATTCTTCTATCAATATATACTTGGGTTGCTTCTAACTTTACTATTTTGATACTGCTTCTATAACATGGACACACGTCCACTTGACTTCCTGACTTCAATTCTTTTGAGTATATACTTCAAAGTGAGACTGCTGGATTATGTGGTAATTCTGTGTTTAATTTTTTTGAAGAACTGCCATACTGTTTTCCACAGTGGCCACAGCATTTTACATCTGCACCAGCAATGCACTAGGATTTCAATTTCTCTATATCCTCACCAATATTTTCACTTTTTAAAAAATGATAACCATCTTAATGTGTATGTGAATGTCTTTTTTTTAAAAAAAGATTTTATTTATTTATTTGAGAGAGAGAGAAAAAGCACAAGCAGGGGGAGTGATAGAAGGAGGGAGAGAAGTAGATTTCCTGCTGAGCAGGGAACTGACATGGGGCTGGATCCCAGGACCCTTGGACCTGAGCTGAAGGATGACACTTAACCCACTGAGCCACCCAGGTGCCTTTATGTGAATGCCTTTTAAGCAAAGGTTGGTCTAAGCAGTCCTAGAAGCAAAGTAACTGTCATGCTACTAATGATAAAATATTTTGGCAACTTAGACTGCCAACTCCAAGCTTAAGCAGTCTCATTATCTGTAGCAAATTTTGTAATAGGGAATGGGGTGTATTTCAAGGGTCTCATGACCACCCAGTGATTTGGTTATTAAAGTCATGGATGAAGTTTAATTACAGCAGACACATAATGTAGGGAAAGCAGGGACAATATATACAGAGGACATGGCCGAAGGGTCATTCACAGGCTTCTAAAGCCTGCTTTCTGTAAGGACCACATGACACAATTTTCTCTCCAGCCTCAAACAGCAAAGACACATGCAAGGTCTCTCTTCTGAGCGCAGCTCATTCACGTCTTGAGATCTTTAAGTCTTAAATAGATCTATTCATGTAACTACATGACCAGCCATTGTGCAGACTTCAAACTAGACACTAAGTGTATATCATGAATATTCCTGTTTAAACAGTGCTGATAGCCTGGTACCTCCAGACCCACTGTCTCAAGCATATGGAATAACATCTGTAATAAGTGATTATTCCTGGTGTTGAATTGTTAGAATTTGACTCATGATTGTTTCTGTGGCTACAGAGATAAAGGATGAGTGAAACAGAACTGCTGTTTTCACACAGAGTATGAATATATAGATAAAGGAAAGCGTGAGTATATAAGTATATATATACATGCAATAGAAAGATATTAGTTGGAAAAAGAAACAAAAATTTAAAAAAATCATTATCTATGTGGGAAATTTTGGATGCATCTCTAATTTGAATTGTACACACAATGCGTTCTCAAAAATCTCTCCCATGAACAGCCTAAAAAAAGAAGTACATATGTATACCATCTTGTTTGATCTGTGTAAATGTCAGCACTATTTATTTCACTGAATCAGAATTTGCTCTTTGTCAGTGCATAATATTTAAAAACTATTGACAAAGTTTTAAAAACAGAAGACGATTTCCAGGAAGCAGTACATAATATGCAATGCTAATTTCATAGAATGGATATTAGTTGTCTGTTACTAGACATCTCAAAATTACTCCAACACTTGGCAGTTTAAAATAACCAATACTCACTATCTCATGGCTTCAAATAATAGGAATCTGAGTACAGCTTAGCTGTGGCTGCCTCTGTAGAAAGGTCCCTCAAGACACTGCAGATAAGCTATGGACCAGGGCTGTAGTTTTATGCAACGTCTCAACTGGTGGGAAGCGAATGCATTTCTAAGCTCATTCTTTTGGTGGTAGGCAGGCCTAGGCTGTCACATGTGGGCCTTTCTGCAGGGGTACCTCACACCCAGGCAGATGTCCTCCCCAGAAGTGAGCAATAGAAAATCATGATTGAGAAGAGGAAATATCCCAATATGGAAGCTACCATTTTCTTATCATCTAAGCTCAGAAAACTGTCTTTGTAGAACCTATTCTCAGAAGTCATTTCCCATCACTTCTGCCACATGCTGTTAGTAAGAAGCCAGTAAGGAAACCCACCGGTATTCAACAGGAAGGATTATTCAGGGTAATCAGCGGCAGGGATTGTGGGGAGTGCCTTAGAAGCTGCCTCCATATACTGTAGATACCACAACAAGTTTCTGGCTTTTTAACTTCTTTCTTTTCTTCGATGCTGGAGTGAGGGGTTCTTTGGTATCCCCAAATGCCAATATATAAATTCGATGAAGAGTCTGATCCAATAAAAAAAAATTGTTAAAAAATAATTTTAATTGATTATTGCCAATTAATTGAATGATGTTTTGGGCAGGAAGAAGTGTAACTAGATCTTTATCCACTCCATATTTGAGATTCTCAGTCTAACACTGAAAGCTTAAGTGAACTCAGGTGTTGGACTTTGATTTTATCTCTTTAGGGGAAGAACTGAAAATACAGCTGATAAAAATGTTTGACAGCTCATTTTCAGCTAATTATAATTAGGTTATGTAAAGGAGAGTGTGCACCATCCAATATCATACAGATAATAATGTAAGTTAAGTGGGAATGTAAAACATTTATACCTGATGATATAATTAAGAAGAAGATCATTTCTTCATAATTCCCAGCAATGTGAGCATCATAATTATTGGGAGTGCCACACTGTAAAATCCCAAACACTTACACCCACACAAATGCACTAGGTCAGAATTTTTGGAGAGGCCCTGTATGAGAAATGAATTTCACAGGTGATAATGATGTGCAGTGCCTGCCAATGAGCCAAAGCTAAATGATGACCTAATAGGGTTTCTGCCTATGGCCCTGTCTATGCATTCTCTATCTCCATGAATGGAGACGAGCCAGCAGGTGTCCTGCCCAGTGTGGAATCTCACCGCCTGTCTCCCAGTGAGAGTGCACACTGGAACCGCATAGCCCATGCTGTTGCACATGTGACTCTTCTCTCTCTTTCTCCTGCCACTTCTCTCCGGGGCAACATAGCTGAGTTTCACACCACATCTGGGAATTCCCCCGCCATCTTGAATACATGGCCGCGAAGTTATGACTGTTTCAGTGATTCACTGATCTCCCTGGCCCGAATACCACATGAGCAAGAGAATGACAGGGTGAAGTTTAATTATGGAGGCTGCTGTGGTGGAGTGGCGTACGCAGGAGTTCAGGTGGAAGTCTGTGACAGGATGCCGCAAGGCCAGAGAGGCTCAGACTGGATGGGTATGGGCACAAGCATAGGTTCACTAAAAGGAATCAAAGTGGCTTGGCCTAGGGCTTTATGAGAAGAAATAGCAAATGCTGATAAATTTAAAATATAACTTCATCATAGATTTGACATGACTTGCTAATGAATTAAATGCAAGTGTTTGAGAGAATTCATGAATAACGCCTGGAGTTAGATACAAGTACTTCAGCGAGGTATATTGAAGAGGAGATTATTAGGCAGGAGAAAGAAGAGAAAATCTGTTCTTTAAAGATTTTAGATATCTACTAGAAGTTCATCTGTTATTGCCAATTAAGTGGTTAGGTGCACAATATCCAGAATTTTAGGATGGTCAGGATGTAGATAGATAATAGATACAGGCATGATATAAACTCAACATTGATACACACACGTATGATGTAGAATAGAGATGTAGATGATAGAAAGCACCTAGTTAGAGATGAGGAAGCCCTGCAGTCATTGGCTGACTCATAAATTACGATGCTTCATTTCTTTATAATCTGTCAACACCTAGTGACTGCTTCTATATCTATTCTCATGCCATTCTTCCCCAGCTCACTGTGCTCTAGGCATTTGGATATGCTCCTGTTCCGTCACAAGAGCAAACTCATTTCTGCCTTAAGGTCTTTACATTGGTTCTTCCCTCTGCCTGGAATGTTCTTCTCCCTCATCTTCTCACACGGCAGTGTTCCTCCCATCATCTACACTGAATTTCATTTGATTTCTGTTGATAGTCGTAAACTCATTTTCAGTTCCAACTTTTATACTACGTGCATGACGGTGGTCATCTGTCCTTTTATTTTTCTTCCAGCCCCTGTCATTTCCAAACAATGAAGTGACTTTCTGTTTCATCCTTCAAAGTTATTTAAATCTAGTAGCAAAATAGGGATTTTCCTATAGGTCTTAAGATTATTTATACAATAGGGTAAGTATGAACCAAACCTGTGGATGAAATCTGTGCTCATCATTCTCATTTCATTAAACCACAGAAGTCCTGTTGGTTACTAGAGGTCCTCAGACGCTACTGCACATCTTCCAGAAACACCTGAGTTCTTGAAATGTTGGGCTGAAGACATTACAGAGATTCACAGCACACTACCAAAGGGGCAGACCTGAGTGACCGACAAATTTACACATCACAGTGCTGTTCCTTACAATACACAGAGCTTGAATTTTAAAGATTTTTTTTTTTAAATTTATTTGACAGAGAGACACGGTGAGAGAGGGAACACAAGCACAGGGAGTGGAAGAGGGAGAAGCAGGCTTCCTGCCGAGCAGGCAGCCCAATGAGGGCCTTGAATCCAGGACCCTGGGATCATGACCTGAGCTGAAGGCAGATGGTCAATGACTGAGCCACCCAGGCACCCCCAGAGCCTTCAATTTTAACCTATAGCTTTAATCACTTCTTATGAAATTATATACTGAGTGCTTTCAGAAGGTTATAATGAGTTTTTCTTTTGAGATTTCATATAAATTGTAATGAAAGTGTTAATGACATTATGGTATTGTGTAGTATGACTTAAGAGAGCAAGATCTAAATGCCTTCTGATAGCTACTGTTGGAAAAATTCAAACGCATTATACTTTAGATCACTATTGTCCAATAGAATGTCCAATGATGATGCAACATTCTGCATGTCATGTAACCACAGGTTGAACACTCAAAGACAGCAAAGCAAACTGATTTTATTTCATTTTGCTTTATTCCATGGAATTTAAATTTAAATATTCACATGTAGATAGTGGCCACCACTGTGGACAGTATAACTTTAGATTTTTTGAATAAGACAAAATTCTTCAGAAACCTTCTCTTCAATAACAATCAATCATAACAAACATAACAATCATATAATCGTTATGATTCACCTTTAATTTTGAAGAGATTGAAACTATTGTTTTTTTCCAGTTTCTACCTCACTCATATAAACTATTTAGGAGAAGTTGTCTTTGACTTTCAAAATATTTGATTTTCAAATCTTAAATGTAAGACTTTTAGACTTTCCTCGGAATTACAAAGCTGCATATATAAATATATTAATTAATAACAATTTTAATAATATATAAATATATTAATAATATTGACATGTAATATTATTAATAATTATCAATAATTTATTAATAATATATAATTAATTTATTAATAATATATAAACTTTAAATTGGGGAAGATATGCTAATAATTATATTAATATTATATAAACAAACTTTAAATTGGGGAAGATATGCTAAGATGTCAGGATTTTTCTAAGAGAGGGTGTTGAGGAAAGCACAACCTTAGAAAAACAAAGAGAAATACATGCATTTTCTTCAATAACAAGGTCATGATTTTAATAATAATAATAAAAAAACAGTTGATAATCAAAATTCACAAAGCTCAGGTAAATTGAAAGCTAAACAAAATAAGTTCCTTCAAAGGACTTTATAAACAGGTAAATTGGTTCTCAAGGGAGAAGTAAAGTATAACTTATTTTTCAAGAGTAAGTTTTGGTTATTAAATATTTTTTAAGGACAGTCAGAAATGACATTTCATAAACTGAAACTCTACAGACTATAAATTATAGCTATGTCAGTTATATTATAAAAATATTTCTAAGATAATAATGCATAAAATTTATGAATGAGACATATAGGAATTGCTTATTAGTTTTCATGTAGTAGAATTTTTAAAAAACCACTTAGTTAAATTGAAAACTTGGATGTATTTTGTTAAAAATATTGCATTGATTTCTAGATGGTTAGTTTAGCAAAAGTTCTTGGATCATAACTGATAACAAAAGTATCTACTATATGCAGAACACAGTGATATAACGCTGGTTTGTTCTGAGCCATCCAAAATAGAAAAATAGAGTTTTGAAGGTTGAAAAATTTTTTAGATTTCCTGTATATTTAAATCTTTGATGAATAGGTGCTTTTTTGCAGATTATAATGTTTATTTATTTTCATTTATTTTTTTAAAATATTTAATTTATTTATTGGTCAGAGAGAGAGAGAGAGCACGAGTAGGGGAAGCAACAGGCAGAGGGAGAGGGAGAAGCAGGCTCCCCACTGAGCAGGGAGTGGACACGGAGCTCAGTCCCAGGACCCTGAGATCATGACCTGAGCCAAAGGCAGCTGCTTAAGGACTGAGCCACCCAGACACCCCAGATTATAATTTTTAAATTGGTTTTCTGACACATTTCAGTATGAAACAGAAGTTATATACACTCGCAGTTATAAAGGTACATATGTATTTAAAATTGTATTTTGTTCCAACAAAGAAATAATTAATAGAGACCTGTATTTGTGAAAAAGATGAAAACTGAAATGACGGGAGAACAGCTAGGAGACATGAGTCCAATAGAACGTCCAGTGATGACCAGCTAGGAGACATGAGTCAGTAGCTTAGACAGTGGGATTGTGGGCTTACATAACCGTGAGCTCCTGGGGAGTTGCTGGTGTTTCTCAGATTCCATACGATGACAGGAGAGCTGTGGCGTCACACATCTCTCAGGTTCAGGCTCCATGGGAAAGAACCAGAACCTTTGCAAAAACCTCACAGAAGTCTATTGGTCTTGAGGGACTCATGCGCCTTAGCCTGGGTTTTCATTATGGTCAGGGGAAGTACAGAGCAGTTCAGGAATGTGCCAACTCTGCAGTGAGGTATGAAGTCGGCCACTGGAGTCTCTAGACAAGGGGCAAATCCTCACATAAAATCAAAAGCCTTCAGAAGTGGCAGCAATAGACACATTTTGAAGTTGTGACATTCGTGAGCCTGTGTAAGCCTTCAGGTGAGTAGAACCTCCATCTTCCTGAAGAAGCATGTCTGAGTCCTAGAGAGAGGGAGGTTGATGACTGGATTAAATGCTGTAAAACAATAGTAATAACACATTTATTACTCCCCTGGGAGGGGCTCAGTGTGTCATCTGGGTGTCAGGGGCAGCATTTGGCCAGGTGGGGGCACCTGGCATCACCCAGTGGGACCACAAAAGAACCCAAATGAGAAACTGTGGCACCACAGGAAGTAACTGTGATACTCCAGGAGGTGGTCAGTTTGTTTGGTTTTAGCAGATATTTTTAAAGTAGTTACATGTCATAGCAAAGTTGGGCCAAAGTACAGAGTTTCCATACATACACTCCCCTCACACACATGCTCAGCCTCCCCCACCATCCCAAACAACTGGATTACTAAGTTCTACCACTCACCCTAGGAGCTCAGCGTTTTTCAATCAATTCAGAATCATGAAAGAATCAGAAAATGGGATCCCCTATTTTGGTGCATCTGATCTATCCTGTAGACCTAGAGTTTTGGGTAATTATATAAGCATAATATAACTGTAGTGCACTACCCAAGATGGTTATTCTAAGGAACCAATCACCAATTAACCATCGCCTCAAAACTCTGTAATTACCCTGCAAGCAGTATTGCTTAATGTAAAAAGTCATGTGCCTTATCTCACCCCTGCCCCACACATTCCCAGTGACTTCAGAGAGCCAGTCTCAATGCAGAGTACAGCCCAGCAGTGCTTTCCTGGGAACACAGTTCTGCCACTGTGCATTTGTGGATGATGTGGAAAGTGATGCCCTTCATTAGGAGACAGACTTTTTTTTTTTTTTTTTTTTTTAGGATTTTATTTATTTGACAGAGAAAGACACAGTGAGAGAGGGAACAGAAGCAGGGGGAGTGAGAGAGGGAGAAGCAGGCTCCCTGCTGAGCAGGGATCCCGAATTGGGGCTCAGTCTCAGGACCCTGGGATCATGACCTGAGCCGAAGGCAGATACTTAACAACTGAGTCACCCAGGCGCCACAGGAGATGGACTTTTGATTGCACTTACTAAATCCACTCCAGTGTTACAGTGTTTCAAAGTCTTTGGGTTCTTTCACTATAACAACAATTTTGAGTGTCATGGAAATAACTAGAAGTTTCCCAGTACCTTACTTTGCACCTAGAATCTAGAGTCTCTAGTAAGGACACTTGCACTAATAAATCTAACCCCTTCTATGTAGTCATTCTCCCATCAATGAGATAAGTCCTTTATAAAGGCCTCTGAGGTATGGGCTGGCATCAGGGCCTAGTAGGGCCTAGTAGGGTGCCGAGTTTGATTTCTCTGAGCCCCCCTCATCTTCTTCCGTCATTTTCAAGCTCAAGGTTCTGACTAGTTCATCATCAACGTACTAAATTTTTATGAGACCTTGCAAGATTGTGAACTGTGCTGTTTTTCCTCAGCCCCCTGCAAAATCAATATTTGAGTTTGTGTTTTAAGTACTTCTGCCACTGCTGGAAGGGATCAGAAATTATTTCAGTGGTTATAGAAAAGCCCTTGGGTTGGTCTATTACATGAGTAAGGGATTTAAGATTTTGAGGGTTTCATTCTCCTTCTTTTCTCAGCTGCCTAGTTCTCTTTAAATATGGCATCCCCACCCTTCAGTACAAAATCTCCACCCAAGGGCCTTGAATTCTTCAAGCCCTTAACACTGGGTCACTGTATCAGTCAGGATCCCAACAGGAAAGAGAACATTCAGAGGGCAAAAGAGGAAAGTTTAATTAAGGGAGTACTTTAAATGTTGTGAGCAAGATGAATCACTCCATCTCAGGCTAGCAAGAGCAGGAAAGCTGTTCTTACAAGTGCTGAGATAGGTAGGATGGCCCCCGACTTCATGCCCTTCTCTGTATCTCAGAACGTGATCTTATTCGGAAATGAGATCGTTGCAGATACAATTCATCAAGTGATGTAATTAATTAAATGAAGATGGAGTCACACTGGAGGAGGTGGGGTCTTAATATGACTCATGTCTTTACAAGAAGAGCAGAAGCCACAGAGGGACAGAGACATGCAGAGGGAGCCCTGTGATGACAGAGGCAGGGCTTGGGGTGATGGGTCTACACAGCCAGGGGCACCAGGATTGCTGGCCACAGTAGAAGCTAAAAGGAAATAGCAAGGAGGAAGCCAAGGACCCCATTTTCTGGGGTCCAGCCTTCTGCTAGTGCTTTCCTCTGGTACAAAGCAACCCAAAGCCAGAGGACAAAGGAGTCCTGGCTGCCAGCCTTGCAAGCCTGAGACGGAGGGAGAAGGGATGAGGGTTTTGTCTGCAGGGGTGAAGGGGGACAACCTGACTTCTCCTAAACCCTTGACGCGAACTCTGTACTTTAGGCCATGTGATAACTTAATTCGCCATTTTTCCATTTCGTGATATTGAGTAACTCAGAATTAAGGTCAAGGAGGGAGAGTCTGGCTCAGAAAAGGGACAAGCCTGCATGTGCAAAACTCATGCTCCGTGCAAGTCTGGTCAGTACACCATCATTGTGCCTTCACTTCACAAGCCTCCCCTGCAAGATGGGCAGACCTCAGTCTTGGCACCGCTGGGATCCTGGAGTCCACCTTTTAGACAACTGCTTCTTGAAATCTTTTGTGCCTATGACCTCCAACCAACCGCAGTTTTAAAAGAGCCCCCCCGTCCCCCTGCCTCTCTTCTTTTCTCCCCACGGTCTTCTCCCTTCTCTTTTCTCTCACTTCAATCTCCACCCGTCTTTTCTGCACTATTTGGGGTATCTATAGAGGGGGATGAGTTTCTGCCCAACCAAGCTTAAAAAAGACATTTAGTGCCTGGGCACACAAAACATTACATTCCTACAAATTCTTGTAAGGGATTATCATACAAGCTTCCACATGTATTATGCATAGCCTTCTTTTATAATAGATTGTTAATTCTCAATTACTGTAGAAAATTTCATCCCAAATGAGTTGAATTAATTATTACGTGATGAATTTTTAAACAAGAAATTTTAAATAAAATATTTCTGATTTTCAAGTATATGCTACTGACATAAACTCCTAGTATCCCTGGAATTATTCAGAGTTCAACATTCTGTGAAATTAATTAATGTCTATTTAAACAACTTACAAAATAAATTGGTTAAAAACTGGGAAAATTTGAAAATAGAGATTAAAACCTAATAGAATGTTTTATTAAAACATCATTATGCCTGACCTCCCAGAATTATAATTTAAAACTTAGGGATAAAATTTCAGTTGCACAAAAATTTACATGATGTCTGTATTTCACTATTTTTGTTCCTTAGAATTTGAAATGGGGAGTTCCTTACAGAATCACTTCACATTAATATGATCTCAAATAACACCTCTGAAACATTTAACCACATCGTCTAAGATAAAGATGAGACACTTGCTATAATCTAACTTCCTAAAATTTCTCAAGTCTATTGGCAGGGATCAATATGAAAAACATTTATTTAGAAGAAGAATGTACTTTCCCCAAAGGAGGTCATGAGTGAGCCCAACACATGCCTTCTGGCAACCCCACATGTCCACCACGAAGGCCCAGGCACTCACTGTCCCTGCCCCTATTACTCAGAGCCTTTGCAAGGCTCCCTGTCAAGAATTCAGGAAGACCTTAGGCCAGTTCAGGGCAGCCAACAGGAGAGCTCAAACTTCAGGTCCCAGTAAAGCACTCGTTACCTGTTTGGTACTTTTCTCCATTTGTCTATAGCCTCTGAAAACCTGCACCCTGTAGAAGTCAAGGGCACTGTTGGCAAAGCCCTGTATCTGATTCTTCTGGAACACACCTCTTTCTGTTCTGAGGACAACCTGGTTCTGCCCCACACATGCTCTTCCCCTTGTGCCTTCTAACCATGGTTGCTTTGCTTCCCGCTGATGTGTCCCCTTGGGCCATGAGGTGAGGTAGCGGTTTCCAAGAGTTTCACAACAGCTTCCAGAGAATTCACCCTCCTCCCTTCAAATAACGTTCTTACTGTTGTCTTTGTTGTTTTTATTATTATTTTACCTACTACTTGCATTGTTCCTGTCATCTCTTAACTCTTCGGTCACGGCTGTTTATTTCTGGATAATTCTGGTACAACACAAGAAATACATCTGCTGCTACATTTTGTTTTTGGTTATTTCACTCTACATATAGGTCTTTCCTGCACTTTGACCTGTCGCTTCTTTGCACTCCTCTCCTCTGCCATCCTTACCCTTGCTCTAGGGCCATATCCTAGAAATTGCTGTTACCTAAAACCTTCAAAGAATCCCTCATTGCCTCCTAAACACCTGTCCTTCCTGCTAACTTCCACTTTTCTCTTGAACGCAACACACTTTCTACACCAGCAGGGCACCTAATTTGTTATTCCTACCATCTTTCCGTCATTCTTTGTCCATCTCCAGAAGGGTGAAGAGTCTCACTGAAATTTCAACTCAGCTCTTACACATTTTCCTTAGATGTGCCGTTCTGTCCTTCACCCCCCATTTCCTGTTTGTACTCACTTGGCAAAAATCTTCAGATTCTACCTGTATTCCTAAAATTGAAGCTGGATAGAGAAGATCAAAATCACTCTGAGTGACCTCATTTTAAAAACGAATGAAATGTTGAACACTACATCAAAAACTAATGATGTACTATATGCTGGCTAACTGCACATAATAAAAAGTTTTTAAAAATAATGGCAAGTAGAAGATCACTAAGTAAGTAAATAAATAAATAAAATAAAATAAAATAAAATAAAAATCAATGACCACAGACCTATATGGTTTTTCAATACTACCTGCAAATTACATTCTATGTTTCCATTTTATTGGTCCTTCTTCACAATTATTCAAATTATCTTGTCTATTCTCAAACCTCTATATCTTCTCTCCCATGTTTGCTCTCAGTTGATAACTTTGCTTTTTCCTCCTCCAAGAAAATCAAAGCAATCAGAAGAGAAATCCTATAGCCTCTAACCACCATATTGAAACATCTACTAACATTGGGCTTCTCATATTCCCTATATGCTTCTCATATTCCCTATATGCTTTCAACGGTAGATAAGATACCCCTGTTCTTTTCTGAAGGAAAGGAGCGGAAACTTTTCTTAGATACACTGCTCCAGCAATTCTCAGATCTGTCTATCACATCATCAAATTCTACCTCATTACTAAAGCATTCCGATCAGTACAAAAATATGTTACAGAATGTACTTTCTTCTTTATAAACAAATATATACCCCAAAAGTTTTAATTTTATTCCTTGCCAACTTCCACTCTGTATCTCTTCCCCTTGCAGCAAATATCCTAGAAAGCATTCTCTATATTCTCTTTTTCTAATTTCCTCTTACTTTCTCTCAGCCCACCAGTCCATCAAAACTGCTCTTAACACGATCATCAGTGACCTTGATGCAGCTACAACGAATGCTCAGTTCTTCATTGTGCTTTATTTGACCCAATGATAGAAATGGACACAGCTGACCACTTTTTCCTCCTTGATACACAGTCTTCCAGTAGATTTCCAGAGCACATCATTTTCTTGCTTGTATTCCTACTTCACTGATTACTCCCTTGGTTTATTTAAAGCTTTCTTCTTTTTACTTGACTTCTTCATATTGTAGTGACCAGTGCTTGGTCTTAATATCACCTTTCTTCTCAGGGTATACTCATTCCACAATTCATCCAGTTTCACAGCTCTACAGGTCATCCTCATGCTCATGTCTCTCAAAATTATACTTCTGCCTCAATGTAGCATCCTCTTCAATTCATATATCCAAGCCACTGCTTAACATCTTCACAGAGATATCTCAGACTCAAGATAACCTCAACTAAACTGATGATCTTTCCGTTTTTCCCCCACAGAACTCAAGTCTTAAATTTGTTCAGCTTAAAATATTGGAGCTCTTCTTGGCCTCCTTTCTCCTAGGCTAGCCTCAACCAGGCAAAGGAGAACATCCAAAAGATGTAGAGAACAATCTTCAGAGTAGGTGTAGACCCTGAGCACTCTTAACTAACTTGTCTGCTACCCCATAGGACATGCACCATCATCAGTTGTCATTTGTTGGATTATGGCAATCACCTCATCTCTGCTCCTTTTCTTGCCCCACAATCTATTCCTCACAGAGAACCAAATGAACCTTTCAAGGGATAAGTCAGACCATGTCACTCCTCCACTCCAAACTCTCTGATGCCTCCCCTTTTAATTCAGAGTAGAACCCAAATCCTTCCCAAGGTCTATGAAGTCCTACAGTCTAGCCCCCACCCCCCACCAAAGCTCTCTGATCTTATCTCCCACGCATCAATCACCCCTTTCTCTCTTTGACCACACAGACACAGCATTCTGGCCATTCCTCAAACACTGGTTATTCTCCCTTTCTAGATGGGTTGCACTGCCTTGTTGCTCTGCCTGAAACAACATCCCCTAGATATCCTCACTTTTGAGTTTTTTGTCAAATGTCATTTTCTGCATGAGGTCTCCCTAAGCATCTAAGATAATACAATGGCCCTTTTCTCCCTTGGCTTTCCTGATCCTTCTTAGCCAATTTTCCTTCCTCTTGTTATTATTCCATAGCTAATATCTAACATACTGCATAACAAATGTATTTATTGAGCACATTTTTAATTCATCTCTGTCTTCTGCTAGAATATTACTTCAAAGAGCAGAAATCTTTGCCCATTTTATTCACTGATGTATCCCAAGATCTGAAAAGTGCCAATGTCATTATAGTGCTCAGCAACTATTTTGAATTCCTATATCACACATTATTGACACAAAACTTAACATGTTGAACTGAAGTAAAGAGCAAAATGCCACTCTTCATCTGTTTCACTTCTGACAATGGTAGGTACCCATGAAGGACTAGAAGGGGGCTCTATTTCTTATCACCAAAACGTTATTGCAACAATTCACACCTATATTATGGTGTGAATATTTTTATAGAAAAAACTTTTAATTTACATGTCCAGAACACAGTATCTTTCCAAATTAACAAGATTTGTTTTATACTTCTGAAAAGAATAAATACTCAAATTTTATGACAATGCACTGACACATCACTTCATCCTCACTGTTTTATAAGATTTGATTTTTCAACCTTGTCATGCATCATTCAAAACTTTTCCTCAGCCAAAGCAAACTGTTGCATCATACTATTCTGTGTACTTCTGTACCTCGGAATCTTCCATGCAGTCCCATCCCATGACATGTGAAGGCATGTAACAGAATTAAGGTGTCAGAATTTTGCCTTTTGATTATCTATGTTTGAAACAAACAAACGAACAAACACATAATCATAGTAGAAAGCCCTCTCCAAACCCACTTTTTCATATTGCAAGGGAAAAATCTCCAGGAGACTTATTACATTTAGAAGACTAATTCATATGGAAATGCTATTTATTATTTCAAGGAAAGGATTTGCATCTCCCCAGATTATAAATCCCTGGAAGTTGTATACACACTTAAGATAGATCCTCTCTCCCTACTGAGCGTCGTTCACTGCAGTGGTGTGTGCCCAGTGGGCAAAGGGAAAAGTGTTGATGATGGGAACATCATAAAGTAAATTATATTGCCTTCAAGGCATTATCTACAGTAACTGCACATTCTATTCTTATTAGTGCATTATATCTTGATAAAGAATTTGTCTCAATAAGCCTGTAGCACTGACTTACTTGAATTGATTATATATATCACAGTTTAAATAGCTTTCATCTGACCCATTTTAAATTCATTGCTTTATAATTTCTTTATGAGACAGGATAAGTAGGAGTAGGCAAGAGAATTCTGTTCTATTACATTCTGATTTTTTACATGTTGAAGAGTATTTTCCATGTGCCAAAATCAGTTAGGTCTATTTTTCACAATGAAGGAAAGTATAAAGAAAAAAGTTCAAAATAAATTTATTTACTTAATTCTATAACTAATTCACACTTTTGTCCACAAAAACTGTAATTACTAATCAAGAATTCAATTGAAAAAAGTTAATGATGCTTTGAAAAGCCTTTTGTAATTGCTTTTATACCTTCTTTAAGAATATCTGCTTCATTATATCTGCTGCTGATTGTCTCCTCTTTATCCAAAGTAAATATCATAAATCTTTCTAATTTCATTTATAAATCCATCCTATATTTTTTACATCTTTGTTAATCTGTCCTTAGGTTGTCTTTTAAGATGTATGTGGGTTGGGGAGCCTGGGTGGCTCAGTGGGTTAAGCCGCTGCCTTCGGCTCAGGTCATGATCTCAGAGTCCTGGGATCGAGCCCCGCATCAGGCTCTCTGCTCAGCAGGGAGCCTGCTTCCTCCTCTCTCTCTGCCTGCCTCTCTGCCTGCTTGTGATCTGGCTGTCAAATAAATAAATAAAATCTTTAAAAAAAAAAAAAAGATGTATGTGGGTTAATCCTAGCTGTTACACACTCAGCATGCCTTTCCCCTAATGGGCCCCTGAGAGGCCTCCCTAACCCCCTCTTGGTTTTCCAAAGGGACTGATAGATGAGTGAATAAACTTTAAAAATAACAAAACTTCTTGATCCTGCTTTTTTTTTTAAATAGATGGAAGTTTGTACTTTTTTTTTTAATTTTTATTTATTTATTTGACAGAGAGAGATTACAGTAGACAGAGAGGCAGGCAGAGAGAGAGAGAGAGAGAGGGAAGCAGGCTCCCTGATGAGCAGACAGCCCGATGCCGGACTCGATCCCAGGACCCCGAGATCATGACCTGAGCCGAAGGCAGCAGCTTAACCCACTGAGCCACCCAGGCGCCCCTTGATCCTGCTTTTATTTGCTTTCGGTTCTTAGAATAACTTAGCTCTTCAGTGTATCAATCATAAAGTTTTATGTAAGCCCATGCCGTGGAGGGTTATTGGTTAACTCAGAAACAATTGCCATGCTTTGACCTTGGGGTGAATCGTGTTTTATTTCTAATTAAATAAGCCTAAGTGTATTTCTAACGAATGTTATTTGCTTAGCTGTCTGTTCTCAGTTCTTATCCTATTGTTTATTTCTTGACAGGAATTATTCCTTTTTTTTTTTTTTAACATGACTTATTCTGTAATATATACATACATTTTCTGAATTCAACTTATTTCCCAGAAAATGTGTGAGATGAGCAAAATGACTGTTGGGAATGTATCTCTGTCCTCTGGCTCTCTGGCAGCTCACACCATGCCCTATGCCTCCACAGATTCAAACACTGACAAAATTGCTTGGGTACTTCTATATTTTGCTTTTTAATTTTAAGTCAGAGTATATCAAAATATATCACTTAGTTTTTTTGAAAACTAAAACTTCTCCACTCACTTTTCTCTTGATTATTTTTCTTTTATTTTTTTTCTTTTGATTGCTTTTCTTCATATGATTACTTGGAAATCTTTCCAGAAAAATAATAATACATCTAGAACTTTAGATAGCAATTATATTTCTAAAAATGAAATGAACAGTAGAAAAATATTTTGACTTTTGCAGTTTATTTTCCTTTTTCAATTAAAAACATAGATTAAATATGTTTTTAGGAATGGCTTATTTATAGTCATATATTGTCCTTTCTCTCTGAGAAATTTAAAACAAGAGAGCAATCATATTTTTAACATATTCATAGAATTGTTATATTTCATTTTGTAGAATTTTCCAACTCAAGCATTTTCTGTATTAATCAGCTCGTCACAAAACAGCCTTTGATTGAGATGATTGGCATTGATTTCAATCTCATTAACACTGCTGTCAAATTAACTTTTACTTTATACTGCTTCTGACATTAGAGTCACATTTTAAATCGATTTTATGTTTAAATGTGCATTAATATCATTCCTCTTTATTAAATGACGAGATTTCTATTGTGACATTGAGGCTCACACTCAAAAAAGTAAAGTGAGTCTTTTCTGCTTGTTTGCACAAGGACCGCCTCTGTGTCTATTACATTGGATGCTCACCTTCAATTCTTCAAGTCCCACTCACGCCCCAGTCTGGCACCTGTCCCTGTGTTTCTCCTGTGGCTTCCATTAAAGTTTCACTACCAAAGTGAGCACTTCAAATGGCCCAGCCACGTTGTACATAAGACTGTGAGGATGTCTAGTCGCCCCCAGAACTCCATGTATTATTCGGACCTCCCTCTAACTCAATATTTTTTACCCTTGTTATTTCATTATACATGATCTCCTTCTCATGGAGACCAGAACAACTTTTTAACTATTCAAGGCAACTATGTAATACTTACTTAGAATCATTCCATCATTAAAATTTTAGTCAAGTTTAGAAAATGAACCAGCAATTGGACAAAGTTATGTCGGATTGGGGGGCCTCACTCCTGTGCTAACCAGGACTTATCTAAGAGTATTCCTTCAGGAGTTGCCATGATTTCTGAATGTTCACTTCTGAGCTCACATGAGTCTAAGAGATGGCAGATTTTTCAAAGGAGATTCCTAGTGAGAGAGTGAAGTATCACCCGAGACAGTTCTATGTCACTGTGAAGTGAACATTTACAAATAAAGACTGTGCTTTAAGTCTATTGAAAGAGCCAAATGAATACCATTGTAAGTGCTTATTGATAATAACTCATTTTTGGGTCTCTATGAAAATGATCACTTCTTAGATTCAAAGAAGAACCTGGTGCTTTGCTCCTGTAAGGACCTACTTACCTGACTGAGATTAATGTTTATTTCTGAACTATTTCTTAGAATTTATATTGTCTTCTACTGCAATCAGTTTTAATACCAGTGATTTTTTTCTTATATTAAATCTCTCTAGAGTATCTAAATTAGATGGCCCAAAGAACAGAGACAAGAATGTATTATGCTGTCACAGTACCTGCTATTGGCATGCATAATGACAATTACTAGCAACTGTTATCTTTTATAGTAACTAAAAACATCCTCAATTTTTAATATCCATTTTATTGTGCCTATCATTCAAATGTTATGTATTTGGAATGAATTAATAGACTTAAAGAAGACCTCTCTATCTTTCCAGAGATAAGAAAACAGAAACTCAATTCAAAACTGAGATATACATAACTAACTTAGAAAATAAACATTTTCTTCTATGAGGAGATATTGTCACTTCTTGTTACCAATGAGTAGCACGTCATGAAAAGACTCCTATATGAATGCGATTATGTTTTGTCATACATATTTATAAAACATTTATTATATGCCTGGTACTGTCCCACTCTGGAAAACAAAACTTTCTAAAAAATTGGTTATGAAGTGGAAACTGGTATCAATAAATAATCACATACTCTTAAAAGAATCACATACTCTTTTAAACAAATGTATAATTAAATACAAAAGGAAGGAAGGGAAGGAAAGAGAAGGGAAGAAAATCTGGACTGTCCAAAGTGGATACAGTGCAGGAATTCAAAAGGAAGCAAACTTTAATTGATTTTCTGAAAGAGCCCCACAGATAAAGTTGAAGAAACATACATTTAAAAAAATTAACTGAAATCATAGAATCCACACGAAAAACAGGCCTTAGTGATTGAGACAACATAAAAAGCAAGCTTGTTAACAATATTAAACTTACATGACTATATCGCTAAATAATCCCAAATTTGGTTTGTAATTTTCAAATTGTAAAATATGAGAAAATATGAAAGTTCTAGAAATAAAAGTTATTAATTGAAATTAGAAGTCCCCTGAGTGTATCAATAGATTAGACACAGCTAAAGAGAGAAACAGTAAGCTGAAAGACAAATCTCAGTGAAATTATTGAATTTGCAGCACAAGGAAACAAACAGATAAAAAAGAGGAATGTTGAAGAAATGGAAGAGAGAACCGGAAATTACATGTTCACTTAATTGAGACTGCAGGAATAACTTAAAGGGGGGGGCAATATTAAAAGAAATATTAGATGAAATATTCCTGAAGTGATTAAAAGCAACAAGTCCCATTTTTGAAGGAAACATAAACATGAAAAGCTTAAGATGTAAAGTGTTAAAATGTGATATTTAAAACTCAGGAGGGAGATGTCAGATTCAAAGCATTTGAAGGCTTTATTGTTTGGATGAAAGTAAATATCATTTATACTTTAGATTAAACGTGCATGCAAAAATTCCTTGAAAAACTCACTAAAGGAAAAATCAATTGTGATTTTTCTAAATTTGTTAAAGGAAAAAAATAATTTGTAAAATGCCCAAACAGGATAATATAAAGGAATAAAAAATTTAAAAGATGCAGAAAAGTGGAACAAGCTGAATATACAAAAGAGAACAGTGTAGGTAATTTTGAATATATTATGATCGCAATAAATATAAATGATTGATATATGTCAATATATAACAATAACATCAATTTATGCAGTTTACAAGAGCCTTATAAGCCTATGGACAAAAAAAGTTGGGAGCAAACAATTGGCAAAACATACAGCTACCAAACACAGACCCAAAAAGGGTGGTCGAGAAGGTGAAGCTGTACACCTGGAGGGAAAAAAGCTATTAATTTTAAAAGCACTGCTAGAAACTAACAATTGAATTAATGATTCAATTCATTAGGAAGAACTTTACACATCCCAACACTGTGATTTCATAATGAGAAATATATATTTAATCTCTATCCTTCTTTTCAGGAACTGATGTCCTAAAACCTTTGGAATTTCCCAAGTGATGAGCACAATAAACAAAATATCTTTTGTTAGGTTAATGAGGTGACTTTTGGAAAATACCTAGGAATTAGGGCTGGTTGCCTAAGAAGCCCAACCATGTGATTACAGGGTTAGACCTTTCTGGGGAGGGGACAAGAGCTGGATGTTGGACCAGTCACCAATGGCCAATGCTTTAATCAATTCTTCCATAAAGCTTCAATAAAAACCCAAAAGAGACAAGCTTCAGAACGCACTTTGCTCACCCTATGTATTTCTTCATCAGACCATTGATTGATACCCTTCAAAATCCTTTGTAATAAAGTGCTACTCTAGTGAACAAATGGGTTTTCTGAGTTCTGTGAGCCACTTAACAAATTAATTGAGCTCAAGGAGGAGGTCATGGCAGTCTCTAATCTCTAGCCAGTAGATCAAAAGGACAGGTGATAAACCTGAACTTGCCATTGGCATCTGGGGTGGAAAGCAGTCTTGCAGTCTATCAATAATTGATAAATCAACCAGAAAAAAAAAAAATCACAGTTTATAAAGAAGTCAGGACAACATAGCTAATTAGCTTCACACATGTTCATACAGAAACCATTTCACCACAAATTGGAAAATACTCATTTCTTTCAATGCACATAAATACATTTCAGCACAGATAACATATACAAATTTTGATCACAGTAGGCCACATATCAAAACTTAACACATTTCAAAGGATTAGAATCAGGTAGGCAAATTTAATAAAATGTACAATGAGGTTAAAGTTTGATAATTGTTTATTAACTGAAAAACTCAGGGAGCAAAAAATATTTTAATGTATTTTTTAAAATAACTAAAACCTTAGAGGAAGTACTTTAGACTTAAGCATCTTCAGCAGAAAATAAATTCCTGAAACTGATGAGATAGGACATCCAACTTAAGAAATTAAAGAAGAGAATAAATCTTAAAACACAGAAAGTAAAATAAGAGCAACAGAAATTTGTAAAACAGAAAAAATGAAGATCAACAAAACTAGCCAGTTTTTGCAAAATATTAACAAATTGAGAAAATTTTGTCAAAACTAATTTAAAAAATGAGTGACACAAATGAACATCAGCAATCCAAGATTCACCAAACGTTAATGAGATGCAGAGAAAGTATTTGGACAAATTTCAAAGAATATGAGTAATTTTTTCTTGCAGAAAACAAGCAATAAGCAAACTCCTTAATCTGAAAATGGGGCTCTAACATTGCTTTATGTAAGCATGGTACTTACAGAGAAAAGGTAAGTAGTTCACTCTAAAGTTAAGGGGGGGAAACTCCACAGGATGTTTACTGTAGCAAATTACATTCAACATTGCAGTAGAAATTTTTTGTAAAGTAAATATATAAAATAAAAAACAAAAAACATGAGTGTAAAGATCAGAGAAGAAGAAGTGCTGCTGGGAAGTTCAGAGATGATATGACTATGTAGACAGGAGCCAAGCCACAAATGATCTTTAGACAAAAAAAAGATTTTATTAGTTTGAGTTGTGATATCAATATAGAAGTTAATTGTATTTCTATTCAATACTATTGAACTGGGAGAAAATGTTAATTAAGTTCATCAACAAATAAAAGATAATATATAAGGTACAAAAGGACAAATCTAAGTAAAGGTAGACATGATTTTACAGAGATCATTATAAGACTTTAATAAAAGAAATTGCAATTATGGACAGAAAAAAAATAGTGTAAAGATGTCAACTTACCACAAACACACTATAGAGTTAATAAAATTCCAATTTAGTAGTTTATCCCTCCCACTGGAAAAGTTTATAAGATTATCCTAAAATGTATTTAGAAAAACAAAAGACTAAGAAAAGTCATGAAAACTCTGAAAAATAACTAATCAGATGATCTTCTTCAATCAAATATCCAGACCTTAATATTCCAATAGGAATTAAGATATTAGAGTAATTAAGATTATACATATGCATGTATGCAAATAGTAAAATAGAATAATAGAATAGAACAGAGAGCCCAAAAATATGCACAAAGTCATGAGATCAAGCCCTACACCTGGCTCTTTGCTCAGCGGGGTAGGGGATGAGGTTTGGTTGAGAATTCTCTCCCTCTCCCTCTGCTTCTCCTTCAGCTCTCGTTCTCTCTAAAATAAATAAATAAATATTTTTAAATGTGTTCTTTTTAATTAGTTAATTTATTTATTCATCAGAGACAGAGGGAGACAGAGCACACAAGCAGGCAGAGCAATAGGCAGAGGAAGAAGCAGGTTCCCCACTGAGCAAGGAGCCCCACTCAGGCTCGATTCTAGGACCCTGGATTATGACCTGAGCCAAAGGCAGACGCTTGACCAACTGATCCACCTCGGTGCCCCAGTAAAATATAAATAAAAGTACTAGAAATTTAAGGCTTCTGTTTATCACATGTCATGATAGATAAGATGAAAACACACATGCACAAAGTGAGGGAAAATGTAATATAGCCAATGAAATATCAGTGTACAGAATCCCAGATATATGTTAGATTAAAAAAAAAAAGTAAGAGAATGACTCATTGGAATAAAGTAAAAACATGAATAGGCATTTCAGACATAAAACAAAACAAAACATGGATGGCAGATAAAAATATGAAATGTTGACTTCTGTCATTAGGAATCAGGAAAATGTATATAAGGTATATTAAATACATAATAATATATGATTTTTAAGAACACTATATTTCTAAAAATTAATGTCAGGCAACATCATTTGTTTTTAAGAACACAAGAAAATTAGAATAATTTTAAAATTATGTAAATATAAATAATTTAAATCACTAGAAGTTTTTGTTATCATCTAACATTGTTGAATATCTCCATTGTTTATGAACCAACAATTTCACTCATAAGAATGTGCTGGACAGAAACATGATATTCCCCCATGGAATATGTATGAAAGAACTAAAGAGGATGGAAGGAAAGAAAGAAGGAGGGAAGGAAGGAAGAAAAGATGGAAGGAAGGAAGGAAGGAAGAAGGAAGTAAAGGAAGAAGGAAGGAGGAAGTAAAGGAAGAAGGAAGGAGGAAGTAAAGGAAGAAGGAAGGGAGGAAGGAAGGAAAGAAAATGTTAGGGAATGACAACTCCATTGGCAAGAGGATAGATATTTTAATTTATGAAGCAGAACATTATAAAGCAATGAAAATAAACTGCAACAAAATTACATAAAATAATCTTAAAAATGAAATTTCCAATGAAGGGAGGTTGCAGAGAAATATATATAACAGAATGACTTTGGTCATATACATATAAATATGTATATATAAACAATGCAATTATAGGATCTTTACCCTTATGATAAAAAAGTCAAATAAAGGAGGAGGAGTCAAGATGGCGGAGAAGTAGCAGCTGAGACGACTTCAGGTAGCGGGAGATCAGCTAAATAGCTTATCTAAAGATTGCAAACACCTATAAATCCAACGGGAGATTGAAGAGAAGAAGAACAGCAATTCCAGAAACAGAAAATCAACCACTTTCTGCAAGGTAGGACTGGCGGAGGAGTGAATCCAAAGCGACGGGAAGATAGACCGCGGGGGGAGGGGCCAGCTCATGGCAGAGCAACAGAGCACAAAATCAGGACTTTTAAAAGTCTGTTCCGCTGAGGGACATCGCTCCAGAGGCTTAACCGGGCTGAAGCCCAGGCGGGGTCAACGCGGCCTCAGGTCCCACAGGGTCGCAGAAGGATCGGGGGTGTCTGAGTGTCGCAGAGCTTACCGGTATTAGAACGGGGAAGCCGGCTACAGAGACAGAGCCAAGGAGTGATTCTCAGCTCGGGGTTGCCTTGAACTGGTCACAGGCTCGGTCAGCTCGGAGCGCGGCCAGAGGCCAGGGTGACGGGAGTCATTGGGCGCTGTTCTCTGGGGGCGCACTGAGGATTGGGGCCCTGGGCTCTCGCTCCTCCGGGCCGGAGACCGGGAGGCCGCCATCTTCATTCCCGTCCTCCGGAACTCTACAGAAAGCGCTCAGGGAACAAAAGCTCCCGAAAGCAAACCGGAGCGGATTGCTCAGCGTGGCCCCAGGTAAGGGCTGTGCAACTCCGCCTGGGGCAAAGACACTTGAGAATCACTACAACAGGCCCCTCCCCCAGAAGATCAACGAGAAACCCAGCCAGGACCAAGTTCACCTACCAAGGAGTGCAGTTTCAATACCAAGGAGAGCGGCAGAATTCCAGAGGAGGAGAAAGCAAAGCATGGAACTCATGGCTTTCTCCCCATGATTCTTTAGCCTTGCAGTTAATTTAATTTTTTTTTCTCTTCTTCTGCTAAATTTTTTTAACTTTTACCGTTTTCTTTTTTTAACTTTTTTTAAATAGTTTATCTAATATATATATATATTTTTTTTCCTTTTTATATTTTTTATCGGCTTTCTTTTTTTAATAGTTTCTTTTTTTTCTCTCTCTCTCTTTTTTTTTTTTCTTCTGAACCCCTTTTTATCCCCTTTCTCCCCCCTCACAATTCAGGATCTCTTCTGATTTGGCTAAAGCATATTTTCCTGGGGTTGTTGCCACCCTTTTAGTATTCTACTTGCTCCTTCATATACTCTTATCTGGACAAAATGACAAGGCGGAAAAATTCACAACAAAAAAAAGAACAAGAAGCAGTACCAAAGGCTAGGGACCTAATCAATACAGACATTGGTAATATGTCAGATATAGAGTTCAGAATGATGATTCTCAAGGTTCTAGCTGGGCTTGAAAAAGGCATGGAAGATATTAAAGCAAACCCTCTCGGGAGATATAAAAGCCCTTTCTGGAGAAATAAAAGAACTAAATTCTAACCAAGTTGAAATAAAAAAAGCTATTAATGAGGTGCAATCAAAAATGGAGGCTCTCACTGCTAAGATAAATGAGGCAGAAGAAAGAATTAGCGATATAGAAGACCAAATGACAGAGAATAAAGAAGCTGAGCAAAAGAGGGACAAACAGCTACTGGACCACGAGGGGAGAATTCGAGAGATAAGTGACACCATAAGATGAAACAACATTAGAATAATTGAGATTCCAGAAGAAGAGGAAACGGAGAGGGGAGCAGAAGGTATATTGAGAGAATTATTGGAGAGAATTTCCCCAATATGGCAAAGGGAACAAGCATCAAAATCCAGGAGGTTCAGAGAACCCCCCTCAAAATCAATAAGAATAGATCCACACCCCGTCACGTAATAGTAAAATTTACAAGTCTTAGTGACAAAGAAAAGATCCTGAAAGCAGCCCGGGAAAAGAAGTCTGTAACGTACAATGGTAAAAATATTAGATTGGCAGCAGACTTATCCACAGAGACCTGGCAGGCCAGAAAGAGCTGGCATGATATATTCAGAGTACTAAATGAGAAAAACATGCAGCCAAGAATACTATATCCAGCTAGGCTATCATTGAAAATAGAAGGTGAGATTAAAAGCTTCCAGGACAGGGGCACCTGGGTGGCTCAGTGGTTTAAAGCCTCTGCCTTCGGCTGAGGTCATGATCTCAGGGTCCTGGGATCGAGCCCCGCATCGGGCTCTCTGCTCAGTGGAGAGCCTGCTTCCTCCTCTCTCTCTCTCTGCCTGCCTCTCTGCCTACATGTGATCTCTGTCTGTCAAATAAATAAATAAAATCTTTAAAAAAAAAGTAAAAAATTAAAAAATAAAAGCTTCCAGGACAAACAAAAACTGAAAGAATTTGCAAATACCAAACCAGCTCTACAGGAAACATTGAAAGGGGTCCTCTAAGCAAAGAGAGACCCTAAAAGTAGTAGATCAGAAAGAAACAGAGACAATATACAATAACATTCACCTTACAGGCAATACAATGGCACTAAAGTCATATCTCTCAATACTTACCCTGAATGTTAATGGGCTAAATGCCCCAATCAAAAGACACAGGGTATCAGAATGGATCAAAAACAAAACCCATCTATATGTTGCCTACAAGAAACTCATCTTAAACCCGAAGACACCTCCAGATTTAAAGTGAGGGGGTGGAAAAGAATTTACCATGCTAATGGACATCAGAAGAAAGCAGGAGTGGCAATCCTTATAGCAGATCAATTAGATTTTAAGCCAAAGACTATAATAAGAGATGAGGAAGGACACTATATCATACTCAAAGGAACTGTCCAACAAGAAGATCTAACAATTTTAAATATCTATGCCCCTAACGTGGGAGCAGCCAACTATATAAACCAATTAATAACAAAATCAAAGAAACACATTTACAAGAATACAATAATAGTAGGGGATTTTAACACTCCCCTCACTGAAATGGACAGATCATCCAAGCAAAAGATCAACAAGGAAATCAAGGCCTTAAAAGACACACTGGACCAGATGGACATCACAGATATATTCAGAACATTTCATCCCAAAGCAACAGAATACACATTCTTCTCTAGTGCACATGGAACATTCTCCAGAATAGATCACATTCTTGGTCCTAAATCAAGTCTCAACCGGTATCAAAAGATTGGGATCATTCCCTGCATATTTTCAGACCACAATGCTCTAAAGCTAGAACTCAATCACAAGAGGAAATTTGGAAAGAACCCAAATACATGGAGACTAAACAGCATCCTTCTAAAGAATGAATGGGTCAACCAGGAAATTAAAGAAGAGTTGAAAAAATTTATGGAAACAAATGATAATGAAAACACAATGGTTCAGAATCTGTGGGACACGACAAAGGCAGTCCTGAGAGGAAAATATATAGCGGTACAAGCCTTTCTCAAGAAACAAGAAAGGTCTCAGGTACACAACCTAACCCTACACCTAAAGGAGCTGGAGAAAGAACAAGAAAGAAACCATAAACCCAGCAGGAGAAGAGAAATCATAAAGATCAGAGCGGAAATCAATGAAATAGAAACCAAAAAAACAATAGAACAAATCAATGAAACTAGGAGCTGGTTCTTTGAAAGAATTAATAAGATTGATAAACCCCTGGCCAGACTTATCCAAAAGAAAAGAGAAAGGACCCAAATAAATAAAATCATGAATGAAAGAGGAGAGATCACAACGAACACCAAAGAAATACAGACAATTATAAGAACATACTATGAGCAACTCTACGCCAACAAATTTGACAATCTGGAAGAAATGGATGCATTCCTAGAGACATATAAACTACCACAACTGAACCAGGAAGAAATAGAAAGCCTGAACAGACCCATAACCAGTAAGGAGATTGAAACAGTCATCAAAAATCTCCAAACAAACAAAAGCCCAGGGCCAGACGGCTTCCAGGGGGAATTCTACCAAACATTTAAAGAAGAACTAATTCCTATTCTCCTGAAACTGTTCCAAACAATAGAAATAGAAGGAAAACTTCCAAACTCATTTTATGAGGCCAGCATCACCTTGATCCCAAAACCAGACAAGGATCCCAACAAAAAAGAGAACTACAGACCAATATCCTTGATGAACACAGATGCAAAAATTCTCGCCAAAATACTAGCCAATAGGATTCAACAGTACATTAAAAGGATTATTCACCACGACCAAGTGGGATTTATTCCAGGGCTGCAAGGTTGGTTCAACATCCGCAAATCAATCAATGTGATACAACACATTAATAAAAGAAAGAACAAGAACCATATGATACTCTCCATAGATGCTGAAAAAGCATTTGACAAAGTACAGCATCCCTTCCTGATCAAAACTCTTCAAAGTGTAGGGATAGAGGGCACATACCTCAATATTATCAAAGCCATCTATGAAAAACCCACCGCAAATATCATTCTCAATGGAGAAAAAATGAAAGCTTTTCCGCTAAGGTCAGGAACACGACAGGGATGTCCGTTATCCCCACTGCTATTAACATAGTACTAGAAGTCCTAGCCTCAGCAATCAGACAACAAAAGGAAATTAAAGGCATCCAAATCGGCAAAGAAGAAGTCAAACTATCACTCTTTGCAGATGATATGATACTATATGTGGAAAACCCAAAAGACTCCACTCCAAAACTGCTAGAACTTATACAGGAATTCAGTCAAGTGTCAGGATATAAAATCAATGCACAGAAATCAGTGGCATTTCTCTACACCAACAACAAGACAGAAGAAAGAGAAATTAAGGAGTCCATCCCATTTACAATTGCACCCAAAACTATAAGATAGCTAGAATAAACCTAACCAAAGAGACTAAGAATCTATACTCAGAAAACTATAAAGTACTCATGAAAGAAATTGAGGAAGACACAAAGAAATGGAAAAATGTTCCATGCTCCTGGATTGGAAGAATAAATATTGTGAAAATGTCTATGCTACCTAAAGCAATCTACACATTTAATGCAATTCCTATCAAAGTACCATCCATTTTTTTCAAAGAAATGGAACAAATAATCCTAAAATTCATATGGAACCAGAAAAGACCTCGAATAGCCAAAGGAATATTGAAAAAGAAAGCCAAAGTTGGTGGCATCACAATTCCGGACTTCAAGCTCTATTACAAAGCTGTCATCATCAAGACAGCATGGTACTGGCACAAAAACAGACACATAGATCAATGGAACAGAATAGAGAGCCCAGAAATAGACCCTCAACTCTATGGTCAACTCATCTTCAACAAAGCAGGAAAGAATGTCCAATGGAAAAAAGACAGCCTCTTCAATAAATGGTGTTGGGAAAATTGGACAGCCACATGCAGAAAAATTAAATTGGATCATTTCCTTACACCACACACGAAAATAGACTCAAAATGGATGAAGGATCTCAATGTGAGAAAGGTATCCATCAAAATCCTTGAGGAGAACACAGGCAGCAACCTCTTCGACCTCAGCCCCAGCAACATCTTCCTAGGAACATCACCAAAGGCAAGGGAAGCAAGGGCAAAAATGAACTTTTGGGATTTTATCAAGATCAAAAGCTTTTGCACAGCAAAGGAAACAGTTCACAAAACCAAAAGACAACTGACAGAATGGGAGAAGATATTTGCAAATGACATATCAGATAAAGGGCTAGTGTCCAAAATCTATAAAGAACTTAGCAAACTCAACACCCAAAGAACAAATAATCCAATCAAGAAATGGGCAGAGGACATGAACAGACATTTCTGCAAAGAAGACATCCAGATGGCCAACAGACACATGAAAAAGTGCTCCATATCACTCGGCATCGGGGAAATACAAATCAAAACCACCATGAGATATCACCTCACACCAGTCAGAATGGCTAAAACGAACAAGTCAGGAAATAACAGATGCTGGCGAGGATGCGGAGAAAGGGGAACCCTCCTACACTGTTGGTGGGAATGCAAGCTGGTGCAACCACTCTGGAGAACAGCATGGAGGTTCCTCAAAATGTTGAAAATAGAACTACCCTATGACCCAGCAATTGCACTGCTGGGTATTTACCCTAAAGATACAAACGTAGTGATCCGAAGGGGCATGTGCACCCGAATGTTTATAGCAGCAATGTCTACAATAGCCAAACTATGGAAAGAACCTAGATGTCCATCAACAGACGAATGGATAAAGAAGAGGTGGTATATATACACAATGGAATACTATGCAGCCATCAAAAGAAATGAAATCTTGCCATTTGCGACGACGTGGATGGAACTAGAGGGTATCATGCTTAGCGAAATAAGTCAATCGGAGAAAGACAACTATCATATGATCTCCCTGATGTGAGGGAGAGGAGATGCAACATGGGGGGTTAAGTGAGTAGGAGAAGAATAAATGTAACAAGATGGGATTGGGAGGGAGACAAACTATAAGAGACTCTTAATCTCACAAAACAAACTGAGGGTTGATGGGGGGAGGGGGGTTGGGAGAGGGGGGGGTGGGGTTATGGATATTGGGGAGGGTATGTGCTATGGTGAGTGCTGTGAAGTGTGTAAACCTGGCGATTCGCAGACCTGTACCCCTGGGGATAAAAATATATGTTTATAAAAAATAAAATTAAAAATCAACTCAAAAAAATAAAAAAGTCAAATAAAGCAAGGACATTCCTAGCATAAAGTTCAGCGTGGTGATGAATCTTCATGTAGGAGGCCTGGCATTCCCCATGATAAGTCAGGTGGTGAGTCCCCAGTAGTCATGTCGAATTATCTCTCAAATTGGGCAAACATATTTAATATGCTTTTGTTTGTTACTTGTCCTGTATCCAAAAAGCAAAGGTTGGAAGTGGGGAGAGAAAAGATCATTCCAATCACAAAGAACGACTTATTTAAAGCTCCATCAGTGATGACTTCATAGTACCTGACAAGATGAATGATGAATGAATATCATGGCAGAGTCGAAAAAGGAGGAGAAAATGACCCTAGATAAGAGTTGGAACCTAGGGGGTTGGGAGAGGCCTGAAATGTGACATTTGATGACCATGCTGCACATTTTCATCTCGATCCAAGAGTAACTGTGACATGGGATTTTCCTCTTGAATACACAGCCCTGGGTCTGTATGGGGAAAGACAGAAAGAAAACAAGGTGGTAGCTCATGAAGTGTGCAGAGTAGACGAGAGATGGTCAAAACGATGGACATGGAGACCAGTAACATATCTGAGAGGTATTTAGAAATAGGAAAATCAAAACCCTGCACTAAAAAGGCTGGAAACAACAACATTCTCTTTGTAATGAGAACACTGCTGCTTCACTTCTATCTACCACTCCCCATAAAAGGAGTCAGGAGTTCCAAAGGAAATGTCTGATTAAAAGTCTGGGGAAGAGCAAACACTAGTCTGTGATAGCTCCTCATGCCAGAAATCAGAGAAAAGGCTCAAAATTTAAAGAGGCAAATCAAAAGAAAGAAACCTGCTGATCTAGGTGAGACAGAGTAGCTTGCAGCACACCAAAGGTCCTAACGGGAATGAGAAGAAATACAAATAAAACACACAAAAGTCACCTTTTAAGAACATCAGAGGGCTGTTGAGGTAGAGAGCACAAGAGGAACTGCAAATGCAGATACGTGATACTCTCGAAGAATCCTTGGAGTGAACTGCCCTTTACCGCCTTCAGCCAACTGGTCAAATCGAGCATCACACATAGCGGGAAATCTACTAGCAGTCCCTGATGGAATGCAGTAAAGTCATGCATAAAATCACCCCTGAATCCCCCAATACTTTCATGAAATATAGTCACGCCTCCAGACTTCTTTCCAGTTTGTAGGAAAAGCAGGCATGAACCGTGGAATTAAACATCAAGAGAATCAAACAAAGAGTGAGAGAGAGTCTATAAGAAAACTAACCTTTCATGAGCCTTTAAAAAGTCAGTGTCCTAAGCAAGGTGTGGGCCCCTCCCTTCAAGGCTAAAAGAGAGGAAAGAGTCCAAAGCTCGCAAAGATTAAAACTAGATTAAATCTTGATTTGAATTTGAAAGAGAACAAATATTCTCACAGCAATTAGGTAAATTCAAATGAGAACTCAATACTAAACGACATTAAACTTTTTATGTTTTTTTAATTTTGATAAATGGACTACTATTGGTGGATATTCTAAATATTCAAAAATCTAAGTATCCATAGCATGATACAGTATAAGGGATAAAATGGGGAGGGATGAAAATCTTCTTTTTCAAGAAAACTACTATTTAATTAATGTAGAACTGATGGAGAAAACCATGCTTTTTGCAACTCTGCAGGTAATAATTTCTTCAGGAAATTATTGTTATAGGGAGGTCATTGCCCTCATTCTCCAATAGATGAATGCCAGTGCCTTTGGATAGGATGTGGGGTGGCCTCTGCTTTGTACATATATATCACCATGTGTGTGGGGGTGTGTGCAGGGGTGAGACAAAGAGGGAAGACAAATATGGCTGATTACGGCAATTTTCTTTTATTTGTATGGTAGTATTCTTTTTGACATTTCTTTAAGTTTAAAATTTCTGTCCTTGGAAAATTGAGACTGAGGCAGCCTATGCTACTTGTCAAAATTTAAAAGTAAAACTAACAAGCAAAAACACAATTGTCATCCATAGTATGGAGATGCTATAAAACCAGGCTGACTACAAGTTATTGATAATGCCGTGTGTTAACATCCAGCAGAGATCTCTGGTCCAAGAAGAAAATGCGCAGATTAGATAGATGGACAGTTAGCTAGCTAGATGATAGATGATAGACAGATGGATAGATAGATGATGGATGATAGAACGATAGAGAGATGATAGATAGGGAATCAATGATAGAAGATAAATAGATAAGTGGATACTTTTAAATATGTAAACTCACAACACATTGAAAGAATTAAAAAAGGAAACTTTTTTTAAAAAAGGAAACTTTTTTATTTACTTCAGCATTTTGTATTTCCTCCTACGTATTTTAACAATCATCCTAAAACAATTATTCTGTGAACCTCGTATATTAATCAAATATCAAGGATTAACCATATTTTAATGAAATTGACATATCTCATTCTAGGTTAACCTATGAAAAAAGTATTTACAGCGCATATCTTTCAGCAATAAATATTAATTTCAATCCTAAACTCTGAATTTATAGGCTGGGAGTGGCAGGGTGATGATTTTTCCTAGACTTGCGGGGTTAATAAATGAGTTGATAGTTTTGCCCTGAGAAGTGCGTGAGTTTAGATAGCTCATTTTTACAATTTCAAGGGAGTGTAGAAATCACTGGATATCTTGGGGAGCATTAATAAAATGTGGTGACAACAGCTTTTAATACTGGAATCACTCTCACAGCAGGCCTGCCTTGTGCACAGTGAGTAATGAGGGGATATCAAGGAGATGAGGCTTAACACAGCTGAAGGAAGGGCAGAGTTCCTGTCACTTCTGCGCATGCCTAGAAAACTCTGAACGAGCACGCAGGCGCAGTTTTCAAAATGCTGCAGGTAAGTATGGCAAATGTTAAGTGCTGTTTTAAGCAAAGGTGAGATCAATTCTGATTTTTTTTTTTTTTTGGTTTTCCATATGAATCAGGACACATAGAAGCTAAGCCTCTCCCAGCAAGATTGTTTTGAAGCAGAAACAGCTTTACATTTTTCCACATTCCTGGATCTAGTGGTCCTCTTTCCTTCCCATTTCATGTTCCATGTAAAAGAAAGTTTTAAAACGCTTCCACTTCCTTGGACACTTAAAATTTATATTTCATTTAATTTATATTTATTTATTTATCTTACCTTATTTAATTAATTCAATTATATTTATATATTTATATTAAATTATGTTACATTTAATATTAATGCCATCACACTATTCAAACTGAGTACATAAATCTGAGAAATTTTCATTAATAAAATCTATCTTGAATGAATCAGAAATGAATTTAGTGGGGCGCCTGGGTGGCTCAGTGAGTTAAGCCGCTGCCTTCGGCTCAGGTCATGATCCCAGGTCCTGGGTTCGAGCCCCACATCGGGCTTTCTGCTCAGCAGGGAGCCTGCTTCCTCCTCTCTCTCTGCCTGCCTCTCTGCCTACTTGTGATTTCTCTCTGTCAAATAAATAAATAAAATCTTTAAAAAAAATGAATTTAGTAATTTCTGTAACATTTTGTCAAATAATTCAAGAAGATATTCAGGAAATACTTAATTTCATAGCAACTTTATTAAATGAGGTTAGCTATCTAATTACTGCAATTTACAGAAATAACGTCCTCATTTTAAATTATATTTAATGGTAAGTTCACCTGGTGCCCAAAAAGCAAACATAATGTAGTATCAACAGTTCTGTATCCCTTTTCAGGAATGTGATGTCCTGGCTACAGCCCAGGCATTAGATTTCTCTTTCTTTCTTTTCTTCCTTTCCTTTTCTTTTCTTTCTCTCTTCCTTCCTTCCTTCCTTCCTTTTCTTTTCTTTTTTTTTCTTCCTTTCCTTTTTCTTTTTCCTTTTCTTTTCTTTTCTCTTTTCTTTTCTTCTTTTCTTTCTTTTTTTCCCCAGGCATTAGATTCCTGTGTGACTTGCCCATAGTTGTATACTGGTTTGTTGCTGTTTCCTTATTTCTGTGTGTGTGTGTGTGTGTGTGTGTGTGTGTGCGAAGTTTCTCTGACCCCTAAGAAATGTGGATCAACCAGAACTAAGTTTCTAGTAATTTCCTAGAATTCTTGCATCTCTCTGATTCCACATTCGACTGGGCTCTTTCACCTGCACAAAATCCTAAATTTGTAACTTGATCTTCACGACATTTTTTAGGAAATCCAAACACACGCAGCATTTCTTAGAGGAACAGCTTTCCTGAGAGGCAGCAAGAGGACTCGCCAAGTAAGAGCACGAGGTTTCTCTCCTTCCTGCCCTGCTCTCTCTCATTCGGGCTCTGTGTCCTCCCACACTGGCTCTCCTGGTACCTGATTCTCACACCACTGAGAGGCCCCTGAGCAATGGACTCCAGCCGCAGACTCCGACCCCTTCTCCTGAGAACAGCACTGCTGACAGGCTGCTCCCCCTTCTTGACTCTGCTGGGATTCTTGTGAAGAATTTCCTCCATATTCTTACTTCAAAATAAATTTTTTTAATCACTTCATGTGGATTTGCCTTAAGAATGAACACTAAAACAGCTTTATAAAACGATCATTTACTTTTTTGCTGTTGTTTTCTGATTCCATGTACTTTTTGATGAAGAGTAATTCAGAGTCATCATTCCATTTGGTCTGTAACACAGACTGGAGAACTGAGCCCAGTAGTGTATGCTGGTTGGCATTCCTTTTCTGACACTAACCCCATGAATTTATGGACAGTCCTGTCTGTGGCTTAGGTTTTTCTTCTACAAAATGTGGATGATAGAATAATATTTCCTAGGGCAGCTCTAAGGTTTAAGTTAGTTACAGTATCAAAAGCCCTTCATGAGAAACCTGGAGCCTATCAAGCATTATGGAAATGGTAACTCAAGTTGAGTCATTAACTAGTCCTCAGATACCTTAAACTTTGTGGTTGATGACGTTAGTGAATATGGTGTGTTTCTGAAGTGCTGACCCATCCCTCAGCCCCTCAGAGTTGTGCATGATTTTATGCATTGGTAAGGTTTTTGGCTTTCTCTTTCCAGGAAAATTAAGAAATAAATGCCTTCCATTTTTTTCCTTTCCTTTTTTTTTTTTTTTTTTCTGTATTCCCCTGTATCTCAGACCATGTTATACATAGAAATCATGGAAGATAGTGAGTGAATGAGACTAGGTCTATTCCTGCCATTCCCATAATTTTATTTCTTCTAATATCTCATTTATATCTGAAGTCTAGATATCGTCTATAAAATCTAGGTTCCTACATACTACTATTTCACGGTTCTAACTATCTTAAAGACAACTTGAATTCAACATTGGCTACATTCAATTCTTCCCCATTTCAGTGGCCTCTAACGTTACCAATTTACCTCCTTAAAGGAAAGAGGGAATCCTCTAGAATATGACCCTTTTCCTTTACCTCACATCAAGCTCAGCACCAAGTTTCATTGTTGTTTCTGCTAATAATTCTTTTATGAAAATTTTCATGAAAACTTGCAGTGAGAGGGGTTACAGGATAGTAATGATCTGGAATTTTAATTGTTAAACAAATAATCTATGTTTATATTAATGTTTAACATTGCATAAAAATTATGTGGCTTTAAAATTTATTTTGCAAAAATATAGTGCTATATGTTCCCCGTATATCATTAAATATTATTTTTAAACACTTCCCTTGCAGTTGTACATGTAATTTATATTTATTGTAAAATTTTGATTAGTACCATAAAGTAAACTTTAAAGAATAAGTTTATAATTACCAATTGGTCCAAAGATAATTGTTCTTAAAATCTTGATATATATTTTCCAATTTTACAAATGCACATATATTGACATATATGTAACTTTCTATATAAACCTACCTATATGCAAAATTGTGACACTGGAGGTGACCCCACCAGAATTGTGATCCTCACAGAGGTTTGACCCTCTGTAAGAAAATAAAAAGTCAGGTGAGGCTGCTTTATAAAGTCAAGAGACACTCGTATCATCTCTCTATGTAGTATTTCCCGGGGTTTAACAGTATTAATTTTTTTTTCCAGAGTCTGACAGTATTAATTTTTAGTAAATAGTTCCTTATCTCTTATATAAATTCCTAAAATTAGAGGTTTGGTTTATTACCTTTGTTTTCGTTCTTTCATAAAAGTGCAGAACAGATGCTTACCACTTCTACAGCAATCATTCACTGATTTAAAAATCATTATCAAGTCCCTCTCTGCGGTCTAGTGTTCACAGAAACTTTCCTTATAGCACTGTGTGCCTATGTCTTTACTCAATAGGGTTTTCCAGCAAATTCACTGTCTCATTAGTATATGGAATTCTGTATGGGACACAGTACTCTGTTAAGAATATTTGATTCCTTATTTGCAGATGGAAGGAATGTCAAACCCTTGAGGAAGTTGAGATTTGCACCTTGCCGTTCAATAGGATGGCGTTCAAACCACTCTGCTTCAGGACAGAGGGTGGGTACTCATAGGCATTTTCAATGGATAAAGATAGAGACAAAGATGCTTAAAAACAATACACTGTTCTGCATTTACATTTGGGGGCGTGAATAGCAGGCCCGACAAAGTCCCAAAGTAATCCTACCCAGTGATTCACAGAGTTCCTGCCTTTACTTGTCAGCTTTCCATTGAAAGATAAATGAATAAATGATAAATGAATAAATTGTGAAAAAAGCATCTCATCATCATTAATCATACTAAAAATAGTGACAGCCACAGGAGAAGCTGTTTTGAATAGAAGCCAGATCACAAAACTGGCACCTAACACTTAGCTTCTTAAATATTTTCTTACATTGTCAAACATAACTTTTAGAAATTAAATTTATATTCATCTAACCTTCAGAAACTTTGGTGACAGAAATAATATTGAAAAAGTCTCATTTTAAGACATCATATTTTAACAGTGAATCAATAAACTATTACAGTATTTGATCCTAAGTTTTACAAGATACATAAATATACAAATATACAACATATCTAGATATATATCCCCAAGAAGGAAAATATATGAGAGTGAGAAATTTGCACTGCAATCTGATTTAAAAAAGAAGTGTCGTAGGGAATCCGTTTCAAAACCAAAGTTATTCTGTATTTTTTAAGATGCCTCATTTTAAACCTCTGTATAAATTCTTTATTTGTTAAAATAAGGCAACCTGTTATTTTTCCTTATGCCTAATTAAGTTATCTCGAAGCAAGGGAATTTTTTCTCAAAGTCAAGCTTATGGTGCATTTTTTTTTTCAATGTCTTTTCATGCTTCCCCATCAGATGCAACTTCCAAGCTCAAGTTCAGGAAAGTAAATCTTCCCTATCCCTGGCTTACCCCTGTGTTTCATTGGCTACTGGTAAGTGATAATGACGAAAGTAAATGAAGGAAGTATTAGTCATGACAATTAGACAAGTGAAAGAGGTTAAATAGAGAAAAATACTATTTGGGATCAGAGAGATGAGCACATTTGTCTAGTTATCCCTCTGCTACTCACAGGGAGACCAGAAGAATTCCAGCAGGGAGAAACACTGGTCAGCAGACCACAGAGATGTTTCAGGTGCTGCTCCTTGATAGCTCAACCTTCACAGACCTCCTCCTTTTCTTAACAGCGTCCCCACATGGGGACATTTAGACGACATAACAGCCCCATTGTTCAAACCCAGAGATCAGATCACTAGATGATGTCCATTTCTCCTCGTTCCCACACTGGCTTCTTGTGATCTGAAAATCTGTGGCTCCAGAATGAATATAAAGACTTCGTAAAATGCCTAGGATCATGGAATATATAGAAAACAAAATAACTGCAATGAAAACTGCCAGTTAGAAAAGGTGAACAGGGGAAATCACATATTATGTTGCCATAATTTGCTGAAAAGTGGTAACAAAGAGTTGATGCCATTGTATGCAATCAAATGCTTTCTATAGTAACCAGTCTGTCCCTGGTCCTGCACATTGGGAAATAATCCCTGCCCCCTCCACACCCCCCGCCTGCCTGTACACAGAGAGTAAATGGGGGCACTTTCTTCTTCGGGAAATACACTTTGTGAGAGATTCAACCCCTGCTAGGGCAGGTTTGGAGGATAAGGAAACTTCTCTTGGAGGCTGAGCAATCACACACACTGCCTGGGCTTCTGGGGTCCCAACTGCCCCTTAAAGTGATTATCCAGCCCAGGGGACAGTGAACTTGGGCCAAAGCTATTCAGCTGCCTATTTTTCGTGTAGCCTGCTATCAACAATTTTTTTTTTTTTGCGTTTAAATTGTACTTAAAAATCAAAAGAAAAATTACAATTCATTACAATAAAATTATGCGAAGTTTACGTTTCAGCATCCATAGAAACTTTTCGTGGACCACCATAGCCTTCGTTCATCTGCTCAGTGTCTACAACTTCTTTCCCGCTCAGGTGGCAGAGATATGTTCCTTGTGACAGAGACTGAGCCCTAGAAAGATCTCAACTATTTACTGTTGAGCTCTTTACAAAAACAGCTTGCCACTCCTGACCTAGGTGCCAGTTTGCGGTCTTCTGCCATTTTAGCAGTTGCTTTTGGATTTCTGTTTATCTGCAGAACCCTCCTTTTATGCGCTAATACTGGAAAAGCCAAAAACCGTCTCCTGAAGAATGGGGGCATCTCCCTTACCACCAGAAGACATCTTATTCTTTATAGAAGGAGAGAGGAAGGAGTCAGGATGAGGCTGCCTTCCAATCAGCCCTTAGCTCCTCCCTACTCCTAAGACCTTCTCTGTGTTTCTGCTTCTAGGCACTAATTTGGGGCAGGGTGCTGGGGGGGAGTAGTTAATTGTTTCTTTTAACCAAAGCTCGTCATGATACAAAGGTCCGCCATCCTGGACTTCACATCAGGCTGAAAGACTTCTTTTGTCAAGGTTGTACATGATTATTTTTCCTCTTTGTTTCCAGATATGTCAACGTAGATTGATCATAGTTTCTCTCCTGTAAAATTCTACTAAATGTAGCAAGAAGTGGTCAACATATGTCAAAGTATTGATGTCATTTTACTAAATTTTCTAATGCCTCAGATTTGGTATGCAAAAATATGAGTCTCGAGTTATTGTAGGTGACAAACCGCTAGATGTTTTATTAATGTTAAACAAGAGTGCTAACTTCCTAGTTGAGGACAAAGAAATAATACTCCCTATTTCCCCCTCTTGCTCAGACCACCACATGTCTCAGTGTCTCTTTCTACTCTTCTTTTTTATGTGCCTTCGGTTATATTGGTCTGGATTTCTTGGGCACCAAGTACAGAATCTGAACTTAGGTTAAGCAAAACTAACCTGGCCCATGGAATCAGGAAGCCCAGGAGTGCGGTTAGCATTGACTTACGCAGGGATTCAAATGATATGATCGAAATTCTGTGTCTCCTCCTTAATCTCTCAGTTCTGTGTTTTTTGTCAATGTTGCTTTCATTTGTATATCTGAAACCTAATTGATTTATTTCATTTGAATCACCTACCTAGCTTGACATTGACACCCTGCCCCAAACCAGGTGGAGATGGGGTTCTTCCCAAAGGGAAAGCAGCCACAAAGAAATGATATTTTACAATCTGAAAATATGCCTTGGAATTCAAAATGAGCATCCAAACCGATTTTTTACATCATGTGAATCAGGAAGTGGAGTGGAGAATAAAATCATATATATGCAAGAAGATCTGTAAAGAGATGATCGCTCAGTATTGTTTTGAATGTAAAGTTTAAAACAATCTAAATTTCCATTGGTGGGAATTGTCAAATTGATAAGTTTAATAAAAAATGGCACTTTCAAAATATGAATACTAAGCAGGCACTTAAAAATATGTATTTTCATAATTAAATTAGGCATAATTGTGTAGAGAAAAAAGTAATTGCAGTATAATATCTACAGGTTATTATTATATACTTATTTACAATAAAATTATACATTTCCAAGTTACTTATATATATTTTAAAGCAAAGAAAACGGTAGGAGAAACTAAAGAAAGATAACATCGATTTTCTCAAAGACAGCATTTTGGTGTTTTTCTTTAGACTTTTCTCTGAAGCCATTACTACAATAATGTATTTATGTATGAACTATGTAATTAAAATAAATATTCCCTTAAAATTACAAAGTATACATTATAAATTGTTATTTTCTTTCTGGAAAATATGAGAAAAATCTCTTTAAAATTATTTGGAACTGGTTATAAATTTAATATATATAAAATCAATAACTTTCACTACAAAAAGTATAAACAGAAGGCTGGAAGATATATAGGATCAAGTTCAAAGTTATAATAGCCATGAAAAATATACACTACCTAGGAATGAAATGAAACAAAACCTATGGATTTGCAGAGCGAAAATTGTCAACTGCTTCTTAGGCACCAAGAAAAATGTTCAAAAATGTGAAAAAATTTCACAATATATATGCTGAAAGATACATTTCTTTACAATACATAGAGTTCTTTCAAATCATATATAAAAAACTCTGTGTTTGCTTTAAAAATGACATTCATCCCCCCAAATAATAAATAAGTATTTTATACACATGCAGAAATAATACATTCAACTTCACTGAAAGGAACACTGTAGTAGCTGCCATATTTTCAATCACTCATTTCCAAACACCAGTTGTTTTATTTCCAGGAATCTTGTCTAAAGATGAACTCACACAAAGGCACAAAAGTGTACATGGGAAGTATTTTTTGACACATTGTTTGCCATAGAAACAATCAGGAAACCTGCTAGGCATCTATCAACATAGCATTGGATAAATAAATTATGTACAGCAACATAACAGTATTTAAAATGAAATAAAACTACAGGCACACAAGGTAGTGCCTCAGTATGTGTGTGTGTGTGTGTGTGTGTGTGTGTGTGTGTGCGTATGTATTGAGTGTGAGAGAGAGAATCGTTGAATGGTTGAATAAGGAATTCCATGAAGCCTTAAAACTGTGCCATTGGTGAGGCACTGGAGTAAAATGGTGTGTTATTGTGTAACCATTTGCACTCTTCAAAAAAGAATTAATTTTAAGGAGTGCCTGGGTGGCTCAGTTGGTTGAACATCTGTCTTCAGCTCAGGTCATGATCCCAGGGTTCTGGGGTCAAGCCCCATGTTGGGTTCCTTACTCAGCAGGGAGCCTGCTTCTTCTCCCTCTGCCTGCTGCTCCCCCTGCTTGTGCTCTCTCAACCTGTCAGATAAATAAATAAAATAAAATAAAAATTAATTTTAAAATACTCAGCAGGAACATTTTAGTTTACATAGCAAGATTATTATCAGCATTGAATGATAAAATTTGAAGCTTCCAATTATCCACTATATGTAAATTAAAATGGCCAAAAATATTTTCTAAAGAAAATTCTGGCCAGGCTTACAGATTTATTCTTACATCTTAATTTTAAGAAGAAATTATTATTATTGTAACCAGTTTCATTGTCATATAGGAAAAAATCGTAGTAGATGCACATTAAGGGCACAGATTTGGAGTCAAACAGACCTGGATTTAATTCTAACTACATTGTCTAGATATGTGACCTCTGTCAATATAATATATAAGGGAACCGGTTTTTCATCTATGCATTAAAAACATAGAGCTTAACCTCAGGAAGCCTTTGTGAAAAAATCAATGGCACCATATATGTAAAATACTTATTGTGGTATCCGGACATTTACACGTATTCAAAAATGGGTATTATTATTCTTCCCTGTAGTTTTTATGCTTATTTGAACTCAGATAGCTAAACCCCAAGCACTTGAAAGACAGTAAACATCTCATGCTCTCTGATGCTAATTAGCTTTCAGTAAGTCAGCAGAAATAACAATAAAGTCGCTCAAAATACCTGTACTGCATGTATTCCTTGAAATGTGCCACAGAGGTAATTCAGGGCTCTCCACTGGAAATTTGAAGAGAATGCCCTGGAAATACTACCATTGTACTTTAATCCCTGCAGTATATTTTTTATTTGCTTTACATATTGAAGTAACTTTTATTCAAAGAAATGTTCTATCAGTAAAAGTGGAAAAGTTGAAAAAAAAAAGCATCTTTAAATATTCCACTTGATTGAATCAGAGAAGAAAAAGGATGGCCACATAAACATTTGTGTCTCTTGCACTTATTCCAGAAGCCTACACTGAGAGATGTTCTAAAATCAGATGTTTTTTATTTCATTAAATACTGTATAATTTATGAGGGTCCTTGAAAGAAATGCTGTGTTGTCTTATGATCGAAATAGACCTATATTAAGGGATGCTCTAAAATCAGATGTTTCCAAATCAGGAATACCTATGGAGCCCATGAGTTATGGACGTGGTGACTTGTGTGATGGACGCCATTTCCTTCTCCAGATCGGCTTCTAGAAAGCTGAAAGCTAACTTCATGGCCCACTCACAGCAAACGTGAAAGGTTTTTACAAATTGATTTTTGTATTAGTCTCATTTGGGGATCCATTTCATGAGTCCCTAACTTCATATTCCTCTTTTCTTTCCCACCTGCTTCTATTCTAGGACACCTTAATGCATTTTATATATCTATCATTTCAACAAATACTTATTGATCTTCTACTAATGGCCCAAGACCTGGGATGGGCACTAGGAGTGCGGTGGATTGCAAAGTACTTGACCTTGCCAATGGGAAATGCATATTCGTGTTGGCTTCCTTTAAAAGGTAATATACTAATTAATTACCTATTAAAACCTGGTCATGGTGGAGAGGGAAGGTAGATCCATAACCAGAAGAAGTGCCCATTCCAGTGAGGAAGAACCACAGTGTGCCCTTGATGGAAAAGTTCTAACATAATCAACCTGCCACCTAGAGGCTGGCCCCTTGGCATGGAAACATATCTGACTTAGCCATCTTTTCCATCCGGTGCTGGTTGTCATCAGAGCAACTCCAGGGATAGGAATCATGGGATTATGTGAATGCGTAACATCCAAATACTCTGCCAACTTTGTCCATAACCCATTCTGAAAGCATGACTGCACAAAGATGCTGACTTACAGCTGAGGAGCATGTCTTGCCCACCAGATAATTGGGAGCCTGACCCCACCCTCTCCTGGCCTGCAGGAGATTTCTCAGCCTTATCGCGGGGGTGGGGGGTGGGGGGGGCTTGGTGTTCCATTGTATATGAGGAAGGTTTTGTTTTTATGTTTTATGTTTTTTGTTTTATTTTCTTTTGTTGTTGTTGCTTTTGAGATTTTCTCTGTTTTTGATTTTAGATAATTTTATTATAAAGTGTCTTGGAGAAGATGTTTTTGCATTGAAATTGTTTACAGACCTATGCATTTCATGAACTTGTATGTCCAAATCTCTTCCCAGATTTGGGGAGTTATATCTTTAAATGGCTCTCAGACACTTTCTCCTTCTTTTCTCCTGCTGGGACTCCAATAATACTTAGCTTGTTTCTCTAAATGGTACCCTATAGTTCACTTGGTCTTTCTTCAGATCGCAGAGGGGTTAGTAGGACACTTGTTCCTCTGGTGCCCTCCCAGAGGACAACTGGCTGCCCTTGTCCTATGGCTCCTTGCCCCCACATGTGTGGCACTCTGCAGAGTAGACTTCTTCGACAGCATCTGGCACAGCTGGGGAAGCCCGGCACTCACATCTCACTTTCCACCCCTCACCTCCCACCATGGGAGAAGTCACCTGCCAAGAAGGTCTCTTCTGGCCCCAAGTCCTGTTGACGATGAGGGAGGGGACCTGGGTTAATGAAGCTATTGCTCTCACCCTCTTCAGTGTTTCCTGCTTCAGCAGTTTGCTGGACCTTCTCCACTGGACTCTCCAACTTCTCTCTTGCCCGTGGGTAATCCCCTAAGCTGGTGTTACTCCACCATGTTGCTAGCATTCCCACACATCTATGCGTTATTGCAAACTGCAGTGTATTACCTGTGATACAAATGGAATTCTGACGTAAGCCTTGAACTCCCTGCTCCTTGGTGTACCAGCTATAAAAACCATGCCCTTGAAAGTGATTAACACCTGTGAATAAGAAGCAGTATTTACTCCCCATGATACCACCACATTACACAAGACTCTGTCTCAGCAGAATAAGGTGGGGTGTTTTCCTGATGGTCTTGAAGAACTAAGGTGCCTGCCAAGTTGTGGGGAGACCATCGAGTGATGACCTAAATGCAACCTCGGGGAGCTGACAGGGTCACCAGTCAACAACCAACAAGAACACAAGGACCTCAGTCCTATGACCACAAGGAAATGAATTCGGCTGAGAAGCAGGGAGCATGGTTGAAGATTTTTCTCTGATTTGAGCCTCCAGAAAAGCACACGCTGGTTACCTTTATTTAAGCCTGGGGAGGCGCTGACTTACGGAAACAGTCAAATGATGTGTTATGATGACTTAAGCCATAATTTGTTACCGATCAATAGAAAACAAATACAAGGCCTATTTCCATATAGTAAGAAGGAAGAATTTCCTCTTGCTGTTGCCATGATAGCGTCAAGTGTCCAGGAAAAGTGAATCAGAAAACCATTCAGCTGAGCTTCTAGGAATATGAGGACAGAACACACACGGCAGGAAGTGTTAAAGGAGTGGGTGCAGATGCCAGGAGGAGAGCTGCAGAGAACGTTAAGTACAGAATACGCCCTTCCAAACCACTGAGACCAATCTTCTCATTCCCAGCTGCAGGAGGGAATACTTCACACCCTGGCCAAGACACACACACACACACACACACACACACACACACACACACCCGGTGCCAGTAGTGGTGCTCGCCAGGGCAGTATGTAAACCAAAGCCATGTGATGGGTTCCAAAGTCACCCCATCTCGGCATCAGCTCTGCTGCTGTCTGGAGAGAGCTGAAGAGGAATTACTGCCCCACTCTCTTAGTTATTTACTATCATGCCCTTCCTGCAAGTTAGAATAATGAAAACAAACAGCAACCACATACAAAGAGTTCTGCACTATGGACCGAGGGCTCTCTGTATTTTCCTCTGATCTAAACAGCCTTGATAAATGCCACTAAATCTGTAACTTAATATCAAAGGAGAGCATTGATATAAATTATGTGAGACCCATGCATCAAAAGTACAGTAATAATGATATTATTTATCTTCTGTAAATTCCACCTAAGAATATGTTTTTGGCTTCCTTGAGTGTATTGGGATAAAACCTCAAGTAGCTTCTTGATAACATCATTGAAGAAAGTAGTGCAGGTTGATCAGGAATAGGTCCCATTTCCCAGCAACCATATTAGTCCATATCTAAGTGGGAATTTCCCACTCATCTCAAAGAGAAATACCAACGGTGATCATTTCTACGTGGCTCCAAATAAGATATGCATATTATCATTAAGAGTCTGAAATCAAAAGGATAAGATCTAAAGTCATGTTGGAGCAGAGTTGTGAATAATGAAATGTATAAGGATGATGAATATTTTTAATTTGATATCTTGAAATGGGAAATCAAATCAAACTTGTCCCAATTACAAGTAATCATCCCATTTTTTATGGTGAAGGGAAGAATGTTCAAAATATCCCTGCATAACCAGCTTCTTACTTGACTCAATAATTTCATGTGTTACTGATCCTGGAAATTTGAACGATTGAAGTCCTGATGTATTTTTAGAAATAAAAAATGTGCCTGGAATAAAATCTCATAGCTTCATAATATTTGTATGTCCATGGGAAAACAAATGTTCTAGACAGAACTAATAAAAGTACTAAAAATAGATCAAACTATCTAAAGGACAAAAATCAGAGAGCATCAGCAAAATATTTTTGCTGTGTGTGCTCAAAGTAACGTGTATTTGTCCTCAGCAACACTGGCAAAGCCGTTACATAAAAAATAATTGGGGAAATCAAAGGGGAAAGATAGCTACTAAAAATATTTACTATAAAATGGGGATGGGGCTTCTATACAAGTAAGGAAGATATAAACATTATCACTTGATACTATTTATTTTATTTGGTTTTCCTAAGCAATGATAGATCATATACCAAAATTAACAGTTTTGATAAAGAGATTTTCACATTTTTATTTTGATGTTAGAAAGTCAGCTACAGAAAGAAACCATGAGACTTGCACCTCTGCAGTCTTAATATATATTTGAAACTGAAGATAAGAGCCACATTGCTTGGGACGCCTGTCTAGCTCGGTTGGTTAAGCATCTTCCTTTGGCTCAGGGCATGATCCTAAGGTCCTGGAATTGAGTCCTGCATCAGGCTCCTTGCTCAGCAGGGACCCTGCTTCTCTTTCTGCTGTTCCCCCTGCTTATGTGTGCTTTTTCTGTTTCTCTCTCTCTGTCTCTCTGACAAATAGATAAAATCTTAAAAAAATGATTTAAAAAAGAGTCACATTGTTTTTTAGCCACAATAACAGAAAACAAATAAATAGAAATTATGCACATTGGGAAAGCCTACGGTATAAAAAATTAATAACTTTTCCCCCAGTTCCTAGAATCTATTGTCAAGCTAAACAAACAAAGGATGACAGCGTACAAGCCAAGTCTGTCTGAGTTGGATAACACAGGAAAAGGGTCCTGCTGTTCATAGCTTTCTAAGACAGTGTTTACAGATCTGCCAGGTTCAGACCACAATTCAGAGAGAAGGACACAGCCCATCAGGAGAAGGGACTGAACAGGAGTATGATATGGTAGTACCCTGGGTCTGGCACTAATATAGATCATCAGAATTTAAGACTGAGGGATGTCACAATTTTGCTAAGTTAACATTTATTAAGTGGAGCACCAGGGACCAGACAGTGAGCTGTGATTCAATAAATAGACAAGTTTATGACTCAGAGGTCCTGGAGGAAGTACATGGCACCCACCCCTCAAGGGACCACATATTGAGGTCAAGACAGGGCACAAGCAAAGAGAGGCAGAGACTGGGGCACATGTCTTTATTAGGGTCCATGGGTGGAGGGCTTTGAGGTTCCTGAGCTAAGCCTGGATGGATCAATTCAAACCTAAAAGAGCAGTTTTGGTAAGCCCCAAAGGGGTCTTAGATAAGAAGTACACAAGGGGAGGGTCTTGGGGGCAAGGGAGGCTGTTGATCACAAGGGCTTTTGGAGAAGTCATGGCAAGAACTTACATTTGCTTATATCTCTGCAGACTGCTGTCTGGGTCCTGTAGTCACACAAAAGGAGAGCATCAGTTTAAGGGTCTGCAGGCCACTCACAACAAAATGGACAGTCAGGGATACTGTGGAGAAGTTTAGGTAAACTGTCCCTAAGGGAGAACCTCCCTGGCTGGTGTCCTCACAGTCCTGGGTCCTAAGCATTGAAGTCGCAGCTGTAGATGTGACAGGGACTGATGTATTAGTTTTCGGGGGCCACCATAACCAGCCACCAGAAACTAAGTGGTCTCAAATAGCAAGAAGTGATTCTCTCATGGTCCTGGAGACCAGAAGCCTGAAATCAAGGGGTCAGTAGGTTTAAGTCCTTAAAGCTTAAACTGTGAGGGACCATCTGTCTGTTCCATGCCTCCCTGCTGGCTTCTGGGGCTGTGTGGACCATTCCTGGCATTCCTTGGCTTATAGAAGCATCACTACATCATCACACAGTGTCCTATTCTCTGTGTGTCTTCTTAAGGCCTTTTTATAAGCACAACTGTCTTTAGACTTAGGGCCTACCCAATCCAGTATGATTTATCTTAAGTCATTACCTTTGTACACTTTGTCACATTCTGAGGTTCCAGATGGACATGAACTTGGAAGACATGCTATTCTGCCAGTAGAGTGTGTTTTATCTGGCCCTTCAAAATTGACATCCATCCCAACATTTCCTGAACTCGTAACCCATTCCAGAATTAATCATAAACCCCAAATCACATCTAAATGTCAATTCAAGAAGTTCCAAATCTTATCATCTAAATCATTTAAATCAAGTATGGAGAGACTCTGGATATGATCCTTCCCAAGGAAACATTTTTCTCCATCTGTCAACCTGTGAAACTAGAAAATGAGTTATCTCCTTCCAAAATAAAACAAAGGGACAGGCATAGGATAGAAATTCCCATTCCACAGAGAGGAAATGGGAAAAATAGAGAAGACATACACGCAAAGCAAATCTAAGACTCTGCAGGGCAATTTTCTTCAGGTTTCAAGGCCTGATAATAATTCCCTATGGCTTGATCTGCCCACTGGGCCCATGAAGCCCCAGTCAACACCTGCTTTATGTTCAAGAAGGGCCTATCCCCAGGCCCCTGAGCAGCCTGCTTCTTTCTTTTCATCCTCCTTCCTTTGCAACCCAAGCTGGCTGTGGTTTTGTTGATTCAACATTTAAAAATCTTGTTGGTCTGTGATGTCAGGGGGATTACACAGGACAGCTCCTTTCCTGGTAACCTCATCTCTATTCTTGGCTTGTGCTGTGGTGGTTGATTAGATCGGAGAGTCATGAACTTACTCTATTATTTAGTAAAAGGCTGTCCACCCTTGATGTTCTCTCTATAACATACATTCTCATTTTTTCTTTTTCAAAACAGAGACAATGAGAATTTCCCAAATCATCAAATCCTGATTCCTTCTTGCTTATAAGATGGTTCCTCAATTTGTCTCACTCTTCTCACATTTTACTATAAGCATCAAGGAGAAATAAGGCCACGTGTTCTATATGATGCCAGGAAATCTCCTCAGCTAAGTAGCCAAGCTCATTATGTACAAGTTCTCTCTTCCTTCCTATGTTAGAAGACAACTTGTCCAAGTTCTCTGCCACTTTATCACAAGGATCCTTTCATCCAGTGTCCAATAACGCCCTTCATTTCTTTACAAGACCTTGCCAGCAGCACCTTTAGTGTTTATATTCTTTGATGACAATGTATAAATTCTCTAAGAGGGCATTTTCTTCGTTGTCCTCTTCACTTCCTTCTGAGTCATCACCAGATTTGCCTTTAAACTCCACGTTTCTACCAACAGTCTCTACGGAAACTAGTTTTTTCTATACACCAAAAAAACTCTTCCTATTTTCACCCATGGTCCAATTTCACAGCCTCTCTACACTCATAGGCTTTTGTTACCACAGAATCCCACTTCCTGGTGTCAAGATCTGTGTTAGTCTTCTTGGATTGCCTTAACGAATTACCCTAAATGTGAGGCTTAAAACAACATAAACTTATTCTCTCATAGTTCTGCTCCTAGGGGTCCAAAATCAGTAGGTTGATAGGGTTAGCACATTCTCTCTCATCTTCTGGTGACAGCCAGAGATCCTGGGACATCCTTCTTCACATAACCTTCTTCCCATGAGTGTGTCTCTTTCCATGGCCTTTCTATAAGGACAAATGGTCATTCGATTTAAGGCCAACACATCCAGTATGACCTTACCTTAATTTACACAATTACATCTACAGAGACCCTGTTTCTAAATAAGGTCACATTCTGGAGATTCCAGGTGGATATGAATTTTTGCTAGGAATTATTCGGTGCAGTACCATTGACATTCAACATGCTTACGCCACTTCAGACTCTGGGTCGTGGTACCAGACTCTCCACAGTTGCTGCTGGAGAAATGGGATCAAGTCTTGTGACTCTAGTTGTGCAGTGTGCACGAATCTTAGGCTTATGAATGAATTGTCTTAAGTATTTAACTACAGTAAGTTTCCATGGAACTTTGACTATAGGAAACCAGTGTGCTGGGAATTGGACATGCTAAAGTCATTCTTACACAAGGGAACTCTTTCCCCCTACACCTATAGATGGAGAGTGGTCATCTGTCATTTATTGAAAATAACTCATGTTCTAAAATGATGTTCCCTAACATTTTCTAAAATCTGAAATAGATAAATAGGGTATTACTAAATTATGATAACTTTAAAATTAAAATGAATGTTTTCACGGCTACTGGAAGAAAAATAGACAAATTAGACCCAAAATATTATATTTACTAATTGTCTCACATTTGACATTTGTGGTCTGTATGTGTACGCATGTGTGTATGTATATGTGTGTGTTAAAGTCAATGAAGTTTGACAATTCTTTTTATTACCTAACCAGAGTTGTCCGAAGTTAGAATAAGTACAGTCACACCAAAAATTAGGTCAAGTCTAAACCATGATGTGTTGCGAAGAAAATTTACAGAATATTATTTTAGTAGAAGAGATAGGAGATGTATCATCTGTTCTGAAGGTCTTGTTTAGTGCATCTCGTCTGCTAATGTTCTATAGGGTCAGGTATCAGGTAGTCCCAATCCAAGGCATCAGGACATTTTATGATGAAGCCCTTGACTGAAAGCTGTTCATCACCTACTAATCATGAGTAAATAATCACATGTCTTGTATAGATATGTGGTGATAAGGAGACTACGTGCACAGTTTGTGTATGCATAGCTGTGAAGACACAATATTTGTGAATAAATAAGGAAGCAAATAAATTATTATTAAGCTTACACTTTCAACTGATGAGTTTAAAAGGAGCTTTCATGGGAAACAACTTTCAGTTGCAGGATTTAATTTATTTTGATTGCAAATGTGAGATCCTTCCTTACATTTTATAAACCCGTGAGAGCTGTTCAGCGAAAGCCAGTTAGCAAGAGCTAAAAAGGAAGGTCTTTTATTAAACCAAATCACTTAATTACCGCTCCCAACCTGGGGTCATTATGAGCTAGACAGACAGCAAACTTAATGAGAAAGAGGGCAAATATGCTTAGACTGTGCATTCGGGTCAGTTTCCCAGGTGATGTTACTGATTTCCATAAAGACTGAAGATTAATTGAATAGGAAGAAAGCATGATGAGGTGGACAACTTTCCAAGATTTCTGAGTGGTGTGAAAAATATGTCTTTATTATTGTATGAAAGTGTGACTTCATTATTATATTCAGAATAACATTGTGAATATGGCACGTTTTCAGAATATTGGACACACTCATGTACCGGTGTATCTGTTAAAATACTTCCTAATAATTATCTGATTCCCTACCTAAATATGTTACTTGTGGTTTTTAGTTCAATGTGAATGCCTGTTACGCAGTCAAATATGCAGGGTATGTGTGTGTATGTATGGGCGTATGTAAGGAAGGAAGCTAGAATGAGGATACAGATCCTACATTTAAGATCTTTCTTTAAGGGGTGCCTGTGTGGCTCAGTTGGTTAAGCATCCAACTCTTGGTTTCAGTTTAGATCATGATCTCAGTGTTGTTGGGATCAAGCCCTGAGCACGGGCTTGCTCTCTTTCTGTAAAATAAATAAGTAAATCTTTTAAAAAATAAGATCTTTTTTAAGATATAGAGCTTTCAATAAAAAGTAGTAAACAGATCAGATAGTATTCATTGAATCATATAACATACAAAATCATTAACCTTGTAATGCTTAGCATGATAAATACTACAGTCATTAGTGTTAAATTGCTATATTATTAAAAAACATTTTGGCATTTTTAAGAATCCATAATCATTATTTACCTTTGACATCTGAAGAATGTTTGCTGGATCTTCCCATCTTCATTCTACCCTTGGATTGATGAATAAATTTTAATGATAAATTCAAAATGATAGATACAAATACTTTATTTTCTCTTTTGTTGATACAAATGCTTTCTTAACAACAAAATAACTATAGTTTTTGGAAACAAAATAGAAAATGGCAGAAAAGGATGATAGAAAAATAGTTATAAATATAGACAGACATCCACCAAATACAATAAACATTTACTTGTTTAAATTATCTTTAAGTACAAGGTGTTATATAAGATTTGTAAAGTGGGATCAAAGTTGCTCTACTTATTATGCCTAGCATCAGATCAAATAAAGTTGACTCATTTATTGGTTAAATTTCAAGGAAGCCATTCTATAGCCTTTTTTTTTTTCCAACATTGTGCTTTCGTACCAAAGCCTTGTCAATCTGAATTTTACTAATTGATAAATGATAGAACCTAGATTTGTAGCCCCTTAAATAAATCATATACCAAGGATCCTGCTCAAAAATAGAGAATTAAAACATTATGTCTTATTAAATTTTATTAGGCTTAATTTTTAAAAGATTTTATTTAGAGGGTATTATGCTAAGAGAAATAAGTCAATCGAGGAAGACAGTTATCATATGGTCTCACTGATATGAGGAATTTGAGAAACAAGACAGAGGATCATAGGGGAAGGGAGGGAAAAATGAAACAAGATGAAACCAGAGAGGAAGACAAACCGTGAGAGACTCTGAATGTCAGGACACAAACTGAGAGTTGCTGGAGGGGAGGGAGTTCAGAGGGATGGGGTGGCTGGGTGATGGACATTGGGGAGGGTATGTGCTATGGTGAGAAAAAAAAAGATTTTATTTATGTTAGAGAGTGAGCGAGAGAGAAAGAGAGAGCACAAATGGGGTGAAAGGCAGAGGCAGAGAGAGAGATGCAGACTCCCACTGAGCAGGGATCCCTACCAGCTGAGCTGTATCCCCGGACCCTGAGACCATGACACGAGCCTAAATCAAAAGTCAGACCTCAACAATTGAGCCACCCAGGGGTCCCTAGGCTTAATTTTAAAAAATTTAATTCCAGCGTCATTAACATACAGTGTCATAGTCACCTCAAGCACATCGTATTATGATTCAACAATTCTACATATCACCCGGGGCTCGTCAAAAGACGTGCACTCTTAATCCCCATCACCTACTGCACCCGTCCCCCACCCACCCTCCCCTCTGGTAACCCTACGTTTGTTCTCTGCAGTTAAGAGTCTGCTTTTCGCTTTGTCTCTCTTTTCCTCCTTTGTTCATTTGCTTTGTTTCTTAAACTCCACTTCTAAAGAATCAATGCCATCCATGATTTTACACGAACATGCGCACGCACATTCCCGCACACACTCACACGCACACTTCCCTCATTTTGTTGTATGTTTAAAGAGTCACATACCTGACACAGACAAATAGAAAAAGCCAAGACACTTGCTATCGGTACGTGTGGGTAGGAGTATACGGACATGTACATTACGGACTCAGTGTACGTGTGCACTAGATTTCTCCTCTCTCTCATCAAACTCCTTCCCCTCACTTGAAAAAAGCCACACTGCTCTTTAGCAGCTGTTCCATAACTCCCGCACCCCACTCTCTGCACCACGTCCTGATCCCCACACATGGCCCAATTCTTCCTTTGGGTGGATGGCACTCCCTCAGGCAGAGTTCCTGACTCTCTCCTCTGTAGGCAGTTAGCATTTTGTTCTGTCTTATCTCATGTCATTAAGAGCATTTTTACATGATGGACCATTTATATGTCTGTTTACACAGCTAAACTATGGATTTCTTTAGGAAAAAAAATATAAGTACATCATTTTACCTATATAAACAAGTGGTTTGAGAGATAATTGGTTGATGCTGAAAACAAATTTTGTTCAAAGCTTGACTAGAGAAATTATGTTATGCATCCTTCTGGTTATCCTAGTTAAATGTAAAAGTACATGATTATATCATTTTCCATAACAGAATTAATTGACCAAACTAAATACAGGACAGATCATTATCATTTCTTTGCAGTCAGTTTGGCCAGAATCCAAGCAATCAGATGTGTCGTCAGATGTGGCTACTGACTTTAAGTAGAACTGAGTAATCAGCAAATAAAAGGTCATTTATTCACTAACCATTAAAATGATTATCCGAATGTGAGTCCCAAATTGCAAATAAGTGGTGCTTTTTCAATATATTATTTATATCACCCTAGGTTGTGGGAAAATACTATAAAATATAAAACAGGAGCTATCCAGAATCTGCCTCAAAAATCCCAAAGTTAGCAAATAAGATTTAAAACCCAGGCAGGTCATATCTCTGAGAACTTGAGTTTTGGATGAAGGTAAGCCTCAGTATAATGTTTGACTCTACTAAGAACTAGCCAGGTGACCTTGTGTACATGACTTACCTCACCTTCTCTTCGACAGTTTCTTTAAATCAAACATGGACAATACAACACCTACTTCCAAAACATGCAAAGAAGAATGAGAGTTTTTACAAGCACCCAGCATAATGTTACACTGTTGATTAGATTTTCTAAAAACTCCCTATCTGATATTTAAAAAGAAATTCCCTTAATTTGAGAAATGTTTTGATTCAAGATTTAGATGTGGATTCCTATGGTAGTGAATCCATTTCTGGTGGTTTCAGAGAACTCTTGGCAGGGCAACGTACCCTTCCACGGTTTTATCACAATATGAAAACACTAGATGCACAAAATTAAAGTTCAGGTTAATCAAAATATTGCTTGACAAAGCAAATAATTGAATTGCACTTGCAGTGCACTGTGGTAGACAGTAATTAACATGCAGCATCTTCAACATTTGAGTGCAACTTCCAATTTCCATTTTAACATCATAGAATGCTGTCTACACATTTTTTAATGGTGCCCATGATAATAATATATTCTCTTTTTAATCATATTCCACGTTGCAAGAAATGAAGCTTGCAATTTTCCCAGGTGCTTACCAAATTACTACTGCAAGCTAATTCTCATCCCCCAAGTTAAGAGTTTCAACAGAGTGCACATTAACAGCCTGCTTATGTTCTTCCTGTACAACAGAAGGTAAGTTAATATGTGCCTCAATTATATCCAGTTTGTGCCTTTATGGCACCCTGCGGGCAGCAGTAAGAAAGCTGTAAATGTACTTATCCTGCTTTTTTAATGGTCTACTATATTACAGTAGAGAAAGACTAGAAAAGTGGAAAGGAGCAGAGGAAAAGAAACATAAGAAAGGTACTGGAGAAAGAAATAGAAAAAGCATGTATGATGGGGAATCAAGAAGAAAGGCATATTAAAATCATTAATTTAAAAGCATCTTAATTAAATGTAAATTTGTATTGAGACATATATATATATATATATATATATATATATATATATCACATGAAATACACATTTTCATACCCTATTCTATATACATTTCTTTTGACATATCCTTGTTTATTTTGATGAAATGATCAAGAATATCTTATTTGTCAAAATAGTCTAGAAATCAAATCACCTAAGGAGAGATTTATAGTCTCTACTAAGAAACAGAGCCTAGGATACTTGCAACTTGTGGGGCCAATCTATGAACCCCTGTAAACTCAAGACAAACCTGGTTCCCTTCACTTCTCTATAACCTTAAGCAGCTAGGTTGATTTCCCGTATGGAATTTGATTTACAGAAGAGAGACCCTAGACATCTGAAGCATTGTCCCACATATGCGTATGAGTTATGAACTTACAGGTCTATGAGATGATTTAAAAATCTCTTCAGAAATGACAAGTTAGGAGGAATATTTTCTCTACTTTTCTTCTGGTATTCAGTGTGTAGTGGTCTTATTAAAATAGTGAAATTTCATGGGACGCCTGGGTGGCTCAGTTGGTTAAGCAGCTGCCTTCGGCTCAGGTCATGATCCCAGCGTCCTGGGATCGAGTCCCATATCGGGCTCCTTGCTTGGCGGGGAGCCTGCTTCTCCCTCTGCCTCTGCCTGCCATTCTGTTCACCTGTGCTCGCTCTCTCTCCCTCTCTCTCTGACAAATAAAAAATCTTAAAAAAAAAAAAAGTAAAATAGTGAAATTTCAAAACAAGGTAGATAGAATGGTAGTGTAAGTAATTTCTGTTCTGAATACTTTTCCGCTTTCATTAGGTCGTACAATGGGAAGTAAAAATTAAAGGTGATTCAAAAAAGCTTAACACATTTTTAAAGCTACCCTTTAGACATATAAGGATAAAACTGATGACAAAAAATTTTCTAAGTTAAAAATATAGAACACACATAAAGCTTTGATCGCATTTTTTTCATTATTATATTTCCAAGATGGTTAAAAAAAAAAAAAAAAACATTAAAATTGTTTGCCGAAGGTAACGGTTTAAGCATTAATTAATTTTTAAACTTTTTATCACCACAGGAAAAATGAGTGCTAACAAAATAAAAATCCAAGTAATCAGCCTTTAAATTCTCCTCCTGCTCACGAAACTGGCGTGGGTTCCTTTTTCTTCTCTTTCATATGCATTTGATTTAAACTGACACAATTTGAAAAACCCTCTCTTGTGTTAGCTTAAGGGTATTTTCCAATCCTGATGTTGAGCAGGGACAGGCAGAACTATTATCTTCCTAATTTTGTTTATGTACTCAGCACTTATTATTTATTACCTTCAAAATTTTAGTGATTTGAGCAGCTCTCCAGGACAGGAATTGAAGGTGCAATATACGTTAGTAGTGCCCACTGAGCCAAAGATGTGTCCAATAAACTGAAGAGGTCAGATCCCTTCCGGATTCCCCGTAGATACTGAGCCAAATGGTAAGACATCTAAGTAATAGAACTTCTGGGTTGACAGAGAACTTACAAGTGACTTGTCTCTGTTGCTCTCCTTTTCAGTTTTCCTAAGTGATGAGATACTTGTTTCTACATTACAAATATGATTAATTACCCCCTCCTTAAGGCCCTTCCGTGGCCCACCATTGCATTAAAGTCAAGATCAACTATTTGCATGAATACACACAGAAATTTATATTTTGGTTTTTGCCTTTCTTTCTAGATACATATTCTTGTCACTCTCCAGCACAAACCCTATGGGCTAGCCACACAGAAGGCCGTGCGGTCTGCCACCTGCATCCTTGTTCCTCAGTCATTCCTGTCTATGAAAACATCTGTGCTCTGTTTCAATTACTTGCCTTAGTCACCACAGGCTTATCCATCTAGAAGATTCTCAAGTCAGTCTTAGGTCCAGCTAAGGTGCTGACTTATAATTTCTCCTTTGATGCATTCTTAAAACAAAGTCATTCCTTTCTTGTGTGTGTAATTTCTTTCACTGAATATGATTATTAAATCAAACATTTGTCTCCAAAACTAGAGCGTCCCATATTTTCTCCTCGCTCTCAGTCAGAGAGCCTTGAGTAACATTCTGCGATCGATATGCACGTGAATGAGGTGTAAGCATCTTCAACAACTCCAAGCCTTTATTGCCTACGACACATAAATTTTAAAGTCCAATTCACTCCTACATATATGTAGTCTTTAAACATTAAGTGTGCATTTCAATCTTTACAGCTGTTAAAATACACGGAAATCACAGGAGCTAATGGTAATAAGGAGGGTCAACCACTGTGTTAAGAACACCTGAAAAAGCCCGGATGGAAGCCTCCCCCTCACGGGCACCTGTGCAGCAGACTGCTGACCGTGACAGGAGGTATCTCCCACGTCCAGTCTGTGTTTTATGGGATGTTCGTTATGGAGGAAATTTCATCAACAAACCTTAGGTACTATTGATTTGTCAGCATATATGAGATAAAGCAATATGAGAATTGACCTATATGGTGAGATATGTACATTCCAAAAGGCAAGTATTTGCCAAAAACACATTGAAACCTGTGAAAAACCTTCATGCTCTCTGCTCTGTGGACGTCATCACTAAGACCCCTTTTAAAAATGAAGAATTCTGTTGGCAATACACGGAGATGCCATTGGGTACTTTTGCAAAGTCTTGAGTTAATTCAAAGCTTTTTTCTTTCCCCCCCAAAGAAAATTGTATGTGCACATAGGAATGCCAGTTACCATTTCTATATGGCTCACATTTGTTTGGATTTGCAGGTGTCCGTCTTTTAGTGAACGATAAATATAGATTTCAATCACACGGTCATCTACGGACATATTCTTTCCTACACATAGGGTGAAACAGATGAATTTCCACTTTAGGGTAAAATACGAATCTGACTCAAAATTTGCAAAAGAAGAGCACATCTTCAACTAGCATTTAAAGCCTAGCATAGAGGTTCCCATACTTTCTCAGGTCAAGGTGTTCGTAAGTGTCTCAGTATTTTTTTGTTTTTGTTTTTATTTTTGTTTTTATGGCAATCCCTAGCCAAAATAAATACATATTAGTTCCATGTGTCAAGTAGTTAGGTCTAAACAACTTATAATTATTTGAGTAGCTATTTAAAAAAATAAAATAAATAAATTCTTAAATTTTTAACTGTTAAAAAATAACAGTTTTATTTCATGCTTCAGTCCCCATAGTTAGAGATTCATGGGATGTATGTGACTCCTTAAATTGTGGAATCAGATTACATACCCCCTATCCCTTTTCAACTGATTTTCTCACAGAGCAAAAGAGCAACCACCAAAAATTGTTTTGCTAAAAAGACATCATTGAAAGGAGAATCACTTGATTATATCACAAGTGCGATCTCCAGCTAGTAATTTGTTCTGTGTCTAACAGGTGTCATTGGTTTTCTCTCAAAAGTTTAAAATAGTCTGTAGCCCAGTGGTTTTGGGGCAGGATCCCTCAGAGTCCTACCCATTTGTGCAACCATGGCTCTATGACACTTTTTATCATCAAATGTGTATTTATCAAAGTCAGTATTTGCAGTATGATAGATTACATTATTTTTTTTAAAGATTTTATTTATTTATTTATTTATTTTTAATTTTATTTTTTATAAACATATATTTTTATCCACAGGGGTACAGGTCTGCGAATCGCCAGGTTTACACATTTCACAGCACTCACCATTGCACATACCCTCCCCAATATCCATAACCCCACCCCCCTCTCCCAACCCCCCTCCTTCCATCAACCCTCAGTTTGTTTTGTGAGATTAAGAGTCACTTATTATTATTATTATTATTATTATTATTAAGACTCTTAATCTCACAAAACAAACTGAGGGTTGATGGGGGGAGGGGGTTGGGAGACGGGGGTGGGGTTATGGATATTGGGGAGGGTATGTGCTATGGTGAGTGCTGTGAAGTGTGTAAACCTGGCGATTCGCAGACCTGTACCCCTGGGGATAAAATATATGCTTATAAAAAATAAAAAAAAAATTATAAAAAAAAAAAAGACTCACTTATGGTTTGTCTCCCTCCCAATCCCATCTTGTTACATTTATTCTTCTCCTACCCACTTAACACCCCATGTTGCATCTCCTCTCCCTCACATCAGGGAGATCATATGATAGTTGTCTTTCTCCGATTGACTTATTTCGCTAAGCATGATACCCTCTAGTTCCATCCACGTCGTCGCAAATGGCAAGATTTCATTTCTTTTGATGGCTGCATAGTATTCCATTGTGTATATATACCACATCTTCTTTATCCATTCGTCTGTTGATGGACATCTAGGTTCTTTCCATAGTTTGGCTATTGTAGACATTGCTGCTATAAACATTCGGGTGCACGTGCCCCTTTGGATCACTACGTTTGTATCTTTAGGGTAAATACCCAGCAGTGCAATTGCTGGGTCATAGGGTAGTTCTATTTTCAACATTTTGAGGAACCTCCATGCTGTTCTCCAGAGTGGTTGCACCAGCTTGCATTCCCACCAACAGTGTAGGAGGGTTCCCCTTTCTCCGCATCCTCGCCAGCATCTGTCATTTCCTGACTTGTTCATTTTAGCCATTCTGACTGGTGTGAGGTGATATCTCTTTGTGGTTTTGATTTGTATTTCCCTGATGCCGAGTGATATGGAGCACTTTTTCATGTGTCTGTTGGCCATCTGGATGTCTTCTTTGCAGAAATGTCTGTTCATGTCCTCTGCCCATTACTTGATTGGATTATTTGTTCTTTGGGTGTTGAGTTTGCTAAGTTCCTTATAGATTTTGGACACTAGCCCTTTATCTGATATGTCATTTGCAAATATCTTCTCCCATTCTGTCAGTTGTCTTTTGGTTTTGTGAACTGTTTCCTTTGCTGTGCAAAAGCTTTTGATCTTGATAAAATCCCAAAAGTTCATTTTTGCCCTTGCTTCCCTTGCCTTGGTGATGTTCCTAGGAAGATGTTGCTGCGGCTGACGTCGAAGAGGTTGCTGCCTGTGTTCTCCTCAAGGATTTTGATGGATTCCTTTCTCACATTGAGATCCTTCATCATTTTGAGTCTATTTTCGTGTGTGGTGTAAGGAAATGATCCAGTTTCATTTTTCTGCATGTGGCTGTCCAATTTTCCCAACACCATTTATTGAAGAGGCTGTCTTTTTTCCATTGGACATTCTTTCCTGCTTTGTCGAAGATGAGTTGACCATAGAGTTGAGGCTCTATTTCTGGGCTCTCTATTCTGTTCCATTGATCTATGTGTCTGTTTTTGTGCCAGTACCATGCTGTCTTGATGATGACAGCTTTGTAATAGAGCTTGAAGTCCGGAATTGTGATGCCACCAACTTTGGCTTTCTTTTTCAATATTCCTTTGGCTATTCGAGGTCTTTTCTGGTTCCATATGAATTTTAGGATTATTTGTTCCATTTCTTTGAAAAAAATGGATGGTACTTTGATAGGAATTGCATTAAATGTGTAGATTGCTTTAGGTAGCATAGACATTTTCACAATATTTATTCTTCCAATACAGGAGCATGGAACATTTTTCCATTTCTTTGTGTCTTCCTCAATTTCTTTCATGAGTACTTTATAGTTTTCTGAGTATAGATTCTTAGTCTCTTTGGTTAGGTTTATTCCTAGGTATCTTATAGTTTTGGGTGCAATTGTAAATGGGATGGATCCCTTAATTTCTCTTTCTTCTGTCTTGTTGTTGGTGTAGAGAAATGCAACTGATTTCTGTGCATTGATTTTATATCCTGACACTTTACTGAATTCCTGTACAAGTTCTAGCAGTTTTGGAGTGGAGTCTTTTGGGTTTTCCACATATAGTATCATATCACCTGCGAAGAGTGATAGTTTGACTTCTTCTTTGCCGATTTGGATGCCTTTAATTTCCTTTTGTTGTCTGATTGCTGAGGCTAGGACTTCTAGTACTATGTTGAATAGCAGTGGTGATAACGGACATCCCTGCCATGTTCCTGACCTTAGCAGAAAAGCTTTCAGTTTTTCCTCCATTGAGAATGATATTTGCGGTGGGTTTATCATAGATGGCTTTGATAATATTGAGGTATGTGCCCTCTATCCCTACACTTTGAAGAGTTTTGATCAGGAAGGGATGCTGTACTTTGTCAAATGCTTTTTCAGCATCTATGGAGAGTATCATATGGTTCTTGTTCTTTCTTTTATTAATGTGTTGTATCACATTGATTGATTTGCGGATGTTGAACCAACCTTGCAGCCCTGGAATAAATCCCACTTAGTCGTGATAAATAATCCTTTTAATGTACTGTTGAATCCTATTGGCTAGTATTTTAGCAAGAATTTTTGCATCTGTGTTCATCAAGGATATTGGTCTGTAGTTCTCTTTTTTGATGGGATCCTTGTCTGGTTTTGGGATCAAGGTGATGCTGGCCTCATAAAATGAGTTTGGAAGTTTTCCTTCCATTTCTATTTTTTGGAACAGTTTCAGGAGAATAGGAATTAGTTCTTCTTTAAATGTTTGGTAGAATTCCCCTGGGAAGCCATCTGGCCCTGGGCTTTTGTTTGTTTGGAGATTTTTGATGACTATTTCAATCTCCTTACTGGTTATGGGTCTGTTCTGGCTTTCCATTTCTTCCTGGTTCAGTTGTGGTAGTTTATATGTCTCTAGGAATACATCCATTTCTTCCAGATTGTCAAATTTGCTGGCATAGAGTTGCTCATAGTATGTTCTTATAATTGTCTGTATTTCTTTGGTGTTCATTGTGATCTCTCCTCTTTCATTCATGATTTTATTTATTTGGGTCCTTTCTCTTTTCTTTTTGATAAGTCTGGCCAAGGGTTTATCAATCTTATTAATTCTTTCAAAGAACCAGCTCCTAGTTTCGTTGATTTGTTCTATTGTTTTTTGGTTTCTATTTCATTGATTTCTGCTCTGATCTTTATGATTTCTCTTCTCCTGCTGGGTTTAGGGTTTCTTTCTTGTTCTTTCTCCAGCTCCTTTAGGTGTAGGGTTAGGTTGTGTACCTGAGACCTTTCTTGTTTCTTGAGAAAGGCTTGTACCGCTATATATTTTCCTCTCAAGACTGCCTTTGTCATGTCCCACAGATTCTGAACCGTTGTGTTTTCATTATCATTTGTTTCCATAAATTTTTTCAATTCTTCTTTAATTTCCTGGTTGACCCATTCATTCTTTAGAAGGATGCTGTTTAGTCTCCATGTATTTGGGTTTTTCCAAATTTCCTCTTGTTATTGAGTTCTAGCTTTAGAGCACTGTGGTCTGAAAATATACAGGGAATGATCCCAATCTTTTGATACCGGTTGAGACTTGATTTAGGACCAAGAATGTGATCTATTCTGGAGAATGTTCCATGTGCACTAGAGAAGAATGTGTATTCTGTTGCTTTGGGATGAAATGTTCTGAATATATCAGTGATGTCCATCTGGTCCAGTGTGTCATTTAAGGCCTTGATTTCCTTGTTGATCTTTTGCTTGGATTATCTGTCCATTTCAGTGAGGGGAGTGTTAAAATCCCCTACTATTATTGTATTCTTGTCGTGTTTCTTTGATTTTGTTATTAATTGGTTTATATAGTTGGCTTCTCCCACGTTAGGGGCATAGATATTTAAAATTGTTAGATCTTCTTTTTGGACAGTTCCTTTGAGTATGATATAGTGTCCTTCCTCATCTCTTATTATAGTCTTTGGCTTAAAATCTAATTGATCTGCTATAAGGATTGCCACTCCTGCTTTCTTCTGATGTCCATTAGCATGGTAAATTCTTTTCCACCCCCTCACTTTAAATCTGGAGGTGTCTTCGGGTTTAAGATGAGTTTCTTGTAGGCAACATATAGATGGGTTTTGTTTTTTTATCCATTCTGATACCCTGTGTCTTTTGATTGGGGCATTTAGCCCATTAACATTCAGGGTAAGTATTGAGAGATATGAATTTAGTGCCATTGTATTGCCTGTAAGGTGACTGTTATTGTATATTGTCTCTGTTTCTTTCTGATCTACTACTTTGAGGGTCTCTCTTTGCTTAGAGGACCCCTTTCAATGTTTCCTGTAGAGCTGGTTTGGTATTTGCAAATTCTTTCATTTTTTGTTTGTCCTGGAAGCTTTTAATCTCTCCTTCTATTTTCAATGATAGCCTAGCTGGATATAGTATTCTTGGCTGCATGTTTTTCTCATTTAGTACTCTGAATATATCATGCCAGCTCTTTCTGGCCTGCCAGGTCTCTGTGGATAAGTCTGCTGCCAATCTAATATTTTTACCATTGTACGTTACAGACTTCTTTTCCCGGGCTGCTTTCAGGATCTTTTCTTTGTCACTAAGACTTGTAAATTTTACTATTAGGTGACGGGGTGTGGATCTATTCTTATTGATTTTGAGGGGGGTTCTCTGAACCTCCTGGATTTTGATGCTTGTTCCCTTTGCCATATTGGGGAAATTCTCTCCAATAATTCTCTCAATATACCTTCTGCTCCCCTCTCCGTTTCCTCTTCTTCTGGAATCCCAATTATTCTAATGTTGTTTCATCTTATGGTGTCACTTATCTCTCAAATTCTCCCCTCGTGGTCCAGTAGCTGTTTGTCCCTCTTTTGCTCAGCTTCTTTATTCTCTGTCATTTGGTGTCTTCTATATCGCTAATTCTTTCTTCTGCCTCATTTATCCTAGCAGTGAGAGCCTCCATTTTTGATTGCACCTCATTAATATCTTTTTTGATTTCAACTTGGTTAGATTTTAATTCTTTTATTTCTCCAGAAAGGGCTTTTATATCTCCGAAAGTGTTGCTTTAATATCTTCCATGCCTTTCAAGCCCGGCTAGAACCTTGAGAATCATCATTCTGAACTCTATATCTGACATATTACCAATGTCTGTATTAATTAGGTCCCTAGCCTTTGGTACTGCTTCTTGTTCTTTTTTTTGTTGTGAATTTTTCCGCCTTGTCATTTTGTCCAGATAAGAGTATATGAAGGAGCAAGTAGAATACTAAAAGGGTGGCAACAACCCCAGGAAAATATGCTTTAGCCAAATCAGAAGAGATCCCAAATCGTGAGGGGGGAGGAAGGGGAAAAAAAGGGGTTCAGAAGAAGGAAAAAAAAAAGAAACTATTAAAAAAAGTAAGCCGATAAAAAATATAAAAAGGAAAAAAATATATATATATATATATATATTAGATAAACTATTTAAAAAACGTTAAAAAAAGAAAACGGTAAAAGTTAAAAAAATTTAGCAGAAGAAGAGAAAAAAAATTGAAAAAGAGAAAAAAAAATTAAATTAACTGCAAGGCTAAAGAATCATGGGGAGAAAGCCATGAGTTCCATGCTTTGCTTTCTTCTCCTCTGGAATTCCGCCGCTCTCCTTGGTATTGAAACTGCACTCCTTGGTAGGTGACCTTGGTCCTGGCTGGGTTTCTTGCTGATCTTCTGGGGGAGCGGCCTGTTGTAGTGATTCTCAAGCGTCTTTGCCTCAGGCGGAGTTGCACCGCCCTTACCCGGGGCCGCGCTGAGTAATCCGATTGGGTTTGCTGGGTTTCTTTCGGGAGCTTTTGGTCCCTGAGCGCTTTTCCGTAGAGTTCCGGAGGGCGGGAAAGAATATGGCGGCCTCTTGGTGTCCGGCCCGGAGGAGCCGAGAGCTCGGGGCCCCACTCCTCAATGCGCCCTCAGAGAACAGCGCCCAATGACTCCTGTCACCCTGGCCTCCGGCCACGCTCCGAGCTGACCGAGCCTGCAACCGGTTCACAGTAACCCCGAGCTTAGAGCTCACTCCTCGGCTCTGTCTCTGTAGCCGGCTTCCCTGTTCTAATACCGGTAAGCTCTGCGACACTCAGACACTCCCGATCCTTCTGCGACCCTGCGGGACCTGAGGCCGCGCTGACCCTGCCTGGGCTTCACCCTGGTTAGGCCTCTGGAGCGATGTCCCTCAGCGGAACAGACTTTTTTTTTTTTTTTTTTTAAGATTTTATTTATTTATTTGTCAGAGAGAGCGAGGGAGAGAGAGCGAGCACAGGCAGACAGAATGGCAGGCAGAGGCAGAGGGAGAAGCAGGCTCCCCGACGAGCAAGGAGCTCGATGCGGGACTCGATCCCAGGACGCCGGGATCACAACCTGAGCCGAAGGCAGCCGCCCAACCAACTGAGCCACCCAGGCGTCCCCGGAACAGACTTTTTTTTTTTTTTTTTTTTTTTTTTTTTTTTTTTTTTAAGATTTTATTTATTTATTTGACAGAGAGAAATCACAAGTAAGCAGAGAGGCAGGCAGAGAGAGAGGAGGAAGCAGGCTCCCTGCTGAGCAGAAAGCCCGATGTGGGGCTCGAACCCAGGACCTGGGATCATGACCTGAGCCGAAGGCAGCGGCTTAACCCACTGAGCCACCCAGGCGCCCCGCCGGAACAGACTTTTAAAAGTCCTGATTTTGTGCTCCGTTGCTCCGCCGCTCGCCGGGAGCCGGCCCCTCCCCCCTGGTCTATCTTCCCGTCGCTTTGGATTCACTTCTCCGCCAGTCCTACCTTGCAGAAAGTGGTTGATTTTCTGTTTCTGGAATTGTTGTTCTTCTTCTCTTCAATCTCCCGTTGGATTTGTAGGTGTTTGCAATCTTTAGATAAGCTATTTAGCTGATCTCCCGCTACCTGAAGTAGTCTCAGCCTGCTACTTCTCCGCCATCTTGACTCCTCCTTAGATTACATTATTTTAACAATATTTGCTATTAACCCCCATTGGGCCTAGTTTTGTGGGAGAATTATCCTTCCCACCCAGGTCATGTCAAGAATGGTCCTATGACTTGTTCTGGACAATAAAATGTGTGCATAAAATGACTTGTGGTCCTTTCAGGCAGAACTTTGATTCCTTTTGATCCCTCTGATTCCTTCTCCTCTGACATGGCAAGGCATTCTCCAAATAGGGGCTCTACCTTAGGACCCACGGCACAACCCTAGCCAGACTTCAATCCATGCAAACATGAGCATATAATATTTGCAATTTTGCAAGTTACTAAGATTTGGTGGCAATCTATCACTACAGCTTAAGTTAACCAAAGTTAATTGACATAGATATTTCAATCATCAATATATTTTCAATTACTTCCTGCTAAGACTTACTGAAGCATTTTAAAATTTCAGACAAGGCATTTAGTGAAGAGATAAAATATTTATTTTCTCTTATTTCTATCAGATTTTTTCTATTTAAAAAATGCTTGAATATATTTGTTCCATAGAACATTGACTCACCATGATGTCATCAGTTTTAATAAATACATTATATATGCACACATAGGTATACATACACATTTACATGAATCATCCAAACACTTGTCTGGTCATGAATTTATTCAACAGATGTTAGCTGAGATCCTACCATGCAACCAGTAATAAATTTTAAAGTGTCTCTGCCTTTGACCCAAATATGGTAGAAGTGATGGCAAGTCTTTTACAGTGTCCTGTTTACAAAGGCACCAATGTTAAGATTTTAGGAAGGTTTTTCTCTACAAACAAATTTGCTTTCTGTTTCAGATGATAAAATGACTTCACATTACTCATCTTTGTGTCATCTGAAATGCTTGCCCTTATTCCTTACATACCCCCGCTTCTGTAAATGTGCTGAACTGAATTCACTGATTTCCACCTTAGCTGTCAAAAATACAGAAAAAAAATTGTTTGTTTAATAAGCTTGCTATCTATTCACTCTGTTTTTATCTCGAGATTTCCTATTTTGCATTTTCTTTATTTGGGTTAAGCCAATGCCAATATTTTGGAAGCAGACACAAGATAAATTATATACAGACGGTGGTTCTCTCTTAGAATCATATCTCATTCTACTAGGTCATTACCAGCAAAGCACCTGTATTATTTGTTGCATTATAGGTACCCGAATGATGCAAAATTTTGGGCTAACATAAAACCATCACAATAACCAAATCAAGTAATAAAAAGTGATAATGTAATAATCCATTTGTCAAACACTCCTCTCTTCCCTCCAACTAATTTACAAACTTTACAGAGTTAACTCAATCCAAACAATCCTCGCCTGACACAATGCCATGCACACCATGACAGACACTAAAAAAGTAATCCTTTTCTTTAGAATCATCTAATAAATTTGATTTTAAATGATATCGAATTTAAATGATAGGGTATGTAATATTTTTATTACCTCCAATTCCCCTAATTTTCTTTGAAAGATTTATTTATTTATTTATTTATTTGAAAGAGAGAGAAAGAGAGAGAGTGGGAGAGAGAGAGAATCTTAAGCACAGGAAGAGTGGCAGAAGGAGAGTGAGAGAGAGAGAAAGAGAGAGAGAATCTTAAGCAGATTCCCCACTGAGCACAGAGCCCATACAGGACTCAATGTCACGACCCTGAGATTATGACTTGAAGCCAAACCAAAAGTTGGATGCTTAACTGACTGAGCCACCCAGGCTCCCCTCCATTTCCTCTAATTTTTAAGCAGGCTTATTTTCACCCACTTTTCAACAACTTGTTCGATGCCCATGCTGAATGTACCTGGAGAGGTGGAATAGTACAGAACTCTAACTCCTTATCACGGTCACGTTTGTGATTCTGACTCTAAATAAGTTACATTCATAAGAAACCTTCACTGATTAAAAATTTATTGTATGCTACTGAGGAATGTACTAGAACCAGAAATCCAGGGAAAATAATAGACACACACATATGTGTGCACGTACATACATGTGCCAGGCCAAGAAAGTTGTGAGTACATATAAATTAAGCAAATCACATTTTTATTTCATAGCATTGGTTTTGTTTCCAACCAGATGAGGGTGTGAAAGCTACAATCCGGCTGGAGTAAAGGGGAAGAAGAGAGCAGGGGGAGGAGAATGAGGCTTGTGGAACCTATTGACTGAAGAGCTGTGCTTTCTGAGGAGAAAACTATGTGTCCTGTAATATTTCAATGCTCTTTTTTCCCCCAATAGCTGGGTAGTTATACTGTCAAGAAAAGAGGGGAAAAATGTAAAACCACTCAGTTTCTCACACAAACATTAGCCTTCGTCAGTCTTAGCCATATCGTTAACCTCATATTTATCCTGCTTTGTGAGGTTTGATTCTTTATTTGTGATATCACAATAATTTCTAAGCTTATAATAAGATATCATGATAACAATCTAAAGAATGAATAGATAATATAGCATAAGGAAGTTCTAAATAGAATGATTTTTCAGAGTTTCCTGGGAGATGTCATCACTAGTTCTTTAAAATAGCATTTTATAATGTCAAAAAGATCTTTTTTTTTTTACCCACACCAGTTTTGTTGTGGAGTGGCATTAAAAAACAAATTAAAAATGTATGCCAAGCTAGAAAATACTTCCGAATAGTAACTATGTTGCTTAGGTGTGCAGTGGCATCAATCTGCTTGTCAACTGCAAAGCAAAACAAAACAAAACAATGTATTCTTTTAAAGACTGTCTTTCCATTTCTACCTCAAGAGCTTAGAAAATAATTGCTCACTTTCCAGGATGTGTGCATTATTTAGACAGTGAATAGTTTAACTCGAAAAATTCCTTCCATTACAATGATTAATGATGATTTTGACACAACTGAGACGTTGCTACCATTAGTTTCTACAAATTTAATATGGACCTACATTTCTGCTTAATTGTTTGGTTGTGCTATATTGTTTACATACTTACATATTATCAGGACTATCAGAATAAACAGTTAGAAATCTAAGTCGTCGTCTCCTCTCCCAATGACGCCATGCAATGACATGCTACCAGAAATATTTCTTACTATTAGAAACCTAGCAAAGGAGACATCAAATCTGTCAGCAGAACTGCAGATATGACTCTATCAATAATCCATGGCACTTCTGTATTCCCCATCTGAGGCTATGAAACGGCTTTGGATGATAGCCCACTTCAACTTCATCATATTATCCACTGGGACAGAAACTCATAACAGGCTTTCAACACAGAGCCTTCATATAAAAGGTAATAACCACAGCCAGTCAGTATAGGGGGAGATTATAGGGAATGTGGCAGTGAACACGGAAGTTGGGCGAAAAGCAGTCTGACATAAACCTGACAAAAACAAGCCCAGAAGGCCAGCTCCCTAAATGTTAAAGGCAAAAACGAAATGAGCATCTTTGAAAGACATGCTTGGGTAGTGTGAAAATTGTGTTCTTTGAGGAGATGCAGCTCCTCGCTTTAAACCGTTCCCCTCAATTTGCACACACCTCCCCAAACACACACACATACACACACACACACAATCCCCAAAGATGAGAGGAAAAATTCTCCAAATGTGCCACCCACCAGATCAGTCAGTGGGGTCTATTGTTGATAAACACACAATTTGCTAAACTCACCTCTCACAATGCCATTTCATTGCTTTCAGCATCTCTCCGGGGAAGCTCCGTGCCATTGGTAAGCCATTGTTTGCTGAGTGGCCTGCGCCAGTCATGAGGGCTAGTGGTTAAAATTTTAGGAATTTGGGGAGCCGCTTATGAAATACACACATTATTAAACATTAAATTATGTAAACTTACAACTAAATACATTCTGCCAAAACAAAGGTAAGATGCAAAAATCATCACCATTTTATATGTTTAGACCCGTTTCACTATTAGGTATAATCTTGAAGTTATTTACATCTATGTACCTGTAAGATAGAAATACAAACTATTTAATGACGTGCTACTCTGCCTCTCTTCACAACCCTGTGTCCAGTGAATCCTCATTGGCACGTCACTAGCTTAAAATCAGCCCTAGTGGAAGTATTTACACCGTGGAAATCAGCAAGTCCTACAGACCAGGGCTCTACCCCCGACCCTCCAAGAGATGGGTGTGGAATGTGTACCAACACATGACTAGGTTAAGATGTTTTCTGTTATCAATACCAGGCTTTGCACTGCAAACAGAAATATATAATCCTGACACTATAAACCTTTACTGAAATATAATGTCATAATTTAATTACCTTTTTCAGATGTCATCAGGGGGAAGAAATCGTTCCACTAGGACTCTCCAGATTTTTTTTTTTTATTAAACTTAGCAATCAAACTTATCAAATTCATTACAGGAGTTCAAAACTCCTTTAGCTCATGTGCTATTCCTTTTAAACTTTTAAAAACAATTTCAATGCAAAATAAACTGAAAAATTTTCTAAGTGTTTTCTTTCTAGGTTTCAAAGGGTAGATGTATAACCAGGTCCACTCAGAACGGATGTTAAGTATTTTAGACGTTCTGGGGTTTGACTGAATTTACATCCCAGGTAAATGAACATCAACTTGAGAAAATGAAATGGTAGCCCCTGTGAGCCATTGGCTAAGTTCTGTGACAGAAAGGGGTGAAAATGTGCCCATGCTCTCAGGGCCACTCTATGACTTAATCCATACTTCCCTGTCTTTGGAGATCAATGAGAGGCACTACATAAACCAGGCAGAAGACAACATCACATAGCCAGGCGTGCCGGTGAGCATCGACTGTATTTTCAAAGAACACCTCCAGTAACTGGCAAACCATATGGAATTCATAGGGAACAGAAGTGAAGCCTTACTTCAAAACTAAGTAGACCTCCAAATGTTAAACCTGTAGAATGGAATAAACTGGCTTTAATTAAATGCTAAAGGGCAGCTTGCTTGCTTTCTTTCTTTCTTTCTTTCTTTCTTTCTTTTTTAAGATTTTATTTCTTTATTTGACAGAGATCGCAAGTAGGCAGAGAGGCAGGCAGAGAGAGAGGGGGAAGCTGGCTCCCTGCTGAGCAGAGAGCCCGAAGCTGGGCTCGATCCCAGGACCCTGAGATTGTGACCTGAGCCGAACGAAGGCAGAGGCTTTAACCTACTGAGCCACCCAGGCGCCCCTAAAGACAGCTTTCTTAAGAGTTAATAAATAATTTGAACTAGTATTAATAGATTGACAATAAAAATGACCTGGAGAAATTTTCTGGTCAAGCCTCTACTTCTTAGAAAGATAAGTATTTATTTATCCAAATACTGAGATATCAATTTTATTTTGAAATATCACAAGAGGAGAAAGTCTATTGGCCTTTCTTGCTAGTCTAGTCTATGATTGGATAATTATTGTAAATTACTTTCTCATGTTTAATAACTTTATCTTTACTACGTTATATCCACATACATTGTTAATAACAATTATTAAAATACATAGTAAACTTTCACTATCTGTGAATACGTAAGTCAAATAACTACCATCATTAAGAGAAAATGTAAGGTTGAACATGAAACTACAGTACTCAGATCTTCAATAGATTTTTGGGGGAATTTAAAAAATAATAATTATTTACTGAATCAGAGTATAAAAGTATTTAAGATAATACTAGAGCTGGGAACAGTTTTTCTGTTCATATAATTTACATACTGCTTATATTTAAAATGCACTACTATAAATGCATTCCTATGCCAGTTAAATAAAACATTGCAACTGTAGTGTTTCATAGAAAGTTATTACATCCAAACTGAAAAATGACAATTTAAAACATGGTTTCTGCTAGACCAAATGCTTTGTATAAGTAATCATGAGGTAAAACAAAAAATGGTTATAAAGGTAGGTCATGACAATTATTGCTTGAATGTTCATACATTTTTCCTTTGTTTAATCCTAACAATCATACTCCCCTATTGCTTGAAAAACTAGTTACATGACTAATCATATGATATCTCTATATATGCATATATATATATATATATATATATATATATACACTGAATTTTAAATGCATTTTTTTGAAGATGCAAATTTCAGGATATGAGAATGCTTTATGAACTTCAGATTAAAACAATAAAGAATTCTTCCTGAGTTCTTTGAGGAATGTATGTTTCTGGTTGGTTGGTCAGCTTTTTCAGTTATGAGATGTTTCTCATTTGCATTTTAAGATAACATAAATATTTGGGAACTAATGAGCATAATTACTTCAGTAGAACAGCTACTATGAAATATATCCAAAATACTTGTTTCTCTGGTTCATTCTTATGGAAAAGATTATTTAATAAATAAAAATACAGCAATCTCTCAAGTTGAGTTTAGTGGGTATTCCTGTACTCCATGACAAATTCTCTACCTCATGACCCTGGGTGAAAACTAGCTAAGAGCAAAGAACTATCCCTTGCCTCCATTTACTTGCCAACCTTTTCATTACAGCAGTTAAAAATCTATTTCTAAGAATTTTGTATCAATACTGTAGCTATAGAAGGAAGAGATAATTCTATAGAAAGAAAAATTTTAAATGATATTTTAAAATAAGTTAAAGGATAACAATTACATAGGTCTGCTAAAAGTAATGTTTTTCCATAGTTACAACTTGTATCTGTTCAAGCTCTTATTTTCCAGGGAAAGTGTCTAAAATTGGGGAGACCATTAAAAGCTGAAAGTTCCTCAAAGCTAAAATAACAAATAACAAAGATAACAACAAATGTGTAATAAATTGCAAATTCCTTGACAGACAATCTAATTTATTTTCCCTATAAGACATTAATCTGTTTAATTACATTCAAAAGAATTGCATTCAAAAGAAATGTAAATTGGGTGACTCCGTTTTGTATATCACAGTTAAGAAAGAGGCTGGAAAGAAAAAATAATCTATAAAAATAATGATAGATTCAGCAAAATGAGAATGAATTTGAAATTCTGCTGGGCCCAATTGGAGAAGTGATCCATCAAAAAATGAACTCAGGAGTTTAATAAGAGCACGGTTTATTCATTTCACTCCAACAGAATGAAACATGGTCCAGGAATTAAGAGCAGAAGAGTCTATAAGCCTCCATGTTTCTGTGTTGTTCAGTTCATTGGAAATCACATTAGGAACACATAGAGATAGGTCTCTCTGTGGGAAGAGGAAATGGTTTATATTCTACAGTTACACAAAGTGAGAAAGATTCATTTCATAATCTACTAGCTTCAATAACTTTAAATTCCAAGTGTGAACAGCTAGCCCAGAGGCTGAAGACAAAATGGGGAGGGGGGACATGGACCCTGCTCAGGGAGAGCCAGTAGATCAGATCAGGGCCCACAGAACTCTGGGTGCAAGTCTGTTCCACCAGGAGGTGTCAATGTCCATCTCATTTCAGTTGTAGAGTAATGGATATTTTGTTTTCTATGATCTCCTAAAGCCCTATATGTATTTTAATATTTATAATTGTGCTTAAATCAACCATTTATCTGATTAGAAATTGGCTCAGAGTACTCAGTATTCCTGGATACCCAAATAAATATTTGCATAAAATCTGTTTCCTTTGTTATGTTACAAAAAAAAAAAAAAATCACTCACACATATACTGGTGATGATCCTGAAAATACCAACTACACAGGATAAATGGAAGCTATTGGTTCATTTGTTCGTTTGGGGAGAAGTAAGCTAAAAAAGAACTTATATCTATTTGAACAAACATTTGTTGTGTAACAAAGAAAATATAGTTATTATAGGTTTTGCATTTATGTATGAAGTTAAATCATAACAAACTAATAAATAGTCCCATTCACTGAATGAGCAAAAGACATTTCAGAGTAGTATATTTTATTCTAATGCCTATGTTTTCTCCTTTTTTAAAAGATTAGACATTACAAATTCACACTGAATTATAAATGTCTATGTAGCAAAAATACCTTGATCAGAGATCAATATGTGAATGTAGAGTGAACTATTTAGTACATGTAAGCATCCATTCTATCCATGCTAAGAGAAAATTATGACTTTCTTTAAACACATTATGACAGATAACTGCTCGATGTCAAATAAATACAAATCCTTAAAAAACTCCTCTTAACTTGTGATCTTCATGAGAAAATTTTCCTATAACCTACTGCTCCTTCTCCTAACAATAGCACATAGAAATTCAGTGCACAATTATATACTTAGAAACAGTGACAAATCAATAGCAACGCACGCACCCACATTCTGATCTTGTCTAAGAACCCATCTCTACTAAAAAGAACCAGGAGGGGCGCCTGGGTGGCTCAGTGGGTTAAAGCCTCTGTCGTCGGCTCAGGTCATGATCCCAGTGTCCTGGGGTCGATCGAGCCCCGAGTCGGGGGGGGGGGGGGGGTCTCTGCTCAGCAGGGGGCCTGCTCCCCCCCCCCCGCCTGCCTCTCTTCCTACTTGTGATCTCTGTCTGTCAAATAAATAAATAAAATCTTTTTAAAAATAAATAAATAAATAAAAAGAACCAGGAATCCTCGTAAAAGTGACTTATTCCAGAGCCGTCACAAAAAATTCAAGAGGAGATTATATCTGTCAGAGAGCAAAGAAGCGTTCCAAGAATGATGGCAACATGTGAAATTGACACCCCAAAACCCACTTGACCACACCTCTTAAGCTTGAGCATTCCGATATATAACATGTTCTATTATAATCAATGAAAAAAAGAATTGATGTGTCCATATTGATATGCAAAGATTGATAGCTAAGATAAGAAAGGGAATGTTAATAGAGTTTCAAATTACCTTCTTATAAATAATTAATTACAAAGGGAAAAAGAGTAACTTTACAGCAAAGGCGCTTTCATCAAACCTTCATCACTTTCATCAAACCTTCAAAATGACATCAACGAGCAATAGAACAAAAGGAAATCTTGTCATGTGGAAAGGGAGTGGCACCGTTTATGTGCCATACCTGCTAAAGAGGCGTAGCCTGAATCTAATCAGGAGAACAGGTCTGAGAAACCCAGAGTGACATTCTAACCAATGGCTGACCTCTAATCTTTAAGCTGTCAAGGTCATGAAGGTCAAGGAATGGCCAGAGTATCTTCCAATCTGAAGGAGACTAAAAAGAAATGGCAAGGAAATGCAGTATTTGATTCTGAACTTGTTCCTTTGCTATAAAAGACATTATTGGTAAAATTGGTTAAACGTGAATCAATCAATGTTAATTTTCTTATGGTGATGGTTGTACTATGGTCCTGTAAGAAAAATGTCCTTGTTTGTAAGAAATACATAATAAATTGGTTAAGAGTAAAAAGGCATCAGTTGGCAAATTACTCAAATTACTCAAATACTTGTGGGAAATTTTTGTTTTTGTAGTAAACTTTCACTTCTCTGTGGTTTTTTGTTTGTTAGAAAATTTTAAAATAAATTAAAAAGTTTGAATAATGACTTGGTATGACTAGTATGTCCTAGAAGTATACAATAGCATATGGAAAACAGGCATGTAATTCCTCACCCTCTAAAACCTAATGTAAAGAAGTAATAAAAAGATGTGATACAGAGAAGTATCATTTTCAAATGAGACTTAAAACATTTGTGGAAACTGAAAAAGGATAGACAAGTAAGGGAGGAGACAACCTAGGATCCCTGCTAAACCAGTTGACGGAGTCCCAGGAACAGAGGCTCAGAGAGCCCTGAGACTTGGAAATCCCAGGTGTGAATTTGTGTTAAAACAAGCAAAGAACAACAAAACTGTAGGCTGAAAACCCATTTAAATGGAAAGTCTGGACGTTAAACAGCCACACAATTTCTAGTCCAATGTGGAAAATCAAAGGTCATTTTTATAAGAAATAGAAATAAATCCTGAAGGTAAAAGACCTTCACATTATGGATTTAAGGATCACACATCTGAACAGCTGCATCTTCATCCAATGGACGAAGGCCTTCCAGAAGGAAGATGGCCGCATGCGTACAAGAGTCCATGCAGACTGTCCCCATCCAGGCTCAATGTGAAAAGTCAGCCTCAAAGCATCAGACCTTGAGCAGAGTGTTCAACATGAAATAAAGAGAAAAATCAACAAAATAAGCAAACAAGTAAGTGGATTCATAGAGAAATTCAGGAATTAAAAGAAAGAAAGAAAAAATAATATTCACAGATCACAGAATACCATGATGAGCAAACACCAAAACGAAGCAGGGCTACTTGGGAACCTATAGCATGATTGCCAGGGCCCCTTGCTGGCTCAGTTGGTTGAGCATTGGACTCTTGATTTTTGGCTCTGGTGCTGATCTCTGGGTGATGGGAGTGGCGGGATGGAGCCCCGCATGGGGCTCTGTGCTCAGCGTTGTCTGTTTGTCCTTCTCCTTCCCTCAACTTGTGTGCTTTCTTTCTAAAATAAATAAAATCTTTTTAAAAAATGGTGGCCAAAATTAAGTGTGTTGGATTTTTGTTTTAGGTTGGATTAAAACGTTGCAGAACATCTCCCAGAAAGTTAAAAAAGCATAGAGAGAGGGGGACGAGATGAATGAAAAAAATGTACTTAGGACATAGAAAACCAATCTCCCACAAGGGCCTAAGAGGAAATAAAACAACCAAAAGACAGTCAGAGGAACTAGGACGTGAAAGATCTATCTAAATCCAAACCCCATTTAGGCCCACATTGTCATCAGACCTAGAGCAAAGGAAGAATTCTAAAAGCTTTCAAAAAGAAAACAATAACACCGGCAATAAGTGAAACCAATGACCAGCAAAGATATGAGGCAGGTCAGACGCGTGTCACACTGGGCGCAGACAAGACAGCAGGCTAATCCACAGCGAATATGTCCTTTCACTTTAATGAGGAAAAATGTCAACAACCTACGGTTGTGTGCTCAGCTACACGGTCAAACCAATGTCAGGATAGAGCACAAGATTTCAGGCGTACAAAAATGAAGAATTCCTACCCATGTCATTTCTAAGGAAGTTTAGTGAGAGGTACGGTGAGGGAACAACAAAGATAGCAATAGAAAAAGAGGATAATGTTGGCCCCAAGACAAAGTTGGAGAAACACTGGGAAGGCAATGAGGAGGAGTTCAAGGATATCAGTGGAGGAGGAGAACTCATGGGGGGAAAAGGGCTCTGTTGGGGAAGAAAACACCAAGTATTGCAGAAAAAAAAAAATCATGTGATCTAGTACATGACTTCTCTCTGCAGTAAATGATATCGACAATACAACACATTGTGGGTGTTTTGAATTTCAATCCTAAAATTTTGCCTATAGATACAGCATAAAATCAATCACGCTTACATCATAAAATGTAGATATTATTGACTGTGGCATCACGAAACTTAATGTGCATACAAGAGAAGAGGAAGGTTAGAGTCAGGGAAGAGAGCTGGAGTGCTAACCATTTCAGTGTGAACAACGGAGAGACACTATGTGTCCAGCCACAGGTGACGTCATGAGGTACAAAGCTGCCATGTCTCATTTAAAATCAACCCACAGAGGAATTACAGCTGGTGGTGTTAGTATCATGCATGATCATTTTATACAATAAACTACTGATAAGTAAATCAGTTGTCATTTCTTCCATCTCTACCCACCACACTAGGAAGTCTACACAAGGAGGGTAAAGACAGATATTATTTGAATAAGGTTATTACTCAGAAATATTAAGTTTTCCAACAGACAAATAAAAACAACCAAGTTTTTAAAGTTTAATTGCTTTTGGAAAGACTGGGAGTTATACAGGAAGCATGTGTTTTATTTTCTTGGTATGTCTATTTGTCCACATTTTTTAGTATATACAGGACTCATGGAATCCCAAAGTCCTCGCTTAGAACTATGCCAAAGCGCATTATTTGAAAGATTTAGGAGTTAATCTCGAAGTGTCTTTATACCAGTTACAGAGAAGACATAATAATACTCTGAATTCTATTTCATATAGCACAATCTATGCACTGTACATGCATTGTTCATGTAATATAGAATTAATATTAATTTAAATCAGCAATTTATTTCCTTTATCTTTTGAAATCTGAAACCTGTTCAAATTATAGCAATGGCGGAAGCCCTATGGTGTCATGAATATGTTCAAAGTTGATTCCTGGAATAGGTAATTAAGGTTTATCTCCACTCCTCAAAATATGTTATTTTTTAAAAGATTTCTATTTATTTGAGAGAGAGAGAGAGGGAGAGCATGAGAGAGACCACCAGCAGGGGAGGTTGAGGAGGGGCAGAGGGACAGAGAGAAGCAGAGTCCCTGCTGAGCAGGGAGCCCCACGTGGACCTGAGCTGAAGGCAGAGGATTGACCAACTAAGCCACCTGGGCACCAAGAATATCTTTAAAAGACAAATTATAAATGTCACAAACCTCTGCAAACTATAACTTAGTGTGACAGCACTGTAGTTTCAATCACTGTTGAACTGGCGTGCCCGCAGGTGTGGTGAGGCCCGAAGAATGTTCACCCCCATTCCAGTATATACATTTAACATTTTAAACTCCTGGGGTGCCTGGCTGGCTCAGCCAGAAGAGCATACAACTCTTGATCTTGGGGTTGTGAGTTCGAGCCCCACGTTGGGCTTATGGATTATTTAAATAGAAGTTAAAAAAACAAACAAACAAAAAAAAAAAGAAAACAAAAAAACTTCTCAGCATGGTGAAGGAACAGGAATTTTAATCCCGGCAAGAGGAGTCCACGGCCATACAGACATCAATGGAGTTGACTTACATTAGAAAATTGATTTTTTTTTTTTAAGTGAGCTGGACTGTCCCTTGGTGATTCACTGGTTCATCAAGCCAGAGCTGCTAAGTCTATCCCAGGTCAACTTCAAAGGCCCTGAAACGAGACACACATTGGCCAGAATAGAGTCAACAAGGTTGGACGAGAATGGCTTGGGGGCCAACAAAAAAGGGCAAACCTGAATAATTCTGTAACCTTAAGAGTTACCCCAGTGTGTAGTGTTAAAAACTGAAAATCAATGCCAGATAATAGCAGAAAATTTAGTTTTCTAAACAGGTCTTACGATAAACAATATATGGGCCTCATCACAACATCTGGATGCAATTTCAGTCCACTCTCGATATATAATTGTATTATCTTCCTAAATCCCAAGTTAAAGCTCTCCCAGATTTGTGAACGCTCCTATCAGATAAACCAGACCTGACAGAGTCATATCACGCGTCTTAGTGTGCCCAGCTGCTATAATAAAATACAATATATTGGGTAACCCAGAAAACCGAGGATTTATTTCTCATAGGAGGCTCATCCAAGAGGCTGCATGTCCAAGGTGAAGACATGGTGATTCCATGTCTGGGGAGAGCCCTATTCCTGGTTCATAAATGATGCCTCCTTACGGGGGTACTCATAGGGCAAGGGAGCTCTGTGAAGTCTCTCGGATAAGGGTTATGATTTTCATAGATGAATTCAGAGGGGGACACAGCATTCAGTCCTACAGTCCCATGCCTGAAAGAACATAAACAGGGCTGTGAACGAACTCTGCTCGCCTCACTGGGATGGGGCTGTCCTCACCAGTGCAATGCCCAGCCTCTCATCTCGCCTCCACATCGATCTGTTTGTCCTCTCCCTACACCTGCGAGAGCTTCCCGTGCATCCAAATGTCGATGGAGCTTTGCTTGTTTGTTACCAGGCACCCCAAAAGGGTCCAAGGAGCACATTTTGAAGAAAATGAAGTTCTAAAAATATAGGCTGGGAATATTATTAGGCTCGGTTAAGATAATTAATTTTTGCATGCCTCTGAGGGAAAAGGTTTAAAATAGTCTCCAACCTCACCAAGTTCATGGACGCCTTTGCTTGTGACATTTTAATTATTAGAATATTTAATAATTGAAGAGGTGTTCTTTAAATATTAAGTTGCCTTTTTCTCTGTTAAAATGACAAGTTTGCAATAAACGCATCTATGTTTCAAATAGCTAAACCAAAGCAGATGTAAATGACAGATTTAAGAAAAACTGATCTGGAACTGGCTTAGGTTGGATCACAAAAGCTAATTATTAAATTTTCAAGAATTTGTGAGAGCCAGATTTTAAAACACTGAAGCTTCAAACTGGCTACGGACAATCACTACCAGGCCTCATCCTCACCTCCCTGACATTAAACATTTACCAACACACCTCTGAATAAATTTTTATTAAGATATATATATAACTCTAAAGGAAATTAAATTTTGCAAGATCCACATCTATCATGCATTCAGCAAAAGATGAGCTCAAGGCAAAACTGTGAAAATGGATCTGTATCTGCATTTCTTCCTTCCCTTTGTGTCAACCCAATTAGAGCAAAACAAGTATTGGTTGGTTTAGATCTTAAATAATTTTTAAATACCAATAATACCAATGAAATGCACTAGATTATTTAATATGCATTTTCTCTTAGCTTCCTACAGCTAGCAACATCCCGGAGTGACTTGAACTTCACTCCCCTCTCTTCCTCTTGATATTTTAATTGCGGGTTTTCATGCTTGCTCTCAATTTTCCAAGCTTTCTGGAAACTAAGCTGCTTCCAGGTGAACTCGGGGTCTCATGCTTATACTTTTCTCTCTCCTTCTTCCTTGTGGTGACAGCTGCATGTTACCTGGCCAAGGACTCAAATCTCAAATTGCCAGAGGATATACAGTTGTCTATACAGCGGTTCTCAAGAGGATCCGTGACACTTTGCAGGGACCCACTCCAGATGTACTGAATCAGAAACACTCTGAGTTGCCCAGTGGTCTGCCTTGTAACAGGACTCTCCAGGAGACAGATGCATGAGTAAGTCTGAGATCCAGAGCTTTCTACTGCGTGATTTGTAAGGAGAGTGATTTGTATCCATCGTCCCCATGGAGCGCCTGGAGAATAAGAAGTGTAGAGGAAAATATATTTTGCTATGCATATTATTTCCTTTTATAAAAAAATTGATTCTAAAATACTTTATACAAAAAAAAAAAAAAAAAAAGAAAAGAAAGAAAGAAAGAAAAACGAAAAAATCTGCAAAGGGCTCTTATGTTCGTGAGACCACTCTCTCCAGACAGGCTTGAACTTCAGCATGACATGGATTGATTCCTTTTTAAGTCCTCATTTCCTCTGAAAGGATATTGGGAAAACCAGTAGACGCTTAGTGCTTCAGGAGGCTGGCATCAAAGTGCCCCAGAGAGGGAAAGCGCAGCGATGTGATTTTCACACTGATCCTCTTTAAAAAAAAGGACATTTAAAGCTGCGATGTTTGGCCTTCTCTTTGGAGCCCTAACAGCAGATTTTTTTTTTTCTTTTGCTTAAAGAAAGGTGGGAAAGCAGTAAAAGGAATTGAGATTAAGATCCAGACTGTAAAAGCTGGGGGCAGGGGGCGGGGGATCAAAAGGCTTATGTGAAAGAAGAAATATCTAGCAGCAGCTTTAATCTCAGGTGTCTCCCAAACAGCAAGCTTGCACACACAGGCCAGCTAGGCGCAGGGGCGCTCCGGTGCAGGTTGGCCACAGACAGATGCTCTCAGGCTGTCCTGCCTTGTGACCTGTCAGGCATTCACCCCAGGTGTCCTTCTGCATCTGGTGTAGCTCTCAGCGTGTGCAATTGTTTCGAGGGTGCTTTTCAAGAACATTAAAAGTTCACGGAACCAAAGAGCTATAACATAGTCAACAAACCTAATGAGGCAGTCTTGGCAATGTTAGTAGGAACGCGTTCAGGAAGCCTTTTGTGTTTACCAAAAGAAATGGGTACCTAAATATTGTTTTCATTCCTTCTTTTTTTTTTAAAGATTAATTAATTAATTTATTTATTTATGTGGGACAGAGAGAGAACCAGTGGGGGAAGGAGCAGCAGGAGAGGAAGAAGCAGGCTCCCTGCTGAGCAGAGAGCCTGTTGAGGAGCTCAGTCCCAAGACCTTGAGATCATGACCTGAGCTGAAGGCAGATACTTAACCGACCGAGCCACACAGACGCCCCTATTTTCATTATTTCTAAATGGGTGGTATAGTGAATTACCAGAATTATCCAAACTAGAAATGAAAAAAATATGTAAAAACCAGGGGTAACTGGACAGAGCAATGAATTTACACGATGTGACAATTTTAATTGAAAAAATAGAGATGTTAGTACCCGTGTATCTAGTGTGTTCTGAAGCGATACAGGTATATCTCCAAGAGACAAAGGCCAAACAAAGTTTTAATTTCCTACTTCTCACGGTGAAGTCCAGCTAAAAGCTTAATATCACAAATAGACCTTTGTTACTGAAGTTTTTAAATGGTTTGTGTCTTATTTATTTTTGAAAGCATTCACAAACTTTTACTTATTTTATATATTTTATATATTCATGAAGATAAAGTACAAAAATTAAGATAAGAAAAAAAAAACATAAAAGTCACCCATAATTTCATCCCCTGGAGATAAACCATGTAAGACGCTTGCACCCACACCACTGGGATGCGGAAGGCTGTCTTCCAGTCACCAGGTCAGATTAAATGGGTTTTGTTTTATTTCAGTATTTTTTTTTAGATTAAACAAATTTTAAAATACAAACACAAAATGAGACAAAATTCACTCTACCATGTTTGATGGTTATTAGGTTTAATCATACAGTGGATTTTGTCTCACCTGTAAGCTTTTCCTCAACTGGTTTTTCTTTTTCTTTTTTCCTGTAGATTCTTATTGTTTGTTTGTTTTATTAACACATAATCTATTACTTGTTTCAGCGGTACAGGTCTGTGATTCACCAGTCTTACATAATACACAGCACTCCCCACAATACATACCCTCCCCAATCTCCACCGTCCAGCCACTCCATCCCCCGACCCCGCTCCATTCCAGCAAGAGAGTAAAAGTCTCTTATGGTTTGTCTCCCTCTTGGTTTCATCTTGTTTCATTTTTTTCCTCTCTTCCCTTATGATCTGCCTTGCTTCTTAAATTCCACATACCAATGAGATCATATGAAAATTGTGTTTCTCTGATTGACATTTTTGCTTAGCATAATAATACCTTCTAGTTCCATCCACATCTTTGCAAATGACATGATTTCATTTTTTGATAGCTGCAGTATATTAATAATATATACAATTATATATATATATGTATGCTATCTCACATCTTCTTTAACCATTCATTTGTTGATGGACATCTAGGCTCTTTCCATAGTTCGGCTGTTGTGGACATTGCTGCTGTAAACCACTGGGGTGCAGGTGCGCCTTCAGATCACTCCAGTTGTATCTTGTGGGGATAAATACCCAGTAGTGCATTGCTGGGTTATAGGGTAGCTCTATTTTCAACTTTGGAGGAAACTCCATACCGTTTTCCATATATAAATGACTGTGGCTACAATAATACATTGAAAAACAAACTGTTTTTCAGAATTTGAAATTTTTAATCTGATCTAATAAATAGGAATTGCTCACTTCATTGTTCTTAAAGAATCTGTTCTTATTTCAAAAAAACAAGACTGTTGGTTATTGGAATATTATACACATCACTCTGAGAAATATCCTGGAAAATTCAACAGTTCCATAAGGGAGTGTTTGGTTTTAAAAATACATCACAGGGCTGCTTGAGTGGCTCAGTGGGTTAAGCCTCTGCCTTCGGCTCAGGTCATGATCTCAGGGTCCTGGGGTCGAGCCCCGCATCGGGCTCTCTGCTCAGCGGGGAGCCTGCTTCCTTCTCTCTCTCGGCCTGCCTCTCTGCCTACTTGTGATCTCTCTCACTCTGTCAAATAAATAAATAAAATTTTAAAAAAATGTTTAAAAATAAATAAATAAAATAGGTCACAATAAAAACATTTGACAAATTTATCAGCCCTCAATATGGTGGCTTTTCCAAGGAAGTTGTTCCTATAATTTGGTGAGTAGCAGAGGGTCACAGGATGCACATCTTTCCATTACTTTGGCAAAGTTTCATCTAGAAGAAATAATAATAATTGGCATTATAACTTCACTTGAAAATTAATTTTCAAAAATCAGACCCCTCCTTTTTTTCATTTCTTATCCCTATAATTTTGTTTTAATGAACATTCTCTCTGTACGGATATAATGACATCAGTATTTCTTAAGAAAGTATTATATGTAGAAGGGAAATATCATTATGAATAAGTCCTTAAAATGGCACCAAGCTTAATGTTATGTCAATTATACATTAATTAAAAAAAAATTTAAAAAGATGCACCAAGCTAATGAAATCAAGTACTACCAAATGGAGACATTATTTGGATAATATATGATATTATTTAAGTGACATTATTTATCTTACCTCAAAATATTATAATGGGAAAGCCTGGGAGACTTAAAATTTTCCATAACAGCTGGAAGAGGCCAACTAGAAATAATCAGCTTTGTAGCAAACATTCAAGGTCTGTTATCAAGCAGGGATATTTGAAAGGGTTTTATATCTCTTCATAGAAGAGTAGAATGTAATGCCTTACATTATAGCCCCCTGCTCTTCAATTTTTCCTTGTTGGAAACATTAAAAAAAAAAAAAGCTTATGAAGCTTTTCCCCAAGTAAACTTGGTCAGTGCCACATTGATTTTGAGAACACAGTATGCTAGTGAAAAACTTCTATGAAAGCTTGTTGTTCTATCTAAAGCAAACCTATGAAATCAATGTGTACCATATCCACATGATCTCAAGGTAGAAATACAACACTTCTAATTATCACCGATCCCTTTTACTTACTTTACTTACTTACTTACTTCTTTAGTTTACTAACATAAAGCTTTTGTCTTTGCATTAGTGGTGACATATGACCAAATAATATTAATATCCTACTGTTGATGACATCATTATATAATGTACCATACATACATAATGTACAAAATAATAAAATGTACCATATTTAATGTGCATTAAATAATGTAATAATATAATAATGTAATAATATATAATAATGTGATGATATAATGTACAAAATTATATAATGTACCATACATACATAATGTACAAAATAATACATACAGTATTATTTTATTACAATGAGAACAATCCTAGAGTCACAATTCCTAAAGTGAGCAGAGGGTACAGGAGGGCAAAGCTTTGAGCACTGACTTGGTTTAAACATTCCTTTTCAGACAAGGAAGTGGTTTTATCTCTGTCCTGTGATACCTAGATACACTTGCAAATGAACGGATTTACTTTAAAAGAAAAATTAAAATATGTAAGTGTAGGGTATAAAATAAGACACATTACCATGTTCAGGTGGGCCTGTATTCTGAAAATTGCAAAGAATTCCCTGGTCCCACTACCTGTCGCTCAGGTGAGAGGGAATCAAACTCTTCACTTCAGTAAGAGCCTGTGTCTTTCTTCACTTCAACAGAGCCCAGAATAACCCTGGGTTATTAGCAAATCCTACAGATAATCATCCCCTCATTCTTTTGCTGTTTGTGTTTATTCTTTAATTAAAGGTAAATTGTCAACAGAAAATTTTTCAATAAGCACAAATACTACTAAGAAAATTAGACCCCAAAGAAGGATTTAGTTTTTTTAATTTTTTAAAAGATTTTATTTATTTATTTGAGGGAGAGAGTGAGTGAGAGAGAGGGAGAGAGCACAAGCAGAGGTGGAGGGAGAGGAAGAAGGAGCCTCCCCGCTGAGCAGGGGGCCTGATGTGGGGCTTGAACCCAGGACTCTGGGATCATGACCTGAGCTGAGGACTGATGCCTAATAGACAGAGCCACCCCAGTGCCCCCAAAAGGAGGATTTAATATAATGAAACACATTTAATACTTTTTTTAATAGTTCAATTTATATTTATCTATATTCTGATGCCTTCCACAGTCCCAGGTCACAGAAGGATTGAATGATTAAATGTCCGGTGATGCTACTAAGCCACACTTATCACTTGTTCTTTTATCTGATCTCCCATGGTTAGAGCTGACTAGAATATCATCATGCAAAATTATATTTGGTTTGGAGTTACTAGGACTTTTAACTAATAAATTAATTTGAATCACATTTTTCAAACAGCCTCAGTGAGGAGAATTTTGAGCAGCCCTTTATTCAGGTAAATTAAACAACAGCTTGCATATATAACCCAGTTATACATGCTCACCCATAAATAGGAAACATAACCTGCTTCGAGTTAACTGACAACAAATAAACCACCCGACTGTAATTCCATATCCATTCTCTGAAATCACTTCAAAAATTGGTAACTTAAAAAGGCTCAGATGTAAATGATGGGTAATTCCAAGCAATTTTAGCCCTATCTCTCTATTTTTAAAAAAATCACCTGACATCAACATGCATAAAACATCAACTACCACTGGTCAGTCCATCTATTGTGAGGTCAACAATCATGCAGTTGAATTTATCAGTCTGTGATCTGAATTATCCAATGACTATTAAAACGGAAATGGTACCTGAGTCAATTTGTGGTCCTGGTCTTTACAAGCTGCGCAGAATGCATCCGGGTCACCGTCACTTGAGCCCAGCATTTTCCTCCCCCAGATGAACACTAAGAGTGCGTTGTGGGTGCAGGTACCCGTTTGTAATTTACTTTATAATTTTTGAAGGGTGGTAAACCAAACTTCTAGATAGAAATTCTCAAGCAAGAAAAGAAATTTAAGTGGAATAATAATAAAAGTACATTTACCAGGGAGGAAACAAAGAAACAAAGAAGCAAACAACAACACTACATACATAGATATATATATATATATATATATATATATATTTTTTTTTTTTTTTTTTAATTCTTGATCATGTTCTTGCTCTCCTTCATTTGGCAAAACAGTTTTGATGAATTTAACAATCCCAGTATACAGAGCACTTACTATTGGCCAGCACATACTATAATATTTGACTTCATCTTCACCACACCCATACATGAGAGGAAACACTACTGTTTCACACAACAGGAAGTCGAAGGGCAGAGAGGTCAAATTCGTTACTGCCGATGAGGACTGGAAGGCAGAACCAGTACTGGAACCCAAGCCCGAACAACAAAGGTGGTTGAGTATTTTCTACTAGGGCTGTCATAACAGACCTTGTCAGACCGGGGCTGGGGCGGGGGGTGGGGTGCGCTTAACAACAGAAACCGATTTATCACCGTTCTGGGGGCTGGAAGTCAATATCAATATGTCGCAGGGTTGGTTGTTTCTCCTGAGGCCCTCACTCCTTGGTTTGCAGTTGGACATGTTTCATTTATGAAAATGAATGTTACAGAGAGAACAAGCATGAGCATGGGGGTGGGGGGCAGGGAGGGGCAGAGGGACAGAGAGAAAGAATCTCAAGCAGCCTCCATGCCCAGTGTGGAGCCCAGCGTGGAAATACATCTCATGACCTGAGCCCAAATCAAAAGGCAGGACTTTGACCGACTGAGCCACCCGGGCGCCCCACAGACGAGCACCTTCTGTCCTCACATGGCCTGTTCTCGGTGCCTGCACATCCCTGCTGTCTGTTCTTTTCATAAAAATACCGACCAGTTGGCTCAAGTCCTCACCTTTATGACCTCATTTCACTCTACTTGCCTCTTTAAGGCTATATCTCCAAATACAGTCACACTGAAGGGCAGGGTTTCAGCATGGGAAATCGGAGGTTTGGAGGGGAGGGGCTACAATTCAGTTCATGCAGGGCTCTCTCCACTCTGCACAAGCTCTGACACCCAGCACTGCACTGGGAGCTTCAGATGCACAAAACATGGCCTCCGTCATCCAAAGATCAATATCTAAGAGCACCAGAGCAGACTGCATGTGGGTGACAATGCGTACAGAATGCTGGGACTGCCCTGGCCTTCAGCAGTTTCACACAGTTCTCAGGGGGTCAGGGTTGTGTTTATGTCCTGCAACAGTCCCTTTCTAACATTTGGGGTGTTTTAGATAACTTGGAAAGCAGGTATTTATGCTGAAGACTGTACTTACCTAACAGACTTACTGGATAATATCATGGCTTAGTGTGACATCTTCTTCCAATCGCCCCTAAAGTTGGTATTGACACTAACATGGGTTAGGGAGGTATTGCAGGAGATGTGTATTTGTGGCAAAACTGAGTGATAAGCTCTCTCAATTGTCTTACACTACAGCTGTTAGATTGTCCATGCCATGTTATTCATTATCAAAGGCCCTTACTGGTTTCTATTAGTTGAGTCTACAAGGCTGAGCTGGAGAGGTTTACTGCTTGGATGTAACTTAGACAGCCTTCTTTCTTCTAAAGATCCTTTACCCCCTTTTTCCTAGTTTTTGCTTTAGAAATGTAATTGCATTTTATAATTGCAAATTATCTCTGTCCCAATAAAATATATGTATCTCCTTAAAAGTAACTTAACAATTTGCAACACAGGGAATGTCTTTCTCAAGGACCTGGGAACCCTCTCTGATATGGAAACATCTCAGGGACATGGAACCTCTGTCTCCAACCTCCGTGGGAGGGTAGGAGACTAACTTCAGCGGGGTGTCTTGGCCCAAGTTTTAAAAATGCCTCCTGTTTAAAGATCAAGAAAGCATATTTTTTCTTCAGTAAAGTCAATTAGAAAACAGGTGGCCTGTGATTGACCCCACCCCAGACTTGAAAATTCCCCAAATTATTGAGTTAAATCTCTTTCCCCTATTGCTATAGGAAATAGTCTCCTTTGTCTGCATAACTTTACCTGGTGCAACTTTTACTTGGTAAGGCAACGAGCTGCTCATGGCCTGAGAGCCACTCAGTGGAATTTTCCCTCCAGTTCAACATCCTAGGAGTCTAGATGCCAAGAGGGATGACCCTACAATGCGCTACTTTGGGCAGTAGAAGAATTCTACAGTAGCAGGAGATAAAAATCATTATTTCTATTACTTTCCATCACTGCCTGAAACACAGTAAGTTCTTATCGATATTGGCTTTTCTCACTATTGTTGACTCTCACGTTGTCTTATAAATCATCTCAACAATAAAAATAATTAAGGAAGCTTGTTGTGGGAATGGGAGGGGGACAGTGGGAGTCTGGGAAAGGCAATCAATCAATCTAATGAGAAAGAATATATGGGGAATTAATGTATGACATAGCAGGGGATGTTTGGACACATACTGGTAGATAATTTATAGGGAACTCCCCTCTCCCCATTACCCTCTTTAACCATAAGAAGAACCTTTGTATTTCTAGAAATCAAACTATTACAAGTTTGTTGTGCACAATCATTCAAGTGCCATCATTGGAAATTAGAAAAGTAACCATTCGTTGTACTACTTTACACAAGGAGTTTGACATCTGTTATCTTATGTTCCCCTCACAAGATCCCAGTGAAGCTCGCACATAAAGAGACTGTAGCTTACAGGTCACACGCTCATTCTAAGACAGAGTTAGGTTTCAAATGACTGCATGTTCAGCCCCAGAATTCCACTGGTGCACGGCGCCATGTTGCCTGCTTCCTCCTCCCTCCTTCCAATCACCACGAACCTTTTCATATCAGTTTCTCATTGGTTCTAACAGCAGTGCTGTGAAACAGACATTATCAGCTCCAGTGCTAGACAAATAAAGATCAGAGAAGCTGCATAATTTCCCCAAAATCTCAAATGTCAAAAACTGAAGTGCATTCATCAGATTCAAATCCAGGTTTGAGACAGAACTTAAAAGGTTTGTCATGACTGGACACAACAACAAAGTGAACCTGAGTCCTGGGGCAGGCCAATCTGAAAATAAAGTTACAAATTACAATTTACAGGGCACCTGGGTGGCTCAGTTGATTAAGCGTTAAACATCTGCCTTTGGCCCAGGTCATGATCTCATCGGGCTCTCTACTCAGCGGAGAGACTGATTCTTCCTCTCCCTCTGCCTGCCAATCTGCCTATTTGTGCTTCTCTCTGTGTGTCAAATAAATAAATACAATCTTAAAGAAATAAAAGATAACAAATTATATAGAGAAAAACATAACTGAAACTTATTATTTCCCTATCATATGATTTCTTTGTTTTAAACTATAATCAATACTGTCATACCAAGAAAAAAAAGAAAATAAACATTGTAAAGAGATATTTTCTATATTGTTTCCCCTTTTAGTGATAATTCATTTTCCTCTGAAATAATTGACTCTTCATTGTTCAGATAAAGAGATCTTGCCTCATTAGTTGAAATGTCATAATTCAAATTAGGAATTTACTTTAAAAAACAAAAAAAAATTTATGTAGTTAGAGCCATTAGCTGCATAAACAATAAATACACGCATGTGTAAAGATGAGTTATTTTCATGTCCCAGACCTATTTTGAGTCGAGGCACCAAATGACAGCATAGACTGAACACATTATACTCAGAGAAGAATGAGAAACACAATGAAGAGAAGACTGAAATCTCAAGGTTTCAACTCATTATTTCCATCAACAAACTACTATTGTGTAATATTGTTCTTTTTTTTTTTTTTTAAGTATTCCCTTTGGTCCTTTGTCCCCCATGCAGCTATCAGAGCATTTCTGAAGGTTTGTCCAACCTCAAATACAGATGGTGAGATTCCCAAAGATGCTGCTTCCTCCCTTCACATTTTGTACTTCATCTCCTCTGACTCTTGTCTCTGCCATTCCGATGAAATCCTACATGCCTAGCCAAAGCCTTTGTGTAAGTCTTTGTCAATAGAGTATAACACATCCAAAAATGTTTATGATTAGTCATGCCTCCTTAGAATCATTTCTCTGTCTGTTTGGCAGGACACTATCTTCAGGTTTTCCTATTAACCCATTTACCTCTCTCTCCTGACCTCTCTCTCCTCCCGCTCCTTCTCATGACCTCATGTGAAGGACATGTAACTTTATTCTCTCATCTGTCTGTATCCATTCCCTAGATAAACCTCAGTAAGTGCCCCTTGTACATGCTTACCTCCAGATATGAGGATGCCTTTTATTCTGGTTCATGATTTCTTCCAGGAGTTTCCAGCTTCCATATCTCACCATCTACTGCTTATGACCTCCCAAGTGTGTCAAATGGGCAGCTTATTTTCAATTAATCTAAAACACATTGCTCAGTACCTCCACCCCATTGTGGATTGGCTTGGTCTATAGCCATTGGAATTCTTTTCTAGTATACTGTGTTGAATTCTGAAGAATTCAGAACTAACTTCGGAGTTAGTTCCTTAAGGACCTCAAGAGGTCCTTATAGTTGGGTTTCCTGGTATAACTTAGGGTCTGCCAGATGCACGTACTTGCACGAGGCTTAGATTGGGGATGGACTTACATGAAGCGTCTATAGGCATGAGACCACATGGCTTTCTGTAGCAGGGTGGGAGCTTCCTCAGCAGGGCAGAGACCATGTGATTCTATTCTGGGCCTTTTCCTATAAAGGCCAGCATAACAGTTGATCTTTAAGCTCTTCTAAAGCTTTTGTCAGTTGCCAAATACCAATTCTGAAATCCCTCACTGATAAACGACCTGGAATGTTTTCTGTTATTTGCAACTGAATCCTAAACATAACAGTCTCAGAACACACTCTCCCAGTAGCCTTCTGCTTGGCCTTCTCAGCCTCCCATATGCCAAGGACCTAGCTCTGGGCGCCAGTCTTATATTTCTCTCCCATCCCATGCTGGTCAGTCAGCACTCCCTCAAAACTCCCGTACTGTCACCGTGCCAGTCCCAACTCACACCTTCCCACTTCCCCTCCCACCACGGTATACCCTGCCACTTTAGCGTATGTGGGCCAACCACACTTTTAAAAAACGTAACTCATAGTACACCACGTCCCTGCTTGTATGGTCCGATGTGTTCACACAGAATGAAACTGGATTTCCTTAACCTCGGGTGTCATGTTCCAGAAGACATGACTCCACGTACTTCTCTGACCTCGCCCCTTACCACTGTGCCCTATTTTCTGTCCCTCATAATCAAGGTATGGGGGTAGGGCTTGCATCTTGTGTTTATCTGGCAAGTAGAGTCCATTTGCCAAGGTAGGTCTTCTTTTTTCTGGAAAAAGGGGACCTTTTTTGCAGCAAGAAATTTAAGATTACCTTGGGGGAGGGAGGCAGTGCTGCTTTATCTGTAACATGTTTTTAAAAGTTATGATTATGGATTTTGGGTTGTTGTTGTTTTCAGTCTTTTAAAAATATCTTTCCCTTTAGCTCTTATATTAAGGGAAATCCCTCTCTTTCTTACAGAGCTGTGAATTAAGGAATGGGTAGAGTTTACATTTAAGCACGCCAGTGTCTGCCCAGTTCTTAATGTATACATTTGTTTTTCTTTTTAGTGATTCTTTGTTCTTAAAATGCTACTAGAAAACATAGATCTTCCTAGTGCCTTTCAACTTATACTGTAGTTTGATTAATTTAAATCATTAATAACTTCAGTAGGATTACTATAGTACTGTATACTGGCCAAACTTGTAAATCTTATAATGAGTTTGTTGCATTAATTTCAAAAGCCACACCTTCATTGTATTTTATGTATAAATTGTATTTGTTCAAGTTGTATATATTGATATTGTATGTATACATGCAGCATGGTTAAGTTAGAAATAAAAATCTTTACCTAATAATAAAAAAAAAAGGGTGCCTGGGTGGCTCAGTTGGTTAAACGACTGCCTTCAGCTCAGGTCATGATCCTGGAGTCCCGGGATCGAGTCCCGCATCAGGATCCCAGCTCCACGGGGAGTCTGCTTCTCCCTCTGACCTTCTCCTCGCTCATGCTCTCTCTCACTGTCTCTCTCTTCTCTCAAATAAATAAATAAAAAAAGTTTAAAAAAAAAAAAAAGCTTGGTCTTTTGGACACAAACTTTAGCTGTTGTGCCATCTACCTGAAACACCTCTCAATCAGTTTGAGATGGTTTGCAATTTTGAATCATTTAGGTTTCTGCTCAAAAAGATTCCCATAACTTCATAATTTAAATGGCAACTCCTGTCTCTACTCCCTCACCATCTAGTAACTTATTTTGCCTCATTTTTTCATCTGTCACTAAAGGGAAGTTCATAGTTTTGTATTTGCTTATTTGTCTATTTCCTGCCTCTCCCCCATTAGGAACATCAACTCCACCAATAGCGTGAACTCCATTTCTCATGCTCAGCTCCTTGTTTTGAGCACATAGAACAATTCTCGATTTACAGGAAGATTTCAACAACTAGATTAATGAGCAAATGAATGAATGATGATTTTCAGGGGTCCAAAAGAACATAATTAATTACTTCCAGAAATAAAAGTCAGCATCAACCCTTCTCCTCATTGATAAGTAACCCCTAAAATTCAAGGTGAATTGTGAAAAGTTATGTTAGTTACTATGTATCTCACAAATGTAAAGGACACTATTTGGAGGATGGTACATAAACTTTAGCAACAATGTGTGTGTGTGTGTGTGTGTGTGAGAGAGAGAGAGAGAGAGACAAAGGGAATCACATGAGAATCAAGAGCTGTAGCATTTAGATGCCAGATGCTTCAAAGAACTTTTAAAGCTCACTGCAACAAAGAAGGAACCAAGGTAGGGAGAGAAGGATCCCGTGCCATACTCTGGAAGCCAGATTAAATACATTTCATGTGCTTCCAATACAAGGTTACGAGTAATGAAGGACGGGACAACCTCTCAACACTGAAGGTTAAAAGTGGATTTCAGACTCATGAACATCCCCTAAATACAGTGTTGTACGTATCACTGGCCTTATAAAACACAATAGAATATGTTTCTTTGCATGCGTACTGACTGCTCTCAGCTAGTGTCACCTTCAAATGATTTATACTAGCAACTTTTAGAAGTGATTTCTTTAAGACGGAAATGTTCCCTGTGTAATTCCCACATCCAACAGAATAGGTTGTATTATACCATCGTTATCTCTTCCTTCTACTCTCCTTTATCTTTTGCCATTTTTCTCCATGATCATTGCTTTATTTTTCTTCCTGATCTAACTTTGTTGTGGTTTCAGGGGCAAGACTGAAAAACAACAGAAACCATAGTCAATAAAATAGAAGCATAGATAAGATTTTAAAATGCCATCATTCCATTTTTAATAATAATAAGGTATTTCATGTATATTACCATTTGTAATTTTCAAAACAATTTTAACATAAACAATTTCATTTAAAGTCTCATTATTGCCTTCTCCTAGGGTAAGCAAGATAGATATCATTCCTATCATTCATCACCAAAAGACATAGTTTTCATTGTCTTCCAAAGTAAGTCTTTGAGCGTATGTGAACCTGTCAATCTTTCATTTGCTCACACATGGGTATATATTTTCTTTCAGCCTTTATTTCAAAATATCAAATTAAGTTAATCTTAATCTAAGTATTTCCCTAAGTGTGTGTGAAAAGACAATAGAATAACTATTTCAAAATAAATCTTCCCTTTTTCAAAATGCATGGAGTCTATTTTTATAGCATCACTGAGGTTACTTGATATACAAAAAATGCAGTATTTATTGCATACAATTTGATGAATTCCAACATATGCATACATCCATGACACCATCACCATAATCAAGAAATGTATAGATCACATTTTCAGTGAAAAGATATTTTTAAACATTAGTAACAAACCTACTGGCCTAATAAGGACATAAAAAGGTGTTGTTGAGGGGCGACTGGGTGGCTCAGTGGGTTAAAGCCTCTGCCTTAGGCTCGGGTCATGATCCCAGGGTTCTGGGATCAAGCCCCACATCGGGCTCTCTCTCAGCAGGAGCCCACTTCCTCCTCTCTGTCTGCCTGCGTCTCTGCCTACTCTCTCTGTAAAATAAATAAAATCTTTAAAAAAAAAGTGTTGTTGAAAGAATAATGAATGACTAAAAGCCTAATATTTTGATATCCATGTAACCTACCAAACTCAGTAAATGCACATCTCTATCCTAAGCTGTCCAGTGGTTTTTCTCTTCTCCCATTGCCAACTCCTATTAAAATATCATCTTGATTTCAGTCCACTTGCCCAGTTTATATTCTCCTTGGTGCTCAAATGTTCCTTTTTTCATTAGTTAGTTAGTTAGCTAGCTAGCTAGCTGGCTAAGGAGAGGATAGTCTTCTGAAGAGTCATGTACAACCTTGGGTTTCTGAGGAAGCCTTAGGAAATAATGTCAAGCAAAATTCACAGACACTTCACTCTCCTCATCTGTATGGAAGTTTCTTACAATAAAATTTGTTCAAAAGGAGATTGTTCTAAGAGGTTTGTGTTAGGAGATATTTTTGTGCACTTGACCTATATGTATTATCGGGAGCCACATACCTTCCAAAGTAAAGTAGTCAAATGTTGGCAGGTCAGGATGACACAATGACACCTCTGGTCTAGATTTGAGTGCTGCTTTCTCATTGAAATGCTCCTGCCCTCAGTAGTGAAATGCTGCTCCTCCATCCACTGTGCAATTTCCATATTTCAATTATGAGACACTAGAAAAGTTTCCACAAATTTCCATCTAGAGTTGTACTTTTGAAGTGTTCTTTCCTGGCCCAATAGTGAACCAACACTGTAGCCTTCAGGGCACTCTTTTTAATCAGGTTTCTACCTCAGTGCTGTAGGGTAAATTAAATAGGATGGCCATTAATTAGGGTTGAAGCTATGCACATTCCCTTAGATGTCATCACCAGGACCTAAGTCTCCATGACAGGGCTACAGCTAAAGAGAAGGCTAGACTCTACTGCTTTTTTTTTTTTTAAACACACACACACACACACACACACATGCAATCTTCATCTTCTGTATAATTATGAAGAAGCATTCTTCATAGAACTTTCTGTAGGCTGGAGAGGAATGGAATATTTTAGGCTTCCTTATAGCTATAGTTAAGAAAGACCCTCTGGGTGCCTACTCTAACCTCCTTCCTGTGTCTCAAAACTCCCATGTCTCAAGATTCAGAATCTTTTTATCTTATTTCAGAAACAGTTCTTTAACACTGTACCTGCTGCCAGTGATTTGGTGACCAAGATTTTTTTTTTTTTTCAATTTTGTAAGCTGAGTATGGAGTCCACTGTTCTTCTGACTTGATGCTTCCTAGAAGAGACCAAGAGGCTGATCCCAATTCACTTCTTGTCCAAGTTTCCACAGGCCTGTTGAAATCACTTGTTTTGTACTGCTAGACTTGACCTTGTACTCGCTGTAGATCTATGCCTTCTGCTGGAAAAAAGGACCCGTTACATTTGTTGTACATCAGAAGCTAAATGTGTAAGCAGCATTTGGGCACATCTTCCAAAAAAGTTCTTTTGAGAATAGAAGAATGTTATAAATACAAAATCACGTGATCCAGTTATAGCCTCATTGAGACATTCCTTGAAATTTTACTACAAAATATGTCAAATTATGAAATTAAACAATAAGATATTTTTTCTGACACTTCACACTCTCTTCGTATAAGTCATAACTAAATGCATATGGGACAACAAAATGTATAAAGTTAGAGTAACATGAAATAAGTGTTTTCTATGATTTAGTGATACCCATAATAATTATTTTGCAACTGAGTTTAAAAATTTTGGTGTGATTTTGGTAGCCATCAGTGGAAATAGAGAACATAAGCAAAGCCATGAGATTAGGTAGCCAAGCCTGTGTGTGTGGTTGTGTATACCTATACTATCCTGTGATATAAGGGTTAAAATTAATGCCTAATATTACGTGTGCTTTGACATCAGGGGAGAAAACTGGGAAAGCCTTCAATGGCCTGACCACCCCTTCCACTGCTCTCTCTACTCCCATGGGTAAGGTCCTCAGCCAACCCTCATGATGAAGACCAATCACAGAGCCTACTTACCATTAAGTAGTAGGTTCACTTCCAGGCCAGTCTAGACAATTAATCAAATAAGCTAATCACAGCACACCAGGGGGCACCTCACCTTCCTGTTACTACCAAGCTTGCCTCCCACAGCTCCTGATGGCTCACCTTGTGCCTGAGTAGAGTCTCTGTGTGACCTTACCTGCCATGTGATGCCTCCTCTTCCAGGTTGTGAGTATATGTGACCAATAAATTGTTGTCAATCTCAGCTGCTCAGGGTCATTGTCATGTGTTCAGTCATCCCTATAACCCTAGGGAAGGTATCCTTCCTTAACCAAAAGAGTAAAGAAGAAGCTACCAAAACATATGCATAGCTATATGTCCTTGTAAACGTACATTTCACAAATTGTTCTTGCATACATAGTTTTCTCCTTCAACTAAAGATCAAACTTTAGGACTTCTTACTGATTTATGATGCCCTCCTTTGTTCTCAATTTGGATTGTACCACTGTAAGATTAGTTCGTCCCTCGGAAAACTTTGATCACCTTTTAAGAAGCAGTAGCATTTTCTCACACATGTAGTACAGCCAAATGGACAAAATAATAATCTTAAAAATTGCTTCACAAAAGATTAAATACTAAGAGGTTAAAAAGAACTGTTCTGTTCTAAAAATAATTGAGCATACATAGAATCTCTGATAAACAGGTAATTTGCATTGAGCATTTTATAGAGCTTTTGTCTAAGCAATCTCTAGCAATAAAGTTGACTTCCCCATTGCATCATGAACTTCATCCCTAATTCTGTGTAATATGAACTAATCTAGAGTTAAAATACAAGCAGCCAGGCAGACAAAACCGACTTGGAGTATTTTGAAGTGTGCCAAAAAATCCCCCATGTGAAAACGTTTCTTCCTATGCTGACTTAATGCCTGGAATTCCCACCCTTGTGTCCAATCCTTTTGAATGATTCATTCAGGAAAAAAAAAAAACAAAAACTATAATAAAAGAAATATGTTATCTGGTGTATTTTTTAAAATTTTATCTTTCAAAACTAAAAGTATTCTCAGGGACAGTGATTAAAGATAGAAGCATTTAATGTCAGTCGGAATAAAAAGAAAGGAAAGGCACCTGACACCTCTGGTCAGTCTGGGGATAACTTTTGCTCACCTGTCACAGTGAGGTCAAAATCAAGGACTAGTGGTCACAAATGGGAGACCACTAAAGACAATTGTCACATTTTTTACCTAGGTTATTTCTACTTAAAATCTCTTGAGCTTTAAAAAAATTATTGGAAGTCAATTTTGTTTTAATACATGATAATAATCTCATTGAGTTATCACAATCAAATGAAATAATTTATAGAAGATACATAGTACAGAGCATCCTTCCTAATAAATTCTCAAATAAATAGTAGCTATTTTGTGGTTTTGAATATTTACTTGTGCTATTCTTAGTTGTATGAAAACAAGGAGTTTTATTTTTCATTCTACAATTTAATCATCCTCATTATCTTTCTATCTCCCCCAGGTCATATATACCTTCTATGTACCACCCATCCCTACCTCTGTCTATTTAGATTAAGTCTAACCTAGTAATCTTGTTCTTATCCAATAATTGTAGGTATATAAATGCTAAATATTTTTAGGTATTTAATTTAGATTGTATAAATGTCCAGGTCTTCATCCACCTCGTACAGCATGTACTCCCTTCCAATATGGTGTCTGGGTCAATGGGTAAGAGCTTATGTGATCTCATGGCTCCTTGGTTCCACGTCTTTTAGTTCCTTAGTTCTACTCATTTCAGATTGGAATGAATGACCTTCCACTTCCTATATTTTCACCTGCATTTTCAACTATATTCACACTCTGTAATCTAAACCTCCAGATTTACTTCTAGAGGGAAAACTTCACTGTTGAGAAATTCCTATCAGCCCCAAAAGTCTGGCTTTTCAAACTGTTCTCATATTTAAAAGGCTAGTCAGCATCAAGACTCAGTGTCCATAAATGGCATCTCTGGCCCCAGTGGAATGAGTCTCTCCATTCCCTGTGACTATGGCTTAGCCAGTGTGGAGAGCTGCATAAAAACATGATATGGAAAAATAGGAGGAAAAGACAACAGATTAATATTTGTGTAATTTATCCCTATTGCAAATACTAATGCTTATTAAAGATTATGATAGTCACATATACTCCTAGAGAAAACATCTAGTTACTGTATATGAAAGTGAAGATTCAATTTGAAAAGCTTCAAGTGACTATCCTTCAAACCAGCAGTCAAGTGCATTCTCCAACCAAAAAACAAAATAAAAGTTTTTAAATGTCTAGTTGTGTGAATGAATCATAAATTTCTCAGGCCAGATGGTATTAAGTTGATGCCTGCCAAATACCCACATCATTTACAGTACTACAGTAAATGAAATTAGCAGTAGTTGGCACTTGGAATTGTCAAGTGTTAATTTGCTAGACATCCACAATCTTCCTTATGCTGGCAGCATGATTATAGCTGTTTTTATAGGTACTGTTTTAAAAATGTATTAACATGCTTTTCCAAGACCATGGTGATTTTCACAGGTATCTAGGTCCATCTTTGGAGATATACACAAATAAGAAGTAAGTTACAGAGGGAAAACTTGGAGACCAGGTTTTTGACAACTTGAACTCCAAAGACAACTATGGTAACTATGAGCAGTCCACTTAGATCAGTCACTTTAGCCTGTGGACTTTGATGCATTGTCTGCACAATAAAAACGTTTGCCGCCTCACTGGTTCCTTTCAGCTTTAATCTTCTGTGATTCTGGAATTTTATTCAAAGGTTAATTTTAACTCAAGACCTGATCTACCTCTGAATGTTCTCCCACACTTATTTCTAAGGTGGCTTTCCATTTGCCATATCAAGGGCTCTAGGCCAATGTTCTTAGCAGTTGTTAAGCAGATCAAGGCATCACTGAGAATTTGATAAAAGCCTTAGATTCTTTTTCAGAAAAATCTTGCACACCATTTTATGGGTTTACTATATATATGGAAAATTATGGCACCATATAAACCAAGATAAAGCACCTCTGGTCTTCTTGTATATATTGAATATTATTTAAATAATCTCCAGCTCCTACCCATTAGAAGCTATTATCATATTCACTAGACTTATAACATGTATTTAATATTTGATGTTTAATTTTATATATATCTATATAGATAGATAGATAGATATCTAGATAGATATCTATCTATCTCCTTGTCTAACTGTGTCTAACTACAGACTTTCTCTCTCTCTCTCTTTCTCTCTCTCTGGGCCAGTTATCATTGCTAAAGATTAGTCAATGACTATATTCAACTTAAGAACTTTTTTCACCCTTGTAATGGTAGATAACCCATTTTCTGTCTTCATATCCCTGAGCCTGTTATAGGCATTTTACAAAGATGAACTCTAAACCTGTCATAAATCTGCATGCTCGGTACTGTTTTAACCTGTAGACATACAGGAAGCTCGAGCTCCAAGATTTGGAATCATGTGTCCTCTCCCAGGTCACCCTGTCAGGGTGTGACAATCAGGCCCAGAGCCCAGGCTTACTCTGACCCCATCTTCTTCTCTCCATCATCACACTATGCATTTCTATTTAAATAAATAAAACCATATACTGCTTGCCATTCATAGCAGATATCTAGAAAGTGGGTTTGGGATGGGGGGCAGGCATCTATGGGATTTTAGACCTACCCATTAAATCTGATGCACAACAGAGCTCAAATAAGTCCCTTCGGTTCTGAAGAAAAGAGACTAAGGTAATAGGTGTCCAGTTGCACAATGTGTCCAACAGACCCAATGATACGTTGCTTTACTGAAGGTGAAGCTATCTTCCTCATTCAATTTCTGAGAACTTGGGAAGTAGATAGTCTCTTCAGGAATCCTGATCTCCCCCCTCCCACCAGTTTCCTGCTTTCTTCCCTCTGTCATTCATAAAGCTCGGTGATGAGTGTGAACATGTGTATGCATTTGTAGTGGGGGCCAATGAGGAAAATGATATGGGGCTCCTATATGCACTGTCCATCCTTCTTCCTTCTATCTGATGGGGGAAGTGTGTCTTGTTTCTGAGAGGATGACAATGTCACTTGGTTATTATTAGGGGATATGAAGTTAAATGAATCACCTCCTAGAGCTGTTTTCTCCTCTCAGGGGGATGATTCCTGATGACCAGGACAGAAGCTTTGCTTCAGGCAGAAAATCTTGTCAGTTATCCCACAATTACTGGCCTTCCTGACAACTTGTATATCTCCCTAAACTGAATAATTGTAGTTCCTTCTTGTAGGTAAGCATTTTTTTATTGTTAGACTTAAGGTGGGAATTGAAAAGTCATACATAATTTAATCATTATGTAAACCTTATATGTGACCGTATTATACCCATAGTCAAATATTTATGTGGCTTGTGTAATTCTGATGCCCTTAATTTATATCCCATCAATAGAGGAAATTATCCTTATTTTTACCTAAGAATTATATGGAACTTTGTAGGTATCAGGTATTAATTTTCTTTTTAATAAATACTCCACTACTGTATCCCTCATCAGTCTGAGAGGAAAATGCTGGTATTTATCTACATTTTACTGAAGAGGAAACTGAGGCCCAAGGAGGTTCACTAATATGCTCCGAGACTCACAGTTAGTAAGTGGTAAATCTGGAACTCAACCCCTAGGAAACCTGGCTCCATCAATTTGGAACTAATCACGAAACCAAGTGCATCTCAATGTAACCAGGAAGCTGTGGGCCACAGAAAAATGCTACCCATAAAGATGTCCACATTCCAATCCCTAAAATTGTGAGGATGTCATGCTCCATGGCAAGAGGGATTAGAGTTACAGATAGAATTAAGATGACTAGTCAGCTGACCTTGAAAAGGGGGAGATAACCTGGATTGACAGGGATCACAAGGATCCTTATAAGTGAAAGAGGAAGGCAGGAGGATCCAAGAGAGGGAAATGAGAACAGAAGCAGAAGTCAGCATGATATGGGCCCATGAGACAAGAACGTGGCTAGCCTCTAAGAGCTGGAAAATGTGGGGGAAAAATGGATTCTCCCTTAAAAACTCCAGTAGGGATGCAGCCCAACCATCCCATTCTAGATTTCTGATGTCCGGAAATGTAAGATAATAAGGTTGTCTCATTTTGCGCCGCTATATTCATAGTAAATTTGTTACAGCAGCAAAAGGAAACTAATACAAAATGATCAGTTATTTCTAAATGACATTTGAGTTAAGAATGCAGCCCTCCTAGTTCAGAGTCACAATTTTACTAGGTATGTGACCCTCAAGCATTACTTAATGATTCCCTCTGGAATCATGCAGAAGATTAAAATAGAATAAAGATAAAATAGAAGATAAAGTATGTAGAGTCTCGTATGATTGTTAAAAGAGCATATGCAAAGTGTCCTCTGCAGGGTGCTGACATGGCATGTCTACACAAATAGAGTGGTAGTGATGTGATGATGGTGGTTAACAGAATGTTAGCATGGGAGGCAGGATTAAGTCAGAGATGTATTGTGTAGTTGCAAGTATCCCTGTTTGAGGCAAGGTCTCTGGATTTGACTCCAAATCCAACTCTTCCACCACCAACCATGATTTAGGTAAATGTATTCAAGCATTAAAACTTCCAGAAATTCCAAGCTTATAGAGTTTTGTGGAGGTCTAGTTGTGTGAACAAATGGAGAATGTCTGAATCTAATAGGCCCCCATAAACCGTCCCGTGCAGTATTACCACTCTCTCATTGCCCCGTGCTGCAATTAACTGTAGATAGCATTCTGAAAGCTCCAGCAACTGTCCATCCCCTTTTAAGTAATGGAATCATTTTGGGATCTTCCACTGTGGCCCAGACCCAGTGTGGCTCTTACGAATGGGTTCTACGTTATATGTTTTCGGTAATACTGAGTATCTAGTCATACTCAAAATCAAAATAATATGTAGTGATTCTGCCAAAAACAGAGTTATCTAAGACTAAATCAATAGCTGGGGAAATCATAGCCGCAATAAAGCACTGGAATTTGAGGTTGCCCTGAAAAGTGACAGCCGTTATAGGCCCACTGCCTATCTATCAATAGCTCAGCTCATTAATACAGTCAGCCAATATTGATTTCAGAGAGATCGATTATATGCTAAATTGACAACTGCATAACTGATTTTGCTGGGGCAGAAGAAAAGAAGAACGAAAACCCCCTACCAATCAACAACTGTAGCACTTTGCTGACTGCCTTTCTGATGAACCCTGCATCCTGGCTGCAAAGTTCACCTTGCTTGGGTTAGTAACTTACAAGGGAAAAGGAAAAGAAATGTGACTTCAGGAAGATATCCACCCTAATATGTCCTCGAATGATTTACTTTCCTTATATTTTGAAGCTGTTTTTTATTTTCATATTTTACAGTAACTAATTGAATGTAAAGAATCCTGATTGTTATATTTGCCAATGTCTCAATTCTTAAATTTCTTCAGATGCTAGTGAATCCACTAAATGACTCGTCTGTCAATTGCACCTAGAATTGTAACAAATTTTTGTGCTCAGAATATTCAATTACAAAATGTTCATTTCAGTTATAGCACCTAGTAAACATGTCATCAGGGACCTGGAAAAATATCTTTGGATGGGGTGTGTCTCTGCGATCATTATCACCTGAAGACATGAATTAGAAGTAAATAGTCTTGACACACAAATGGCATAATATTACTTCCCTATCAGACTGAGTTATTTTAGACTTTTTGAGAATGAACCAAATCCGGAGTATTTTTATTGAAATATCTGGTGGGGTTTTTTTGTTTTTGTTTTTGTTTGCTTTTGTTGTTTTGTTGTTGTTGTTGTTTTTATCATAGTTGTATCTCTCAATAGTAGTAGACCATACTTTCAAAATAAGCTCATAATAATAAACATTTTTATGCGTGTAAGTATGAAATACAGTGCTCTCTGTTCACTAGATCAGCTGCCTGCTTTCAGAGGACTTCATTGTCTATGATGCGTGTGTGTGTGTATGTGTGTAAAGATAGTGGTTGTGTTAGTGGTAGTACAAACATGTTTCTGTGCGATGCAGGTAGAAATTGAAGTCCCGTAATTGCTAACAATTGACATGAAAAAAACAACAGTCAATCTTGATCTTTTGAAATATGGTTGAATCAAGACAAATTTTATGAGACCCTAATCCTGGAAATTATTTGGGTTATAAAAATAACTAAGAAAATTAATAACAATTGGGGAGTCAGTATCGTTGGAAATTAGTTCTTGTCAGGAACAGAAAATGATTCTTTTCTTGCATGGACTTAATTGTCTTTAGAAAAATATTTCTACTTCTTAATATGGATTCTCTTTGTGGAAATTAAGAGATTCTCTTGCAAAGGGTACGTGTGCGTTTGCTCAGTAAGTTACAGCAGGACACAAACAAAGCCAACCAACTCTGTCTGGGTTACTGAGTAATGAAAACACAGACAGGCTAAGGCTACTTAAAGTAGGACAGAATCTCAGAGAAACTGCTGAGATCAAATGCACAGGATGACAGTGAAGCCCAGAGAAGCCTGGTACCTGGGAATCTCTGAGGGTTTTTCATTCCCTATCGTCTGGTAAAAGGACATTCAAGGCTTGTTTTTTGTTTGTTTGTTTGTTTGTTTTTGTTTTCTTTTGTGTTTTTTCCCCTTAATTGAAGTTGAACATACAAAACCACACATGTGTATTACATACAACCTGATAGATTTGGAGATAAGTATATATCTGTGGTTTTAAGTAGAGCTTAGAATCACAAAACAGGGGAGTCTGGGTGACTCCATTGGTTAAGCGTCTGCCTTCGGCTCAGGTGATGATCTCGGGGTCCTGGGATAGAGTCCCTGTCAGGGTTCCCACTGAGCCGGGAGTGTGCTTCTCCCTCCACCCCCGAACTCATTCTCTCTCCGTGTCTCATAAATAGATAAATAAAATCTTTAAAAAAAAATCCCATAGCAAATGAAGTGGAACCAGATGTGTGTAAAAATTTTACCCAGCCTACTGAGGGCCAAGAAGGAGCTGACTCTATACCAAAAGAGAAGGCACAGCCAGAACTGAAAGAGCACAGGTCCTCAGGCCAGTCCATGTCGGCTTGGGTGGGCAAGCTCCAGCCACGTGTCGCCTGCAGCTCCCTCTGGTGGCTTGCTGGCCAGCCATGTGTCAAAGGGCAGAGAGACAGTATCTGCTCAGACCCCAACACATCTGACTTATGTTTTTTCGTTTCATTCTTCCTTTACAAATAAAAATGTAAATATTCCAAAGCTTCAGAAAAACTGAGTGTTCAAAATACCAAAAAAAAAAAAAAAAGTATGTGATTAATAGCTAGGCCAGCCAAACACTAAAATGGTAAGTTCTGAAAGACTGATACTAAAATAATCATGTCATATTAATCAGGATACGCACGATAAATAGACAGGGCACCCAAGATAAACTGGAGTGAGTCACCAACATGATTTTTATGGAAATGAGTGGTAAGCAATATACTTGAGTTTGCATCGCTTGTGTTAATAATCTATTTTTATATTGTAAAACCACTTACATTTTCAGCTGAAGTTTCTATCCTAATACTGCATTCCCTTACATGTCTTCTTTTTTTTTTAATTTTTGAAGAGAAAATGTCCTGAACACGTGCTATACAAATGATTTATGGTCATTATAAAGACATTTCAAGAAATACAAAAGAGTAAAAAGGACAAGAAAACATCTCAAATCTCCTCCCTCAGAACATTTAGTGAGCCTCTTCTCAAATATGACTCCATACTTCTAGAAAGGTAAAAGGAAAGATGGCCTGAAGGGTAGTCAGACGAGAAGCTAACAAAACTGATAGATTAGATTGATTAGCCAGAAATGGAACCATACATAAAATTAATAAAGGTCATCTTAATGGAATGCATTTTTATTTAAATTAAATAACTTTATCAAGCCAGTTTAAAAATGAAATTAGTGTAAAATCAGAAGAGTTGCTGAATTTTACCCAAAGGCTTCATTATCTTAAGAATTCCGAAATCTTATATTTATCTACATTTAAGAAAAGCAATCAGAAAAGACCTTATGAAGGTTTGGTTGCAATGTTTTTATTTTTAAATATGCAAAATTTAAATTATACTTTATGCATTACATTTAAATGCTATGAATGATAACAGAATTAGCCCACTAATTTCCCTTCCTATCTCTTGAATCCATTGATTATACATTTACCTTTTGACAGCATATGGCCTTTATATTGTATTATGTGGCCCTGATTCTTATGATTATTTAATTTTAGTTATCTACGTAGAACAACTCAATAATCCTTACCAGTTCTTTTCCATAGCTTCTGCACTCCTGAATTACTTTTCTTTTATTCACCTTTGTAAATCAACTTTTGTTTGTATCAATTCCACATGGTCTAGTAGATTTTTCTTCAATTTTCATTTGTTTCTCCTAAGATATATGTATGGCTTTTGATTGAGTGGTCTATCATATGTGCAAATACAGATTTTTTGGCTTGGAATTAAAATTCTCAGATATCCCTCTTTCTCTCAGGAAGTTTCCCACAGTGTTATTCCTTTCTTCTGGAATTGTATGCTGCTGTAGAAAGTATCAACCATTCATTCACTCAACAGTGAATATCAAGTTTATCAAGTGCCTCCCATAGACGAGGCAATAATCCAGGAACGGGAGTGACAATAAGTCAAAATCTCTACCCTCACAGAGATCACTTCCTAGTGGAGAAAGACAAAATAGATGGGTGGGAATAATGCCAGCTTGGATCAAACATGTAAGGCATTGATTCCTGTCCTCTGGCCTCTCACACTGGACTTGGCCAAGGTTCTTACCTTGGCTAGAGGAGCAAAGAGAGGAACCGAGGCTGAGCTCCATGGCCAGGAAATCAGGCAATCTTCTCTGAGGGAAGGACAAGGAGCAGATCAGGTCCCACAATCTCTTTATTCTCCCAGCCCACCTCTCTCAAAGCAAGCAAAATTCGGCCATTGAAGCAGATTGGGCAAATCACTGTTTCTGTCCTACAAGTGATAGACAATGACAGGACCCAGAAGCCTCCCTCTCCACAGAGAAGTTGAAGCCTACAAATGCTGTCAGGTGGCAACAGACTCCAGCTAAGACCCAGACCCAGGCAATAATACGTGTTGAAGATGTTGAGAAAGTTGGTGCCCCATACTTCGCTAGTGGGAATATAAAATGGCACAGTGACTTTGGAAAATGGTTTGGACGTTTATTAAAATGATGAACTTGGACTTACCATATATGACTTTGCAATTTCACTTCTAGGAATATGTCCTCGAAAAAACAAAAGTATACACCCACACAGTGATCTGTACACAGATGTTCATGGAAGCATTACCCCTCCTCGTCAAAAAAGTAGAAATGACCCAAAGTCTATCAATGGGCATACAGATCAACAAAAGTACAGATGCATACTGCAATTCAGATGAGCCTTGAAAACGTTACGCTGAGTGAAAGAAGCCGGTCACAAAACACTGCACATGACATGATTCTATTTGTACGAACATTTCCTTTACTTTCTCACTTGAACCCAAATCTACACCTCAATAATTGTATGTAGAAGCTGTTTGTTTGTTTTTTTTTCCTGAAACAACTATTTTTTGTTTGTTTGTTTCATTTTGTTTGTTTTTTCTATAGATCTCTTTGTCATTGCCACTTTCAGGTCCTTAATATCACATGGTTGGTATTGGTTGGCCCTCCTGTCACAAAACTGCATCCCCTCTTATCCATCTTTGGTTCTAATATCTTACCTCTGATTAGTCTCTTCCTCCTCAGATTTGGTGTAATTAATTACTACACTTAAAAGCAAAAATAGTCACCAGGTGGTGGGTATTGTAGAGGGCACGGATTGCATGGAGCACTGGGTGTGGTGCAAAAATAATGAATACTGTTATGCTGAAAAAAAATAAAAAAATTAAATGTTCAAAAAAAAAAAAAAAAAAAAAAAAAAAAAAAAGCAAAAATAGTCATGTAAACTTCTAATTTAATTATAGTTTCTCCCTAGGCCAAATTTCATTGGGAGGGGGATGGTGGGAGATGGGTGGCTTTTCCTTTCCCCCAAGATGACTGAAACAGTTCAAGAAAAAGCCTAGTCATGACCTTATTACTGGACTATTGGGGGCAACACAGCCATTTAACACAACTGGCATTTCCAGAATATTCCCTAGGTGTTATAGCTGACATCCGTCTCGCGTTACAGGATTGAAAACAAGAAAATCAACTGCCCATTCACATTCCGCAGGGACAAGACAGACAGGAGCTATGAAAGCCATTGTCATTTTTTTTTTCTTTGACTGAAAAAAGACATGGTATTGGCACCATAATAGCTCTTTTTCCTTCCTTTTTTGTTCTTACTAAATTGAGTGCTTTTTGAGACTTGAGAATATTATCTCATTTGATCCTCACAACATACTAATTAGGTAACAAACATGGTATCTATTTTAGAGATGACTTAATTGAAATACAGACTAAGTAAGGTCCCAAGTACAAGTACCAAGAAACCCGTAGAGCTGAGATTTAAAGACTACAAGCTGGTTCCAGGGAACTTCGTTGTAACTGACCTGCCCTGCCTGCCCACCATGGCGAGCACAAGGATATAGTTTCTAGACTTTTCCAAGGAAGGAATTCTTCCCAAAGTAAACCAAAATATGCAGAGATCATGAAATGTAGTGACAGGAAAAAGTCTCACTGAGACTCTGGGAATGCTAATTTTTTAATAAATCACTGTTGTCCTATAGTTGGGTTTTCCAGTACTCTCTTGATTCCTACATTTGTATTTCTGGGATCTGCTAATAAACAGTAGATTTATAGAAGTTAGAAACCATGACTATGCATAGAATCTGATATATTGAAGTGCTTTTGGTGGTTTTGTGATGTCATTGTACTTATGGATTGATGGTGAAGCAGGTTGTAGTGGGCAGACAGTCAATTGGCAGCAGTCCCATAGACAGATAATAGGAAATCCCATTTCTACCCTTCTGAAAACTTGTTTGTGATCACTCTCCGCATGAACAGAAGTCTGAACGTTACTGACACTCAAAAACACATCTTGGGACAAGCTGCTGTCTCCCAAGTCATGCTCACTCCCACTTCCACTTTGCAACATGAAAAGCCAAGAGTGAAGGATCAGCCCTGCACAGATCACAGAAGCATTCACAAGGAATGCTACAGTGGGCTAGCTTCCAGACCAGTCACGGCAAACACCACATGGATGGAGACTAGGATTCTTGTTCAGGTGTCAAGACTGGAAGTCGTTTCACCATTTCAGTCAGAAGTCTGTACAACTGAGTTGGGTTCTGAGCAGTTCCTTTATCCCAGGTCTGTCCACTGACACCCCTGGCTAGCAACCAACCAAATGAAGTCATAGGAGAAACTTGGCTGGACCCTTTCATCCCACTGATGCTTTGCTCCTCACCTCCTTGTCATGTCTACCTGAACTTGCCTCCAGACTTGTGTTCCTGTCTTGGGTATAGAGTCAATAGCTTCTTATGGGGCTGAGTAACTTTCACATTTTCCCTCTGATTTAGAGGAAAGGGAAGAGAGGAAAAAGGTCCATTCAAAGGACTTAGTGCAGCGGATATTAGTAATGTAAGTTAGTAACATGATGTATTTGGACCAAATGAATTACCGTTCTTGTGTATGGTAAATTATTATTATTTTTTGTTTAGACTGTGAATAAGGCTTGTCTGCTGTTTATTTGCATGCTTAGTTAAGGAAATCTTCCCTGTTCTTTGACATCACACAAAGCCCAAACTGGAGGTTAAAAATAATTGAAGGAGGGGCACCTGGGTGGCTCAGTCAGTTAAGCATCTGCCTTTAGCTCAGGTCATGATCCCAGGGTCCTGGGATCCAGTGCCCTGTCAGGTTCCCTGCTCAGTGGGGAGTCTGCTTCCCCCTTTCCCTCTGCTGCTCCCCCTGCTTCTGCTCTCTCACTCATGCTTTCTCTCTCTCTCAAGGAAAATAATGGAAGGACATCAACATTAGATATAGAATTTCTGTGACTTCTGTGAATCCCTGTGGCCATTGGTGTATCCCCTAGAGGTCTATTGTATTTGGATTAGTTTAACCATATTGTGAAAATACCTTATAAATTGTTATTTATGATACTCTGGTAGTATTGAAATTATTATCTTATAGTCTGAAGTATGCAAATTTTCTGAGCTAACAGTATCAGCCTTGTATTACAAAATAATTAATCAGACCACAAATATGATTTGTATAGTTGTAATTAAAAGACAAAAAGAGAATTAAGATTTTTTCCTTTTGAAGTAGTATTCCACATAAATTCTTTAATGGTAAATAAATAAACAATTTATATTTCTACAATCTGGAAATGTAAATTTTTAAAATATTGATTAGTAATTTGAATCTCACATGTCTACAGAAAATGTACAAGTTATACACAAAATAATGTCCAGGAATTGATCTAAATATTCCTCATATTATACAAAATCATATCAATCTTTTGGAATAATGTCAAATTTATGCTGATTTACAAGTACTACAGAGGAGTTTATTAGATTTTACAAATGGCATTTACAGGAGTTCTACACTATTCTTAAAGAATAATATATAGTTTCTTTTGCAATAAAAGCAAAATTCACTCTTGGCTTAAAAAATAAAACCTCATAACAGAATTTAAATTAGGACGGTGTATGTGTTCCCCACACATTTCATTCTGGGTATGATTTTTAACTTAAATCCTAAACATGAAATCATGTGGCTGATTTTTTGAAATATGTAATATTACACTGTAGGCTAACTACTTAGTAATAAAGGCTGACAGTATTCCTATGAGAAAAATCTAATTACATTGGGTTGATTGCCACAGAAATTGCTCTACAAGTTAAATTACTTTATTGATAATGTTATGTAAATTACCACAGGAAAGTAGCAATCGAAGGGCTACTTTCATTGTTACATCAACGTGTGTGAACAAAAGAGCTTATAATTGTCCTGCCTAATAAACTTGAAAGAAAGTTAGTGACACTTTTTTGTGAATTTTACACTTGACAAGAACTATAAAGTACTATGTAAAATCCAATCAATTCCGTTAATTAAATAAAAGAGAAAGAATAAAACAAAGTTAAATTATTCTTTGAATTTGCTCCTTTACTTGTAAGTCACTTTTTATAAAACCAAATGGGCAAAACTTTATATATAGACTTTGTCTTCACGTGTCCTTACTTCAGAACTTTAGTTGTTGAATGTAACATTCAATGGAGTGGTTTCAATATATATTTCAACAAATATACTCTTCTTTTAAAAAAAAAAGTTTATCTTATATTACCTAAGATCTAAAAATGCTTAGAGGCCTAGTATCATAACCTAGAACAGTAACTAAATGCTCATCAACAAAGTATTTATTTGTGCTATATTTACAACATGATAAAATATTCTAAATTTCTAATTAATGTATAGGAAGAATGAAGTGGCCTATAACCCATAAACTAACTTTAGACTTAATATGTGATAAAGTATATACCTATCATAATGAATTACCATGAAGAAAATGAGAACTCCTTGAACATTGGTGATTCCCATTTCCTCTCTGATAATCATTCTAATTCTCAGTCTGTCCTGAGTCAAAATCAAGGAAGGAGGGAGGGTAGGTCTAGCAAATTCTCCCTTCCGAAAATGTCTAGCATTATCAGTTACTACCAGGTCTCTTCTGAGAATAAGGATAACGCTGTATAATAGAGAGGGACCAATGAGAGCTCTGAGTTCAACATCTCTTCTGAATGGGGTGTCCCAAAGGTTGTATACCAGAAATGGCTAGAACAAAGGTTAAGCACTTCAAGGCAATGGAAAACATTATGTAACCTGAGCCCACCTCAGTTGGTATGATGGACATTGGAACTAAGCCAGAGCAAAACTGAATTTCAGACTGAAAGAAGGTAGGAAATTTTTACTTTTTCAGATCAATCACCATGTTTGATTCATTATATATTTTTAATAGTTCCAGTTCAGAAGCCGTGGAATGGAATACTAGGCATATTCATTCAACAGCTTACACAAATAAATCTATACGTCTCCTATTTTATGCCCAGAAATCTGAATCATCATTTTTTTTGAGCTCTTATAATGCAAAGTCTTGGGGCTCCAAATGGCAAGAGGGTAAGTTATACAACATTACAAAATTAAGAAAGTCTTTAAGTGGGGCACCTGGGTGGCTCAGTGGATTAAGCCTCTGCCTTCGGCTCAGGTCATGGTCTCAGGGTCCTGGGATTGAGCCCCACATCGGGCTCTCTGCTCAGCAGGGAGCCTGCTTCCCCCTCTCTCTCTGCCTGCCTCTCTGCCTACTCGTGATCTCTGCCTGTTAAATAAATAAAAAATATTAAAAAAAAAAAAAGAAAGTCTTTAAGTCAGAAATGGCAAGATCAGGGGTTAGGCACTTAGAGACTGGAAACCATTAATGGCCCAAGCCAACATCTAAAACAGCCAAAAATTAGTAGGAAACCCTGAGTTTCCTTTTTCAGTCTTCTTTACTGAAAGTTTAATGGCTATCTTTTGGTGCATCTAACATCTGCCTGCAAAAAATAAAAATATAAAGATGTGCCATTTTTGAAAAACATCTTTTTGGGTGACTCGGAGATCACTTGCTGCCAATGTAAGGAAGAGTTTTTCCAAGCAAAACAAACAAAAATAAAACTGGCTTACTTGAATACTTGAGGACTAAAATTCCTGACCAATCTACACCATTTTTTATTAATTCTTAAGAGAAGCTTCTTGGTTTTGTTTACATTGTTCTTGTGTATTCTATAGCTCTGGACAAGTGTATAATGACGTGTGTCCACCATTATAGTATCATACAGAGTAGTTCAACTACCCTAAAAGCCCTCTGTGCCCCGTTTATTTATCCCTTACCTCCGTAACCCACCCCTGGCAACCACTGATCTTTTTACTGTCTCCATACTTTTGCCTTTTCCAGAATGCCGTATTGTTGAAGTCATACAGTATTGAGTCTTTCCAGAGTGGTTTCTTGCACTTAGTGATATGCATTTAAAGTTCCCCCTTGTCTTTCCATGGCTCAGTAGCTCATATCTTTTCAGCGTGGAATAACATTCCATGGTCTGGTCTACCAAAGCATATTTATCCATTCACCTACCAAAGGACTATTTGGTTGCTTCCAGGTCTTGGTAATTATGAGTGAAACTCCTATAAACATCTGTGTGCAGGTACTTGTACGGACATAAGTTATCAGCTTCTTTGGTTAAATACCAAGGAGTGTAAACACCAGATCATATGAAAATATTATGTTTAGTTTTGTAAGAAACTGCCAAACTGTCTTTCAAAGTAGCCGCACCATCTTGAGTTCCCCGTCAGCCTGTTTGCGAGTGTACTTGTTGCTCCATGGTCTCAGCAGCATTTGGCGTTGTCAGTGTTCTGAGTATCCTGGCCATTCCCACTGGTGTCCAGTGGCGTCTAATTGTTCCTTTATTTCGCACGTCCCTGATGATGTGTGATGTTGGCATATTTTCACATGCGTATTTGCCATCTGTTTATCTTCTTTCATGAGGTATCAATGTCTTTACCCCACTTTCTAATCAAGTTGTCTTCTTATCATTGAGTTTTAAGAGTTATTTGTATATTGTGGAGAATGGTTCTTTACCAAATATATCTTTTGCAAATATTTTCTCCTGGTCTGTAACTTGTCTTTCATTGTATTGTATTTCATTGTATTCATTGTCTCCTGCAGCACAGAAATTTTTAATTTTAAAGACATCTATATTATCAATGATTTCTTTCATGGATCACGTAGTAGGTGTTATGGCTAAAAAGCCATCACCAAGCACTAGGTTCTATACGTAAGTGATGAATCACTAAATTCTACTCCTGAAACCAAAACAAACAAACAAACAAATAAATAAATAATATTCCTGTATGTATGTGTGTGTATACATAAAATAAATTTTATTTGAAAAAAAAAATAAAAAATAAAAAGTCATCACCAAATCCAATGACATCTTATTTTTAAAGAACCAGCATTTGGTTATACTCATTGATTTTATTTTTTAATTTTAATTTATTGATTTGATTCATAATTATTATTAATTTTCAATTTTTTATTTAACAATATTTTCTTTTTTCTAGCTTTTAAATTAAACCTTTAATTTCTTTTAAATACTTTAGTAAAAGTATTTCTTAAATAACAAAATACTTGAAATCACATTTCATAGGCATTATACAATGTGTTCTCATTTTGATAATTTCTAACCCTTTTATAACATTCTTTTAATCTTTAATCCAAAAATGGCTAAAAATTTGGTTGTTGCTATTATTGTTAATTTTTAATTTTATTTCATTGTGGTTATAGAGTGTGGCTTTAAAGATCTCTGTTTTTTGGAAGTTTCAGTGTGGCTAAGTACATTTTGTACCTAAGTTAATTTTATGCTCAGACCATCAGACCTGATAATTCAACTTACAGGAATGTGATTTTTTTTTTTCCTGAGAAATTAGGAGATTTGTGTACAAGTAATTTTATCACCACTTATAAAAAGGAACAAAAATACAATCAATCAAATTGTTATAGTATCCATAAAGATGACAATTTTTTGTGTAGCTATTAGGAAACCATACTTGAGAGTCAGGAATCTGGGGATATGGGAATTCCCAAGGATTGGGAATAGTTAATGGAAAAGTACATAAAGCAACTTACTCTTCAAATACAGAAAATGATTTATCTATGCACAAAATGACTGATTTGCAGATGTCACAAAGCTAATTATAATTGCTTTGCATTGTGTGTTGGGCATTGTATGTCTTACCTCACTGATTTGGTTATGGGAAAACATCTTAAGCCAATAAATATTTCACAAATTACATAGTGTGAGTCCCATTCACTGAGCCACAGAAACCAAGATACCAAATTTAACTTACTCAGCCAAGGTCTCCTGGCAGAGACACATGTCCATAGTAGGTGCCTTTTACCCAAAGGATACAAAAAAGTGGGCAGAGCAGGAGGCTTTGCAGTAAGGACCCTGCTCTGAGTGGCATTCTCAAAGGTGCTTTAGCTCACAGCTACGAGCTGTGGTTTTTAATGCACCTCTGTTGGGAAATGATCAGGCACAAAGAGCAAATGCCAGAATTTTATTAAAGGATTATTGCGGGTTTTTTAGGCATGCAAACAAAAAAGGAGTTTGTATATGATTTCCACACTTCCCAGAATATTATGGCCACGTCCTTGAGGATGAAACTGAGGACATGACAGGGAGTTTCAGAATTAAAACAAAACAAAAAGTCTCAAAAGAGATCCTGTTAAAGTAAAACTTAACCTAAGTATAAATATGTCAAGTGGATCAGAGACTGCTATTCCAAGTTTGAAATACATTAGGTTTCATTTATTTTTCTGTTACATTGTACAAGCTTCTTGTTATTGGTTACTACACATATAAATGTGCGTATTATCTATAAGTAATAGATTTAACCTTATAACATTGAATTTTGTAGGTCAGAAAAGGGTCAAATACCAGCAATTTCACATCACGAACACAACAAATGTGAGAGAAGCCCTATCTCCAACACGGGACAGATCCTATGCATGCAGGCAGCATCCAGGAAGGAGCTTCCCTCCAGCAAGTGGACTGGAAATTGACTAGAAATCAACAAGAGCCCAGTCAGTGCTTAAACACTCACCATCACCACCAAGACTGGACCCAGCTCAGGACCATGTTTTATCTTCGGAAATAAACACCAAGCCCACACAGCAGCACTAGTCTAACCTGGTCTCTAAGAGTAGCGCGGAAGAAGCTGGTGCTCCCACAGCTCTTACACCTGAATCGACCAGGTCAGGACCAGAGCAAGGTTTCTGCCGCTCTGCAGCGCTATTGCATCCAGTGCCTGCTCACACAAGGAGAGGGACTCATGCTTCTCTACTCATGAAGCTTAAAGTCCCCATGGACCAAGGGTTGGGGTCCCTCTTCCAGAACCTAACGTCCACCCTATTAGGCCTCTGAATGGCCCTAGAATAAATGGGTGCCTGGAGGCAGAGCATACACTCTTGCTCAGATCTATCAGGTTAGGTCCTGCCTCGGCGGGTCAGCACATGGAGTAGGTCCTTTCTGTACATTCATGCATATGCTTGGCCCTGACTTAACTTCACCTAATGCCCAACATGGACAAGGAACTATACTAAGAGTGACATGGGATTTGGGAGGTGTTGGGGTGGTACCAAATATATTGTCCACTTTCGGTCTCCAGGACGCTTATTGTCCATTTTCAGAGAAAAAAGAAAAAAAAAAAAAACACATTAAAATAGGAAAATAGTGAAAACCTTAAGTGATGCCAGAGAGAAGAATAAGATCACAATTTGAAAGCTATAGAAAAATGTGTTTCATGGATGATGGAAAGAAGTCACTGTGGCCTAGAGGTGACAAGAATGGCTTTGACAAGGAGAAATTCAGCCTCGCTGGGGATTTCCAAATGAAGAAAATCGTATGAAAAGAGGCAAAAGGATGAGAAAGAAGATGCATATATTCAAAGCACAGTTACTAAGATTTTGTCTGGAGTGTGTGGTTCCTGGGGAAGGATGGGGATCAGTTGAGAACGTTAGAGCGAGTCCATGGTAACTTGTACCAACATCTGCTCTGACCAAGGCTGTCTGCTGAAACTTGTGTCTTGAAATCACAAAGGAAGAGGGCACTGCTGAGGAGGGACCTGTGGGCTCTGAGAATCTACCATACATCTTCTCAAAAAAAAAACTCTTTATTTGCTCCCCAAATCAGCTGAGGCACAGAGGGCTACTCTTTTCAGAAACAAGTGTCAAAAGCACAGATGTATTTCCTTCCTTGGAGACTGGCTTAGCCTAACATGGTTGGGCCACCATTCCTTCAATTTCTCTAGATTCTTTTTCCTGATTAATCACTTGTCAGGAAAAAGAAAAATAGAGACAATTAGAGAGACTAGTACAAAGAATAAGTTCTTCTTAAACTGAAAAAAAAACAATTGAGATTCTGGGAGCCTCCTTACGACATGCTTTAGCAGCAATACGTTAAAGGCAAAAGAATCTCCCACTAAAGAGTTAAACTTAACAACCCTGAAGTCACGTATAATAAAAGAAGCCTTTGAAATTATTCGAGTCTTTATATTTTGCTCATTTTACCCAAGTCAACCTATTTTTTACATTTGTTCCATGAATCTAGAGGAGACAAAATTTTGTGGTTTTGTTCTCCTGCATTATAAATCCCTGCAATTTATTTAATTAAAGATTTTATTTCATATTAGCAAGTTTTTTATTGATTTTTAGATGTCTTCATTTGACAGTTACTGAAAGTTAATAGCCGAGCCATTGGAGGATGGCTCCTCTGCACTGAGTTATTCCACATGAGGGATTCTCAGCGTTGGCTTTGCATCAAAATCCACAGAGCTCTTAAAAGTCCCAAAGCCCAGGCCAGGACCCAAATCAGAACCTTTGAGAGACAGAACTAGGCAGTAGGATTTTTGAAAGCTCTCCACATCCAATACACAGCCAAGACCTAGACCCACCGTTCTACACCAATTTTTCTCAATCTATATTGGCTGAACTTCTTACATCTGAAATATACTCGGCATTATTCCTTGGCACCAGGGCACGATATTGACACGTTGGAAGATATTATGTAAATCAGAAACACATATGCCAATCAATTTGTTATGACAGTGCATAGAATACCCCAAACTCAGACTAACAGACCCCTGCTCTGCTGAAAAATGTATCAAAATTCACTGACATTTAACACCAGATACTTTTACTATGGTGTCTTCTCTAAAGAAGACTTCTATGATACAGTGTGAGATTATTGTTAAAATACACATTGTGAACTAAAGCCTGGTTCTGTAGACAGAAGGCTAAGTTGGTAATTTTGTTTTGTTTTGCTTTTTTTTCTTTTGGTGGAGACTTTAGTTAATTTTTAATTTTATCAACAATATTTTATTTAGGGGCACCTGGGTGTCTCAGTGGGTTAAGCCACTGCCTTCGGCTCAGGTCATGATCTCAGGGTCCTGGGATCGAGTCCTACATCGGGCTCTTTGCTCAGCAGGGAGCCTGCTTCCCTCTCTCTCTTTCTCTGCCTGCCTGTCTGCCTACTTGTGATCTCTGTCTGTCAAATAAATAAATAAAATCTTCTAAAAAAATAATGTTTTATTTATTTATTTTATTTTTTCAGTGTTCCAATATTCACTGTTTATGCACCACACCCAGTGCTCTATGCAATCCATGCTCTATGCAATCCGTGCCCTCCTTAATACCCACCACCAGGCTCACCCATCCCCCACCCCCCTCCTTTCCAAAACTCTCAGTTTGTTTCTCAGAGTCCACAGTCTCTCATGGTTTGTCTCCCCCTCCAATTTCTCCCAACTCACTTTTGCTTTCTTTCTCCTAATGTCCTCCACGTTATTCCTTATGCTCCACAAGTAAGTGAAACCATATGATAATTGACTCTCTCTGCTTGACTTATTTCACTCAACATAATCTCCCCCAGTCCCGTCCATGTTGATACAAAAGTTGAGTATTCATCCTTTCTGATGAAGGCATAATATTACATTGTATATATGGACCACATCTCCTTTATCCATTCGTCTGGTGAAAGGCATGTTGGCTCTTTCCACAGTTTGGCGACCGTGGCCATTGCTGCTGTGAACATTGGGGTACAGACAGCCCTTCTTTTCACTACATCTGTATCTTTGGGGTAAATACCCAGTAGTGCAATTGCAGGGTCATAGGGAAGTTCTATTTTTAATTTCTTAAGGAATCTCCACACTGTTTTCCAAAGTGGCTGCACCAACTTGCATTTCCACTAACAGTGTAAGAGGGTTCCCCTTTCTCCACATCCTCTCCAACACTTACTGTTTACTCTCTTGTTAATTTTGGCCATTCTAACTGGTGTAAGGTGGTATCTCATTGTGGTTTTCAAGAACATTCTGTTTCCAAAGCACCAAGATAAGCAACCGCAAATTTCCCCTTAAAGTAATAAATCTATGGAAACACTTGAGACTGTCAAAAGTAAAAAGAATAGGGCCTAACTTATTCAGTTTTGTAGTGTACATATCGGTTATGTTTGTAACTGCAAAGTAAATTATGATGTAGTTATTTCACTTTTAAATTTATAACATAAAATTTATAAATATGAAATTATATGTTTATAAAGCAAAGCAAAAGAAAACATTTAAAAGAAATAAGTCTTCTTCTGATAAGCAAATATGGGGAGCAGCAAAGCTTAGAGGCTGAGCACCCCCTATGGAAGTAGACTCCAGTGAAAATCCATACACATCTATCCACTCAACAGCTACTCAGTGTCTCTATGCCTTATTCTTCTTATCCATGCTATGAGAATAATAATAGTATCTGTCTCATAAGTGTCTTCTATCTGTTAAATACAACACATGTGAAATTCTTGAAATAGCACATAGTAATTGCATAGCACCCAAACAATATTGTTTTATTGCCATAAAACCTGATGTTCTTTGGGGAGGGACATTATTTATAGTTAATATCTAGTAACTTCAATTTTCTATTGTTAAAAGGCCACCAATGTATTTTGCAAATTCAGCTCCTGGATTTTCTTCAAAAAAAAAAAAAAGACACATTTTGTCATGAAATTAGAAACATTTTAAGACAAAGAACCTTCCGTAGATTATTACTCCAAGAAGAGTCAGCATATCTCAGTGGCTCCGCTTATATGATGCAGTCAGACAGCCTCAGCTAGAATTCTGATAGTGTTATAACACTTAGTTTTTGTCAACTACAAGTTTGTCACCTGTAAGACTGCATTATTTAGAATTCTTACTCCATCATGTCATAAGGATTAAATAAGATACTGCAGGTAAAACGCTGAGAATACTGTCTGTGTGTATTAAACTATCAATGAAAAATAAATGTTTTTATTATTACCAGCATCCTGAATAACAGAGGAGTCAATATGTCAGTTTAGGTGGTTTTATTTTATGTTGTTTTGCAACGGATTGAAAGTGTTAGCCGGCATACTGTTTAAGAATGACTCTATATACATGCAACAATCCACAAATGCGCACACCATCAGTGGAAGTCACTCTTACATGAGTTAGAATAATCAAGAATCCCACATCAAACTGCTTATACAAGAAGGAAATTGTGTATTTCATAAATAGAATTCTCTGGGTAGGGACTGCTCTGTGACATCAAGGAGCCAAGGGTTTCCCACTTCTTGGCTCCGCGCCCCCTGGAGGTGGTTCCGTGCATTGCAGGCAGAGGCATCAACATCTGGAGGCTAAGAAGTCCTTCTCTCAGCATTTGCTACTTAGAAGGCCATTCCCAGGAGCCTTCATTTCACATTCCTTGAGAGGAACTAGGACCCTTCTATATTTCTGAACCTACCCACTGAACAAGAAAGAAAAGGGCCTTGCTAGTAATGGATTAGAACAATGACAAATGAACTCTAGAGCCAGAAAGAAACCCTCGTCCTGCAAGTTGCATAAGAGGAGTGACCACCATGCAGAAAGAGAGCTCTGTTTCCAGGAAGATGGGCAGATGTATTTAGGGGTCTGAAAGAGACTTTTGTTATACTCCCAAGACGAGATAGTTCCTTTAAGTACCGACGCAGTACTGCATACACAGTAGGTGCTTAATAGTAGTTTTTGTTCCTGAAAATACTAAGAAAATACTATCTGGTGGTCATGACAGAAAGAAGAGAGAAACAACCCAGGATGAAGAGTCTTGTTCAATGTCATACGAGACTAAAGTAGAACTGAAGAGACTAACTGAAAACCTAACTTGTGCTATCGTCTAACTCAGGGTTTTTAAGGCATCTAATTTATGAGACATTTCACTTCTAAATGTCTTATGTTAAACCATGCATAAAATGATATTCATGAGACATATTTTTTCATGAATAACCATTTCATGAAATTGTTTGCACATTTTACAAAGAACAAAATAGTCAAGGCTTAAAAGCGAACGAGATGGTTTTCATTGGTGTTGACCCTGCAGCTGCCAAGCATTAGCCGGTCCTATGGAAATGTCCTCCAGAAAGAAAGTGCCGAATACACTGACCTGAGTGTGCTCTTTGCCGGCAAAGTCCTGGCCAGAGCCAGCTGCTAACAGAACGACAACATCTCCCAGTGAGTGATAAGCAATAAAATGTGTCTCTCTGTAGATGAACAACATGGCCACGGAGTTCAGCTTCAACCCCAGCTTCAGACCAAAGTCAGCAAACAGGACCAACAGAGGTGCCTCAATTTGTATCTACTACAATGTTCACATTCTTTTTAAACAAGTTAAGATACAAAAATCAACCTCCAAAAGACTAAGAGTCTTTTTAAATGTGATTTATAAATAGGGTTCCTACACAGGAAGATGGAGTACATGCTGATTCCATGCCAAGAATAAGGTTTGACTCATATAAAAGAATTCTAATAATTTTAAAGGCTAAAATGTTTGTTTTATACATGTTAGCATAATTTGAGACACAGCACATTTTTTCCTACGTCTTTATAAAATAAGACTCTGAGGTGCTTTAAATGTATCAATGACATCATGGTGTGTGTCTATGAGGCACACACACTGTCTATAAATGAGTTTTAATTCCTGCAATAAAATTCTGAGATTTTTAAAAAATGCATTCTTGGGAATCTATGGGGTTGTTTCAAAAAAGTTCATCAGATCCCCTGATTTCAATATTATAAAGAGCTAAGTAAGCACCTGGTGCTGTTCTTGGTACTTTATATATGCTAACATTTAATCCAATAACTGAGTTATGACATGAGTGTTATTACTATACCTATTTTATCTATAAAGAGAATGAAAAAAGAGAAGTTTAATACCTTTCATAGGAAAGTATCAAAGTCTGGGTTTGATCTCAGATAACCCAGCTGAGTTCATGTTTAGCATCATGCCCAAATCTATTAGCTTTCCCTGATAAAATTGTTTAAATAATTGGGCGCCTGGGTGGCTCAGTCAGTTAAACATCTGCTTTCATCTCCGGTCATGATCCTGGAGTCCTGGGATTTGAGTACCGCATCTGGCTCCCTGCTCGGTGGGGAGTCTGCCCCCTCCCCAGTTTGTGCTCTCTCTTGCTGGCTCTTTCTCTCTCTCTCAAATAAATTTTAAAAATTGTTTAAATAACATGCAGCTTCTAATGGCTAGACTAATAATCACCTTTCTGTTTGGGCATATAATAACATGAGAAGGACCATGGCATTGATTTGTTATTGAACCGGGCTGGCAGTCCATTTCTAAAAACTGATGAAAAATGTACTGAGTCTGTAATTAGTAGGAGAAGGATGCTAGAATGCTCTTCGGGATGTGAAGTTAATCATCCACATAAAGTATTTTTTTTTCTATTTTATAGGTAATTAGGATATATTTAGTGTGATTATGGTATCAATTTTCTTTGTAACATATAATTAATACCCTAGTGTTCTGCATTTCTTAAATCTTTTTCTTCATATCAAACAAGTAAAGCTTTATTTATAACCAAAATTGCTTCAAGTAGCAGCACATGAATAAGAAAAAAAAAGAAGGTATAGATACTAGTTTGTGATTCACTGAGTCTGGGGAGGAGAACTAGACTTTACATTTTAACAAGAACCCAGATGATGTCTGTACTGCTGGTCTGGGAATCGGCTGGGAATCACAGGCCCCTGGGTAACACCCAAACACATGGATCTCAATAGCCTCATGAACTGTAGGTTTATTTCTCACTCATGTAAGTTCAGTGCATATCAGGAGGTGTCTTCTTCATACTGGAGCTGCTTTCCCAGGAACACGGCTTCTAGGGTCCCTGAGGCAAGAATCCAAATGGTCCTGTGAACGAGCGAATTTTAAATCCAGAGCTGGGGGGCTCATTTCTATTCCCATCCTGCCATCTACATCTCATTGACCAGACCAGCCAGGGCCCCATCTCGCTACAGAAATCCTCCTTTAACCATGGGTCTTGGAACACCCCCAGGGGAGGCCTGAAACCCAGATCACACCAAACTCTCTATCTACTATGTTTCTTCCTATACCTACACACATACCAATGATAAAGCTTGCTCTATAAATTAGGAACAGGAAGAGATTAACCACAGTAAGTAATCAGAACGGTTATAATCAACTGTTATAAAAGTTCTGTGGATGTAGACCCTCTCTCTCTCTTAAACAACTTGTAGTGCACTCATCTTCCTTCTTGGGATGATGTGAGGTGATGAAATGCCTGAGTGATGAGATGCAGTGACACGAAGGACGGATGTTGGCAATGAGGCATGGCGCTAGGCTACCGTTGGTTGACCTTCCAATGCTGCACCAGGAGGATTATTTGTTTCCAGACCACATGGGCCAGAACAATGATCCCTCAGTGATAACTGTCATGGTCAGGTCAGCCTTATGTTTGGCAGAGCCTATTAAAAGCTGCACATTGCAAAGCTTTATGTTCTTCCCCATAAATAGCACAGCACCTTCTACATAATAGGTGTTCAATAAAAGTCTGCTGGTTGAATACATGATATATTCTCTACATGTTAGCAAGTCATAAAGGCCAAAAAGCATTTTAATAATGGTCCATAGATATCATATGTAAATGTGTAAGAGCTAACATTTTTTTTTTCTACATTTGTAACCGACGGCTGAGCAATTTTCATGTATAATCTCATTTAATCCTTATAACATCTGTGCAGAATAAGTTCTTATTCTTATAGCTAAGATCTGCGAAGCCTGGACCAAAAATCTCTCTTCTAGGTAAGATGTGCATGAAATGTCAGGCTAAGGAGCTATGGTTTCTAGAATTAATTAATAAACAAATTAATATACATTCTGCCAAGTCTCAGCTTGCTAACGAGTTAGTACCTTGTGTATGTTGATACACTACAAGTTCCTATTTATTTAACTTCTCCACCAGAAGCTGTTGCTTATGTCAGCCCTGAGTATCCCCAGAGAGCCTGCTGCCTATTCTCCCACACATAGTAGAAAATTCTTTTTTATGAAATAACTTACTCAGAACAAAGCATTTGAAAATCCTACATGATGGTTGCATAGCTTAATTTTTAATAAATTGAGCATGCAGTGACCAATATGTCAGAGAGCACTAGTTATTGCCAGCAGTAACTAAGAAATTTGTACTTAGTGACTCCCAGTAGTAACATTAGAAAACCATAGACACTTATAGGAAACTTCTGGTAGCATTTCTTATACTCCTCTTGGTTTTCTAAACTGTGACATTTTCTGATACTCCTCCTTCCAATACTGCACACCTGCATCTCTCTCTCTCTCTCTCTCTCACACACACACACACACACACACACACACACATATATATGTGGGCAGAGATGTAACTATAATTAGAATATAGACATTTATATTTTCAACATCAGAAATTCAGAAAATAGTTGCCTTTTTTTCTCACCTACATCACTTGTAATCAATGTAGAATCTATGCAATCATTAAGAAACTATGCACGTATCTTGGTTTGAAAATTAGAACATTATCAAAAGATATTAAGGGTGTAGTGACTATATCTGCTGACAGCATAAAGCATATTTTGATCTTTTTATTATAGCTATTCTACATGATTATGTCTAATAATGTCCTTATATATTTCTCTGATAATGCAGTTATGTGGTCAGGGGAACTAACCAGTGGATATATTCACATGCAACAGCATTTTATTAGTTTATTAGATTAGTTCTGCATCTCATTTTATTTAGAAGAAAGTTTGCAGAATTGTGGGTATAACCAGACAAGGGTTTTGTGGTTCTCAAGTTTCAGATGCATGCTCTATCAACTTATTTACCAGGTTAATCTTGAGTCTAGTACTCTAATATAGTCGCTGCTATGATCATTGTTCTCATCCATTATTATTCCAAGAAAAGAAAGTAAGTAGTAGTGGTAATGGTCCTGAGACCATGAAATGAAGAGAGATTCTTGGGTTTTATTTCTTTAGAATGAACAGAGTGTAAAAATACTTTTTTTTTTTTCAAATTCCTTTTTGGATTTCACAAAGCAGAAATAACTGGATGACTGGAAATCAGATATCCAAGCCCATTTCACCCAAGATACAGTCAGACAAATGCACACACATACTCTTCCTACAGCATGTTGTTTCTTTGATTTTTTTTTTCAACTGAAAGGAGCTGACCCTCAGGCCACACTGGACACCTGACTCTCTTAGAAACCAAAGGAACAGGAGGGGAAGGTCACTAACAAAGAGAACTGGTCCAATTATTGGCATTGCCTTTAGGAGCTAAATTACACTGTGGGCTTGAGATCTTCACTCTCCCAATACATAGGAGATATGATATGATTTCTGACAGGATTTAATCTTAAGAAATGCTATATATCAAGTTAAATCTTAAGAATTAATCTACTTTGGGGCACCTGGCTGGCTCAGTGGGTTAAGCCTCTGCCTTCAGCTCAGGTCATGGTCTCAGGGTCCTGGGATCAAGCTCTGCATCAGGCTCTCTGCTCAGCAGGGAGCCTGCTTCCCCCTCTTTCTCTACCTGCCTCTCTGCCTACTTGTGATCTCTGTCTGTCAAATAAACAAATACAATCTTAAAAAAAAAAAGAATGAGTCTACTTTGAGAACATACCACATTTCAGATTTTGAAAACAAACAAACAAACTAGTTACTTGAAATTGGTTTCTGTGGATTTCCAAACATCAACACAATTTAAATTTCATTATCATAAAAATACAATTTCCAATCATTTTATTCTTAGACATGCAGAGGGTATATTGGTGACAGCTTCCTTGGATTTGTACTCTATTTCTTGAAATTCCTTGGAGGTGATTTTGGGTATGTTATTAAAGAATACCATGTGTCAGGATTGTGACTTGACGAATGAATGTACAGACAGAATTGTGTTCCCTTAACATTCATATGTTGAAGTCCTAATCCCCAGGACCTCTGAATATGACTGTTTTTAGAGATAGAGCCATTAAATGGAAATTAAAGTTAAGTCAGTCAACATGGGTAGGCTGTAATCCAATATGAAAGAAAGAGAAAGATGGAGTGTGGTGGGAAAAGATGTATTTCACAGAATTTGACTCACTTGACTGAGAGGCCTTGTAAATTTGGAGGCTGGAAATTCAGGTGAGAGTTGATCTTGAGTCTTGCAACCTGGAAGGAAACTTGGGCAGAGTTTCTAGTTTGCAGAACTGCTTCTTCAGGAAACTTTGGTCTTTGCTCTTATGGCCTTCCACTGATTGAATGGGGTTTACCCACATAACTGAAGCATCTGCTTCACTTCCAACTAAGTGCTTGGAAATGTCAGTAACTTCAGGACATCTAAGCCTATGTTTGACCAAGCAACTGGGTCCCCTAACCTAACCAGGAAGACATAAAGTCAGCTGTTACACAAGGAAATGGAAAAACATGTCAACCACGGATCCTTCTCTCATTTACAGGATAATTAACTAGAAGAATAGCGAACAGAATGCCACCATCCTACCCCCAAGACAGCTGACTCTGGGTCCGTGGTTTATAGATCACTACATAAAATCAGTTAAGTCGATTTTAAAAATTGAAGGCATTCCCAGGGCTCCTGGGTGGTACAGTTGGTTGAGCATCCAACTCATTTTCAGCTGGAGTCGTGATCTTGGGATGCTGAGATCGAGCCCCATGTGGGGCTCTTCATTCAGCGTAGAGTCTGCTTGAAATTCTCTCTCCCTCTCCCACTGCCCCTCCCACTTGTGCACACTCTCTCATATAAATAAATAAATAAATCTTAAAAAAAAAAAAAAAAAAACTGAAGCTACTCCTAGGCTGATAGATTTGAGCAAATCATTCAGACTCAGCTTAAACCAATATTGTGATCCTGGGACTATTTAAATTATGAGATTACCTAACAAAAAAATGACATCCTATGTTGAAAAATTCTTTGTATTAGGTGCCTGGGTGGCTCAGTCAGTTAAGCGGTTGCCTTTGGCCAGGGCATGATCCCAGGGTCCTGGGATCGAGCCCCACATTGGGCTCCCAGCTCAGTGAACCTTCTTCTCCCTCTTCGTGTCCCTGCCTCTCTGTCTACTTGTGTTCTCTCTCTCTCTGTTAAATGAATAAATAAAATCTGTAAAAAAAAAAAAAAATTCTTTGTATTATGCAAGTGTTCTCCTGGACTTAACAACTCCTTTTATAAAACCCATGGTGCCAGGAAAAACTATGTGCTCAGCTCCAGGTGTCAGGAAGACAACAAGGCATGTTATTGGATGACACCAAGCAAGATCAGGGTAGACTCATTGTTGTAGTAACAAGATAAACGGCCTTGAGAAGTGGCTACCCAACTCAAGTGAAAACCTGTGTGCTGAGGTTGTCTCCTGGTTTCTCGAGTTAATAGAATAGGCAGTGTAATGAGATATGGATGCAGACCCATAATTCTTAACCATGGTTTGGTGCATTTCTGGCCATTGCCTTTGGTCTTTCTGTGTGAAATCATCATTAAAAACACAGAAAAGGATGGTTTAGGAAGTTAATTTTATTCTTTTATGAGGGATAAAAATTGATCAAAAACTTTTTACTCTTTGCTTGAATTGCATAATTGTAGTCTTTTTATTACCTAATTTAAGAAAAAGTCTCTACTCTTGAGTTCTGTTTTATATGTCAGTGATTTTTGATGTCTGGTAAATGATTAATATGAATACAGTTGGGTACATTTTGTTTCCTTTCTTTTAGATAAGAGGCACATAGATTTGTCTTGTATATTTAATCATAGAAAAACATTCAAGATACTAATTGCAAATGCATTTATTTTTCTCAATAAAATTTAAATATAAAAGTAGTACTTATAAGGATTTATCTTTAATTATCAATTCCCTCTTCTCAGGAAGCCAAACAGCTAGTAATTCATCAATGATTGTAACTCAGTGTGTAAATAGTCTGAAATATGCAAAAGCCACAGAAAGGAGAAATCTACCTTGCAAAGTCTCAAAGATGAGATACTCCCTGTGCTGCCTCTTGCAGAGTAACTGAGAAGTTTACTACTATGTTTAATATCCAAAGGACAACAGATTCTTTTTCAAAAAATAAAATGACTCTAGATTGAGAAAGAATAAATTAAGGTTAGAAAATACATATTAATTCTAACTACACAAATTCTCACATGTCTCTTTCTAGGCACTGTTTGAGATATGATTATAATTGATCGTGATTATCACATCATCATCATCCAAAACACAAATATTTATCTTAATGACCTCAAGATAGATACTACAACTCTCAGTCATACAAAATCAAAGATGTGTGGGTAGCAATGTCTGGAGTGTTTTTGTTTTTTAAAAAATCCAATCTGGGGCACCTGGGTGGCACAGTCAGTTAAGCATCTGGCTCTTGATTCTTCTCAGGTCATGATCTCAGGGTCAGAAGATTGAACTTCACATTTGTGCTCAACTCAGGGTCGGTTTGAGATTCTCTTTCCTTCTCCCTCTGCCCCTCCTGCTCATGCTCTCTCTCTCTCAAATAAATCAATAAATCTTTAAGCTTAAAATTCAAAAATGCAATCTACTTCACATCCAAAAAAATAGATACTTGTATAACGATAATTGAAGGACTATTCATAGGTGGCAAATAAGTTCCTTCCACTTAATGCAATACATAGTCCACGATAAAATAGTGTGTTACCCATTAATTATATGCATGTCTCTGTGATTATTTGAAGGACTGAATTTGAAGACAAAATATTAACAAATTATGTATACAGTACACCTCATTTGGTAGGTGGCATTTCATGTAGTCACTGCTGACGGAAGTTAAAATGATATATGCTGGTAATCAATTTGTAACTGTGTAATTTTCATTTTTCTTGTGAAAAGTAAATGGGTAGACATTCTGCCCTGTCCTCAACAGTTTTGGAAGGTTGATTGTGTATAGGATTGATTTGAGAAGATCTAGACGAGCAGAATATTAGTTGGAAACAATTCTTCTGGCCACAGCAAGGAGATAAAAACCTGGTTTGCTGGGATTTGCCCAGTGTTAGCCAGACTGTCTCCTCCACGAAGAAAATCCTCAGACCCCAGCAGACCGCAAGGGCTAATCATCCCAAGATTGGGGTATAAAGCTGAGAGTCTGAAGGCAGTGTATGTCTGTGCCTCCTCCAAACACTCACACAGATTCAGGGAAAACCGTCAGACACTATTTAGGAGACACTCAAATTTCTAGGACATTATCACGGAAAACTTATTTAAAGTTGTATCCATCCAAACACCCACAAAACCCCAAAGAATGTATTAGAATAATAGACAGGAAACACTAATAAAATAAATAGTAGGTTAATACAGTGTTTTCATGGGTATTTTTAAAATAATCTTAACTAAGACTTTTATTAGGAATATCCTGCAGTAAAGTGTTAATAAGGACATCTGTGGAGCATTTAGATGGTAACTAGGCACATAAAATTTTAATCTGCAGTTTCTTCAGTATTTAAGACTATATTGCCATCAACATATTTTTCATAAAGAAAGTCATGCACTACTGTCAGTTATATTTATTACACAAAGGAATATTTTAATATAATAATGCAGATGTTTTCATTCTATAAACCCCAATGGTACTTAAAGCTGGGATTTTATTACTTGTGCCGAGGGCCAAGCAAAGCTATAAACCTGCTAGATTCCAACTCTGCTAGTGCTGTTGAGTTGTGCACATTTGGGTTGTAAATTACAATATAAAGTAATCTAATATGTATAAAAATGGTCGTCATGGAAGCAGGATCACAGATTCATACGATTTCATAAGAAATCAAAAAAAGAATTTATAAACATCAACACTCTGCTTTGGGTTTATGAAATTCTCTTCCCCAAATATAACGCCATTCTAATAACTTAAGAAACGGTCTGTCAATCAACACTACATACATTCTCTTCTTCACATCTCCTTGATTCACAACTTATTTCCAGAACAATCATATTAGCCACCCTCTCACCTCCGTTTTCTACTTAGAGTGACCAAATGCTCCATGTTGGGTTATTATGAAGATATGAAAACTACTCAAAGGGATCTCTCCAATGACAATTTGCAACACACATGGCATTTAGAAATATCTATTGGAAAATAACAGACTTTAAGGATAGAAAATTCTTCAGCTCTAAGCTAGAACAAAACAGCAAAACAGCTACAAAAACGTACATACACACCGAAACATGGAATTTTATATATGTAAGTACACAGAGGTGGTGATAAACTTGAGAATAGACAGGATTGTTTTCTCCAAATTTTTTGCTAGCCATCTATGATCATATTAGTACTCTCCCATAAGAAAAAATAAATTATCTTAAACACTGCATGTATCATGAACTTTAAAGCAGTATCAGCTTTTTCTTAGGATTCTTGGCAACTGCATGGCAAAGTGTACAATTTCTGGAGTATTTCATTTAGTAAAACACATTCCCCTACATTACTAAAATGAACAAGAACAGGAGAATGTGGCACATATGTTAATGTTACAGACTGCCTCCAATAATCCCTTTATAAAATGTAGGTTTGTCATGATTTACGCATTTGGAGGAAATCTACGATTTTAGCTTTGTAAAAATATTTTTTTATTTGAAAATACAAGGAGTTTGGAGTCAGTCAGTTCTTGGACAGAATATCCCAGTTCTGCCAAATATTGAATGAGTGAACTTGGGCGAGATATCGAAGCTTCCCGATCTTTAGTTTCTTTACTTATAAAATAAAGATAATAATACCAAGCTAGCTGGACTGCTGTGAGGAAACACGAGCTGATTGTCTTCAAGCAGCATAGCAACATAAATTGAACATAGAAGCATCTAAAAATCGGTAATGTAGTGAATGAATCAGTGATTCATGATTATGTTCATCAGATTATTTTACCGTTATGGAAAACACTGGAAGAGACATTTACTAAAATTTTCACAAAGCTGTGCGTATGGATTATAGGTCACACATCTTGTATTTATTAATTTTTTGGACAAAATCACAACAGGCAACTTTATTTGTAGAAATTGATCTAAAAATCAAGAAAAAAATAAATGAGAAGAGCTGAGTCTCTATTATGTTAGTACACAACATATACAAAAAACTACATTTACCATGAAATCATTTAATATGAATTTTCTATAAAAATGTATTATTTGTATCAGAAGATAAACTATTTTTTAAAAAGTTTGAGATCCATATTTTTTGGTATATTTTTGGTTGTTTAAAATCCCAGTCATGGGATGCCTGGGTGGCTCTGTCAGTTAAGCATCTGCCTTCGGCTCAGGTCATGATCCCAGGGATCTGGGATTGAGACTAATGTTGGGCTCCCTAATCAGCTAAGAGTCTATTTCTCCCTCTCCCTCAGTCCTTCTGCTTCTTCCTGCTTGTGCTCTCATTCTCTCAAATAAATAAATAAAATCTTGAATATATATGCACTCATGAATTTTTGGTTTCTGGGGCACCTGGGTAGTTCAGTTGATTGAGTTTCCAACTCTTGATTTAGACTCAGGTCATGATCTCAGGGTCCTTGGATCGACGAGCCCCACATTGGGCTCTGCACTCAGTAGGGAGTCGGCTTGAGGATTCTCTCTCCCTCTCCCTCTCCCTCTGTCCTTCCCCTGCTTGCTCGTTCCTTTTCTCTCTCTCTCTGTCTTGCTCTCTTTAAAATGGATAAATAAATCTTTTTTTTTTTAATGGCTCCCTGAAAAGAGTAAGTTTCCCTTATTTTAATCAGGAAATATCACTCTATAAATACACCTTTTCTAATCAAAGCCATGGACTAACAAATGAATGAGTAACATCGATATTGATTCAGTGTAGCTTTTCCTAAATAACAAGGGAAAATGCTCGCCTGGCACTTACTGTGGATGGGCACTAAGTGCTCTACACTGTCCTCCCAACAGCCTTAGGAGGTAGGTACTATCACTATCTACCCCACAAAGAGATTATAAAATTTACCTAGTCACAGAGCTATGTGGTGGTGAAGCTGGGATCTCAACTCAAGGGTCTGTGCTCTTGACCTCTATGGTACACAGGCTTTCCGAGTTATGGATGCTGTGAATCATTAACCATTAGGACTATTTCAGGAGACACAGGGTTTATTATACCAGGAAAGTGAGATATCCTGCAGAGTATATTCATGGTTATCCAGTTTATCTCAATTCCTAGAATAATAATGCATGCTTCATTTGTATTAAAAGATATATCCAGATTAAACCAGTGGTAAGTTTATCTAAAAAATTCTGACATTCACTCCAGCTTGTGTGCATGTGTGTGCCTATGTGCATCGTATGTCTGTGTTTGTGTGCGTGTGTTAGGTAAAATAATGATGAGAGGTGTAGGAAATAATTATTCACAACTTTGGAACCTGTATCAGAGCACTGAGAAACACCAAGGTGCCCTACGTATGTGGAAAATATTACTGTAAATCTAAATATATTCAGTTAGAAAATATGTCAGTATTACATCATCTTCGAAATATTTTGTGCAAGTATTCTAAAATATGTTTTGAAATTTAATGTCACAATGATTAAGTCAACTCAAAATGAAAAACTTACTTGAAATTTTATTCATCATTTGCCTTTCTTTGGCACAAAGTTCAATCCTCCTCTCCAAGTAATGCAGAAATGAATTAATGTTCTCCCTCTTATAAAGGAGTTGCACATAGGGAATGCAGTGCTACTTACTGATACAGGAAAAATAGAACAGTGGGCATCTGGCAGAGAAGGTATTGAGTTCATCCTTTGAGAAGTCAGCATCAGAGGGAAAGAACAGGCTATAATGATATGAAGTTTGAGTGGTTATTTTTAAGGGTGAGGGACATATTGGTAGGCAGAATGTATAAATCTGAGTGAAGAACTGAGAAAAAGAATAATGAATTAATAAATAAAGGGCTAGTTTCCACCAAAAGAAATTAAAGTGGAACTCTTAGAAAACACGTGGAGAAGAGGGTTAGGGGCAAAAACTGGGAAAAATAAACATGCAGAGAAATTTTCCATTAGGAGATGGGTAATTAAGTCACTTGAATTTTCTTGGGCTAAGAAAAGTACAGAAATTAAGTCAACTATGAGGTGAGAGTCGACTAGGATCATGCATTTGAGGATTCTGAGGTTTGGAACAGCGATGATGGAAAAGTTCCATACACACTGTACAACAGTCCAGCTGAGGCTTGTCAGAGCTTAGTTCACGTGAACCCTTCATGATCCCACCACCACAGCAATATATGGTCACAGAACACTGGAACTCATTAAGAACACTTCTGTTGAATTCTGGACTCATTGGTTATTGACGGTAAATTTATTCAAAGTACTTAAACTTCTCACAAACTGTTCTGCTGATGGAGGAAATGTGTGTATAGTATGATTCCTACTCATTCCTCTGAAGACAGTCAGCCTGTCTCTACGTATTCCCCTTCTACAGACTGTGGTGCCCATTCAGGGCTGGTTGCTACACTCAATAATGGACAAGGGAACAGAGCTTACCCAGGGCTGATCGCTGAAAAGACAGGAATTGAAAGGGGAAGTGTGAAAGAGTCCACGCAAGAAGGAAAGGCAAAATGCCAGGGGAGACAAAAGAAGCTAGAAAATGCAGGGGTGCCTGGGCGGCTCAGTGGGTTAAAGCCTCTGCCTTTGGCTCAGGTCATGATCTCAGGGTCCTGGGATGGAGCCCCGCATCGGGCTCTCTGCTCGGCAGGGAGCCTGCTTCCTCCTCTCTCCACGTGCCTCTCTGCCTACTTGTGATCTCTGTCTGTTAAATAAATAAAGAAAATCTTTTTAAAAAAAAAAAGAAGCTAGAAAATGCAGATGAGCTAGGAAGATACATCTTCACTGAGAAACGCATCATGAGAACAAAGGGCAGAGGAAATGGGAAGTGTGCAAAGGGCTGGCGATTGGAATTAGAAGGCACCTTTTAGGGTTTCAAGAATAAGTTCAAGTAGAGCAATGTTGGTGACCACATAGCCCATGAGCAAGATGGCAGTAGGCGGGGACAGAGGAGGAGAAAGTGGGGAATCTGCAAGCCCCACTGAAGAACAACAAAGTTTTCCCTTCACGTGTCCACAATGTAACAACTCCTATTTGTATGATGTTTCAGCTCATGAAGCCATATTTGTTACAAATTATTGATTCTCTCCCCCTCTATTTAATCACTACTCCTTATGAATATTGTTTCATGCTCTTCATTTTCAAATGAAGTTTGGTGATGAGACAGCAATTACCCACCTGCAGAATATGAGCCCACAAGGGGGGAATGCCCGTTCGGCAGATCCTACACCACGTCCTCGCGTTCTTGAACATCACTGCCAATTCTACCAAGAACTTGTTCTCCTCTAAAGCAGAAAAATGAACAAATAGATACATAGATAAATAAATAGACAAATAAATAAATAAATAAAATCAGAGAAAGCAAGTCTGACAGGAAGAAAGATTGAACACTTTCACATGTAACCCATGAATTTAGCCGGCAGCTAAAGATAGAGTTAAAATTAGGGCTTATTACCCTCCACCTTCCTTGAGAGATAGATCACAACAATTCATCCAGATGTCCAGTGTCTATAGCAGTGAAGCTCTTTTTTCTCTAAGAAAAGAAAGAATGGACAATCTCTATTAAGGGGTGAGCGGACCTAATCCGATAGCTGCGTGACATCAGCGAAAGTCAGCATTTCAATAGTCACCATTTTTAGGTTCAGTATGGAGATACTCCACGAAATATTTTAGCGTTTTGGTGGTACTGGATATACATTTAGTATTAGCTGACAACTGGTACATTTTTATATAAATTTTTATTAAAGATGTAATTTAAGGGAAGGTGATCATTGCAGTTTCTTGGTTGTCTTTATCAAATCTCTCTCTTATCAAATGTCTTTCTCAGCTTTTGAATGAGAACCCTTCACCTTCAACGTATTACGCAATTTTCTTGAAAAAGACTTATGTTAGATTCATTTCTTTTTGTCGATGATGATATCATGTCCTAAATTAGGTTTTATGAAAGTTTCAAATCTCTTGTCATATGGAAAGACAAACTTGTTCAATAAATATATATATACATATATATACACACATATATATGTATATTATATATATTCTAAGCGTGTTTATCACTATAGCAATACTGTTACATAAAGTCCGATCGAGTCACTTATCTAATCGTCAAGAATAGAGATAAAGGCAAAGCAAAACCAATCCTTCAGGAGTGAGCTATTACCTAAAACAGAGTACTAGCTACTACTGAATGAAAGTTCTCAAAATTGCTACTGGCTGAGGAGAAGACCAGGAGAAGAAATAAAGACCTCCTCAAATCTGAACATAATCTACTTAAAAGGAAAGATTTGATTTTTTTTCTAATTCATTTCACAATCTCTCCTTGTGGTCTAAATCATGCCACCTTACAATATAGCTCACTTTCCTTTCCCTGCACAGTATGTCACTGTCATAAAGATAGTAACCACAATTTTCCCAGTTCCTTTGGAATTAAAGAATGTATCTTCTACCTTAGCCATTTCAGGCTATACAGTTCCTCTTCTCTAAACTTTCTGAAAGGCTCATCTCATGCCCTTTCTTCTAAGAGGAAGCCTATAAATGAAGTTCAAAAATTCCACAATGACTCGGTTATTTGGTTCAAAATGTTCACAGGTTACAGCCATCTTGGGCGACATATCTTGTTTTTAACATCTGTACTACGTAAGTGATATACGAAAGAACTTACGATCAAATTTCCTAGGTGATATGTGTGCACATGTGTGTTTAGAAACCACTGGGACAGAAAACATGGCTAGGATACAAGTGAAAAGAAGTCATACCGGGGGAAGAAAATAGAAAAAGGAAAAGAAAATAGAGTTCCCTGCTCTGTTTTCTCATTTATTGATTGATTGATTGATTAATTGATTGTTTGTGATGTTAGACTTTAGACATCCCTTGTCTTCTCTTCAAATTTCTTCAGATGGCCAAAATCACTTTCAGGAACCCCCTTGCTAGTACATATTAGCGGATCATATAAGAATAAGGGAAAGATAAATTAAAAGGGCTACTTCAGCCCCTCTCCCACTCTCCCTGCACCTGGGCACATCTACCCTGTGAGCACGTGGGAAAGTCCTAAAGCGCATTGTTTGGGAAGGGGAAGGGTCGATACGTAGCAAATGAACAGAGATGGTTTTGTCTCCAGCCTGTCCCTCATCTGCAAGACAGTGGTCTACCTTGTAGTTTTTGCTTGTTTGTTTGTTTTTAATTTTTGGGTTTGTTGTTGTTGTTGTTGTTGTTTTTGCCAGGCCCTCTTTTACTGAAGGTCTTCTCAGCACTAAGCTCCACTGGAAAAGCTCACTGGCCTACCCCAAGGGGGAAAAATCAAATAGTATTGCAAAACAAGACCATTATAATATATCAATGTTACTATTTCCAGGCTTAGTGTTGCTCTTCTTTTCTATTTTTTTTTTCCCTCCCCTGGTGTAGCTGTGTTTTTACTGGGGAAAAAAAGAATACTTTGTTTATAAAGTTTTGGTAAAAAGTTTCTCCAGATCTTCCTGACCTCTCTCTAGAACCCAGCTGCACGTACTGACCCAGCTTCTCAGCTTCAACACGTCCTGGCTGAAGGTTCACCTAACTCTCCTTTCTTTTACCAGTCTAGCCCCTGCAGCAGCAGCCGAGCTCCACACGTTTTAGGTTTGATGAAGCTCGCGGCATTCCATCACACGTTTGCTCGCCTAGAGCCCCGGACCAGGAACATTTCCCCGTCATTCCTGCGTACCCTGCGCTCACCCTGGGCTACGCTGATTGCGCAGCAACCTGGAGCACCAGCGCCCGGAGCTGCTTCCTGTCCCCTCTTCACCAACCGAAATTCTAAACCATGCATTAGCAAAAATGCTGAGATGAACAGAGGAAGCTTTAGCCTAATAGTGTATAATCTTCTTCCAGGAACCTGCCGTTTAGAGTAATTCGTGATGCATTTCCTTCCCATTACTTCCCACTCCTTTCTCAAACACAGTAAAAAATAAAAAAAATGAAGAGCATCCGCGTATTTCTAGAACATCCTGAGACGCTGGTAATGGGCTAGTTCCTGTTTTCTGAAGGTCCATCTTATGTATCACCTTTTATGATGTGATACACATGCGGAGTTAGGTACTTAGTTAGCTAATTGGTGTCTAACATTTAGTGTACCTTATCCTAAGTGTGACAGAGCTTTCACAAGTGCAACTTCACTGAATCTCTGAATGTAAAAAAGGAAATTATAGCTAACTGCAGTTTAATTCTGTCTCTGGTGGCAAAAGGACTTTGTTAAACTAATAACAAAATTAGTGGCTTAAACTGGAAAGCATAGTAAATTAGTAATTTACACTCTAATATTTAAATACAATAAAACAGCGTGGTCACAGTCTTTTGATTAACAAATTATTCTAATCAACAAACTCTACATTTATATAATATGTAGTAGAAAATTTTAAGCGATTTTCCATTAAAATACACGTACTATAAGAATAACACTAAATTGGATAATATTTTTGGTAAAGGTCTTTCCTATTTTCTGTAGTGCCTCAGGATAAACATCACGACTCGATTTACAATGTATTGTTTTAAGTAAAAAATTGATGCCTTAATTTATAATTGAGTCACATGTCTTATTAAAATTGATGCTATGCATACTCAGATATGAAATAAAACAATTAAAAGAATACAGTTATTGAATTTAATTTTTTATCAGAATATACTATTTAGAGACATGAACCATATTACTTTCAGAAGAGGCTAATGTCAAAAACCTACTAATTGGGACATAGTCAACGTTTAGGGAGAGATGAGAAAATACTATCTTACACAGAAAAGTTTTTAAATTCTTACTTTAATACATGTTATCCAATACAATCATGTATAAAATAGATAGGTATGGGGGGTTTTGATATTTATCTTTATTAACTTTATCTTGAGTTCATGCATGAGGTGTTCTGGGTCAGAAGCAGTTTTATTAATAAGAGTCTCACCCGTTTGCCTTGTCACTGGGGTGACTGTGATAGCCAGGTCAACTGTCCCCTGTAGGACCGGGTGCCCACTGCTAAGGGACAAGGAGAAATTATTTGTCCCTGCTTTTAAAGTGGTTGGAGACTGCTGTCCTTCTCCTCTCTGAAAGGGCATCCTTGGAAACGTAATGCTTCTGAAATCTAACCCTAGGCCTTTGGTATGTAAATAAAATCTCTCCAAGAGCTATCAAGGCAAAATAGGTCTATCTCCAAGGTCTAGGGCTTCATCCCATTTTTTTTTTTCTTTCCTATGGACCAGCAAGGGGGCATTGGGATAAGAAATGCCTGGCTGACCCAGTGCTAGAGACCCCTTGTCCCAGACCCATCTTCATTTTTCTTTCCTTTTCTTTTTTTTTTTTTTTTTTTAAGAGAGAGATAGAATGCGTGCACGTGCATACATGAGCAGGAGCTGGTGGAGGGGCAGAGAGAGAGAGGGAAGAAGATCTCAAGCAGACTCCTTATTGAGCATGGAGACTGATGCAGGTCTCAATCCCAGGACTCTGAGATCATGACCTGAGCCAAAATCAAGAGCAAGTCACCTAGCCCACTGAGCCACCCAGGAACACTCCAGACTCATCTTTAAAGAGTCTGGCTCAGCCACCTATCCAGAAACCAGAATCCTCATGGATGCCCTGCTCAAAGTCACAGTGGGATGGTGCATTGCCCCAGAGGCCCAGCCAGGTGATGGGGACAAGACTCTTTTCCAGAGGCTATGCAGATGCGGGACCACCTAAGGCCAGAACCCAGGAGTAAACTGTCAGCAAGCCCAGCAAGCAAATCTATCCCATTCCAGAAAGCTAAAAGCAAACCCACAGTCCCCATCAAACTGCCAGACGTTGACTTGGAGTTCAAGGCGTGGAACCCTGGGGTCCCAACCCCAAGTCTGCAGAGTTCCAAGGCAGCGGCATCTTGAATGCATGGCTCTATCACAAATCCTTATGGCCAATTTTCCCTTTAGGGAGTGAGGTGTCTGGAATTTGTTTCAGGAGACCTTTAGGGCTGTACCGACTGAAATATTCTCCACTTTGGAACACCACGGTGTTCTTGGCCTTCATTTCTTGGAGACCAACAGAGGTCTCCAAGTTCTAGGGCTTCATCTCTAACCATAAATACCAAGAAAGAAAATGTGCTGGTCTCCAGCCTCCTGGTACTTGGTCCAGGCGATTACTATTTGACCCTCTCCAAGACAAAAGAGAAGCTTTATTATCCTTTCCTTTTGGGATCAGAGAAATTAGCTATACAAATGTCTACAGATGTAACTCTTCTGGTATTTGAAGAGCTTACAAGGCTGGGTATTCTACAAGAGCCCTGAGAAAGTCAGGGAAGTTTTATTTTCCCATAGTATCTCTCAATATTAAATAATTCTACTTAATGGATCTAATTATATTAGAAAAAATTGAAGAATGATAGGTCTTTATTTAAAATGCTTTATATATAAAGTCAAAATCAAACAGTTAAACAAAAGAAACATTAGACTTTGAAACAGAGAAAGTGGTCAGTTCAGACACTTTTTTTTAAAAGATTTTATTTATTTATTTGACAGAGATCACAAGTAGGCAGAGAGGTAGGCAGAGAGAGAAAGGGGGAAGCAGGCTCCCCACCGAGCAGAGAACCCGATGTGGGGCTCAATCCCAGGACCCTGGGATCATGACCTGAGCCATAGGCAGAGAGAGACCCTAACCCACTGAGCCACGCAGGCACCCCAGTTCAGACATTTTTTGAGCTAGAAAACATATTTTAAAATCATACTAATGTCAAATCCCACGCTAAGTAAATTACTAAGTGAAGTAATTACTCCCTTTTTCTTTACTAATTCATGGCAGATCCATGGTTTTTAAGAACAAAAATAGCTACGTATGGTATACAGAGTAAATAGAATATGTTTGCTTGTACTTTCTCCATTAATGAGAGTAGAGTTTGGAATCATGCGATGATAATTTAAATATATCGTCTTCTACAGGTAGCTGAGGAGGTTTATGTGATCAAAGTTCTAATATTTTCTTGAGTTCTCACATAGTTAAGGCAAGTTGAGAGGTCACTGGGGAAAAAAATTTTTTTTAATTAAAAAAAAGAAGAGGTCATTGGGAAAAACAATTTGCAAGATGCATACTTTGGTATCGTTTGTTTCCTACAATATGTCTTTTATTAATTTCAAACTCTTAATACACAGAAGTGTACTGTAGTCTCTGATGCGGTTTTCCATCACTAGAGTTAATGTATTTAGAAGAACTGGCACAGTGTCTAGCATATCATTAGCACATAATAAATTGCAGCTTTTGTTGTTAGTGTATTGTTGGCTTATGCCTTTTGCAAATCTGGAAAAAAGTAAAGTCAAGTGCGGAAAAAGGAAGGTTTCTTTATGATAAAACATAGCTCAGGGCCCTGATGATCTATCATCTAATTAGGTGAGTCATTAACACCTCATGATACTAAGGCTTACCTACCTAAGTATTAAATGCATTTAAGAAAATCAGGGCAGTTTTCTTCTATAGTAATATTAGGAAGATAAGAAAGTATTTTATAGAATTATCACATGCTAAAATTATCTTCAGTTGCTGAGTAGGGTGTAGAAAATAACCTGGGTGCTCAGGTACTGAAAACAAGCTTAATGAAAAGGCACCTAATGAATGTAGACACCATATGTTTGTTCTCCTGACCTCATGATGGCTACAAACCAGCATGCTTGCCATTCTGCATACATCTTTTTCTTTATTATATTGTAGACTGTCCTTCTGACTCCTGATCTCATTTAACTGATATAGAAATGGATGTTTAAAATGCAAAGATTCCTTGTACTCCCTGTTAATTGACATTATCAACAGGGTAAGTGTTTGCAAGGAATTTGTTTTTTTAACAAAATGGCTAACCATCCGTTCAAAAACAGACTGCAACTCCCAAATATAGAATTTGATATGGAAATATTAGTAAATGCCTTTGGAGCTGATTGAAATGCTTTGTACACTCTCTTTTTATCCACAGAGGTGACTAGTAGATAAATAGCTTAAGCTCTCCTAGGAAAAACTGTGGGTTGTTCTAATGGAGGACAGAATGCTGGAGTAGGAACCATTAAAGACTGGGCAGTACACCATGTCTCTGTCATGGTGGCCAAACGTTTCCTGCAGACAGTTGCACATTGACATTACCAGTTTCCTTCTTCACTACATGAGTTTAAAAAGGGGGGGGGGGTGAAGATCTTATTTTCTTCAGGTGGTCTTGCAGAGGTGTTGAGATGAAAATTTTGTTGGTCCTTGTCTACCAGTTACTCCAAGAAAGTTTTCTTATTAAGGTTTTTTTGTTTTGTTTTGATTTTAAGATTTTATTACTTTATTTGAGAGAGAGAGAGCATGAGCAGGGAGGGGCAGAGGGAGAGGAGAGAGAGAAACTGAAGCAGACTCTACTGAGTGCAATGCCCCACAGGGCTCCATCCCACAACTGTGAGACCTGAGCCACAACCAAGTGTCTGATGCTTAACCAACTGAGCCACCCAGGTGCCCCCTCATTAAGTTTAAGAAGAAAAAAAAAAATTCCTGACAATCAGTCCTAACTGGGATTCTTATTAGCAGCCAGGCAAAACCCAACAATAACAGGCTGAGATGATCCCTTCAGCTAGGAATGCAATCATTGGTGTGAGGATCGTTGAGGGCTCTGGGTGCTGATCAAGGGAGAAGATAAGATGGTGAGAGGCAGTAACACCCATTTTGTTAGGTGGTACTTGAACAGGTTTGCATGAGAAAGGTGGTCCCTTACAGGATGGAACTGGGCAGGGGCTTATGGCAAGGAGGCCTCCATCCAGGGTAGAACGGGCAAGGGAACTTGTGGGGAGAGAAAATCAAAGACCAGGTTTGAGTCCAGCTGGTGTCACTCAGCAGTGTGGTGGGGAGTCTCTCCACACATACTCTGAAGGACCACTGCTTGTGTCTTAAAGTCACAAGATTACTCTATCCATGGCCACTAGATGCTGAATGTATTTTCACAGGCTGTGTGGAGCAGAAAGGCAATGAAATGGCAAAATATCTGCTTTCTTGGACTAGTATGAAAATGATAGAATGTGTACAATTTTGGATTTGGACCCTGTGGGCTTTTGAGCTAATGGGTGTCAGCCTCCTGTGAAGTTACCAAAAAAAGCCTGGAAACTGATATACAGAGGGCCATCTTCAGCTCATTTATGTAACAAGCCACTATCTCACAACAATGAAAAAACAATGAGAATGACAGTCCCCATTGCCATATCTTGAGTTTGAGGACTTTCCCACGATGATAAGATAAGGATAAAGAAAAAATGGTATTAATATAAGTCTGAGTCAAAAAATCACTAACATTGAGTATTTTAGAATTTAATCACCTTGTCTTTAACCAAACATATAAACAGAAAGGCTCTCACATCTGGTTACTTTTATCTTATTACAACGGTAATAATATAAATATTAAATAGTTTATTTGCTTTCCAGCTAGGCAGTAACTCCAGAACAAATTTTCTCTTCCTTTCCTCCAAAATGTTTGACATATTTTCATTTTTCTTTTCAAAAAATCTCCAGATTTCCTTTTCTTAGTAAAATCATTCATAAACTGTTCAGCAGAACATATTAGAATTTTCTTTCAATTCCTACACATTCTGGCACTTAGCCAAATATTATAACATTACCTAAATTTCTTGTGCTATGGGAGGGGACAATAAAGAGAGTCCCCATATATCACCTCTGGGACTCGGGGACACAGTGCCTGCTGCAAACTGCAGCCCAATCAGAACATCAGGTCATGGGGTGCCTGGGTGGCTCATTTGTTAAGTGTCTGCCTTTGGCTCAGTTTCTAGTCCCAGGGTCCTGGAATCAAACCCCACATTGGGCTCCCTGCTCGGTGGGAAGCCTGCTTCTCCCTCTCCCATTCTCCCTACTTCTGTTCCCTCTCTCTCTGTATCTTTCCCTGTCAAATAAATAAAATCTTAAAAAAAAAAAGCTTTCTATTATAAAAAGAAAAAAAAAAGAATATTAGGACATGATCTCCCCAATTCCCTCTTACCAAGTTGAAGAGTACCAAGTTACAAGTTAAAGCATTTTATCAATGAAGTTAGTAGTATAGAGAGAGACTCTTTCCAAAGCACAGCAAAAAGTGAAGACCTAACACTGAAAGTGAAGTCAATATTGAGAAACAAATCTTCTGACAAAATACCTTACTCTAAATACAATTAGTGCTGGAGGAATTTGAAGCATGTAGTCTTCTCAGAATAATGACGGCACTAAGAAACCTCACCTGTAGCTCAACTCCCGATAAGGCTAACTGAATACTCTGCCAAAAAGCCCTAACAGAAGAAAGACCTGCCAATTTCCAGGCTTAAAAGATATTTACCTGACTTTCTATCATCCTACACAGGATGATAGAATTTGCCAAATTTTATGATGCAATAATAAAAATAAATAAATAAATAAAAATAAAAATCAAGGAAAAGAAAAACAAACCCATGTCAATAGACAAAATAATCAATACAATCAGGCTCAGGTATGACAGAGATCTTAGAATTATCAGAAAGGAAATTTTAAAATGTATAGCTAATATGTAAAAAACTTTAACGGAAACAAGGGAAAACACAAAAGAGTCTAAGGGCAATTTCATCAGAGAGACAGAAACTATGAGAAAGAAAACAAATGAAATCTCTAGAAATAAAACAGGAAAAAAACATTTCCTATAGGCTCATCTGGTTCAGCTTAGTCAAGATAAGAATCAAGAATTTGAAAATAGATTGATAAACATTACCTAAAGTTAAAACATAAGAGGAAAAAAGTGAACACACACATACACATGCATGCATATGTGGGAAAACACCAAATATGACTAAATATATGAGGTTGGATCCCCCTGAAGAGAAGAGAGAGAGAGAGAGAGATGGGGACAAAGAAGTATTTGAAAAAACAATACCCAAGTATTTTCCAAAATTAATAGACACAAAAGTACAGATTCAAATAGCGCAGGAAACGTCAAGCAAGAAAAATAAAATGTACACCTGGATTTATAAAAGGTATATTGCTAAAAAGAAAAGCCAAGGGAAAATCTTACAGGTCAATGAAGATGAAAATACATTGCAAATAAGGGAACACAGACAACAAGTACAGACTTCTCATAATAAGCCCAGGTAAGCAAGTTTGAAGTGCTGGGAAATTATAAAAGCCCAACAACCCAAATTCTACAGCCAGTGACAGGATCCTTCCCAAATCAAGAAGAAATAAAGTCTCTGTGCCTAAGATATAAAAAGAGAATTTATTACCAATGACCTGCACCACAAGGGATTTTTAAAGAAAAATTTGAATGCAGAAGAAATAGAAAACCAGATGAAAACATGAATCTACACAAACAAATGAGTGCCAGAAACTGAATAAGTTAGAGTGGATTTGAAATGTATTCTTTCTTATTATAGATTACTCTAAAAGATGATTTAACTGTCCAAATTAAAAAGGGCAACCATATTTTGTGTTTGTAATGTATGTACAAGTAAAATATATGACACAAATCACAAATAAATAAATAAATAAATAAATGGCAGGGAGGAATTGTGAGTATAGTGTGGCAAGGTCTTTAAACTACATGTAAATTATTTGAAAGTAGCTTGATTAATAAAGGTGCTACTTTAAATCATAGGGACATCACTAAAAGCAATTTTTTTAAAGATTTTATTTATTTATCTGGCAGATAGAGAGATTACAAGAAGCCAGAGAGACAGGCAGAGAGAGAGGGGGAAGCGGGCTCCCTGCTGAACAGAAAGCCTGATGCGGGGCTTGATCCCAGAACCCTAAGATCATGACCTGAGCCAAAGGCAGAGGCTTAACCCACTGAGCTACCCAGGTGCCCTACTAAAAGTGATTTTTAAAAGAGTTATAAATATTATCCTAAAAGTAAAGATAAAATGATATCATAAAAGTAATCCAAAACAAAAGTAGAAATGGATGAAAAAAAGAAACAAACATAAAATATATATAAAACAGTATGGGAAATGATAGATCTACGTCAACTATATTAATAATGCCATTAATGTCAATGGCCTAAAATCACTAATTAAGAGAAAAATAGTAAGTTTATCAAGGAGGGAGTGGGAAATGTGTCAACTGTAGACTGTCTACAAAAAAAATATACTTTATGTGAAGGCATAAATGGGTTAAAACTAAGAGAAAAGAAAATTATATGCTATCTTCCAACACTGATCAAAATAGAGCTGGGGTAGCTATCCTAATATGAAACTGAAGTTCTGAATAAGTATCAGGGCCTGGGACAAAGACAGACATTACATACAGAAGAGTAATTTCCAGGATGACATATGAATCTTTAACATGCATATGCATAGAGTTTAAAGGGCCATGAAGCTAAAGCTAGGATTGAAAGGAAAAATAGGATTTATAACAGTCAAAGGATTTTGAAAAGGAAGTCAGAAAGAATTGTAATGATTCACACTTCTCCATTTCTGCACCTGGTGTAAAGCTGTAGTCAGCCAGACATTTCAGACATGCAGATGAATGAGACAGAAATGATTCTAGGAGACTCACAGGAACATAGTCAGCTGATTTTCAACACGGTACCAAAAACATTCAATGGAGAAAACATGATCTTTTCAACAAATGCTGTAGGAATTTATAGATATCCATATGCAGCAAAATAAGCATCTATCTCTTCCTACACCTTGTTCAAAAATTAATGTAACATGGATCATAGAAGGTACTCTTTGTAATTGTGTAACAACCAACTTTGTGGGGTGTAGGGGGGAAAGCTTTAAATTTTTGCATTTGTTGATTTTCATGGTAAAATTAACACTGACCTGGCTTTTCTTCAGTTAATAATATCATCAGGAAATTCACAAAAGTTTATGGTTTTAACAACTGACTCTTGAAAGCCCATGTGGTCTAGCTGTCTAGAGCACAACTTTTACTCCTAAGTGAAAAATATAAACTAGAAACAACCTAGAAGAATCAAAAGGAGAAGGCAACATTTCTTAAATACAATACCAAAAGTATGAGCCATCACAGTCCCAGGTATTTACCCAAACGTAAGGAAAACCTCATTTAAGCAAAACCTGATCACGAATGTTTACAGTGGCTCTGTCGGTAATTGCTGAAAAATAGAGCACTGTTCAGCAATTAGAAGGAGTGAATACAGATAGACATAAAAATATAAAATCTTAAATATATTAAATGAGGTGGAAGAAGCCAGACCCAGGAAAGTACACGTCGTAAGATTCCATTTATATGATAGCTTAGAAAAGGCACAACAACAAAGCTGCAAAGATCAGTGGGTTCTAAATGTTGGGCATGGAAGGAAAGCCTGCATGTGAGAGACATGGAAATCCATGGCCATGATGACACTGTTCTGTGTCTTGACTATGGGGCTGGTGGAATTTAGACTCCGTAATTGTATCTAGATCCTCAGAACTGTAACTTAGAAGGATGGTGTTTACTATATAAAATTATGTTTTAATAAAAATATGGAAAAAAGTTAAATGTTCTCCAAGTTTTTAAAGATCAACAAAAACCAAACAGGAACCAAAATATGACCACGAAAAATGTAACACATGTATTTGTTTGGGAAAAACATGGCTGATGCTTTGTCCTCCAAATTGTCTTAGAAATCGGACTGAAGTTGCATTTTTTGTGATACTGCTGTTTTTTTCTTTGAAAGCTACATATGCTGCAGGTGGGAAATTATGACAGCTGGAACCAAGCGAGTGGATATTGGGCATGTCTTTTACACCTGCACGAGTAAGCCGTGTTCAGCTATGACACGGCCGCGTGCATTTTTACAAGGGACAAAGGGACTCAGTAAATGTGAAATGTCAACATTCAGTTTCTCCAAACTCTAAGTTTTTATATTCATGTTGCCACAGCCTCATGAGAGTGACTTAGATTTGATCATCACACTTTCATGCTTAAAACTGTAAAGCTTTCACCTTTGAGTTCAATTCCAAATTCCTCTTCCTGTCTCGTGGGCTTTTCCCTCTAACTTCCTGTCTTCTCCAGCGCCCCTCCTTGGGGAGGCTGTGCTGATTAAATCTTCCCCATTCCTCTCAAACCTCACAGGAGCTCACACATCATCTTCCATGAAACCTCCCCTGCAGCAAGAACAATTGTCCCTCCAGCTTGTCTCTGCTCTGGGTCCCTATGTCTCTCAGTGTCCTGACACTCCCTGTACAGAGTGGCCGTTACCTCTCTGCTTAGCCAAATCCCCCCAAACCGCTTGCTTCATGCATTGTGACTGTTTCATCATCTTACCCCAGCAATCAACCCTAATACATAAATCAGTAAACTTTTTGAGTCTGACTGGCAGATATATTACGCCATCAAATTAAGGACTTCAGTGCTGTTATTTAATTTGGCATTTTATACTTGGCCAAAAAAATTATTAAATTCATAAATAAATGTTAACCTCAGATATATTTAACTTACAAATGTAATGAATAATTGATTGATGGAGCAAAAAAGAAAACTTCTGCAAGATAAGCATCTGGCCACAATAATCAATTAGAGAAAGGAGCTGTCAGCCATGACTGAAATTGTCTTGAGGTCAGCTCCCAGCACGGGCTGGTGCCATGATCCATAATGGTGTGAATCCTGAGCCAGCGAGTCTGGACTGCCCTTGGCTGGGATGGCCAGCAGTGCTCTCTGACTAACCTCTTCTTCAGTCTTCCCTGCAATCAACAGGGGAACATGACAGAACCTGGCTCGTGACAAGATATAAAATGCGGGAAACACTTTGAATGGCACCTGGTACATGACAAGCTTTTAATAAACCCTCCTCATTTTCATTCGTGATACCGATTAGCCTCTGAGTGTGAGTTCTAATAGAGATGCCAGCGAAAGAAACCTATTGAGGGTTAACACTTTGCTTTGATGTTAACGTCTTCTAGGTAGAGTCTGAAGCAAGTTTCAGAATCCAACAAACGTGAAGGAAACCCACAGGCCTGACTATTACAATTAAGATCTAAAGAGCATTGGAATGCTGTAAATGAATGGTGTCCTCCGTATGTCTCCTGGATATGTTAGCAGGGGTTTTCTGGAAATCTAGGTCATGATATTTTACAGTTCCCTGGTTCCAGGATTGGGAATCACACTCAGCACCATGAATCAGTGGTTCAAGCACCAAATTCGATTTGACAAGGAATATTAAGTCGGTATTGTAGCAGATTCAGTTTTACGTTTTGAACCTAAAATCCTGTTTAGTTAGATGCAAAATAACAAAACCCACTAACCATACGTATTAATTTAAAGTGGACCAGTCTTGACAGGTAAAATTTGTTCACTTGGAATGCCTTATGGAGGAAAGCAGAGAGAAAGCATCCCCTCCCCAGCTCCCTGAAAGTCACACTATAAACAGATTTGTCACCTATTATAGATGCCTCTGTTTCAAATCAGAGCTTAACAATATCTGAAGTGTAAAAGATTTTCACTAAGAAGAATAGATTTTACCAAGATAGAAATCACATTGCATCCCTGATTTCCCTAATCCTGTCATGCATGCCCTTATATTTCTTGTCACCCACATCCGGAGCTGATCCCAATCTGTCACCGAGTCCATCCTCCATCCTCAGCCCTCTCCCCTGTTTTTGGCCAAAGAGCACCAAAGTTTACACATGTAAGTCTGGTATCATTAGATTTGCATAAGAGTAACAAGAATGACAAATAACCCATAAGGATTTTCAAATTTGCATTGCTGGAAATTTGCTGGGGGATTGCCGCTTTCTGGAAGCTTCTCTTGGATAGAAAGCCAAGCCAAGAACCCAACATCACCTTCACCTGCAGTACCTACAGATTTAAGTGAATTCCTCTCTTCTTGAGGTCCCCAAGATATCCTCAATTCCTGGGCCTGCCAGGAAGTGAATTTCCATCCTCACCAGTAAGGATAGGAACCCCAGAAGCCAGACACCAGGATGGTTTTTCCAAAAGGACTTTGTAAGGATGGGCTCCTTCAAGTCAATCTTAGTTCCATTAAGCTTTCTGGTCATAGCTGATTCCATACACATCATTCTCAAATATGACAGGTCAGTCAATGCCGTGGTTATATGACCACTTTTTTCTAATTATGTCCTGTTATAAAGAGAATGGATCCTTATGGAAATTATGCAAATAATTCTATTGCCATGAAAATGAGAACATCCCATAAAAGTTTCCAAATTCTGGAGGCATCGAGCAAGGAGAAAAAATAAATGGTACATTTCAAATGTTTCGCTTTCAAAAGTATAATCTATTAAATTGTTACGAGTTATAGATAGCTTAAGAGAAAAGCAAAAGGGATTCCTTATATCCAGAAAACAGAGCATGAAAGAACCAGCTCTGTTCCACACAAAGCTATATATAAATATTTTATATATATATTTCATGTATATATATATATAATCACTCTTCATCAGTTAATTCAGTCCCATGTGATTAATTCTTGTTCTGCTTGATCTTGGGTTAAACCATTTATGAAATTTTCTGCTTCTCCATCAGAGCACTGGAATTCCTTACTCAGTCCAGTGGTATGGTCTGAAGTATGTTTAAGCAAAGTCATAAGAAGTCTATACCCCAGAGTATCTGTCATAGTTTTATCCACAGGTCTCTGAAACAGTTCCTTTTTATTGAAGACAAAGCATCTGGGTCTGCAGCTGATGGCAAGACTTTCGGAAAAGAATCAGAATAAACTAAAACTTACCTGTGGGTGACAAAAGTCTTAAACTTCAGACTGTGGTTAAAGGTCTGGTGAGAATTCATTTGACAAAGAATTTAGCTATTTCCGTGGCATATAACATTTTTAAATAACAACCAGAATTATGACTGATAACATTATACCAGGACATATGGACAGCAAAGGCATGGGCAACTTTCTCAGAACTTCATATAGATTCTGAAATGTTTATATTAATTATACTTACCCATACATATGTAACCTAGGGAAGCTTAAGCATCTCTTCCTATTTGATAAGAATTATCAGGCAGTTGAACATATCAAATAAATTTAATTACTCTTTTTGCAAAGATGAGAAGACAAATCCTTTTGGGATTTTTGCCTCTGAGAAATCTCAGAGCCAGTTTGAGATTATAAAGATTTCATTTAGAATTTGATTTGGGAAGGCAAAATATTAAAAAAAAAAGTCAAAATTTGCATAAATAAAATTAATTGAACAAATAAGATCCTGGACCTAAGGAAAAAAAAAAAAAAAAAGATAGCTACCTATTTAGCCAAAGTAACAAGTTGATTCAAAAGTAAGTGTGAAAAGTGATATGATGGTAAGAAAACAAAACAAGTCAAAAACTTAACTCATTAAAAAGTGAGAAGATTCACGTCTCTTAAGTCATCAAGAACATAAGGAAATCAACATAAAGCATAGATAAGACAAGATTTTTGGTTTCCTAAGGGATTACTAAAAAACGTAACAAATGACAACAAAAACTCTAAGGATTAGTAATTTCTTATTGAGAGATCAATAATCAAAGAATCCTTTGTTGTTTTAACAGAGAAAAAGTCAAATTCTAGTTTTGCATTTATGTACTATTAATACTAAAACTGTTAAAAAGAAAACCTTATAAATAAAACCACTTATTCTTATCCAGGTTTGCTATCACTAGATAAGATTCTTTTTTCAAGACTCCTTTTTCCCAGACTGCCTGTAACTTTCTTACACATTCAGTTTTTGTCCTTTATTTTCACCTTTTACTTTGGAGCAAAAGTACTCTTTCCCCATACCAGAACTACATCCCTCATACTGTACATATTTTGTGTACAGTGTTGTTTCCCTTCACCCTTGTTATTTCCCATAGTTTTATGTTCACATATTGATTATAATATTTAACTATTAGTACCTTTACTTCCTTCCAGAGAAAACCAGGGAATAAACAGCTATGAATTCTGTAGCAGACTGCCAAATTTTAGGAACATACATGTCACAATTTTATAGGTATATGCTTCCTTGTACTGTAACTTTTCAATGTGGCAAAAAGAGCACATTTATTCACAGACTCAAGTATATTTAGCTTTTCTCTGCCATATGACAATAAGAAGGCCAAAGAATAACAAAAACTTAAATGTAGGCTTCATGATGAATGTTTCAGCAGGTTCTCTTACTTAGATATTAGGAACAGATATCTAAGACTTAACTCTAAGGTTGTAAGTTACCAAAAAGATGTTGGAGATATTTTCAGGTAAACGTGTGATACAGTAAACAAAACTGGACGTCATCTCGAGTTATTTTCGTTAACTCCTTTTATAGCATGTGCACGTCAGGCAAGTATCACAAAAGCAAAAACCTAAAAAAAAGTTAAATATATGGGGTTACTTTTGCTTGTTTTATTACCATGCTTGATATATATCATTTATCTATCATCTATCTATCTATCATCTATCTATCCGTCTTATTCACATGTACATATTATCAATCATCCTTGTCAATAGGTCCTGGTATTGTTTCCATACATTTCTAACGGGAGTTGTTTTAATTCCAAAATGTATGTCCTTGGAGTGAAAGCTAGTGCTCTGAAGAGGATGCACTTTCCCAAAAGATTCAGGAAGATAAGTGTCACCACCCGCTAGAGAACATGAATGTAGCAGCATGTGGCTACAGCCCGACGTGCTACAGCTGCCGTGGCTACAGGCCGACGTGATGCGTTATGTTAGTGGAACTCTTATCTTTTCTCTAACTAAGGGGATTACCACCAGGATTGGCAGGATAAACTTCTATGACCCCAAAACACCATCAATAAACCACCGCTCCATGGTTTTCCGTGCTGCCGTTATGAAGTCACATTAACTCTTACAGGCCAATAAGCCTAACTTCATAATACTTAATCTGCACGAAACCATCTCAAGTTACCAATAGAAAATTCTCAATATGTTTGATTTTAAAACCTCACATTATCAAAATCTACATATATTTTATGTTTGTTTGAAATTTTATTTATATATATCAGGAATTTATAAATTCCTTATCTTACGGGGAAGTAAAACATCCCTGTATGTAATTATTATGCTTCTAGATAATCTACCTTATTTTCTGTTGTATTAAGTAATGGAGGGTCTTTTGAGGTTTTCTATCTGGTGGTAGAGCCCAGAAAAGAACCCAAATACTATTACGCAATAGATAACCACCTCTTAACATACACACTTCAGTATTCACCAAAACCAAGAGCCTTATTATTAAAAAATACAAAGGTGTTAAAAGGTACATTTTGCCTTACCTTTTTGAATTGGAATGTGTCGCTTCTAATATTTGGTGGGAATGCAAGTTGGTGCAGCCACTTTGAAAAACAGTGTGGAGATTCCTTAAGAAATTATAAATAGAGCTTCCCTATGACCCTGCAATTGCACTACAGAGTATTTACCCCCAAAGATACAGATGTAGTGAAAAGAAGGGCCATCTGTACCCCAATGTTTATAGCAGCAATGGCCACAGTTGCCAAACTGGAAAAAGCCAAGATGCCCTTCAACGGACGAATGGATAAAGAAGATATGGTCCTTATATACAATGGAGTATGATGCCTCCATCAGAAAGGAGGAATACCCAACTTTTGTATCAACATGAACAGGACTGGAGGAGATTATGCTGAGTGAAATAAGTCAAGCAGAGAGAGTCAATTATCATATGGTTTCACTTACTTGTGGAGCATAAGGAATAACATGGAGGACATTGGGAGATGGAGAGGAGAAGTGAGTTGGGGGAAATTGGAGGGGGAGACAACCCATGAGAGACTGTGGACTCTGAGAAACAAACTGAGGGTTTGGGAGGGCAGGGGTGTCGGTGGATGGGTGAGCCTGGTGGTGGGTATTAAGGAGGGCACGTATTGCATGGAGCACTGGGTGTGGTGCATAAACAATGAATTTTGGAACACTGGAAAAGAAATTAAATTTAATTTAAAAAATAATAATAAAATAAAATGTTAAAAACAAAACCAATAAAATACATAATATATGTGAATAAGTACTTGATGTAAATCAATATTTTCTATTCATATAATATAAAATTACATAAAAGATAAAATGGGAGATACTGAAAATAAAATCTCAGAAGAACATTTGGTGACATATTTTGTTTTGCCTCATTACTACCTACCTCCTAAAATATATTTTCCTCAGATTAGAATATAGTAAAAATACTTAATCCAACCAAATTACATTTACAAAATTTCTAAAATCTACTTCAATTCTGTCTAATTAGTTTTAATTTTAATTTTATAAACTAATTTTAAAGCTAATCATGCTTTTAGGGCAAGAGATCTAATCGCTTAAACTCCCTGACTTTAGGTTCTGAGCGATTTCTCTCTCTCCAGAGGTCAGGCTGGAACCTTCATAAGAAGCTTGAAGGCAAGACGCTCAATTCATGCAGAGCTTATTTACTTCGTGCACATGATTTCTCACGTTTTACTCTAGAACTCTAGAGAGTGATCTGTGACCATTGTAAAATATACAATATTGTTGGGAAATTGAGCAATTTGTAATAATATGTTTGTGCATTTTCAGTCCTGTCTTTGCAGAAACTTTCAACAAGAAAACCAAAGGGAAGAAATGATGACATTATCATTTTCTGCATGAAAACAGCGAGAGAACAAACTTTCCTGTTTCTGATACCACAGGGTCAGTAAATTTACAGCAGCTGTGGTAACTTTTCTCTTAGGATTATAATCAAGTAGCGTTTATGTTTGAAAAGTACAAAGCTAAAATGTCCTGTTTTTTTAAACAAAGAGTTTTATTGAAATGACTATGATGCAACCACTTTTGATTCATCATCGTATATATAGATATCTTATTCAAGAAATCCTTTTCCTACTTTAGCTCACTCTGAGATGTGGTGTAATGCCATGGATAGGGACTAGGTCCTGAAGTTAGAAGGCCCATGGTCAGATTCCTACCTCTGTGACTTACCTGCTCTGAGGTCTTGACCACATCATGAAATTGCTTTAAACCTTATTCTCCATCACCTGTAAAATGGTGGTAATGATAGTGCCTACTTTGTAGGCTATCATGACGATTACATGGAAAGCTAACTATAAAGCACTCCACACGGTGCACGGCATGAGCAAAGGGTGGGTGCATTAAGGTTTATCATTAACAGCTGTGATGACATCATTCTGCCAGTAGGATTCCTGCATTTGTAATCTTCCCCCATAAATAAGAACGGACTCCATTTTTCATTTGTACTATAATCTCCACATTAGCGCTTTAACTAATAGATCCTTGAAGAATTGTGGGGAAGGGCATAGAAACTTGGAAGGCCATTCAGTTCACTTCTTTGAAACCCTCAATTTTGTTTGTGGTTATGTTTCCAAGATATTTGCAATATGAACAATGGAGATAAAAAGTAATTTCTTGACCTCAAAACATCAAAAAATATCTTGCTAGTTTTCATATTATACAATGATGACAATTTGCATTTAGCAAAACTAAAGCCACATTTTTGTCTTTCTATAACTTGATGTCAGGGAATTCCCAGAGGCCTCTCTCTCTTGAGCTTTTTTGCATACTAATTATTCAGTGGTTTAAATCACAGCAGCAGCACCATCTATTGGGGACTTTTTCCTGAAACAAATGTTTCTACAATTCTGGGGGAAAAAATATAACAAAATAAACTTATGTTCATTTCAAGTCTTCACTGAGATAAAAGGGAAGTTTATTATAGTAAATAATTTCTTCCAGTGAACAAACTCAGAAATTGGTAAGAACAAACTCAGAAATTGGTAAGATACAATATTGCGTGGTATCCACTGGTGCAGTACAATTTGAGACATTAAAAAAAAAAAGAAGAAGAAAGAAAGAAAGAAAAGAAAAATTAAGTATCCAAAGTAATGGGCCTTAGGGGAGAATCTGTCTTCCCTAATTATCACAGTCTGATGCATGCATGCCTTTTGCCTGCTAAATGATTGGGGAGATGTGACAATCTTGTTGAAAATCCAGCCCCTTGTCACTCCTTTGTGCCAAGGTAATTCGGATGCCGTGGATGAAGGGTAGATTGGACCATGATCCACCTATTATAGCTTTCCGTTGGGTTTGTAGCACCAGATGGCTTCATTACTCTCAACAGTTCTCAATCTCTGTCAGGAAGACCAGATGTAGTATCTACCTTCTGGAGAAATACATTCCTAAGATTGAATATGAGAAATAAAACATGAAACACACCAAAGAATTGAGATATCTACCCAAGCAAAGGTACGTGGCTCTGTCACCTCTCCTTTTAGGAAAGCAGGGTTTCAGGGCTGGGGAAGCTAGAGGCACTGGGAAGGCGTTTTGACAGGGGTAAGTTTTGACTCTAAATACTCATTTATATTCAACTTCCACACACCCCCAAACACACATGTGTTTGTGGTTATATAATTAAACATGCAGAATTCATGTTTTCAATCAGTGCAATTTGATCTCGCATTTATTTATTTATTTTTTGCATGTCTTAAGTTAGGTCTGTATTCGTTAAGTTAATATCTCGTAAAATAAGCCAAAATGCTGGGTTTGGCCCTTCATCCAGTTCTGTTCAGAATGGACTTCACATCATGCCTTATTTTTATCTTGCTTTAGATTTGTCTTCTAAGGATCCGACTAATTCTAGCATGCCTTCTGTCTTCTCAAGCAATTCACCGCACAAAGCAAACCAAAATAAAACTGTAAAAAAATGGCTATTGTATCTTAACCCTCATATGTTAAAACAATGGAAATTCCCTATATCTGTCCCATCCCACTTTAATACTTTCAAGGTTTGTTTATGAGCTCTAGTCTGCCATATGTCTGCCAAATACCCAACCATATTCAGGGTGGGAGGAGAGGTCACTGGGAACCTTTTAGTTGGAAGATTAATGGGTGTTCAGTATTCAATGTCAACACCCAGATAACATTCTCTGTTTTGTGTGTGAAAATGTAAATTAAGTTATTCACTTTAGTAAACTTGCATTCAAATTTCTAAGGTTCCTCCTACACACACCCAGTCCACCCATGAGTTTACCATGACTTTACCTGGATACGCTCCAGGCTATGTTTTTAACAAAAATGGGTTAAACTCTTGGCACATAATAAGTGTGTCTTTATTTTCTCTCATCATCCGTGAGCGCACGATCAGGCCCCTAAGCAGCAATGTGTGAATGTTATGGAATGAGAAGGAAATATCTACACCCTGATCTCAAAAGAATGAATTTCTTAAATGATGTAATTGCTTTATCCACTGATAGCATACAGTTCCAGAACAAAACTATGCCATGACATCCCAACATGGTATTTGGGAATATGAAAAAAAAATAGGTATCACATTTTCATTTACTTTATTCGGCAATAGACTTCTCACTAAAAGTATTTCATTTATGACCTAACGGTTACCTGATTATTAAAAAAATAAAAGATATATTAGCAATTCAAAGATAAATATTGATTTTAGTGTTAATTTTAAAGCTAATAGGAATCTTTAAGATCCATGCAAAACACTGTAAAAAACATTGGAAATGAGGGATTTAGAATATTTGCCAATTTTCCCCATTAACTTGGCTGTATTTTAAATATTATTCTTATCTTAAGTCAGCTTCCTAGAAAAAACACCCAGACTCACAATAAATGCTCATTTATAGTATGAAGTCAAGGAAATGTTAAGATACTTTATATCCGACAGGACTTTGAGAGCATAAGAGATTTATGGAAGCATTTTAAGATGAATAAAGCAAGCAAACAGACTTAAGCAAAAACACTCAGGAGTTTCACAGCCCAATATATTGCCAACATTCTCCAACTCAAGCAGGGTTTTTGTTTGGTGTTATTTTGTTTGGCCACCTGAAACAAATTCAAAAGGAGAAATCAGCACTCCTGAAAAATACGATGGCACGATAATAAAAAAGTCAGCCATAGCTAGTCAGGTTGCAGGCGATGGTAGTGGCTCATTAATAAGTGGCTTCCATTCTGTTAGGATAGCTCCAGTGCAAAGCAGCGTTCTAACCCCGGGGAGTCCTGCCGTGGGCATTAAGAAGAGGGAATGAAGATTTCTTTTCCAAATTAAGTTGTCAGGGAGCTCATTTACACTACACAGTGAGTGTATGTGGGCGAGCTGATACAGATGATGATTTATGATGCTATAGACACTTAGGTGATTCTGGTGATGGAAATCCACAGCAAAATCCACTTAGGAAGATAAAACAGAGCTCCTATTATCTGTGGGAGGTAAAATCACACAGCTTTTGCCCTTACAAATTTCAAGTTACCCTACTGGGTTTGGGAATGGAAAGAAAGCTCATTTACTTAGAATTCAGATTTTGGTATAACGTTATTATACAAATTCATATAGAGAACGTTATTTTTAAAGTTTATATTCATTGGATCTACTTTAAAGGAATTTTGAAAAGACCTTTCTTCTTTTTTTGAAAGGATGGGTGAGGACTGGGTCTGACCAATCCCATCATTGATAGCTATGTAACATAGAGACATTTAAAATATTTAAATGTGAATGAATTGTAGCTTTCCATCTGCAAAGGCAGTAATACACCATTTGGTGAACTCCAACTGCAAAAATTGAGTTTTAAGAGGCTAGCCAAATACAGAAACATACTTGATTAGTGAACATGACCATCATCAGCTAATATCTTCATAGTGTTTTCAAAAGAATAAAGATTCTGAGCACAAAAATCATAAAATGATAAAAACCAAAATGGAAATTATATTTTACCTTACTTAAGTATATTTGGTGAGCTTGCTTCTTAAATGCCAAGAAAATTAACTTTAAGAGTCTTATGAGAATGCATCGATAGGCGTTGATCTTACATGTTAATTATGTTTATAATCTGCCATTTTAGTAGCAAATTGTCAACTTTAGAAGCAGAGTCCCATTGACAAAATGAATTCCTACATAAGCAAGGTAAAAGGGCAAAAGCTCATTGTAGTTCTATGGTTAATCTAGTTTTATCTTTTTTACAAGTGTTTTTACAGAGTGCACAGAAAACCTTCAGAATGATTCAATGTAACCTGCTTCTAGGAGTGCCATCATTCATTTACACAACCTTAAATATGTCACAGCCTTTCATTCATGTGCACTAGATTATTATATACTTCCTATGCTGTAGAAATATAAACATTAACTATTTATTTACAGCAACATTATCTTATTGCAATATTTATTTCCTTATAAAAGATTGCAAAATCATGGGGACGTAAATTGACAGAACATTCTTTGCTCCTTTTGCTATATGAGGCATGCTAAAAAAAAAAGCCCATGCTTTTAGTTTTGCTTGTATAAAGTGATTCAACAAATTCTCCTCTTACCTATTTCCAGATTCCAGGAGAATGCAGCCAATCTATGTACTTTGTCTTATTCACTGATAAAGATCAGGTGAATATGTTCATGTATTTACAAGGCAAAGGATATACATGTAACAGTTGCTATGTATGTGACTTGGTATCAAGGTCCTTGATACGATATCAATGAAATAGTATGAATAAAATTAAGGATTCAGCAAAGGTTTTGGTTTGCTTTTATGTATCCTTTCTAACCTTTCTGAAGTTTGGTATCACTAGATTTTGCTGAAAAACATTTTTTTTTCCAAACAAATAAATATGTAACCTCTACAGGATTCCATGAGTGTTTATGCCAATATCTGACAGACTTTCTCGCCTTGCTCTAAGCAGCCCTAGTAATCACAAACTTTAAAAATGTAAATAATTTCATTATACATGAGTACATAGATCAAAAATATTAGGATGCAAAAAGGACTCAGAAACAGACAGTAAGCACAATTTCTTAGGACCTAGAGTTGAAGCAGGGCTGTGTTTCAAATTAGAATATATTTTAAGTTAAAAAATAGTGTTGTCTTAAAAAGCATTTACAGTTTAGTAGGATTAACATTTATCAGCTAGATCAACTCACTATCATAATGCTAAAATATTGATAACTCAGTCTTTCCTTGTGTTAAAAATATTACAGTTGTATATTCTTATAAAATGTTGGTATCACATCCTGGAATGGAAAGGTAGGCGTGAGCCACACAGGACAGTCAAAGAACATAATTAAGAATTGAGTTACTACGAAAATGCACAGATTTTGACATGTTCATATTACCATCATTCTTAAAAATCAAATTAAACTTCCAGTGCTACAGTTTTAATAAGCTAGTGGGGAATATGGAAATTTAGTATCGCATAAAAGTATCCTCTGCCAGATGTTCATTTTAATGACCTGCACGTGGAAAAACTCGACTTTCCAGAAAACACCCTCCCTGCCACATAACGGCTCTTGTAATCCCGGTGCCTGGCTCATCTGTGTGATCTCACAGTAGCCTCGTGTGCTGGGCAGATGTGGGGGTGCCTGCCCTGACACCACAGATGGGAAAACCGAAGCTGAGAGGTCGGGATGCTCAAATCAGACCGCGCATATCCCAGACGTCACTTCCATCCCCCAATTAAAGGAAAATACATTTCAAATTTTGCTCTGACCTACATATTTTTGTAAACCAGGCACAGGAGCGTCCTCTCCCTCAAAGATCCTTATCCGGACAGAACTCGGGCAGCCACAGCCATGGGCGGCGAAGCAACTTCAGAAAAACTACTGTTGTGGCTTCTTCCTAGTGTAGTTTTTGGCATCCAGCTCAAGATATTAATTAATTAACTAATTAATTAAATAATAGCAGGAGTGGAATAAACAGGATGAAGCTTTTTCCCTCATACAAAATAAACTCCTGAAATATGCTTATTTTTAGACTGATCAATTTAATAACTTATTTATTAGACGGCATAACCAAATAACAACCTGTACGTAGTAAAGTTGTGAAATACAAGCAAGTATGTGCATTACATAGTAGTAAGCGAGAAAAATAACGCGTATGCATCTATTTTTCAACCTCTGAAAGGGCGATATTGTCCCCTAATGAAGCTTGCTGCTTGTTTGAAATTAAACGGAAGGTTTAAAAGATGAGGGACCTAAGGACTAATTCCCTAAGGGCAGTAAAACACAGAAGAAAAACATTTGCTAGCATCCTACTGTTTGCATTATCAGCGTTAACGAACAATGCTCATACTTAGACGAGTGTCTCCTAATCACAGAGGCAAAATACCCAAATGCATTTTGGTTGATGTTTCTTGATTTTTCTTTTCTTAGCAAAATATAACATCATTTTAAGTCAAATTAAATTCTGTACCTTATTACGGTGTCCACCTAAGACCAGTAACACCTTAGACTCTTCATCAAACTGGATTTTTTTTTCACTTCTATGATCCTTACTGAGTTTCTTAAATGAAAACGGAAACCAATGCTGCCCCATGCTCACGTGTCTTAGAAAAAATTGATGCTATATTGAAATGTCAGTTTCTTTTATATCCATGTTCTCTGATTGAAATATTGGGTTGGAACTTGTACCACATCAATGATTGTATGTGATGAAAGCAGATTGCCTATCCATAAAGCATTTTTAATGCTGTCTTTTTCACGTATCTACCCCCAAAATCTTTTCGTGTGAAAAATACATATATATATATATATATATATATATATATATATATATATATACACACACATATATAAATTGAAGTGTATTTAAGTGTGCAATTTCCACCTAGACCCATCGCTAGGTCTGCAAACAGGAGTGTGCATCTGAGTGTATGTTTTCAAGAGGCACGGTGTGGATCTCCTTTCCCCGAGTCCTTGGTCCTTGGCTTTTTACTTCCACACCTTGTAGGAGTTGGGAGACGATGTGAAGGGAGAAGAACAAGCCAGACATCAAACCCATTTATTCTGAATCTTAAATTATGACTTTTTATCATCAATATTTTGGTTACATTGTGACACAAAGGACAAATTAACATCCGCTGTGAGGTCTCTTCTTCGATTGCTTTGGGATTTAGTAACGTTTCCTTGGCATGGGACTCCTGCACCCATCGGCTCCCAGCTGCATTGTGATCCTATTGTTGTACAAGGGGCCAAGACAAGAAGGATTTGCACCACTGCTCCCAGGGTGCCTCTGCCAATACTTGTAAGCGTGACTTGTAGGTGGCTTCTCGCCAGGTGTTTGCAGGGAGTATGAACACGCCTCTTTCCTTCGCCGATCAGAGGAGGATCCTGAGGGAGACTGACTCATCCTGTTGGCTTTGGAGCACCTGAGGCTGGGGTGCCGGCACAGACGTGGATGCAGATAGATGAGGACGGGCTGCTGGGAAGACCTAGGCACACTGGGCCACGGAAGCATGTGTTCAGGAGACTTGGTCATTCCAGCTTCCGTCCTCATCTGACATGATTCAGGCCACCCAGGAGCATCAAGTTTTTAAAGTATTCCAGAGCGTTAAAAAAAAACAACAAAAAGAAACAAGAAACAAACAAGAAAATCCCAACTTGTTAGTTCTAAAGGTGCATCTGAGAGAATTTCTTGGAGAGAAGAAACAGAATCGTCCATCTGTTATTTGTACTTTGATATACACGTACCTTCTGCTTGGTTTGGTCTCAACCAAAACAAAATACATAGGTATGCTTTGTGCTGTTTTGTTTGGTCTCGTTCAGGAATTCAACATACATTTCTCTCCCCCATCCCAGCACAAAATAAAATAGGAGTCGGGGTAAGGAGGGAGAGGTGAATGTGGAAAGAAAAGTAAAACTTCTCCAGGAAAAAACAAAAAACAAAATATAAACAAACACACACACACACACACACACACACACACACCACAAAGCAAAAGTCGCAGTCCAGTCCAATCCTGCAAAATTTGCTTCTCCGGATAAAGCACTTCTTCACAGATTCACAATGTCCCCTTCCCCCTCCCGAGGCCTCCCATCCACCCAGGGGAAAATACAGAATGAAAGTGAAGCCATTCTTTTTCTTAACGCTGAACAGACACACAAAGAACGCATTTCAAGGACTCTCCAGCGGGTTGTGATTTGCAGGGCTCCTGCTCTGAGCTCTGCCTGCGACCTGCCATCCATCCTGGGGTCAGCGGCACTCCTCGTGTGGGGTCAACAATACAAGGGACAAACAAAAGAAGAAAAGCCCATAGTCCCCACAATAAGATCCAATATTGACTTTACAATCACAGGTACAAATCGCTCAAATCAATAATTTCATTTCTCCTTCAGACCTTGTCGTCTAAAACTAATTAGAAGCCAGGTTCCCAAGGAATGGTCTATAGTCAAAGAAAATACTGGAGATTTGGAAGGAAATCATTCTTCAACAGTCTGATGGAAGTGGGAAATTAGTGGTCCTATTCTGGCAAGTTCAGGGTGTTGAGGAAGGGCGGAGTCCGGTGTCCAGATCGCAACTTCCCCACCGACTGGGGACTCTGTGTTTATAGAGGAAAAACCAAGAAGCCCGAGAACGTGGAGTACTTCCAGCCTCCCATGAGGTTCCCCCTCTCCAGTTTGAGATGCACTTTGTCCTCCCTTTCCATCAGCAGTAGGACACCGTTGCTGGCAGCTTCTCTGGTCACGTCCTGGTCTCCTGCAAAGGCTGAGATCACCGGGTAGCCGTTCTGCATTAAACTGACCTGCGGTGCAGAGGGTAGAGCTCAGCGGACCTGCAGGACCCCACGGGCACACGTTTGCTCTCTGATCCCCCCACACCCCCCTGCCCTTTCCACGGAGCCACCCCAAGGGCCTAGAAGATGCGGTGGCTTCTGGGCTGGAGGCCCCAAGGTCAGCGTGCTCCTTGCTGGGCCCAGATGCCCAGAGGACACACAGGACCTGCAGCCATGGGGCAGCAGTCCTCCGAAGCTGAAAGGGTCTACACCGCCTCAGACCTACCCACCTGGATGGTCTGTCTGTTGTACACTTTGACCACGTGGAAGCTGAAGCTATAAATCCCTTTTCTCGGTGCTACAAATATACTGGAGGCAAGATCGAAATGGTTGCCAACATTTACTAATACCTGAAAAAGAAGAGGGAGTACAGCACAAACAGAGCAAACCCCTCCTCAGTGTCTCTTACTTAGACTGGCAAAACCATGGCCACGAAGCACCCCAGGCAGCGTGCCAAATCTGCCCCCCACTGGGAGGGGCATATAGAGGGATGGGAGTGAGTGGGGGGGGTGGGGGAGGGGAGGGGGAGGAGGAGTGGGGAGGCTGGTGGTAAAATAGCCTACACCTGGAAGGGATTTGAGAAGAATCCTAATGGACTGTAATTAATAAAGGTGTTGAAAAGTGTATTTTATGTCTGCATTGAAAAAATGGGTGCAAATTGTGCACGTTGAGGGCAAGGCAGAGAAAAAGGAATAGAAGACAATGAGGTCCCCTAAACAAATGGAATCGAATCTGTTCAGAGGTTTATAGGATTCCGGAGGTTTCCACGTGAAGTTTACTTTCACAAATAGGGCGCCACGCCAGGCTGAATGGGGAGAAGGAGACCATAGCTAAGGGGCCAATTCAGGGAAATAACTTAACATCAGCTCAAGCTTGTCCCCTGTGTCCCTGTCCCCTGGCCCCCTCCCTGGGAGCACACAGGAGGTGCCTAAGCTCAGGGGTGAGGGGAAGACTCGGATGGATAAGCACTGGCTGCACCTGTTTCCTTCACCTTCCTCTGAGTAATGTGTTTGCTCCCTTGGCTGAGCTCTGATGTCATGCAAATAAGCTTGATTAAATGAAGGGTGTGGAAACAGCAGTTGGATACCCTGAGCTCAAACTACAGGAGCCTGAGAAGACTAATGACAAATTAGCCAGAGGATGTGAGGTCACATGACCCTGCAGAGGATTTTTCTCAAATGAGAGGGGGATCAGAGTGTTAGTGTCACAAGCAGAATCTGCAGAGTGAGCGATCCCTCATGAAGACCCCAATTCCCTATCAGGAGTTTAAGACAGAATTCGGTCACCCTGTCTGGATCTTGTCCCCACCTCTACTCACACACAAATGCACAACTCGATTACAATAATAAAATGGCCCCCTTGGTGTTCTGGGCTTTTAAAGCAAACAGCCAGCAACAACAGAACCCTAGGTTAGGAATCCTGTCTTCTGCTCAGAAAATAAATTTCAACCGAATGACTCTTGCTGTTTACTCCTCGCACACTCATCGTAGATGAATGACACGCAGTCCCCACAGCGATTTGCGATCTGCTGTGACAACCACGGTCGCCACTCGGGAAATAAGCTTGCACTAGCTTCTTCGAGGAGCTCAGGGCACCACTTCAGTCCCCCTCGCTGGCAGGGCTCACACAGACACTTGGGGCTCTATTGTTCGAGACGGTGAGCTGCACAATGCCTGCTCTCCGTCTCTTCCAGCCTGGGCTCTCAGTCTGCCTTATGATGCTTTAAAGAAGAATAAAGCATTCTCCATCCAAGCCCTCGGAACTGTTTCTTCCAACTCAACTACCTCAACTCTTTTCCATCAGTTTTAAATGCCAGAAACTGGTAAATGTAGGGCCCTGCTGTCAACGAAAGAACACCCAGAAGGAGCCCAGAAGAGCAGGTTTCACTGACTCCCTAACTCGGGAAGCAGGGAACAGCATTTTACCCTCCCTGCCATGGTTAGCTCATCTATAAAATTAGAATCTTATCTTGCCCTGCAGTTTATCTTGCTCCCACATCACAGGGTTCTCCTGACACCCAAGTGAAATGATGGGACGTAACTAATGATAACACATGAAGAACTTAGCAAATACCCATTGATGGGTGTCTGCTTTATCTGGCAATAATTAAAACCACTAGTTGTATTAAAAAAAAAAAAACTGTTGAAAAACAGATGAAAGAGAGATCACCTCCAAACCCTAAAAACTCAAGTAGATAATCCTTAGCAAGGATTAAATTAAATCAATCCTCTGGCCTACACACGGGCAATGGTGTGTGTAGGTTCACACTTACACTGAGGTTTAAGGATTGGTTAACAGGAGGGAAATCAGTTAAGTGTGGCCAGAGAGCCCACGATTCTGTTTTAGTGGGAAGCATTTGGCAAAAGGAAGGGACTGAGCAGGTAAAGTCTGGGAACCACTATAATGTTTTCAACTTGTTTCTGAAAAACAACAGAAACCAAGACAGGAGGGCCCAAGAGGAAAGTCACAACCTCCAGTCTGAGCCCAAAATCCCAGAGAAGAGATTGCCAAGGTCTGATCATTTACTGAACCCTCTGCTTTAAGCCAAGGGAGAGAAGTTTAGTGGCTTGGGTTAACTTAAGTCATTGATCCTTATATTTTTTAAATCTATATGACCACACTACATAGGATATTTATGTGTTGTATATATTTGTACATTACAGTATATATGTTGTATTTACTATCTATTCCATCTACATAACCGCACTCTACTTTGTTTTGAATTTATGTAACCATCCCTGCTATTGCCCCCACACTCTTTGCGACTTATTTTTCTTGAAGATAAGCGTCCTCTCCCCAGTCCATTCCAAACTAAGCAGTAGGCACATATTTGCTGATCCTTGGCTGAGACCCTTGGAGACTCCCCTTTTGGGGTGTGTTTTCCACGCACTCAGTCCCCAAGTTGGCCACCTGGATGACCGAAGCCTATCCACCACAAACGACAGCCCCCGACCCAGCGAAAAGTAAGATGCGCAGGCTCCTTTCGGGGAATTCATTTCAGATCCCTTAGTTTTAAAGAACTGTCAGTCATCCAAGTGCCAACTGAGCTGCTAGTGATAAAGAAGCTACAATGTGAGAAAAGGGAAATGGTAAGGAGCGCTTACTCGGAAAGGGAGAAAGGAGAAGGGCAAGGGCAGAGCAGAGAGGCGGGGAGCGCCTGGAAGTCCCCAGCCCACGCGCCCAGGCCCCCGCCCTCTCCACCCCCGGGCGGGAGGCGAGGCGGCAGGCCGGCCGGCTGACCTGGTCGAAGTAGATGGTCATGGTGCGGTTGCTCATCTCGGACGGCTCGTGGTTGGTGCTCCGCGTGGCGGAGAAGGCCACCTTGGCGCTGCCGGAGCGCACGGAGATGCCCAGGGAGGAGGTGACCGCGCCGTCCGCCGACGGGCTCGAATCGCACACCACCAGGCACTTGCCCTCCAGCACAATGGGCTCCGTGTCGTTCTGCGCCCGCACCGGGCAGCCGGCAGGCAGCAGCAGCAGCAGCAGGGCCAGCGCCACCCCCAGGCAGGAGCCGCAGCCAGCCGGCTCGCGCAGCGCCCCCCGGCGCCCGGGCATGGTCAGCGGCGGCCCACGGGGGCCCCGGCCGGGCGCCGGCATCCGAGCTGGTGGGGGCGGCGCGCGAGGGCGACGTTGGACAGCGGCCGGAGGAGCCCGGGAGGGCGCGCAGGACTGCGCGGGGCCTGGGGAAGCCTCCTTTGGCCTCGGTCCCCTGCTCTGATGGTCAAGGCCAGGGTCGTCCTCAGAAGAAAGGCGCCAGCGGACCTGTCAGGGCAAAGAACCCGAACCCTTAGACTGGGAGGTGAACCTGGAGGTGGGGGAGAGGGGCACGGGGAGCAGGTGCCTGCAGCGCAAGGGCCCCTTTCCATGGAGGCCACCCTCTTAGTACCGCACACAGCCACCCCTTCCCGGATTGGCACAACAGGTCCGAGGAACGCCCCGGCGCCCTGGGGCAGTGCGTCCCTCAGGGCTCCTAGGCGGCGCGCGCCTGGGGTGCGATCCGGTAGGGGCCCGAGGTTCCTCAGGGCCTCGACTCTAAGACATGGTCGGTGACCTCAGAGACGCCGTCAACGCCACCCCCAGGGCCCGTTCTGCAAAGGCGGAGAAGGGCTAAGATGCAGGCAAAGGGAGAAAAGTACGAAAGGTTTATCGCCCTCATTTTAGTGGCATTTTCTTGAAAGCCAGACCAAGAAACCTTTTTCCTTTCTCTGCTTTCCCTTGCATCCTCTGTTTATCCATCCTGGATATAGAAATATATTTTTAAGCAGTCCACTTAATAAAGATCGTATCCATTTTCCGCCCAAAAACAAATCCCAAGGAAGCTCCTTAGGGTGAATAAGATTAAGAGGAAAAGACATAGAAGACAGACTCTAAAACCAAACACCCACTTCCACCGTCCCCGCAGCCCGCAGCGAGCTCCTTTGGAGGAGCCGCTCCGATCGCCCGCTCTGGCGCAGGACCAGAGGATTGCACGGCTGTGAGCGTCCCAAGCTTGGCCTGTTGGGCAGCTTTTGTCCCTGGACCCCCAGCCCTTCCCGGCCTGGAGGCAGCCCTGGAGCTTTCTGCTAACTTGAGCGCGCGTTCGCACTTTCCCCGACCCTCTCTTCTGCCACCAAACTAGACAGGTCAATTCAATACCCAGTCGGAGAAAGAAAAAGCAAAGAAGCCGCTCCCCTCACCGCCCACAGCCTCCGTACAACTCCTCCAACAGTCTATCCAACGAGAGAAGTTGTTGTTCCGGGAGTAGCCAGCCTCCCCCCAACCCCGTACACATTGATATCGATATTCTCTCTCTTTCGCCCTCTCCAGAACGCAGATTCTCCAAGGTCCTCATTAAAATATATGCATGAATGCAATTAACGTGCTGATCGTGGACAGGCTTGGGTTTTGGTTACCTGGAACATCCATGATGAGCGAGCAGCGCTGTCCGCGAAGTTGTTCTGCTTAAAGAAGATGAGCGGGAGCTGGCGGGAGGAGACTCGGAGCGCAGCCCTTCTCCCCGCGCCTGGCCAATAACCGCGCCGCCCCGCCCTGCCCCTTTCCCGCGACGGCCGGCGCCCGCTCCGGGTACGCCCCGTGCCGCGCACCCCGGTGCCTCGCGCGGCGCCCAGAACCCGCACGCCGGGTGCCCCTCACCGCGCCGCGCCTCGGATCCGCACGTCCCGCGCCCGGCATCGCCGCGCGCGTCGCCCGGCGTCCGCTCGCCCAGCGTCCCGCACCGCACGGGGCTCGGACTCTCGCGCCCTGCACTTGCACACCCCGCGCCCAGCACCGCGCAGCGCCCCGCGCTTCGCACCGGTTATGTTCCAGGCACCCCACCGGTTCTGCACCGCACCCGGGCCCACGGTCTAGGAGGGCCCTTCGCGCACAGCGCGCCCGCAGCGTGGCTCTCTCTGCCGGGCCCCTCAGTCCAGGCCTCTCCTCTCGTCTCCAGACGGCACAGCCATCACGATCGCCCGGAGGACTCCGCGCACTGCCCCCTCCCGGGCTCGGCTCCCGCTCTCCTCACCCCCGCCGCACCCTGCACCGCCCAGGTCCGGCTCTCACCCAAACACCCAGAGCGAATTCCTCCCAGATGCCTCGTTTTTAATAATTAGGCACCCTCAAAGCACCGGTCGCTCTTCTTTTCGATTCTTTCTTTTCTTTTCCAAATTCCCTCCAAGTCTTAATCCTGAATAGCGTGACTACTTTCATAATTAAGGGGTAAGGCAGTTTTTCTTAAAATAAATAAATTAATTAATTAATTTAAAAAATAAATAAATAAAAATAAAAGGACTGAAATGGAGAGAAAAAGCTTGGGATTTTAATGGCTTAAAGGCTGTGGTTCCGGAATCGCCAGTTTGGGAAATAGCAGATTTTGGCAGGGATTAAAAGAGGCGGCTCCGCCTGGGTTTATGTTTCTGCTCCTCTGAACCTCGGGGCTCCTGGAGCGCACTGGCACACGCGCTTATTTATTAAAATGCCTACTCTGAGCTCTAACGACCTGGGGAGACGCGCCGGTTTCCCAGCTGCGCCCGGAGCGCGGGCGAGAAGCGCAAGCACGGACGTGGGGCGCCACCTGCGGGCGCCGGGGCCTCCCTGCGGCAGGCTGCGGGCGAGCGAGCGGCCCCAGAGCGGCCGAGTCCAAGGGACCCGAGGAGGTTTGCAAATGGTCTTCTCAGACCCCAAAGAGCAGTCCTGTCCTCTGCAAAAATGTAGCAACAAAACGGTCTTTCCGGCCTCCTTCAGCCCCCTGGCTCTGAGAGCTCGCGGCGGCTCTGGATTTTGTGGATCTGCGCTCCTCCAACGGGAGACTCCGCCGGGATGATGTGTGCTGCAGTCCCTTTGTCATTGGTCATCGCCGTCCGCAAAACCTTTGCACAGACCACTGAGCAGCATGGTCTGCGCCCCCCTGAAACAATATTTACAACACACTCTCTTACGACCTGACTTTAAAAACAACAACAAAACAACAAAAAACGTTGTTTAAAAAAAAAAAATTCGTAGCCCTTTCGATTTGCATAGGGTACCTTGCCCACAGACTGATGAAAAATTAACTGTAAGTCCGCCAATGCTGTTCATAAGAACAAAGCAAAAGTATTTCTTATTACCCCAGACTTCGCGCCAGGCCCTCTTTTGTTTGAAGGTTTCAGCCAGTGCTCTGGTTCCACTCTACAAGCTGGGTCTTTTCAGGGAGGCGGTTTTCAAAGCTTTATTTTCCAGAGGCTCTCGCGTGGCTTTTCTCCCTATTTAGAATTGACAAGGCCTCCTATCTGAGCAATAAGGTTAAATTCATTACCAATCAGTTTAACTGAAATGGATATGTGGGAAGACAGGGGCAAAGTAAAACAGAATTGCATATGACTACATGAGACAAAATATTTAGTATGGTTGTAAAAATGTGATGGAAAGAACTTCTGAGCCAAATGTTCTCTAACTTAACTAGCAACATAGTAAAAATATAAAACAGTCCCCAAGCCTGTTAGCCTCCTAAGGATACTAGCTGAAAATTAAGTACTTAATTTAAACATTTTTATAACATGTGAGCCAGCTGTACTGGACTTTGCTAGGAAACTTTTTCAACGCTATCATATTTTGCTGCCTTTTTAATTTTGTTTTAACGGTGGAAATTGTTAATTGTTACTTTCAGGTATTACTTCATTTCACTATCGCACTGATTTGACAATTTCTTATTGTCAAAATAAACACACCCCAGCCATCCCATCATAGAGAACACTGATTTGTGTGAAATAATAAATAGCAAATGATACAAGATCTATGAAGAAATGTGAGACACAGACTGATAATTAGACCAATTTGGGCATGCTAATTAAATAGTAGCAATACCTCTCACACATCTATAAATCTTTAAATAAGAGCTCTATTAAGCAACTGCCTTAAATGTTGTGCCAAAGCATTTCTTTTGACTAATGCAAAGCAAGCATGTATGAACCAAATAGTTATCATCAACTTTGGGGGGAATAAAACCAAAGCTCTTTTCCATGTGGCAACAAAACTATTTAAATTCTATAAATCAAGAAACCTTTAATATGTAGTGAGCTAAATCATGGACTTAGAGCAGGAAGCATTCTTATATACGGGGGAAAAATAGGTTAGGCTTAAATTTAGGCTTGACGCTCTTTTTTTAAGAGAAAGTCATTGTGAAAAGCAGCAGATTGATAGAGAAATGGAAGATTATTTATTCACTGATCAATTATTCTATCTATAAGGAGACATTTATTTTGTCTCCCTCTAGGTTTTGATGGAATTGTAACTTATAAACATGCTTGGAAAGAGTTTCAGACTATAACCTAGATGCAAAGTCAATGGGTCTTCTGGTTATTGCAGGAATTACTTCTGTTCCGTTTCCATGGTCCTAGAACTTGCTGCCATTATTACTAGAACAGTGGTAGAGTCTTTTCTCTTCTTTTCTCTTTAAGTGTAAGGACATTCCCATCCACACTAAGGATGCCATCGATGGCATTTACTGAACATCTGTTATATCTCAGAAATGGCGCCCTGTCCTTTATATATGATCTAGAATATGGTTTAACACCCAGATCACCCCATGGTAGACAGATGGCCACATAGAGCTTAAGAGAAAAGTATTCTAATGTTTAAAAAAAAAAAAAAAGTAGAAGGGGAGGGGTAAGACAATTCAAGTTCCCTTCCTTTCACTTGTCCTAAATATTTATCTCTAATAGAGCTTAAAATTGATTTCTTTGGATAGAATCCATCACTGAAATACATCTTTAGTATGCATTATAGTCTTTTCTTGCTTTTTTAAACTAATACATAATATTCATGATTGTATTCTAGGCATTTGAAAATTATGATTTGCTATGTATTTCATACTCTTGAATGTCAATGCTGTGTATATCCTTTAAAAAATAAACACGCAAGGGGCGCCTGGGTGGCTCAGCAGGTTGAGCCGCTGCCTTCGGCTCGGGTCATGATATCAGGGTCCTGGGATCGAGCCCCGCATCGGGCTCTCTGCTCAGAAGCCTGCTTCTTCCTCTCTCTCTGCCTGCCTCTCTACTTGTGATCTCTCTCTGTCAAATAAATAAATAAAATCTTAAAAGAAAAATAAACACGCAAGCATTAATAAGCAAAATTAGTTTTCTTTTTAATTCTTTAAGAATAACGGACAAATATAATTGTACATATTTAAAGTGTACCTTGTGATGATTGGATATACATATACATTGTAGAATGATTACCAAGATCAAGATAATTAACACATACGTCACCTCACATAGTTAAGAGAGTTCATTCTATTTTTTATTTATGTGATGATGATAGTTAGGATCTACTTGCAGCAACTTTCAAGTATGCAAACTGTGTCATTAATTATAGTCCATGCCATACTTTGAAGCCTCGAAATGATCCTTCTTACAGAAATCGGATACCCTTTGACCTATATCACCTCCTCCCCGCCCTCCCCTCAGTCCCTGCCAACAGCCATCCTATTTTCTATTTCTGGATTCCACATATAAGTGATATCATGCACTGTTGTCTTTTTCTGTGTGACTTATTTCACTTAAGATAATGCCCTCTAGATTCCTCCATTTTTGTCACAAATGGCAGGATTTCCTCCTTTTTTAGCTGGGTGCTATTCCATTATGCATATATACCACACTTTTTCTATTTATCCATTGACAGACACATAGACTGTTTCCATACCTTGGCTATAGAGAATAACATTTCAGCGAACATTTCTGATTTCTGATTTCATCTCCTTTAGATAGATATATACCCAGGAGTGGGTTTGCTGCCTCATAGGTCATTCTATGTTTACTTCAGTGAAAATATAAATTCCTAAATTTTTCGTAAATATATTTCCAATGAGGTATAATGTTATTCTGACCAGTTATTAAGATGTGGAAAATAATTAATAATTCTAATATTGCATTCCTCTAAGTTATACGTGCCAAATTGTTTAAATACCCAAGTTTGTATTTATCAGTGTAATTATAAACAGTATTGGAATATGTCTTAACTCCAACATGTATAACAGCAATGAAAAAGTATAAATACTCCATGCTATGTGGGCACTTTGATGAATTAGCAAAATTAAAAAAAAAATCTTTAAAAATTGAAACCAGTTCTCATTCAGTTCAACAGAAAGACCAAGAATTGTCAAAGAAGCAACTGGTTTGTAATGTTGGCTGGAATTAGCAAATAATCATAATGATCCAGTCAAATTAGCTAAGAATTTGTTGACAGTTAAAAATTCCAGATTAGCTAACTTCAAGTGCATTAAGACTGTGCGTTACGCAGTCATCGTGAACTAAACCAACTACATCTGCCATTAAAGAACATGCTTAACTGTTTTCAAAAACCATACAGCAACTATTTTTTCCGATATACATTTCAACATTCAGTAGTCTTTAAAATATGATTTTTAATTTGTTTTTTTTTTTAAAGATTTTATTTATTTATTTGACAGAGAGAGATCACAAGTAGACGGAGAGGCAGGCAGAGAGAGAGAGAGAGAGGGAAGCAGGCTTCTTGCTGAGCAGAGAGCCCAATGTGGGGCTGGATCCCAGGACCCTGAGATCATGACCTGAGCCGAAGGCAGCGGCTTAACCCACTGAGCCACCCAGGCGCCCCTTAATTTGTTTTTATTAACAGGCTGATAAAATATAGAACCACCTCTGGCCCCACATACTATTTCTACAACATTACAAAATAAACACATCACATTATAAAGTAATCCTTTTTTCACTTTACAATGCCTTTTAAGCTTGAAAAATACGTCTAGACATCTATTTGGGGGTAAATATTAGAGTGTTTGAGGCTTTATGAGGAAAAAGTACTGAAAACATAGAAAGTGATCTAGTCTCTTGTCACTCCCATGTCACATGCTACTTGATTCTTAATAAGGCATAGCTTAAAATCAACATATAAGGCAAATTAGCAACTTGATGGACTTCTAGTATTTGAAATAAGGCGTATCAGCAGAGACAGAAACTATCGGTTAGAAGTCAGTCTTTTTTCAGCTATGTCTCATTGTCTTACACAATTCTAAGATTTAATTTTTTTCCATTTTATGATAAGAAATGTCTCTATTGCTTTACCAAATTGGGTCAAGTGCCTCATGTTAGTCATTTTAATCCTATCAAAACAAAAAATTCTTTATAAACAAGGACGCCATTTGTCAACTCTTATTTCTCAATACCAGAAAGTATTATTAGAGGAAACATTCTTTGGCAAACTCTTGCTAAATCCATAAAAAAAATATATCAAGTGGCCCAGAAGGTATAGAGAATCATTAATGCACTTCCTAAAGTTGAATGTGAGCACTCTTTCTTGTAATTATAGAACTTTCTTTTTTGGAGTGAGCTACATGTATGCTTCCAAGGCTCTCTATATTCAGAATATTATGAGTGCATGTACTAAACATGAATCCTATATTTTTACTAGAAACACGAATGATTTAAGAAAAAAAAAACAAAAATTGTTTGCTCTTATACTTTCAGAAATAGTCTGAGGTTACTGGTCAATGTGTACTTTTCTCTCACATGTTCCCCTAGAAGAATAAATTATAAAGCCATGCTGTATCGGTAGGTGTTCAATAATGCTTTAAGTCCAAAAATATTGTAAACACTTCTAAGAATACAAGGCATGTAACCATTCTGGTTTTCCAAAATAAATTTTATTTTCAAATTTTCATCTAACGCAGAGTCTTTGTTCTTCTCAGAGGACATGCCTACATCTTCGGAAAGCAACAGGGCAGAGAATATGACAGAATTAAAGGAGCTAAGACTTGGGGCACCTCGGTGGCTCAGTGGGTTAAAGCCTCTGCCTTCGGCTCAGGTCATGATCCCAGGGTCCTGGGATCGAGCCCCACATTGGGCTCTCTGCTCTGCTTCCCCCTCTCTCTGCCTGCCTCTCTGCCTACTTGTGATCTCTGTCTGTCAAATAAATAAATAAAATCTTAAAAAAATAAATAAATAAAGGAGCGAAGACTTGGTAGTTTAAGGAGGAACTATCTGGTACATTCTGTGTTTGAAGGTGTGAGACCTGAATATGGGGCCAGTCTTTGGAGCTGGTGATCTGGAGTTAGCAGATACATTTTTTTTTTTTTTTTGCACAAAATGCTAGTTTTATTAAAGCACAGGGACAGGACCCTTGGGCAGAAAGAGCTGGGGCACCAGGGTTGTGAGGGGTAGCTGATTATATACTGTGGAGTTGGGAGAGGTAAGGAAAAGAGAGGTTTTCAAAAAGATTTTCATATGTTAGAGAGGACCTACAAGATACTGGAGGTCTTGCCCTGTCAAGTTAAGGTTGTTTTTTCCCTCTAGCAAGGCATTAACATTAAGACAATTGGGAGCTTCCTGGAACAATATCACATATGTCTCACCAAGGAGTGAGGAGTGGTGGGGGGAGTTGCAGGGTGTCAGCTTCTGCTTTGTCTTCAGCTGGCTTTCTGCTCCCCCACATTTCCCTCTGGACATCCCTGACCCTTAAATCTTTAATGTTGTTGAAGGTGGAAGGTCTCATCTTCTGTAACATCTTCCTGCTGAGGAAGGACCTAGAGATGTCCCTACCTATGGGTCAGTATTGGTCAGCTGGGAAACTTACAGGAGCGTTGTGAAAGGAGAGGCAGCTGAATCCAACATGGTCAACATACATGACCCTCCTTTACTGGAAGGAGTCACCTGTCAGCCAGAAGTTAGGGCAGTGAAGGAGACTTGGCACTAGGTAGGGAGCACCTGGAAATGACAAAATAAGTTTAATATTGTCATGAGAAAGAAAAAGGTCTGAGTAAAAGAACTTTGGCAGCTGACATTTGATCATTTTTCTCCAGTCCAGGAATTTAAAGCAATCACTAAAGGAAAGAGAGATCATTTAAAGCGCCAATATGAATATTCATGTCAGTTAGAAACCCAGAAATAATTCTCTGGTCACCTGGAATGTATACACAGCATTCTGTTTTTATGATAATGCAAATTCTACCTTGTGCAACAGTTAAAACACCTAACCTATTTTGTAAAGGTGCTTCACACATTTGTATTACTATAGAATTTAATAGAGAAATGCTACTTCGCGTGTCATTTAGGGCTTTGACCATGTACTTACTAAGACCTTCCAAAAAAAAAAAAAAGAAAGAACTTCCATATCCCAAACAACACCCTCCAGTCTCAAAGAGGGAACAAAAATGGATGCTCAGTGGTCATACCAATGAGACACCAGTGAGACACAGAACATGTCCACCTTTGTTTTAAATTTGGAAGGATGGCCGGGTTAGTAATGGTTTTAATAATGTGTCTCTGCATCCAGGCAAAACCGAGAGTATGGTGGCCTATCCAGCCTGGGGGAAGTCAGCAGACATCCTGATGAACTCCTTGATGCCCTCTCCCAGCCCTGTCCAGCGAGGCTACCTGACATCACCCTAGGGACCAGGGAATCAGAATATAATCTTATTATGTCGCCGCAACACACTGGACTATGGGTGGGACTATTTCAGTCCAACATAAAATAAATGTAACTCAGACATTTCCTAGATCTGAATATAGCCTCTTGTTGTGGTTTCAAAAGTTATTGGGTGGGAGTAACAAAATTATTTCACGCTTGATATTAATGCTGATCTGGAGATTACTCTTTGGAAAGAGACCATCCCAACAGAATATTAGGAAGACATTCATGGAATTGTTATATTTTAACTGAGCAACTTGAAGGCTCATGTTTCATAGAATCGCGCCTTGCCCAAGCTAAGAACAGCCGGTTATCTCTTAGGGGCCATTCTTCTCTGTCACCCGCTACAAAAACTATCTTACAATGATCAGAAGTTTTTAAGGGAAATCTGGTTATCTTCTGCACCGCAATCAGAATGCAGGAACTCATGTAGTTAAGAGAGAATTCTCTACCTGAAAGTGAATGATGTGCTGCTACCTGGTTGTTTGAGCAAGCACTGAGCCACCGACTGCTGGGTTCTATTTCTGGTCATGAACACACAGCACCTGTGTCCCATGACTGCCCACTGCTCACCCCCTTCATTTGCTTTCTTCACCATAACTCACCCACACTATGGAGATGAATATTAATACAAGATTCATATAAGAAAGGAGGGCAGTAACATTGAAGGACATAACCATACGTGCCCATGATTCCCAGACTGTAATGAGCAAACGAAACACCTGGAAATCTTGTTTAAAATGTAGGTTCTGAATCAGTAAGGTTGGGGTGGGACCTGAAATTCTGTGCCTCTAACAAGCTCACAGCTGGGGACAATGTTGAAGGGCTGCAGGCTCCACTTTGGAGAGCAAAGATCTGCCCTTCTCTTCCTACCAGGACTTAATCAACACCTGAAGAACATTCTGAAGGTCTAGCATTAGGACATTGATGAGGAGAATAAGCCTAAATAAAAGAAGTTAAAGTCACATCAGAAAATGGGTTGGTGGTCATACAATGCACACGGCAGCCAATACTGGCTCTGGTGGTATGACTATATACCATGGTTCTGGTTCATTATTGCCCAAGGGAGCCGTTTTCTCAAGTTTGTCCCGCTATATTCCATACACATTGTTTCAGAAAGAAATCACTGTGTGTTAAAATCTTACACAAAACTCTATTTTCTGCTTTTCTGAAAGCTCAATTTTGGCAAGACAAATTAAGGACAATTGAGGAAACAGGAGAAACAGCTCTCTAAATGCATTTTTAATTGACACCAAGACACAGTTTATCATCCAGTGTAATACTGTTCTATCAGGAGTTATTACTCCGTAAATGTCATGATGGGGCTTCAGTTTGTGTGCTTATCACCAAGTAAATTCTTACCCAGGGCTGAACATTTTACAGTGTGTTTTTGGGAAATGTGTAGTAGCCCTTTGTCTCCTGAATCAAAATGTCTTGGTTCCGAGCAGCAAAGGCAGAGGGGCAGTGAGACCAGTGTCTGGATCCGTTAAGAGCTGGTAGACATAGAAACCGTACAGACATGAACAAAAGCAAGCATTCCCTTGGTTGTGACATCAGACTATTCCTCTTTGTAGGAAGCTTGGGTTTTATTTACTCACTATCAGAGTACTCGCAAGTTAAAATTAGCTTTAAAATAAGCAAAATGTAAAACAAAATTTATCCCTTGCCGGGTTGAGTAGATTTATGCTTGATAAATCATCGTTCTGATTTTTCATGATAATCTATAAGGAAGTATATGGATTTCCCCTCAGGAAACTTATCATTTCCAATAAGCGTGAGCATTTGTTAAATTTCTAATATAGCTGAGGCACAGGCTATATTGTATTATCATTTCTCCAGAGAAAACTCGAACCACATAGGGGGATAAGGAAGACACATTAATGAGCCCAGAGGCAAAAATTTAGGAATGTGCTGACTTCCTGTCAGTGCTGAGGAGTCAGAGGATGGAGAAACGTTGGAGAGCTGGCACTGTTGTATGGGATCTTGGGGAAGGTGGGCTTTGAAAAAAGAGACAGGTACTCTCATTCGTGAAGGGATAAGCGTAGTGAATGACCTAGACTCTGAACCTTATACATGTATGTATATTTTTAACCTAGCTTTCAAAAACACTGAAACAAAAAGTCTGTATTATGAAAAATAGTAGAACACAAATTGCCTTACTTGACAGAGAGGATTTGGGGTTTTGTTTTTGTTTTTGTTTTTAATTTTTTTAAGTCCTCTATATGCCTTTAGGAAGCTTTCAGTGAATGTTACAAATTAGATTAAGTTTTGGTTTAATTCATAATGTTATTTACATTGTTCTGCACAGAATGGTTTTGAAATGTTGCACGGATACTAATATATTCCCTGATTTGTTTCTATATATTAAATAACTCCCTAAAATGATATATGGTTGCATTCATATCATCTTGTTCACATTTCTCTTACGGTGCTTATAGTGAGTTTTACATTATGAATACTTGTATAAAATATCTTGCCCATCCACAGATTGTTAATTCTTTGCAAACAAGTAGCATGATTTTTTTTGTTTTGCTATCAACACATCTAATCCACACATTTACCTGTTGGGAGTTTTGCTTATAGTTATATATTGATAAATGAATTGAACTGCTCATTACATAGCAGTTTTAGGTAATTTTATAACATGTCTTCATGTGTACTTTTAGAAATTCCTGATGGGCAAAATGACTTAATAAATTAAAGAAATTCAAAATTCTGACACTATTTATGAACTCATGCAGGAAAATTAGATTGAAGAGATAATGATTTTGTTAGTGGTGGTGTGGGTTTGTTTGTTTGGTTGGTTGGTTTGGTTTTGGTTTTGGTTTAAAGAGGTTTCAAATTTGTGTAGCCTGATCCAGGAGACATTCCTGTAGAAATGGAAGATGGAAGCAAGCTTTACTGTTGTGCTTGCATTTGTTAGTATTTGCATTTCTGAGAGGTCTGAAATAGAATCGAGTACAAGACAGCAGAATGGGCAGACCAAAAATTTCACAAAGCCTTCAGAACTGGAAGATCTGTCCTTCGTGGACCCTTCAAGTACACAGCATCACTAACCTCTATCCATCCTCGCAGAGCAGGACTGATGTGTGGGTCTCTACCCCCATATATCCATGTGGTATGGCTTCCATAGAAACAGGAAAGAAGTATTGATCAGCTAATAGTGCAACAATACTGAGGTTTTCCAGATACGTACATAGCGAGACATTATGTGAGGAGCATTGTGTATATAGAACACTTGTTAATCACAAAGGTTGGTATTAATTAGTGCAGCTCTTTACTTCCTTAAATAAATAAATTGTCCTAACCTCGACTACTCACCTTCAACAACATGAAAGTTCAACCGAAACTTTAAACTTAGAAGTGCAACAATTTTCTTTCTTATGTTGTTGTGATTGTGCAGTTGGGCAGAACTTTCATGTAAAAGTCAACTATTGGTTTTGGATTCTTTTTTTTTTTTTTTAAGGTTGTTATCCAGTCCCTGTATTCTTATAACTTTGACTACCCTTTGTGTTTCATGTTCTTTCAATGTTTTCTGAATTTCACTGCTTCTTAACATGTCCATCAGAGAGAAGGATTTTTTTTTAATGGAAGAAAAAGATTTATATTAGATCATCATATAATAATCTAAAATTTTATATTTCTTTTCAAAATTGTATTAAAAAATTAGCATACTCCTTGCTTAAAAGCATGGTTTGAAACAACTTTTTCTATGATATAAGGGTAACCATTTGGCAATGGAGAAATGAGAGGGAACACTCAGAGGATGTTGGGGGGAGAGCCAGTGACTCTCAGTCACTCAGTCTTCAGGAAAGATGCTGTGATGCTCACTGAAATTATGGGAAAAGTAGAAAAAAAAAGTGCAAGTAGAAAGACAAATGATAATATGACTGAAAATAATAACTTTCAGGATACCTGGGTGGCTCAATCCTTAAGCGTCTGCCTCCTGCTCAGGTCATAATCCTGAGGTCCTGGGATCGAGCCCCACATCAGGCTCTGTGCTCAGTGGGGAGTCTGCTTCTCCCTCTCCCTCTGCCCCTCCCCACCTGCTCATGATCACTAATGCACATGCCCTCTCTCTCTCCCTCCCTAATAAATGATAAAAACTTCAAAAATAAGTAAATAAAAATATTCTTTCCTAAATAAAAGAGGCTAGTGTCCTTGGGTTAAATCCCCATCTGTTAGACAGGAAATAAATAGACATAGCTGATAACTTTATGACTAGACATAAAATCATATTATTCAGACCTTGAGAAATCATAGGAGGAGGGGGGGAACAAAAATTGTTTTAAAAAATTACTATAGGCATTAGGATACATAGACAAGAAGCTGGCATTCGTTCTATGTAATCTTTCTGTATGTTCTAATTTATATCCCATGTGAGTGCATTACTTTGCATCATTTTTATTAAAAGGCATGAAATACATTTTCTTAATGTATTATTTTCTGACATAAGTGCAAAGGGACGGGGGGGAGAATAGATTGGATCGTAGAGATCCTGTCTACAGGAGCAGAAAGGGGGCATTCATTCAGAGAGCCAGAGAAGGGAAAGTGTATCCTGGTGCTTGTTCTCTCTAATTGACATTTTTGCTTAGAAAAAAAAGCAAAACTGCATCGACGTCAGGGCCAGTGGAGGGTCCCCCACTTCCCTAACGGGGCTCCCAATTGAAACAAGCAAATGACAGAAGAAGCTGCACACTTCCTTTTATAGGCATAAAGGGCAAATAAAAAATCTAGCCCAGGAAAAAATAATAAGGGATAGGAACAGACAAGCCGTTGTAAATGGACTACCAATTTCCAATACTGTGTGTGTGTGTGTTTTAGGGGAGATTCAAACAATATGATGTAATTTTAATAGATAACTGAAAAGAACATATATTTTAGAAATATAAAGCTCAGATAAATCTTTATGTTCAGATAATTTCAGTAACAACAGCTAATTTACCACCTGGTGGATATATGATCCAGCTTCGTGAAAACTACCTAATCTGGGACATGGGATTTGCGTTACAGTGGAAATGTGCAGATGAGATAGGGTTGCAGCCATAATTCAAGCCCAGAAAGCCAAGCAAAAATATGAAAATTGACCCTCCCCCCAAATCACACTATTAATTCTGATTGATGTTATAAACTCTAATAAAAGGTCTGGACTGGGGGAAATTTGAAACACTTGGCTAAAACGAGATTTGAAGACAACTGTCAGATCCACTTTTCAGCTTTCTGCCTATCCCTCATTACCATGCCTCAGTGCCAACCGATTATGTCACTGGGGAAGTGCCTATCTCTGTAATGAAGAAATATTATAGTATCCTTTGGTTCTCGATCCTTCAGGGAAAGAATTAATAACGAATCACATAATCTCTTCTATAATTTATTTCTTCATAATCCTTGGAGTATAACAGCACTAATAATGTAAAGGAAGTGAAAATCACGAGACTATTAATATTTGTTGTTTTCATTATACTCTTCTTATTTTGGTTTGACTGTGATGAAAGCCATCAGTTTGAAATGTATTATAAAATTTGAAATCTATTACGCCTGATTTACCTAGTGGATGTTCAAAAGAAAGTGACAAGAATAATTTTGAAGAGCAAAATAAACTCTTTTGAGAGCCTTTTGGATTTCTGCCAAAACTAAAGCAATAAAGAATATGAAAAAAAAAGAGTTTTAGGATAATGATTTCTGAAGTTCCTTTAATGGGGACATTTTTCCCTTTCCTCCCAAGTTTCAAGTGATGGAATTGAGCGACAGAATTTGGAATGACTTCTTAGAAGGGGTTCGTATTAAAAAGTTGTTCCTGTTAACTGAGTGTGTTAAAAGATTGCCATTAAGAACTTTTGAGCTTAGATAACTCACCAGCTAAGAAAATTAAATGGCTTTAAAGAAAAAATAATAGGGAATTCAGTGACAAAATGTGAAATATGATATCTGAATTTTCCTAAGCTGAAATACCAGGCAGAGCACCAAAAAAAAAAAAAAGTTAAATTATAAAAGGGGAAATGTACAAGGGCTCATCTCTCATCACTGCAACCCTTCTTCCTCCTCAATTTTGGGTCAAAGAAGAAAAAATTAAAGGAAAAATGGACATTTACATCCCTTAACCCTCCATTATTAAGTAGGAAAATGCTGTGTTTAAAACAGGGACGATGTCCTGTTGGAGGCCACCACAGACGCCCCACAACCACTTCCTGGTGCATCCCCAAACTTTTATTGTGTTGTCGGTTCATGTGTGCCGTTGAAGGAATCTAGCTCTTCCCAGAAAAAAATGAACTCTATTATTAACGAATGTCAGGCACAAACATCATGAGTGTGTGTGGGTGTGCACGGGTGTGGTTCATAATGCCAGAGATATAAATATACTGTATGTATATGTAGATACCATAATATATAAATATAATATTTTATAAAATCTGGAACCGCATTTTACATTTCTATTTACTTTATCATGCGCACTTTTGAGAAGCCATTGAAGGCAATAAGCCTTCGTTTTCTAAGTTACTACTGTTTGGGGTTGTGCTTTACTGCAGTGCAGCCCAGGACCCACCTGCTGGGACACATGTGATGCCCAGTTTGCTCTTTTCAATAAGCTAATAAACGTGGGATTTCTAAAAAAGATTTATTTATTTATTTATTTATTTATTTGAAAGAAAGCACATGTGAGCAGGGGGAGGGGCTGAGAGAGAGGGAGAGACACTTTCAAGCAGACTCCCCGATGAGCAGGGAGCCCGATGGGAGGCTCGATCTCACGGCCCTGGGATCACGACCTCAGCTGAAATCAAGCGTCGGACAATTAACCCACTGAGCCAGGCACCCCCACATGTGGAATTTTTATGCTAATTGTAATGATGCAGACAAAAAGGGAAAAGAAAACATTAGGGAGACTAACCTCTCTAACTAGCAAGTGCCAGATCTGTAATTCCAAACCTGGCTTTACTAGCATCTATGTTCCAGTTGTACTTCCGTGAATGTTCTACCACACGTGAGTTTCAATTCATAATCATTACTATTAATTATTATCTTTAAAAAAAGAAAGAAAGAAAAGAACATTCTGCATGCCTGATTTAAAGGTCCATTTGCTGCGAGCGGGGTGTGGTGTGAGGAAGAGGCAGGAAGCCCTCAGCACTAAAAACAGCCCTTGTCACCCTCCATTTCTGTTGGGATGGCTGTAGAATGACAGAAAAGACATTACTATTGAGACTGCCTGCTTGTAACGCTGAAGGGAAATTTAGGCTTTCCTTTAGACTATCTTGAAAAAAAAATGAGAAAAGTGAAAAATAAACCAACTGAAAGCAAATGACAGATAGACAAGATTCTGAGTGCCTGTGATGCCCAAGAGCTAAAGAAACAGAGCCAGGATGAAGGATGTGGGACTAAAGCAGGGTCAGAATGGCTCTTTGCCGCAAAGCAATAGTTAAGGACATGAGAGAAAAGAGCCAAATTATACACAGATGCATGTTTTCAAACCACACTCACAGAGACTGAAAATGTTTTTGTCCTTCTTAAAGAGTTATTGAGGAAGGAAAATTTACTATTTTCTGTCCCTCCACATTTCAGTGCTTTGAAATCTACTACAGGCTTTTTCTCCTGCAGCATTTCCAAGGCAGCACTTGTCCTTGTTAAAAGTGTAAACATATAAAAATATGACAAACATAGTGCATGCCAATTTATTGCACCCTAATTTTAATTTGATCTTTAAATGTAACACCTTTGAATTTTCTCATAAAATAAATTCAACTCGAATGAAAATGATGGAACAAGTAAGAACAAGAGTCAGAATGTAAGAAGAATAGTCAGGCTAATTGTCTGTTCCAGAGCTAAGGGATGACAAAAAGGAATAGTTTGCATGACATATGTCAGTGAAAAGTACCTTGATGAGCAGAGTGACAAAGACATTGATAACCAGGACTTCCCTAAGGAATGGCGGATGTCGACAACTTGCAGAACCCTCATGGAGAAGATCTATGCCAACAGTGTGCTGCACGGTAGAAGCCTTGGGCCATGTGGTATCAGCTTGACCTCTGGAGGGACAGGAGACACAGGTTAGTCATGCAGGTGGTCAGTCATGTCCATGGGACAAAGTCCCAATAAAATCTCTGGACACCACAGGGTGGTGAGTGTTCCCAGTTGACAATACCCCATGAGTGTTGGCACACATCCTTGCGAGGACACATAAGCACAGCTGGGATCTCCACAACTGGTTTCTCCTGACCCCACCTTATTCACTTTTTCCATCTGCTGATTGTAATAGGTATCCCTGAACTGTAGCTATGAATACAAAAGCTTTACCAAGCTCTGTGAGTCCTTCTGCTGAATCATTGAACCTGAGGGTGACCTTGAGCCCTTTCCAAATTCACAAATGTTTTTAAGGGAGAACGTGGGAAGATTCTGACTCTCTTACTCCAACAGCCCGTGATACCACTTTCCTACTCTTACATTGGGACCAGAGAGCCACCTGGAGGGTCAGGAGAGGAGAGGCATGCATTGGGGCAAAGAAGAGATGTGAAAATCAAGGGGTACTCTGGGATCAGAATTCAAGTGATAGGTAACCTTACAAATATTTTCTCATGTTTTTGTATATACAAATGAAGTTTGAAAACATCATCAGAAATTTTAAAAAATGTAGAAAGCATGGTCTGAAGCAATGTGTCACAACACAGCGCACCCATACCCCCTGAGCTGGCAAAGGTGAATGTCTTTGATGTGATGGTGCTGGGTGTCCACATGGCTATGCAGCAGACATTTTGTCTAATCTGCAACACAATCGGCCATAGGATAATAACCAATACTCTTGACCGTTTGCAAGTCCATTCTTCACAGATTAAAAGAGTGATTTCCTTGCAGCCTGATGGACCTGGGTGAAATGAGCATCCAACAAGTTGGAGAAACAGAGAGAGACTAGCTCAGACCACAGATCCGGGGGATGACATTTTGGATTTGATAGTGTTCGTGTGTTTACGGTTTGCTTTCATTTTAATATTAAACATAATTCCATTGAATATTCAAATAAGCAAATTATTCATTGGTGATCACAGCAGAGGATCACATGAAAGATAAGTAGATAAAACGTGTTGATCAATGTGGGGTTGGGTGTGTGTTGGAAACGTGATTTGGAGAAAACGCCTTTTTTACTGGCCACCAGCTGGAATCAAAATGGCATCCAATGGGAGCAGATCCATTTGACTTTTCCGAGGATAATGCAAAGCTAGGTGACACAGACACAGGTGACATTATTTTGTTTAGACTTTCAAAGGGCGTTTCATATGGTACAGGAGATAAAAAGCCATTTTGAAATGCAGTCCCTTGGGGTTGCTGAAATCAAACAAAGTGCATTGAAAAGTGGTTAAAAGAAAGATACAAAGCACTTCATTTTGTGGCCGGTCAAAGGCATGCTCCTCACTGACATTTGTTAATTTTTTATATACTCATTGATCAAATATCTATCATTTTGATCCTTTTCTCCACTTAGATAATAGTGTCAACTCTTCACTCTGAACCCAGGAAGGAGCTCATTGAACAGGAAACGGGCAGAGAAGGTGTGTATTCTACCTAGCTCCCATTGTTTGCCGTTCTATATGCTGCTCGCTGCTGGCAGGACCTCAGAAAACTATTGCTCTCCAGAAGCAAGAAAGGCTTTGGGCGCACACATCCAGCTGCCCTTCTGCTTGCCCTTCCTGCTTTAAAGAGTATAGGTGGTGGGTGGCTGGGTCCCCTCCTGGACTCGCATACAAATCTACTGTGGAGTTCAACCACCGGTGATGGTGGATAAGGGACTCCATCTGGTCTCCTGGTACATGAGCAATCCACCTGAATCCATGAAGAAAACTGGGCTTGTCTTCATACCTCTAAAGTATAACATGTTACACAATTTTTCAGCCAAAGGAGAATTCCCAGCGCCTTAAAAAAAAAAATTGTTACAATGACCTGGGGAATTATAGGAAAACATTGGAATATGCTTGTTTTGGATGAAGTTTTCCTAAGGATAGGGGATGGCGGACTACGACCCAGAGACCCAAACACAGTCGCCCTGATCCATTTGTGAATTGACTCGGATTTCATCATGGCAGCCAAGTTGAATGTTGTGACAGAGACAATATGACTGCAAAGAGTCGTTTATAGGAGATGTTTGCTGATCCCTTTATGTAGAAACGTATGCATACATGAAGGTCGATTCTGTGAGAGTTTAAAAAATAAAATAGTTATTGCATATAACATTGTGAGATGTGTAAGTGCTATTGAGATGAAAGACACTTAGAGATAAATGTATATACATGATATAAATTAATTATAATATATATATAATGGTGGTTAAAAATACAGTAAACTAGAAGTCACTCCCAGGAAACAAACAAAGAGAGCCAATTAACCTTCATAAAGTTACGGAGAATATGGAAAGTTAATTTTCAAACCAGAAGGGAAATAAAAGGCAATATTATATAAAAATATTCAAGGCTTGGAACAAAATTTTCTGATAACTTAAAATTTATTACTTTTAATTCTTAAAGTGAAAGTAGCATTCATGATGTAAACACATCTTTGGTTTTGTTTCTCTCTCTCTTTCTCTCTCTGCTTCCTTCCCGCTCCAATTTAATATAGCACTTCTCTGATGATTTGGCACAATTTCTCTCTCTAACAGGAACTTAAGATTTTGGATCTATTAACAGTGCATACATTATTTATTAACTTGCATCAGGAGTAATTTTGCAATTGGCAAGCTTCAGAAAGCTGCAGAAAATGATCAGACCGCCACCATTGTGTGTATTACCTCTCAGCAGTCCGTGACAGATAAAACATTAAAAAGGAACCTCCTTTTCTGTCAGTCGGAAACGGCAACTATAATTCATAATCTCTCCTCTGTCCATGCAACAGTTAATTTGTGCATTAGCGCAAACGCTTAAAAAGTACACAGACATTAATCTTAAAATGCTCTGGAGGCCCATATGATCTAGCATGGTATCTTAGCTGTATTTTTGCAAACTTTGGCAGGCGGTCTGCAGTGCGGAGACACAGGACCATTGTCAGGTTACACAATCGTCGGGGATATGGCCTGTGATAACTGATTACAAGCAGAAGTCACTCACAGCACTGTACCTACAAGTGCATTACTTGTTTTATGTGCCCGCTACTACCCTTTAGGGAGTAGTCAGCAGTGCACACGTCTGGGACTTCATTTACAACAGATGACAGCTATCTGAAGCCAGCTATGTATCAGATAAATTGAGTGTATGGGTCTGAGAGGTGAGGATTGATATCGTGTGTGAGTAGCCTGGCTGGGAGAAAAGCTGGCAATGTCGGAGATGCAGGGGCCAAATATAATTGAGAAATGGTTGCAGAGGGGATGGAGTACCTCTCGGGCTTCAGAATGCAACGCTGTAGTCAGAAAAAGAAAAGATTTGAGATTGGGCACAATGTTGGTTCCGCCTGGGTCCAGATTTCCCATTTCGTCACAATTTCTCAATGTATCCCTTGTTTTATTAACGTGGCAGGAATGCACCTGACCTAATTTGACTCACATGTTAAGGTACCTCTCTTTGACTGGGTTTGATACAAAAATAAGGAGGAAAGAAAAATTTATCTATTTGGTTCTGCTTTTATTTTGAGTTTTAAAAGAAACCAATATAGCACAAATGCTGAATGTGTGTTTAGAACCTTTGGAAACAGACAATAGTGGAAAATGAATCCTACTTTTAAGGAAGCAGTTTAAAGATTTCAGTCTCCGAAGCATAATTTAGGTTTGACATTATGAGAAAAAGCCTTCATGAGTCACAGGGTTTTTAGGAGCTGGTTACCTTAGTGATTTTATTTATCTCTCTGATACTGTCTGACAGTTGAAATGTGCTTGGTGATACCTGCTGGCAGTTGCTAGTTTTAAACTACAGGAAATTGAAAGCAAGTTGCTTCTAGGACATTGAACTTAGAATTCCTTTTCTGTTTTGGCAAATGGCGCACAAATTGTGGAAGTCATCCCATTGTCTTAATAGTTAGGGAAAACTCACATTAAAATCAGCATTCTTACCAGCGCATAGATTTCAGTCACATACATAGGCCTGTCTCTACACAAACATACATGTTCCTGTATGTTGCTTTAGAAAATAATAAGCAGGTACGGGGAACCCAGATTTTAAATTACAATTGAGTAAATCCAGACTTACATTACAAAAAGGCAAATCTAAAAGTACAATAAGCGCAGAGTAAATTTTCACAATCAAATTAAAAAGAATCTATTGAATGGTTAATTTCATCAAACCAGACCAATTTAATGAAGCATTAATATTTGCATTGTTTGTATAAGCCCGGATAGATGAATAGAAAAGGCCCTTAAATAGAGGTGCTATGGCCTGAATATCTGTCCCCACTCAGTTCATACGTTGAAATGCTAATGCCCCCTGATGGCATTCAGAGGTGAGGCCTCACCAGTGGAGTCAGTGCCTTATAGAAGAGACCCTCCAGAGCTCCCTAGCCCCTGGCGCCCTGGGAAGACACAGTGCGAAGGCACCATCTAAAAATCTCAAAGCCCTCTCTGGACATAGAACATTGCAGCACCCTGATCCTGGACTTGCGGTCTCCAGAGCTGTGAGAAATAAATGTGTACTGCGCATAAGCCAGTCTATGGTATTGTACGTAGCAGCCTTAACAGATTAAGATATAAGAGATGTCAAAAGTTTGATTTAAACGAGAGTCGCTCTGCTTCTGGAAATCAAAAAATGGATTCCCTCCAAAAATCCATTCCATATTCACTGGAAGTTCAAAGCTCTTCCTAAAATTTCTGGGAGTTCTTTAGAAGCTTGTTCCAAATTCTTTCTTTTTTCCTTTTTTTTTTTTTCTTATCCCAAATTCTTGCCTCTGTGGACTTGTTGTTTCAATTATGAGTCATCTCCCTGCTGTTATCTGAGTTACCAGCCTCAGGCAATCCAGCTTCCTGCAGCGTCTCTACACTCAACCCTACACCTACACCTGCACGTGAGAGGACAGGTGCATGTGCGCACACACGCACACCAGCGTGCAAGGGCTGTGAAGTGAGATGGGAGCAGCAGAAGGGGACATGAACAAGGCAACTTCATACTGAACATCTCCTAACCTTATGCCTCATTTCATGCAGACCCAAGTCGTTCGGAGCACCTCTCCTCTGCCCTCCTGCCTTTCTTCTTCGAGGCTCTTCCTGCTGGATATGACCCTCAGAACTCCAATGTCTATTATGAAGACGAACTTGGCCCTCTCTAGTCTTTGGGTTTAGTTTAGACCTTCCTGCCTTTCAATCTTCTCAAAATGTTTAGCAGATCAAATCCCCTCTCTTGTAACAAGATGTTAGAACGTGGTTGTAATTACACATTGCAGTTGTAGATTATACGCTGCATTTGTATCTGTCTCCCACACAAGTTAAAGTCATTCTAAGAAGCAAACATTTCCATATAGAAATGAAGGACTATAGTGACATTACTGAGATTAATAGAACTCATATCTTCTTTTTTTAACAAAAACCCATATCTTCTTTTTTTAACAAACTTAGTTCTACTCCCGTTCTCACTCAGAACCTTTTATTTCACTTCTCATCACTTTTTTTTTTCCTTGAGTTCTCACTTCCTCTGTCAAATACTGCTGTGCCTGTTATCCTAGAAGTATGGCATCTGTGTTTAATGAAATCCCATTCTGAACCCCTGAGACTCTCTCCAGGATCATTGTCAATCCTCACACTGGCTCCAGGCCTCAAAACCAATTAACTCACTAAGCACTAACTCCACAGTTCTCAAACTTTGTCCTCGGAACCTCTAACCCTCTTAAAAATATGGGAGACCCTCAAAGAGTTGCTGTGTATGAGGGTCATGTCCAGTGATGTGCTGGAACCGGCCAGCAGACCCTCCAGAACTAATTTTGAACATTTACTCCCAACTTTGCGTTTGGTAAGCTCCCTTAGTGGCTTGAAAATGCCCATAGAGGGAGACTTTCAGTAATGCTGTGGAGCCAGGTGGCCAGAACATTTGATAAATTTTCCAAAAAAATTGCAAGCCAGTCTTTCAAAAATTCATGATTAAAAATTGAAATCCATAAACTTAGAAATCATTGACATTACAAACAAAATTAATAAATTTCACTACATTTTTCTATTACCTATTCTTTTGAGGTTATGTCTAGGCTCTCTGTAAAGTAGAAATATTATGTCCTGTTGTGCTCTATTAGGCACCTCTTCATGACTCCTTATTGGGTGATGCTGGGTCACTTGAAATTGGCTGAGGCAGGGATATTTACACCACAGCAATTGGTGAATGCTACAAAGGAAGGCTTGGTTTGTTGCTTTGTTGATTTAAGACCGTATTAATAAAGAAGATTAAGTTTTTGTGTGTCCAGTCTGTGTAAAAAAGCTGAGGAAATAATCTTCTAATATTAACAAGATATTATTCAGCTTAAAAGCCATTCTTATGAAGGACCGAAGTTCCAATTCAGGTATTTGTCATTTCACTCGTAAGTGTAGATATTTATGATGGACCTTCTTTCAGAGAAATAGTTACTAGATGCTTACAATCATAGCACTGGAGTATTTACCACAAGGAAATTGGCAAACTTCAATCAGCATCTTCTCATTTTGTTTGTTTGCTTGTTTGTTTGTTTGTTTGTTTGTTTTTTCCAGTGAACCAGATTGCCAGCATACCATTGGTTATATTTATCAATGTTCACTGTAGTGGAGCAATTCTTATAACATTTAAAAATAACAGTCCAGTAAATGTTAACACGAATCATATAACAAATAAACTGACAACATATGCACAATTTTAACAAAATTATCTGTTTACCCAAACAAACAAAAAAGCAAACAAACAAATATAACTTAGTGAGATGGAACTGGTCTACATTTTTAAGAATCTTTTTAATGCCTTTTTAATAGTTTAATAGAAGACAGATTCTTATAACTGTTTTTGGAATCAATCTGTTGCAATAAACTATTTCACTTTAAATATGTGAAGAGAAGTGAGTGCCACACAGATACATAGTTTTAAAAGGGAGAAACTCAGCAGCCTGCTGACGGTTTCTCCAGGACTCTGCTGTTCAATAGATAACTGTCAATTCATCAGCATTGAACTTGAGGCCAGCAGCACTGTAACTCATGCCTGAAGGAAGCGAAACGAACACACATATTTTCTACACAAGGCACATCACAGCCTTCTTGTGTTCAGGAACTGTTAGATTAATTAATCAAGGAGGTCATTAGATGGATGTCGCTCTCATGCCAAGTGGCCTACCTGAGAAAACCAAAATCTAAGCCTGTAAATGCCTCGAGGTTACGAAATTGAAACACTAAGGATAACCAATCACACACAGCCAGTGAGGCTCTACACTCAAGCCAATCAATAATTTCCTGACCGTGCCGCTGCCTTCTCCCTTTGTCTGCCTGGTCTCCTGGTGGTGGGGAGCTCCTAACCACTTCCGGATTGCTGCTGCCTGATTGGAAGCCAGTTTTGCTCAGATAAATCCTTAACATGTTTAATATGCCTCAGTTTATCTTTTTTTAATTTAATTTTATTTTTCCAGTGTTCCAAAATTCATTGTTTATGCACCACACCCAGTGCTCCACGCAATACATGCCCTCCCTAATACCCACCACTAGGCTCACCCATCCCCCTACACTCTTCCCCTCCAAAACCCTCAGTTTGTTTCTCAGAGTCAGTTTATCTTTTAAAAGAACATTAGCCAGAGCTTCAACCACTACTCTTGGGGGCTATTTTAAAGAGTGAAATCACCAAAAAAAGAAAACAACAAAAAACAACAAAAAACCCAAAACCAAAACAAAACATAAAAACCCACAAAGCCAGAGAAGAACATGGTAGAAAATAAGTTACAAAAGGGAGAGTCAAGGACAGCACGGGAGCTGAGACAGGCGGGCAGACCACAGCCTCAAGTAGCCTCGGGTGCCAGTGGTACCTACGAGTGTCTGCTCTGGCATGTCCAAATGACTGAGCCCAAGTACTGATTGTGGGTTACAAATAAATTATGGCAAGGCAGGTAAATCCGTCAATAGTGAGGCTTGACTCTACATGTGTGTCTATATATTATATATATATATATATATGTAGTTTTAAGAAATTAGAAAATATATATCTATCATATATATGATATCAGCTGTTTCTCTAATTTCTTAAAATACACAAAAAGTAAAACATGTTTTCGAGGACCTAGATTATCTATACTTCAGAAACAGTATTTCAGCACAGATTTTAACAAGGAAGCTCTAACACATGAAAGTGACAGGATTTTGAACACAGGAACACACATCAGTTGTACTAAGCTTAAAGCAAGTGCGATGGAACAGGTCAGTTCTTCCATCAAAATTAAGGAAATCATTCAATGGCTATAAAACAGGGGCATAGGAAAGCTGGTTGGTAACAAACCCTAGAAATGTGGGAGAAATCAGAACACAAGGCAGGTGCAGGAGGTTGCCTAGAAAGTGGTAGTCACGGACGAGATGAAAGGGGTGGGGAAAATGGAGAAACTGATGAAGCGAATAAATTGAAAACACCCCCTTAAAAGCAGTGGAAGAAGCTACAAGGTCAGAAAATGAGTGGAGAAATTGACACACTGGCAATGAGATGTGTGTATTCTAACCCCATAAGGTTTTGTTCTGACAAGAAAGGGAACATCAACAACTTGATTCCACCCCTTTTTGCAAAGGTTCCACATAGGACAACAGTAAATTAAACCATAAATTTCTAACAGCATATTCAGTTATACACAAAGAAATATCAGGACAGATATTACTTTTTTTTTTAAAGATTTTTTTTAATTTATTTATTTGACAGACAGAGAGAGAGAGAGGAGGAAGCAGGCTCCCTGCAGAGCAGAGAGAGAGAGAGGAGGCAGAGAGAGAGAGAGAGGCAGAGAGAGAGAGAGGAGGAAGCAGGCTCCCTGCAGAGCAGAGAGCCCGATGTGGGGCTCGATCCCAGGACCCTGGGATCATGACCTGAGCCGAAGGCAGAGGCTTTAACCCACTGAGCCACCCAGGCGCCCCTCAGGACAGATATTATTATAGTAGAATGTCAAGCATATGAATTCTTCCTGTAAAATGCAAAGAGAAAAAAACATGGGGAAACTGACAAATTAAAAAGACAACTTTGGCATCTTAATTGCAAGGGCTGAAAGTAATTTTTAAATACCTTATTAACTTAATATAAGAGTAACAGGACCACAACATATCAAAGCCAGGAACCATTTCCCAAATCATTGAAAAGAAATCCCTCATTTTATTTGGTCACACAAAGAAGTGACAGGACTTGCTTGAATACACATTGCTAATTTCAACACCAAAGGTGGTTCCCTAGATTGCATCCTGGAGGCTTTTGCACTAATATTGCTGAATCGACCATTCATGGGATGCTGTTGCTGTCTCAAAGCAGAAACTTCAGCAGTCCCCTCCACCCATAGTTTGCACTATCTGAAACCTTGGTCATTGCTCAACTGAGATTTGCTCGTACATAAGAACTGAGGGTATCGTGTTTCACAGGATCATTACAAAAAATTAGAATTTTATACACAAATATAAATATATTTTAGAACAGTGGCTTTAGCATTTCAAAGTCATGATGCAACAAAAGATGACTAGTGGAATATTTTAAAGTATAATTAGAAAATCACAAAGTTGAAAAATCATTTAGTATTGTGTTAGGAAAACTATTTCAGACACAAAGTACTGTGTGAATTTTGTGGAGTTTTTAAATTCATCTATCCTGCTCCCTGAATGATTGCCAAATTTGTCCATGGAAGTAATCAATGAACCTATGACAACTTGAATTAGAAGATCTTAACTGTTTTCAATGAAATTAACCTAATAAATTCCATTTAAAAAAGCATTTGGTTATAAGAATATTATTATCTGAGATTTTCAAATTTAGCAAAGTTTATACATTTATTATAAGACACAAACATACATTACTTCTTTCATTATATATGCAAAACAAATTTTCTGAATGGAAGCATGTGAAGGAAAGGGGAAGACTGATCTGACAGTTATACAGCTTAGTGCATGAAACATTACGGATATTTGTTAACTTATTCTGGGTTTTTTTTTTTTTACCTTTTTTTACTTCATTACTTCATTTTTTACTTTCACTATATGAAAATGTTTTAATTTAAGGACTTCCACAGAAAGGTATATTCATCACTTATAGTCAACAAAAGCCGATTGACTTTGTTAGAGAATGACATATTTGTTGGGGCAATACTAGTTGTTCTAAGATAGAAACCCCCAAATTCCTAATTCAGAACGAAAAATGTTTATTTTTCTCTCATATGAAGTTTGAAACAGATGTTCTTGGTCAACAAGGAAGCTTTCCCAGCAAGAGGTAATTCAAAAACTCAGACTTTCTATTTTGTGGCTTTGTGATCTTCAACAAAGTTGCCAAATTTATCTTCAGTAAATCATTGGAAGATGAAAGCAAAGAGGCATGCACATCACTCCTGCTCAGATTCATGTTAAAAACTGCTCAGATGCCCCTGCATAGTTGTAAGAGTGGTCCAACACTATAATCAGAGTTTGGTGCTGGCATCTAGCAAGAAACCTGTATTATTTGGGAGACCAGTTACTGGAAAGGGGGTGAGATGGAGGATGGATATATTCATCACAAATAAAATATGAACTTCTTGGGGCACCTGGGTGGCTCAGTGGGTTAAGCCTCTGCCTTCGGCTCAGGTCATGATCTCAGGGTCCTGGGATGGAGCCCCACGTTGGGCTCTCTGCTCAGTGGGGAGCCTGCTTCCTCCTCTCTCTCTGCCTGCCTCTCTGCCTGCTTGTGATCTCTCTCTGTCAAATAAATAAATAAAATCTTAAAAAAAAATAAGTGAGAGGACTTAAAATGAAAGATAGTCCATTATGCATCATCTCCTACCACCCTTTCCTATGTACATATGCATCAGTTTAAAAAAAAATATGAACTTCTAAAACTTAAACCTGATTTAAGTGTGTAAGTATCATATAGAACAGTTATGCTGCCCTAAAAATTCTCTGTGCTATGTCTTTTCATCCCTCCCTCTCCTCAAGCCCTGGCAACCACTGATCCTTCTACTGCCTCTAGAGTTTTGCCTTTTCCAAAATGTCAAATAGTCAGAATCATACTATATTTGGTCTTTTCATATTGACTTCTTCCACTTAGGAACGTGTGGCTAAGGTTCCACCATGTTGTTTTTTTTTTTTTTTTTTCATGGCTTCGTAGCTCATTTCTTTATAACACTGAACAGTATTCCATTTTCTGAATACACCACGATTATTTATCTGTTCACCTCCTGAAGGACATCTTGGTTACTTCCCAATTTTGGCAAGTAAGAACAAAGCTGCTATAAACATCCATGTGCAGGTTTTTGTGTGGACATATGTTTTCAATTCCTTGGAGAAGTACCAAGGCGCATGATGGCTGGGTCATATGGTAACAGCATATTTAGTTTTGTGAGCAACAACCAAACCATCTTCCAAACTGACTATCCCATTTTCCTTTCCCACCTGCAATGAGAATTCCTGTTGCTCCACAACCTTGTCAGCATTTGGTGCTGTCTGTGCTATGGATTTTCACCATCCTAACGGGAGTGTAGTGGTAGCTTGTTGTTGTTTTAATTTGCATTTCCTACTGACATTTGATGTGGAGTATCTTTTCCTATTCTATTTGCCATCTGTGTATCTTTAGGGGTGAGGTATCTGTTCAGGTCTTTTGCCTGTTTTTAATCAGTTTGTTTTCATACTGTTGAGTTTTAAGAGTTCTTTGTATATCTTGGATAACAGCCCTTAATCACCGGTGCCTTTTGCAAGTATTTTCTCCCAGTTTGTGGCTTCTCTCCTCATTCTCTTGATACTCTTTCACAGAAGAAGTTTTTAATTTTAATAAATTTTATCGATTGTGCTATTGGCATAGTATCGAGAAGATAGCCACCCAACCAAAGTCATCTGGAATTTCTCCCACGTTATTTCCCAGGAGTTTTATAGTTTAGAGGAGTTTCTTTTGAGGAGTTTTGCTCCCAAGGGAGGAAAGAAATGTGGTGGTAGCTGGTGTGTGGGGGGGGTGCAGGGTGAGTCCAATAGCAGCATTAATTGAGTGATTATGTCAAAAGCAAGGGATTACTGAAGTATATCCCACTGTGCGTGGGAGGTGATGGAATCTAGTGCACAGATGGAGGGGACAGCCTTAAGATGGGATCATGGTTTGTTCATCTATATGAACAGCAGGAACGCAAAGTATGTGGGTGCAGATGCCGGAAAGTGAATAGATGTGGTAGTGGGAGTTTGCAGGATTCTATTCTGAAGCTTGGTTTCCTCAGTGAATAGAAAGCCAAGAATAAAAATGAGAAAGTGGTGCTTGGGGTTTGGGAGAGAGAAGAAGAGAATGGGGAGGTACATGAAATAGAAAAGTAGATATGGTTGCCAGAATTCATCAAAGGGCAGTTGGAGTTCCCAGTGGTGAATTTAGAGGACAAGTTCAGTCCTCATGGTTGTGTATATTTCTTTTGCCATGTTCCGTGGAGCAATGCAAGCAGGAGATGGTGGATTGATTTAGGCTGTGATGTTGTCAAGTGAACAATAAACTGAGGAAGAGTGAGGGAGAAAAAGTGAGAGCGTGGCACGGAAGAGATTATATTGAGTCATCATAAAACTTAAGCTAGGGAGGTCAGGAGAGTGGGGGTCATTGAGGACATATGACCAAGTGATTCAGGATGAAAGATGCTTAAAGGCAGCTGTCCAAAGGACCAGAAAGTGGTGGGGGGGACTGTGCTCTGTGCTCCTGACATAACAGAGGGTCTCTGCTTATGTGTGTGGTGCGGGGGGGGGCGGGTTATGAAGAAGCCAGGTAGTGGTTGTGGGGTGAATGATCTAAGCATTGTGCATGGCAAGGTCATTGGAAGAGATAATGTAAACAGTTGATTAACACACATTTTGAATGTTATGTGTATTACATAATGTATTCCTATAATAAAATAAGCTAGAGAAAGAATGTTAAGAAAATTAAAAGGAAAAGAAAAAAAATGTTTATAAAACTGTACTCTAAAAAATCCACATATAAGTTAACCCACACAGTTCAAACCTGTGCTTTCAAGGGTCAACTCTCTAAACCTGGAGCTGTATATTATGCTAGAAAGCAAGGCACGTAAAAAATTGTTAACTTCAAACTAGAACTTAAACAATAGCAAAAATGAACTAAGGAGTTGACTCAATCCTTATTAGATATACAACTTCTGGAGTCTGTATTTCCTTCCATCTTCCTACAATGCATGGCTTATTAATGTGAACTTTGCACCCCATTTTCTTCCAGAATGCAAGCCTCAAGTTGTGCACCAGACTAGGAGAGAGAAGCATGGCTGAGAGAGAAGGGAACATGGGAGCTTTGCTCAGAATGTGTAAGGCAGCTTCCCTTCGCAATATTGGGCCAAAAGTCTGCAGCGAATGCAGGCCACAACTTGTCCCCTTAAACTTCTGCCAATATTTTTCAAATGTACAGCGGCATAGGTCACAGCAAAAACACAAGTAGGTAACAAACACATAAAAATATTCACTCTCACTGTTAAGCAAGGGTTATACAAAATGAAATGATAAAATGCTAATTTTAAAATTTAGAAGTATTTTGGGATGCCCAGGTTGCTCAGTTGGTTAAGCATCTGACTCTTGATCTCAGCTCAGATCTTGGTCTCGGGGTGGTGAGTTCAAGCCCTACATTGGTTTCCATGTTGGGCATGGAGCCTACTTAAAAAAAAATAAATATAATTTTAAAAAATTAGAAATGTTTGACAATGAGTATCTTCAATGCTGTGATGATAGCATTTTTAACATTTCTGGCAGGACTACAAAATGGCTCATTTTCTCAAACAATACCAGTAAGTTCAGCTCTAAAATTATCTTTCTTAAGTACCAATTCTGTGCCAGATCCTTATAGGACTCTGAGGAAAGAAAGAAATACTGTATGTTTTGTTTTGTTCTGTGTTGTTCCCTAAAGGAACTTTTAAGATTTTGGAAAATTACTCAGAAAAATATTTCAAGTATATTAAAGATACATATCTTTGCTATCTCAATAACTCCATATCTATAAAATTATCAGAGCATTATTTTTTAAAATGAGTATAATGTTTATAGAATTATATTCATCCCATATATATATTTCATCCATACATATAAAAACTTAAAGATGGAAATAATAGAAGTCATTTTAGCATATTTTGTAAATCCATAAAAATATAGTCATTAAAAATTACATTAATAACGCTAATGGCAATGCAAATGTTTATAATAAAATATTGGCTGAAAAACGTACAGTTTCAATATTACATAAACTTAGTTAAATATATATGAAAGAACAAAAAGAAATATATTAATATATTAGCAATTGTACTCTCTAGAACATTTTGTTTTCATATATATATATACTTTATCTTTTAAAAAAGAAACAATTGCCACAAATTAATTTTATAATCATAAAAACCATGTATTTTAAAAGTGCAAAGTTAAAGAGAGAAACTTTCTTGTCAGTATATCATAGTACTTTATTGTCTACATTTTTATTGTATAGAGTATCAACGTGCCTTAACCTAAACAATGATATCTGAGGAAAAGTAAAGTCTAAATCATTAATAAGTTAATGGTGACTTCTCTTCACCACAGTAAAAACTCCCATTTAAATACGAGCCTCAGCAATAAAGAAAAAAAAAATTGCATTAAAATCCAATATCTAAATGATTCTACCATATGCTATAAAATTAGCACTTTGGTATTTTTCAAGTAAATTAACCTGTGGAATGGTTTCAGGCCAGTGTGAAATTCCTGGATAGCCTTCGGCACAGTGCTTACTGGGTTCATCTTATTACTGATGTACCTTGTGTAATGCTACAGATAGAGTCATCATAACTGGTTTCACGTCCACCTCCAAAGTGCATATTTAAGGAATATTAAGACACGTGTTCTCTGAATATTATGAATACTTATAATGTAATAGTTGGCACTAAGAGTAACTCTGTTACCATCAATAGTATAGCAGTGTAAAATGAACAAAGCAAAGGAAGACCATCCTGAATCCCATTCTGATCATTGTTAATAGCGATGTGTTATTCTTCAAAAATCATAGTATGCGTTTTTTGTAGTTAGCATTCAGGCTTTGCTGTCAGACAGGTCTGGGTTGCTATGTCCGTTCTGTGTTCTACTGGCCTGGGTAATTTAGTAACTTGGTTAACCTTCTGGAGCTTCAAGTCACTCATTTGTAACATGGGGATTTTAATACTTGCAGTTTTGTTATGGGAACAATGATCTGGTATACTTTAATGTTCAAGTGTTTAAAATTTTAATGTCAAAGTTATCATATGTGTCATCAAGTTAAAAATCCATACAACCTCACTAAACTAGGGATTCATTTACTCTTTACAAATATTTGCAAAGGATTTACTATCAGGTTTTTAAAGGCACTAAAATTTTAAATCAAGGGTGGCATGATCCATATACACAAAAAAATGTCCATTTACATTGAGATAATAGAGACACAGAACAACTAAAAAGAGCTTGGCTTGAAGTTATCCCGTGAAGTATGAAAGAAGTATGAGAACATTCTACACTGTTGAAGATGATCCTTCCTATTTATCCAGATACTTCTGTCCCCTCCTTCTTCTATCAAGCATGCTTGCCAAGTTTGTTTTTGAGAAACCTTCTATTTTAGTTTCCTTTTGTAATGTTTTCCTTTTCAACCATATTGGTTTTTAATTTTTTGAAGCCTTATTATCAAGCCATTAGAGTTTCTGGTATTTACTATACTGTAGTGCAGGAAAAAAACCACATTTTTCATACCTCTGGTCTATAAAAATTATTTAATGTGCTGTCTGCCTGGAAAATGCAATAGTGGTAGAGGTTTAAGGAAAATGTGCTTCTCCTAAACTGTATTTCATTGCAATACATAAAAGTACAAATTAAAAAATCATGATGGGGCTCAACTTTTTTCTTCTTCTTCCTAAATGCACCTTCACCTCTCACCTTCTCAAAGTGGTTGAAAGGTCAAAACTAACCATTCACTGTGATGCTATCTCTCCTGAATTGAGGCCTCTTGGTCACCAGGCTCCCATTTCAAATGGACCCTTATGAATTTATATCATCTTCTTCCTTATTCCCCAGTTCTACCATAATGCTTGCCTTTGGTAGATATCCGTGTACTGTTTTTGAGAGAGAGAATTAGGACAATGAATTAGAGCACTAACTGGACTGTTTGGGTCACAGAAGCCTGACTTTCTAGTCTTAGGAACTATGTATTCCTAAAGAATAAAGATGGTAAAGTCTTCTCTGGAATTTGAAGGATAAGCCATTCTTATCTGGACAAGAACTCCCATCAGTGTTTGCATTTCCCAAAAGCATAATAAAAGTATCCATTAGGGGAAAATATACAAATAACCCCTTTTAACTAAAATGGATCCATTTAATTGAGACAATGCTTTTAGGGGAGCTTTTGGTATCATGAGGTAAGGAATATGGCTAGCAATTTCCAGTTTCAAAAATACAAGGTATCATTGATCTTGGCAGAATTTAGGCACATTCTAGAAACTAGCAATCAGACAAAAGGCTACCTGTTTATTTTCAAGGCCCTTCCAGAACCATTGAAATCATCGATATAAAGATTTCTCATCAGATTAGATTTGTCTCACAAGATTTAACAAAGTCATTATTGAATTCTGGGGGATATAGAATGTAGGTGAGAATGAAAATATTTTGGAATTGCAGTAAGTCAATGATTACTACTCCTGGCTAGAAATATGAAACCTGGAGTTTTAGGCCCACTCTTCAAAAGGTAGTACAATTTTCATAGCACGACCTACACATTTAAAAAGTGTAGTGTGTGTGGGGGGGGTACCTGGCTGGCTCAGTCAGCATGTGACTCTTAATTACAGGGTCAGGAATTCAAGCCCCATGCTGGAAGTAAACCTTACTTAACAAAACAAAATAAAAAGACCCCAAAACTAAAAACTGGAATATAATATATACTTAGGGAAAACTAGGAAAAAATAGATATGGGTGACACTATAATTAAGAATATCTTTAGAGTCCCTGGGTGGCTCAGTTGGTTAAGTGAATGCCTTCAGCTCAAGTCATGATCCTGGAGTCCCAGGATCAAGTCCCACATTGAGCTCCCTGCTTAGCAGGGAGTCTGCTTCTCCCCCGACCCACCCCTCTCTCATGCTCTCTCTTTCTCTCATTCTCTTTCTCAAATGAATAAATAAAATCTTTAAAAAAATAAAAAGACTATCTCTAATTTTGGGGCATCTGGGTGGTTCAGTTGGTTAGGGGACCAACTCTTAGTTCTGGCTCAGGTCATGAACTCAGGGTGGTGAGATCAAGCCCAGCATCTGAGCTCTGCACTCAGCAGGGAGTCTGCTTGAGACTCTCTCTCCTTCTGCCACCCCTGCCCCACCTGAGCACGCACTCTCTCTCTCAAACAAATAAATAAATCTATAAAGTAAAAAACAAGAATATCTCTAATTTTTGTATAGCAAACAACTACCAAAGTTTCTTTCAAAAACTATTAGAAAACTTGATTTCAAATATTATACCTTTTTAGATGCTTACGAATACATTTGGATTGGTTTTAATCAACTTTCATATGAAATATGCACTCCTTAAGAAGAGTGCCTTAAGTCCTGAGAGGAAAATATATAGCAGTACAAGACTTTCTCAAGAAACAAGAAAGGTCTCAAGTACACAACCTAATCCTACACCTAAAGGAACTGGAGAAATAACAACAAAGAAAGCCTAAACCCAGCAGGAGAAGAGAAATCATAAAGATCAGAGCAGAAATCAATGAAATAGAAACTATAAAACCAATAGAACAAATCAATGAAAATAGGAGCTAGTTCTTCGAAAAAATTAATAAGATTGATAAACCCCTGGCCAGACTTATCAAAAAGAAAAGAGAAAGGACCCAAGTAAATAAAATCATGAATGAAAGAGGAGAGATCACAACCAATACCAAAGAAATACAAACAATTATAAGAACATACTATGAGCAACTCTACACCAACAAATTCTGGAAGAAATGGATACATTTCTAGAAACATATAAACTACCACAACTGAACCAGGAAGAAATAGAAAACCTGAACAGACCCATAACCAGTAAGGAGATTGAAACAGTCATCAAAAATCTCCAAACAAACAAAAGCCCAGGGCCAGATGGCTTCCCAGGGGGGGGAAATCTACCAAACATTTAAAGAAGAATTAAATCCTATTCTCCTGAAACTGTTTCAAAAAATAGAAATGGAAGGAAAACTTCCAAACTAATTTTATGAGGCCAGCATCACCTTGATCCCAAAACCAGACAAGGATCCCACCAAAAAAGAGAATTACAGACCAATATCCTTGATGAACACAAATGCGAAAATTCTCACCAAAATACTAACCAATAGGATCCAACAGTACATTAGAAGGATTATTCACCACGACCAAGTGGGATTTATTCCAGGGCTGCAAGGTTGGTTCAACATCCACAAATCAATCAATGTGATACAATACATTAATAAAAGAAAGAACAAGAACCATATAATACTCTCAATAGATGCTGAAAAAGCATTTGACAAAGTGCAGCATCCCTTCCTGATTAAAACTCTTCAAAGTGAAGGGATAGAGGGCACATACCTCAATATTATCAAAGCCATCTATGAAAAACCCACTGCAAATATCATTCTCAATGGAGAAAAACTGAAAGCTTTTCCGCTAAGGTCAGGAACATGGCAAGGATGTCCATTATCACCACTGCTATTCAACATAGTACTAGAAGTCCTAGCCTCAGCAATCAGACAACAAAAAGAAATTAAAGGCATCCAAATCGGCAAAGAAGTCAAACTATCACTCTTTGCAGATGATATGATACTTTATGTGGAAAACCCAAAAGCCTCCACTCCAAAACTGCTAGAACTTGTACAGGAATTTAGTAAAGTGTCAGGATATAAAATCAATGCACAGAAATTAGTTGCATTTCTTTACACCAACAAGACAGAAGAAAGAGAAATTAAGGGGTGCCTAGGTGGCTCAGTGGGTTAAGCCTCTGCCTTCGGCTCAGGTCATGATCTCAGGGTCCTGGGATCGAGCCCCACATCGGGCTCTCTGCTTGGCGGGGAGCCTACTTCTCCTTCTCTCTCTGCCTGCTGCTCTACTTGTGATCTGTCTATCTGTCTGTCTCTCTCTCTCCCTCTCTCTCTCTCTCTGTCAAATAAATAAAATCTTAAAAAAAAAAGAGAGAAATTAAGGAGTCAATCCCATTTACAATTGCACTCAAAACCATAAGATACCTAGGAATAAACCTAACCAAAGAGGCAAAGAATTTATACTCAGAAAACTATAAAGTACTCATGAAAGAAATTGAGGAATACATGAAAAAATGGAAAAAATGTTCCATGCTCATGGATTGGAAGAACAAATATTGTGAAAATGTCTATGCTACCTAAAGCAATCTACACATTTAATGCAATCCCTACCAAAATCCCATCCATTTTTTTTCAAAGAAATAGAACAAATAATCTTAAAATTTATATGGAACCAGAAAAGACCTCGAATAGCCAAAGGAATATTGAAAAAGAAAGCCAAAGTTGGTGGCATCACAATTCCGGACTTCAAGCTCTATTACAAAGCTGTCATCATCAAGACAGCATGGTACTGGCACAAAAACAGACACATAGATCAATGGAACAGAATAGAGAGCCCAGAAATAGACCCTCGACTCTATGGTCAACTCATCTTCGACAAAGCAGGAAAGAATGTCCAATGGAAAAAAAGACAGCCTCTTCAACAAATGGTGCCAGGAAAATTGGACAGTCACATGCATTCCTTACACCACAGATGAAAATAGACTCAAAATGGATGAAGGACCTCAATGTGAGAAAGGAATCCATCAAAATCCTTGAGAAGAGCACAGGCAGCAACCTCTTTGACCTCAGCTGCAGCAACTTCTTCCTAAGAACATCACCAAAGGCAACAGAAGCAAGGGTAAAAATGAACTATTGGGATTTCATCAAGATCAAAAGCTTTTGCACAGCAAAAGAAACAGTTAACAAAACCAAAAGACAACTGACAGAATGGGAGAAGATATTTGCAAAAGACAGATCAGATAAAGGGCTAGTGTCCAAAATCTATAAAGAGCTTAGCAAACTCAACACCAAAGAACATATAATCCAATCACGAAATGGGCAGAGGACATGAACAGACATTTCTGCAAAGAAGACATCCAGATGGCCAACAGACACATGAAAAAATGCTCAACATCTCTCGGCATCAGGGAAATACAAATCAAAACCACAATGATATACCACCTCACACCAGTCAGAATGGCTAAAATTAACAAGTCAGGAAATGACAGATGCTGGAGAGGATGCGGAGAAAGGGGAACCCTCCTACACTGTTGGTGGGAATGCAAGCTGGTGCAGCCACTCTGGAAAACAGCATGGAGGTTCCTCAAAATGTTGAAAATAGAACTACCCTATGACCCAGCAATTGCACTGCTGGGTATTTACCCTAAAGATACAAATGTAGTGATCCGAAGGGGCACGTGCACCTGAATGTTTATAGCAGCAATGTCTACAATAGCCAAACTATGGAAAGAACCTAGATGTCCATCAACAGATGAATGGATAAAGAAAAGGTGGTATATATACACAATGGAATACTATGCAGCCATCAAAAGAAATGAAATCTTGCCATTTGCGACGACGTGGATGGAACTAGAGGGTATCATGCTTAGCGAAATAAGTAAACCGGAGAAAGACAACTATCATATGATCTCCCTGATATGAGGAAGTGGAGATGCAACGTGGGGGGTTAGGGGTGTAGGAGAAGAATAAATGAAACAAGATGGGATCGGGAGGGAGACAAACCATAAGTGACTCTTAATCTCCCAAAACAAACTGAGGGTTGCTGGGGGGAGGGGGGTCTGGAGAGGGGGTGGGGTTATGGATATTGGGGAGGGTATGTGCTATGGTGAGTGCTGTGAAGTGTGTAAACCTGGTGATTCACAGACCTGTACCCCTGGGGATAAAAACACATTATATGTTTATAAAAAATTTTAAAAATTAAAAAAAATGGCAAAATAAAACAAATGAGAAAAACTGGTTAAGCTTCTCAAACATAGTAAATTATATCAAATATATGTTACCAAGCCATTTTAATAAAATAAAGCATTAAACTATTTAAAAAAAAAAAAAAAAGGAGTGCCTTAGAGAAGACGATTCAGCAAATGGAACTGCTGCAGAGTGAACACACGTAACCACCACAGAGCGCAAGGGCTGTGACATCATGAGGAAGCCAGCGGGTCACCACAGGTTTGTTTCTATCATAACCTCCTTCCCAGTTCCAAACAGTAACCCCTTACCAGAGTGTTATGTCAATTCATTGCTTTTCTTTTTACTACCAAAGTATACATCTTTAGTACCTAAGTATACATTTTACTACCAAAGTATACATCTCTAAACAGTATAGCTTCACCTGCTTTTACATTGTATATAAGTGGAATCATACATAGATTTTTTTCAACCTGCCCCTATTTGCTCCCATCAAACATTATGCTTTTGAGAATCGTTTAGGTGTTTCGTCTAATTGTAAGTCATTCATTTTGACATTGTAAAGTACCACATTGTAGGTCTTACCCTCACTTATTTATTCCACTACTGTTGACTGACATTTAGGTGTTTTGCCATTTGGGAAATGATGAGTAATAATGCTGCAAATGTTCACGTGTATGTTTCTCCTAGTGCACATATGCATTGTCCTGGGTTGGTTATTACCAAAGACTCTCTACTTGACCAGACTTCCGTCAGGCTCCTGTGCTGTCTTCTGGACTGGACTTCAACCTTGATCTCCCCATCCCCCATCTTCCGTCTGCCTAGCTGAGTCCTAGAAAGAATCCTGCTTATCAGTTTAGCTAAAATTCCCCAACTTTCACAAGCAGATCACCCTTGTTATCTAGTGAATTTCTTTATCCCAAGCATTTGATGTCTGAGTTCTTGGTTTGCCTTTAGCAAGAATCCCTGACTCTTGATGTCCCCCTAGTCATTTTCCATCATTGATCCCTACTGTACTAGCTGGCTCTTAATCCCTAGCTGTCTTTCCTGTAATTGGGAGTTGAGTCTGATCTTCCATATTGCAATAACCCATTTGCAGTAGTCCTGAAGAAAGTTCCTGTTTGAACATGAGTTAGGATAACTTAAAAGAGAGAGAGAGAGAGAGAGAGAGAGAGAGACAATATGCTGAGGAATGAATTGCTTCATCATAGGGACTAGCATCTTCAATTTATCAATATTTTCTATTTTCTGCAATGAATATAACAATTTCCACTTCCACAATCAATGTTTGAGCATTTCTGTGGTCCCTCATTTCTGCCATCTCCCAGTGGTTGGAATTTTAGACATGCTTGTGGATAGACAGTGAATTTTGTTGTTTAATTGATATTTGCTGGTCACTAATGAGGTTAAGTATCTTTCCACGTGTATACTAGCCATTGAATCATTTGAATAGCCTTCTTTACATACCATTATATTTGCTCATGCTTGCTTGGATTTTTAGCTCATTTTCTCATGGGTTTTTCTGTCCTTCCCTTTGAAATGAAGAATTTTTCCATATATTCTGGAACTAGACCTTTGTGATTATATGTGTTGCAAACAATATTTTTTTTCACTCTTTTAATGCCGAAATTTGGTGAACAAGAAATCTTACATTTAATGTCATCCAGTTTATAATATTTTTCTCTATGGTGAGTATTTTTTGTATTGTGTTTAATATTTTTCTGTTCTGATATCATGGAGATATTCTATGATCTTAATTAGATGTATATATTTGTTTGTTTAGTTAGTACATGTTTGTGTGTATCTGCATGTGTTGAGTTTGTATTCATAATCACTGTGGAATTATTTCTTCATGAATGAAATGCAACAGGGTTCAAGTTCTTTATTTTTTGTCTTTGAGGATGTTCTTTGGTCCCCACACCATTTATGGAAGGACCAAGTGTCCTCCACTGTTCTGATGTGCCACCTACCCCATAAGTCCAGGCTCCATACGTTCCTGTGCCATTTCCCTGCTCCCTTTATCTACCCTTGCATCAGAACATATGCTTTAGAATTTGCTTTATTTTTTTTTTCTTATGGCAGTTAAGTCCTCCCACAGTCTTGTCCTTCAAGAGTGCTTTGCCTATTTTTGGATCTTTGCATTTCCATGTACATTTTGGAAACATCTCGTCAAGTTCCATCTAAAAAGTTATTTTTATGGAGATTTTATTACCTATACAGATAATTTGTGGTGATCCCACATTTTTTGTTGGGTTGAGTTTTATCATACACAAGCATAGTATATATCTCAAAATATTAAACCTATTTTAAATTCCTTAATGATGTTTTAAGATTTTCCTGACATTCTAGGCATCTTTTGTTGGACATATTTGTAGGTACACTTGATTCTCACTATTCTTGGTACTTATGTCCTATAAAGTCACCACAGAGGCTGAACTTGCAAATACAGAGCCATTGTTCCTGAGTTCAGGTGAGCCTCTGGCTATCCTTTTTGTCAACCAGTCAAAACACAAACTTGTTTTATGTGTGATTCTGTGTAAACACATTCTTTTTTATTTAAACATTTTTAAAATTCAAATTCAATTAATTATCATATAATGTTTTATTGGTTTCAGAGGTACAGGTCTGTGATAAAATAGTCTTATAAAACACCCAGTACTCATTACATCACATGCCCTCCTGAATGTCCAACACCCAGTTAATTACCACATCCTTCCACCCTTCTCCCCTCCAGCAACCTTCAGTTTGTTTCTTATGATTAAGAGTCTCTTATGGTTTGTCTCCCTCTCTGGTTTTGTCTTGTTTTATTTTTTCCTTTCTTCCCCTGTGAGTCTCTGTTTTGTTACTCACATGTCAGTGAGATCATAAGATAATTGTCTTTCTCTGATTGACTTATTTCAGTTAGCATAATACTCTCTAGTTCCATCCATGTCATTGCAAATGGCAAGAGGTTACTTTTTGATGGCTGCATAATATTCCATTAGGTATATGTGTCTGTATACCACATCTTCTTTATTCATTCATCAGTCAATGAACATCTAGGCTCTTTTCATAGTTTGGCTTTTGTGGACATTGCAAGCACATCTTAGTTAATAAAGAGTGGCTAACTCTTACATGAGGTTTGACTAGTATTAAGGAATTATAAATATATTTGACTTCTTATTTTGGAAAGAATAGGGATAATGGATATTAGTCCAACTTCAGAAAGATCTGCTTTGAAATTATTTTGTTATTTCAGTATTTATTTAGGATATATTTCTCTCAAGGGCACTTGTTAGGATGAACACTGGGTGTTGTATGTAAGTGATGAATCATTTAATTCTACTCCTGAAACCAATATTGTGCTATATGTTAATTAAAATTTAAATAAAATTTTAGGTGGGGAGGATATATTTCTCTCCTACTTCCAAAAAACTTAAAGCACTTTAGAGATTAAGAAAAAATGGCAAGATATGTACACTTACACATAATGCAAAATAAGAATTATTTAAAAGATTAGAAAAAAGACCTATTTAACTGAGTTGACCAACTTAATAAAACTTTAAGCAACTACAGTGACATAAAGTTTTCTGAAAGACACAGAATAATCTAAAATATTTGCAGATGGGATTTAAGAGAAAGCATAAAAATGTGTCATAGAGGGGCACCTGCGGGCTCAGTCATTAAACATCTGCCTTCAGCTCAGGTCATGATTCCAGGGTTCTGGAATCAAGCCCCATATCGGGCTCCCTGCTTGGTGGGGAGCCTGCTTCTCCCTCTCCCACTCCCTCTGTATTCCCTCTCTTGCTGTCTCTGTCAAATAAATAATAAAAAAATAACTTTAAAAAAATGCATCATAGAGAAGATTTAAGAGATTAATAGGGGGTGAATGAATGATTCTATTTGCAGACAAAAGCCATGGTTACCATTGCCTTGGGGGAGAGTAGCACACAGAGGGGCAGCATGGAGTTTGAGAGGAAGATAACATCACTCACTGTGATGTGCTCCCCCCACTAAAGCTTCTCCATTCTGAGACTTGTCCATTCAGGGGTTGGAACAGCACTAGCTAGTTCATGGTGTCTGGAAGTAAGAGATGCAGAGCAGCTGTTCCCAAGGCCTGGGAATGAAGTCTAGGAGAGAAGCTGCCTGTGTCTTGACCTTTGCCAATACTGAGCACCAAAGGCTTGTGATGTGTATGCCATGCTCATGACCACCTGGAGAGCAGACCCTTGGGTTCAATGGAAAGCCCATTGGAAAAACAAAACACTGGAGAAGGATTATGTATGGCATTCTCAGCAAAAACATTAAAAATGAGGTCTGGGGCGAGATGATAATTAGTTGTTAAGGAAAGACCACAGTCTCACTTGGAGTTGGAAAGCCTCATTTAGACCTACAGCTACATTTGTATTCTGGTCTAAATCTTTAAAAGTTTTCGGTTGAGCTATGGTCAGTGAGTGGGGCCTGCATTCCCATGCAGGTCTGCTAGCCTCTGCTGAGATTCACTCTGCGACATGGCCCAGCCTTCTCCGCGGTGGGAGCAGAGCAGGAATCTGTGGGGATCTGGGGCCGGGTACAGAGGAAATCTCCAAGGGCAGAGACTGAATCTGGAATACAGGGGTGAATTTTGACCTCTGAAGACCCCTCAAAGCACTGGGGAGGCAGGCTTTCTCTCATACCCTATGTCTTGGGTTCAGGTTGCCATAACAGAAATACCATAATTAAGGTGGCTTAAACAGCAAATATGTATTTTCCACAGTTCTGGAGACTGGAAGTGGAAGCTCAAGACACCAGCAGGTTAGGTGACTGGGGGGGAACCACTTCCTGGTTCACAGACCGCACAGCTATGGATTCAGACGGTGGAGAGAAAGCAAGCCCTAGCCTTCATGGTCCTTCAGAAAGGGGCACCGATCCCATCATGGAGGCTCTATCCCTTTGAGCTCCCCAATCCTAATGACCTCCCAGAAAGTCCCAACTGCAACTGCCATCAGAGTGGAGACTGGGCTTCGAAATATGAACAGGGTGTGTTGGGGCTCGAGGGGGAAGACAAGCATGCACTCCACAGCACCACATATGATCAATTCGGAATTCCCAGGGTTTTTGGCCTAAGCATCCCACAAGCTAAACTCTGGGAAAGAGGGGCGAGAGGGAGGGAGGAAAGACATCTGGGGCACCCAGTGTGCCTAGACTATCACCCACAGCTTTGGGGCTTTGGGACATCTCTTCTTAAACAAAAGCAGCTGCTCATTGGTTTGCCCAGGGCTGCGGCCCTGATTCCCTCTCACCGAGACCCATCCTCCTTGCAGACCAAGTCCCAGCCTCTCCTGCTCTGCCTTGTGGGGGAGAGGGGCAGTTCTCCTTACTACAGGAGACACCAATACATTTCATTTTTCCTAAACATCATGGAGTCCATGAAAGTTCAGTTTTCTGTTCTTTGTGTTTTTTTTTAAGCTTATAAACACTAATTTTGCAAATTAGGTATCAAAAGATTTATAGCCCTATTTTGATATTGGTTCTTTTTTTGATATTCCAGGAGTCTAAGAAAAGGGAAGCAGCCAGAATTCTGAGACGCCCCGGCTATGAGATAACCAAGTCCGTTTTCTCATCACGGACAGCTATGCTAACATAACAAAAGTCCTTCTTAGCCTTGGCTGCATGTCAGAATCATGTCCCAGCCATCCCACCCTTGTCCGTTTTCATCTCTGAGGGGAGGGACTGAGACCCTTTTAAAAATCCCCCGAGTCAGGGCTATAGAGTCCTGGGCTGCACCTCATACAATCGAGGCTGAAGCCATTCGTTTTCACGTTTATGAAGCTCTTGATCTGCGCAGACACTCTGCGAGGCACGTGGGACGTAGTTTCTTGTTTGTTTAATGAAACCTCCCCACAGAGCCCAACGTTTATGGCTTCTACCTACCAAGCTCAGTGATCTGATGTCTTCCTACTACCATTCTCCAGGCACTCGGGGCCTCTGATCACCCAAAATGCCAGTTCCTAATTTCAGGCCTTGGATCACACGCCCTCACTCCTAGAAACATTTCCCCATGTAGCTACTCCTGTATCCGCATTCAGGCCTCAGTTCCAACAGCTCCTCCGTGCAGAGGCCTTTCCAAACCCCCTATTCTTCTCCTCCTTGTTCTTATTCTTCTTCTTGTTCTTCTTCAATTTAATCTATGATGCAGGTGCACATTTGAGTTCAATACACTAAAGGTGGGGAACATTGCTGTGAATTTCTTTACCATTATTTCCTTATGTTCCCAGATGGCTCCAGGAGCCCGGCTGGAGCTTGCAGAGGGCAGAGCAGAGGAAATATTACCACCAAATGAGAGGCCAGTCTTCCCGAAGAATCACAGAAAGAAAAGTAATGATCTACTACTCACAAGTATTCTCTCATCTCATTTTAATTCATGAACTGTTAAGCATTCAGCTTAAGCCAAACTTGAACATTTTATTGATCTGTTCAACACTATTCATGAAGATCATTTGTACTCACACAGTACGTTTGTGACTGATGTTATTAGGTGAAAATGGAATCTAGCTGAAAGGAGAAGAAGGAGACATATATTGGGGAGCAATTACCATATAAATAGACATTAACTATCTAAGAGAGTTCTCCAACATAGAATAAGTGAATCAGGTCTTTGGGGGTGTTCTTTCTGAGATTTCAAATTGGAATGGTATTTCAACACTAGTTTTTTTTTTTTTTCTTCTTCTTCTTCTTTTCTTTTTTCTTTTTCCCTGTGCTAGCAGATGAATAAAACTCTAAGTGAGGTCGAAATTTTCAAGTCTTCAAGCTATGGTTGCAAAATATCTATATGAACATACTATCCAGTTACAATGTGTGAAAAGGCACAAAAATAGATATAAAGCTCAGCATTTTTCACATGGAAATGATAGTTGAATACCATCAACATTCAAATAACACATAACACATATGTTATGGAGGCTTAAAAAAATTGCATGGATTCAAAAATACAGCTTTAATTTATTTTTCTGTTTATTTTTAAAATTTGTAAAAGCATTCCTTTAGTCAATCTGGCATGTAGTGACACTATTTCCACATAAGAAGAAAATAGGAGAGAAAAATAAAATCTTTTTAAATGTGGTTCCTTATGGAAGCTAAAGTACATTGCTTTGCTTCGCTGTTCACTTAATGTATAACTCGAGACATAGATCACCCCTTCACTTTGTTCATCTAAAAAGTGAATTAAGGTTCTTACCACAATAAAAAAAAATTTAAAGGAAAAGAAAGACAAGGATAATTATTAGTCACATTTGATTCTCTTTATGTGGAAGCTCAAATTTTTCTGTAGCCAAAAAAATGTGAATTTAAAATATTTAACTGTGAACACAGCTGATTAAAAAGACGAGGATGTAAGTTAGGAAAGTATTTTCTGTCTCCTATTTCTAGTTTCTGTTGTTCATGCTTTTAACATCCCATCATTTTTGTGTATTTGTAGATGAAACAGGCTACGCTTTCTGTCTGACCTCAATGACAGCGATTATTTAACGTTTGAATAGTGCTTCACATTTTACAAAACAATTGAACATAATACAAGACACAGTAACTCTCTGAAGACTCAATGGAGCATGTGTAATATAGTTACAGTCTAGAGTCGAAAAGAAAGTGTTGCTGAGACTCAAAGCTCTGTCTTCTGGTTTCAACTCCTGTGTTCTCACCAGGACACTGAGCTGCTTCTGAAATAACGATGCGTCTGTTAAGTGTAATGGATTACGTCTTGCCTGCAAGTGTGTATGTCATGTGGTGTACAGAATCCCCGAGTATCAGCTAGGACGGTGTTTGGCCCTCCCTAATATTCTTATGATAATCAGGATAACTATGGCTTTGGATTTGAATAGGACTTTAGAGTTTATAAATTGCTGTTATGTAAGTTGGCTCATTTAGCTGTAAAGCAAATATGTGGCTGAGTAATTTGCTACATTACCTCATCCTGATAAACAAATTCACATAGGAAATTTCCCATCTTATCCCTTATTCAGAGCTGTGATTTGCAAGGGTGTCTGTTACCGAGGTCTTTGGAAATTCAAACAAGTGTGAGGAGGTTATGTGTACTCTGCAACAGTCCCCATACCACTGGTCGATTCTGACCTCTAATATGCTTCGGTGTCCTCCTGAATTTAAGTTTTACTCATCCATTGGATCTAAATGTTTTGAATGCACAGTTAGACAAATGCGGGTTTTAGTTTTTCTTTTTTATTGAGATGAAATTCACACACAATAAAACAAACCGTTTTAAAGTGAGTAATTCAGTGGCATTCATTTTGGACATTCACACTGTTGTGCAAACACCACCTCCATCTGGTGCCCAAACATTTTCTACTTTGAGTTTCTACTCTGTTTTCTGCTAAGCTCTGGCAAAAGGCTGAAGGGTGAGGTCAAGAACCTCCCATTGGAGGAAGTTGGGGAAGGCGGACTTCCACGGGAAGTTCTCAGTGCTCCGTGGTGGTGCCAACAAAGGTGAGCAGAGGGTCCTGTGGGGTTGGGGGTGGTGGGGTCTATCCTGGGGGGCAGGTACGAGTGTGGGGCAGAGTGCAGCTGGTCCCATCTGATTGGATTTTTGAAGACTGAAGGACTTAGTCATGTCAAGGAAGGGGAAGGGAAGCAGCTCCCAGGGAGATAGAAAGCACAGAGAAAGCTATGAAAGCCTGGAATCCTGTGTTAGGGAGTCTCAAGCTCTTCGCGAAAGCCATAGTGTGATTGTAAATGACACACAGTAAGAAACAGTGGGGGAGATGGGACGGAAACACGGGCAGACGCAGATCACAGTGGCCTGGCTAGGGGAAAGCATGCTTGTTAGGAGCTGGCGAACTTCATCTGGCACACGGTAGGCAGCCCAGGGGCTGTTAGAGCTGCTCTGGTCAGGTTGTCACTTTGCACACATCATGCACCTGCAGTGTGGCTCGGCGGCGGGGGAGGGCAAGAGTGAGGCCAGAGTTACTGAGTTAGCGGGTGCAGGTAATGGAGAAACTCATCACAGCTCCAGGAGATAATTTAGAATACGTAACGGGGTAAGAAGCAAAAACAAGGCATAGAGGTTTCATAAAATAAGCCTTGAAAATGAACATTCAGCAATTAGCATGCTATTGGTGAGTCCACTAGAGTAGTTTTGCATTTAAGACACAAGGACTTGAGACATGAATTTCAGGTCAAGAGGTAGAAACAAGGTATGATCCAATTACCTGGAAAACCATGGATAAGACAGGAAGGAGTAGTGGAAATAAGAAGCCATTGTGAGATCTCCGAAGGCGAGGGTGGTGGGCCATCCGGGGCCCCTCTTCCTTCCAAGTTTCAATAGTACTGCTCATAGCAAATGAATAGGAAAATGCATCCAATACTAACATATCATTAATAAATAAATTACATTTGGGTTGAACTGACTGTAACATTCACTGAATTTTCTTTTTAAGAAATCACATAAAATGGGGAACCTGGGTGGCTCAGCAGGTTAAGCCTCTGCCTTCCGCTCAGGTCATGATCACAGGGTCCTGTGATGGAGCCCGGCGTTGGGCTCTCTGCTCAGCAGGGAGCCTGCTTCCCCACTCTCTCTCTCTGCCTGCCTCTCTGCCTACTTGTGATCTCTCTCTCTGTCAAATAAATAAATAAAATCTTAAAAAAAAAAAAGAAATCAGATAAAACTAAAGTGAACAATGATAACAACAAAAATCCCTGGCTATCAAAATATGGCATTGGTATATAGATTTTGATTTAGGACTGGATGTTCATGGTAATGGAGTAACTGAAATTCTGTAAATATTCTTCCAAACTTACTATCCAGTCAAGTAGCCTACCATAGAGTAATAGATCATTGATTCCTTCATAGTGATATTTAAGTCCTAGCCTTCTCATTTCTAATTGGCTAAGCAGCTGCAAAATCGTCAGGAAGATATAAAATAAAATAAAATAAAATAAAATAAAATAAAATAAAAACAAGCATGTAAATAATATTCCGGTAGATCATTGTGTTTGTTATATCCATCCTGTTTAATTCATATTATTTCTGTAGAGAATCCTGCTTGAACATCTATTACTCTTTGTGACATGGCCAAAGACAAAGAGCTCCTGTGTTTGATAGCTCCTTGATGTATTTGGGCAATTTTTAGCCGAAAGGATGTGTTTTCTGAATCGAACCATCAATATGACAGAAGCCAGGGAGATAGGCTGTTTTATCTGCAGCAAAGTTTTTAGGAAAAGGGGCTTAAGATCAATTTTTATCATGTAGTTGATATACCGATTACCCAGCTAGCTATAAATTTTGAAACACTAAGTACAGTTCCTGTCTTGTTTACAAATCTTACTCTAACCTGATTAATTTGAAATGGAACACAATGAATACTTCAATGTGAAGAGGACAAAGGATAAGGAAAAAAGCCCAACACACCTACCAGGATCGCTATCAATGCAATGACTACTTTGCATAACTTTTGTTTAAACCTCAGAGCTATCAGGGAGTTTACTTTGGTGATTTTACTGACTTCTTTGTCACTGTCAAGTCTTAATTTCTTTTTTTATGAAGTATGTTTTCTTATGAATTTATTCCTTGAAATGTCATTCACTAAAGCAAGATATTCTTCCTCTAAATTTAATTAATTTATTTTCTTAAAAAAAAAAAGCATTTAAGGGGCGCCTGGGTGGCTCTGTGGGTTAAGCCTCTGCCTTCCGCTCAGGTCATGATCTCTGGGTCCTGGAATGGAGCCCAGCATCAGGCTCCCTGCTTAGCGGGGAGCCTGCTTCTCCCTTTCTTTCTCTGCCTGACTCTCCGCCTCTCTGTCTAGTTGTGATCTGTGTCTGTCAAATAAATAAAATATATAAAAAAAATAAATTTAAAAGGTATGATTGGACAGGAATGACCATAGGACCTCCCAACAGAAAAGTTCATGGAGCTGAATAGAAGGCTGTCTTAATACTGATTCAAGATTTTACTAATGCAAATCCGGACAAGGCCGTTAACTTAACAATTTTAAATATATGTATATATAAAGACTATGATCTTCTTTCATATATTTAGTTTTAATTTAGATTTGAACATTTCACTTCTGTGGACATACTTTTGTATTTTTCCCAGAAGCATATTATTTGCTCCATTAATCAAATAAGATAATCATATATGGCAAAATAAACTTCGTGAGGTTCACCTGGGACGTCTACACCAGGGCCCATTTTTATAATGCTGTGACAAAGAGCCAGTAGGAAAAGAAAAAGCAGCTAACAACCCTGGAGGAAAAAAGAGGGACTTACAAATCAAGTTCCTCGAAGCGAACTGAGGGAGGAGATCAAGGGCACGAATGACGGTTTGTGCTCCATCCCGCTGGGTCGGAGGAAAGATGGCAAAGCAAAGGCACTGAGAGGCCGGGGTTTCAGTGCTCAGGGTTCAGGTTCTTCTGGAGAAGTTTCTCCAGGGCTGTTTCTCCTGGAGGAGATGGGGCGTGGCCTGCAGAGTGGAGGGTGGGGGGGCTGCCTTGAAGGGGCGTGGCCTTGGCTGCTCCTGGGAGGAACCTGAGCTGCCCCAGCGCCTGCCTGAGGCTGCCCTTCCAGCAAGTATTGCTGCCTGACCACTCGGGCTCCACAACTTTCTCTGGCATTGCACAAAACCCCAAACTTCCTACTGGAATAAATTAGGTTAACTTAATGACGTGTCGGTAACATTGGTTGGCATATAATACGTTGATTATTTAGAATGGCAAATTTAACCACCAAAATAATTTAAAGAGAAGGGGGAAAGATTATAAACTTGATCCTGAGCTGTGGGATGTGTGAGGCAGGTGTCTATGAAAGTCGAGGGGAAAAGGGAGTTAGGATGGTGTAAGTAGGAGGTGAGCTGACATGGGACCGAAATGGCTGGTGAAGGAGGAGTAGAGAAGATACAAGTTGCTCCGTAAGGCGCAAGAGCAAACACCAAGGGCATTAGTAAGGCCAGGTGATGAGACTAATGTAGTTTCTTGGAGTTCAAGTTTTCAAAAATGAAGGGTTTCCACGTGCACACAAAGTCCGGTGCCTGGTGTAAGAGGTAGCAGAGACAGGACCATCAGTTAAGCAGGACGAGAGTGCAGGAGGTGATTTTTTGAATAGAAGACCTCTGGGGCGGAGGCAGGAGGACTCCCTTCTCAGTGTCCCCCATACTTAAATTGTGCTGTTGTTTATTTCATTCCAATAATATTTTCACTTTTGTCCAACCATTTCTGTTTTTTAAAATGACCTTTTCCCTTTTTCCTACCTCTTTCCATTTCTAGTTTTTATTGAAGCTCCTTTTCACCCATGTCAGCCCCTCCCCTGACCCCTGTACCCACAACCCTACATTCAAAGACACCCTGATGGTCAATTTCATGCATCAACTTATCCAGGCTCCAGGCTCCAGTCAATCCAACAGTAATCTAGGTCTTGCTGTGAAGGCGTTTTGTAAATCTAACGAAAGCCCGTGATCACTGGACTTTATGTAAAGGGTGTTATTCTAAATAATCAGGGTGGGCCTCATCCAATCAGTTGAAAGAGCTCAGGAGGAGAGCTGAGGTTTCCCAGAAAAATTCCTTCCTTGGGACTGCAGCTTTAGCACCTGCTAGAGTTAGCAGCCTGTAACTTCCCAACAACTAGCCCTGAGGAATTTGAACCTGCCAACCCAGCATTCTAATCACATAAATGGATTCCTTGCAATGACTCTCTTAATATATATATTCTGCTGGTTCTATTTCTCTGGTGGAACGTTGACTAGAACACACACCTTTATGTTTTGCCCCTTCACAGTGTGGTGGGGCCAAGCAGAACGACCACTTACTGCCACCAACAAGGTCACCTTGTTGACCTTGAGCAGTCTTATCACCTCTAAAACCAACATAATAAAGCCCATAGCCCCAGCTTCCTGAGAGCATTAAATGGGAGTACGTATACATATTTCATGCCACAAAGAGAATCTCCATAAATTAGTTTCATTTCTTTCCCCTGCCCTGTTTTTCCTTTAATTATTTACATTTTCCTTCTCCGTGTGACATACTTTACAATTCATATTTAGATTGTGTAAAAACCTTTCTCATTTAAATCTCCAATATCTATAAATAATAAAATATCTCTTCAAATGGCATGGAGCCACTAGCCCTGGAAAAAAACTAAGGTCATCGGGATTTTTACTCAGACTTCTGCATTTTTCAGGTTTTAATTCAATAAGTGATATTTTTTTTTTCTAACAAAGGATTCACAATCTGTATCACTACATAGGCGGCCAACTGCGGATCAATATGTGAAAAGTAGTCACTGTACATTTTTGAATCATTCAAAGCTTTCAAAGATTCCTTTAAAATGCTAATCCACGCATTCATATTTTATTATTTTTCTGCTCTTGCCTGGTTCAGAGTAATGGACTTTTGGTAATGAAAATTATACCACTTTTTTCTTTTCCTTGAGGCTGCCATTCCCCCCTTAAATCCTTGCACCAGTCACCTGTGTGAGTGCTTGACTTCTAGACATTCTCTTTGAAATATTTTACCAGCTGAGACATCTAATCCCTAATCATCTATCCCTGCATTGTTGAAGGGAATAAACTGATAAAGTCAAAATTCCATAGTTTACTTAATATATTTAATGAGAAACCCAAAACAGAGAAAACACATGAAATAATTATTTGAACGTATCGTAATGACTATGCTGGCAACTAGAAAAATATAGACTCTGGAACTCACTTTCTCTGGGAAACAATCCTTGTTATTTTCTAAAAAAATAGAATGTTACTCACACCAGGAGTTTTCCAACTTCTCTGCATATGGAATCACAGAGTGTCCTTTAAATCCCTTGATGCCCAGGCTTGTGTCCCATACCAAGTACAACAGTATCTTGAAGATGGGGACTAGGAGACAGGACTTCTCAAAGGGTACAACCAAATTTGAGAATCTGTGATTTATGCTGAACTACTCTTCCTCACAGTGCAGTTTTGGTATCACCTCGTTGGGACTTAATAACACTTACAGGTGTTGAACCCATCCCGGTCTTATTGAATCAGTCCGTTTTTAGGAAAGTTCACAGATGGTTCTCCTGCCTTTATAAAACCACAGCTCTATTCCCCTGCGTGTTTTAGTCAAATGTCTTCCATAGTTTCTTCATTATTTCCAATAGAATTAGGACCAGTGAGGTTTTATTCCAGGGTAGTGTAAGCAGTACCCTAATAGATCACTTCTGAGATTCTATTTAACTTGCATAATGCAAACTCTTTATCTACCTGCCTGTCTACCTGAGTAGCTAGCTTTTTAAGGTGGAGTACATGTGTTTTAGGGGACACACAGTTGACCAACCAAGTGCTCTTCTTAGAGATCTTTTCTGGCCCAGCCACACCAGGATGAATGGCATCACTTCATTATAACAGAAGGTGAAAATGCTATTTCTTTCAACCAAAACCTGCCATGAAAGACAGGGCAGATTAGAGCAAGTTTCTAGAAGAATATATCACCCTGTTTTGTATGTAATTAGGTCCCTGTCATATCCAAACACTTGACCCTACCTTTCATGACAAATTAACAATGTTTCCTTCTTCTTCTCTCAAAATAAGTTTCTAATTGAAATTAATTCATAGTCAAGCAAAGTATGATTACTTTACCCACTTCCCCAGAGGCACATCTTTTCTTGGGCCGCAAAGTGACATTTGAAGATGGGGCAAGGATGCAGGCATCCTCCTGTTTAATGGATCTGCACACTCTTCACTCTTTACCTTCCCTTCTTAGTAGACGCCTCATGATTTGTTTTTAACGTAATGCAGAAGTTAATTACTGACCTTCTGTTAATAATGCCAAGCAAGTCTGGAAATTGAACCCACTGGCTTCTACTAATTTCTCTCCACTTCTCATAACAAATGCGGAGAGATAATTCAATAAATGGCTTGAAACATGAAATACTGCTTTTATGAATAGAATTTTCTAACTTCTGTAATTTTTTTTACTCTATGCCAATGATGCCATCGCATACCGACAATACAGAAGAGTCAGATATAACAGGAATTTAAGGAATGTTCTCCAAAGGTCCCTTGAAAACATTGATTAGACATATATCTGGGGCTACGTCAAATCCCTGTGATGTGTGAGAGACACAAGAATTCTCAGGCAGTAGGCAAGAGTTTCCTGACAGTGCTTCTCCTTGCTTTGAGTCACTATCAGAATAACCAAAAGGCAAAGTTTCCTTAAAGAGACATCTCACAGCTTCGCCTTCCTCGGTTACTTCTATCTCTGCCTAATCTACACATGTGGGCACACGGAGGAGTTTGTTTCTTGCCTAAATGCTGTGGCACAGAGAAAGTCTGCCTGTGGGTGAAATATGTCTGAAGAAGATCACAGTCCCAGTCTCTTTCGATCAGGTTTTAAAGAACTCGGCTCTGCAGTCGGCTATGTGAGTCCCGTCAAACGATGCCCCCTTTCCCACTAGGTCCTTGAGGTTTTTCCCTAATTGGAAAGCTTTAAATGTTTGTGAGACATCCTTAAACAGACCTTCTCCTGCATTCTTTTCAATCCACTACAGTCTTAATACTTTCATTGGTCCCTGTTTTCATCATCATTGCACCACTTCAACACAATAGCCCTCAAAAACCAGTTACCAAGTCCGTATTTTCTTATCCATGAATGTGAAACAACAGGTGAATCATAGAGTACAATATTCATTTACAGAAGATATAATTTCTTATATGTTTTATAATACTATATGTTAATGCCCCATATATTAATATATAATTTCTTCTCTTTTTCTTGGGCGGGGGGTATAGCAGGCATCTACAAAGGCAGCTTTGAGAGCCTGAAATATATAGAGATATTTGGACATCGCTGACGCGCCTGTGGAATATGCCAGAAATGATGATTCTGAGCACACTGACACCTTCCCTTCGCTCAGATCCTTTGAACTCACACGTGAGTTTAACGTCTAAAATCTCTCAGAGATATTGAAATCACGGGGCAGTGCTGCTCTTAGTCCATTTGGTGGTGACTACAAGTGACTTACTATTTAAACCTGGGAGAAGCTTAACAGCCAGAGAGACTGGCCGCAGCAGACATCTGTGGCCTGGAGAAGACCTCAGCTCATGCGGGCAGGCCGGCCGCGCTGCCCAGGGCCCCAGGGAGGAGGGGGCAGCGCTCTGTGGTGTCAACGGGGCCTGTCTTGTAGGGTGTTTTATAACAACCGTTACACAGGAAGTCAAAAGTAGTGAGGCAGAAATTGGTAGGCTCCAAAGAGCAGGAAATGAACTTTGTTCTCTGAAGCACACATTACGTCTCCCTGATACAGGTTGGATGGTTTCCCCCACCCCAAATTCACAGATTGAAATCCTAACCCCCTAGAATGGAACCTTATTTGGAAACAGAGTCTTTACAGAGGTGAGCATGTTAAAATGAGGTCATTAATCCAACATGACTGGTGTCTTTATAAAGATGAGAAATACGGACACAGGCACGTGTGCATTTCTCATTCAGCAAATAATGAGCATCTTTTTTTTTAAGGAGAAAGCGTAGCAAGTGTTTCTCCTGTAGGGTCTCCTGTGGCTGCTTCCCAGTTCCTCCAGCAAGAAACAAATGAGAAGAGTGTAAGGGCTGTCTTTCTCCTCGCTTCTAGACCGTCCTAAAAAACACCCGGCCCCAGCTTCTTTTCTGATATCTGCACGAATCCCTCTCCCCCCTGTGATATTCCACGTAAATGTGTGTCACTAAAAGGAGATGTTAGCTACAGCAGTACTCAGAGTGGCTGTGTCGACGTGTAGATTTCAAAGTGTGATCAGGTGACTGAGTCGCTTCTCTCCCTCTCGGCTGATTTTTCGAATTCCCTTGTCCCTAATCAGGCTGTCACTTCTATTGGGAGCATTCAAACATACTGCAAGGTTTTCTTCTCACCACGGCTATTGTAGTCTGATCAATACCTTCTTGGCAGCTGCTTTATTTCCGGAAGGAATAGCATTGAGTTCAGACATATCTGAAGGCACATTCCCTGAGCTCTTTCAACAGCCTTCAACGACTTATCTGACTATTTTTGCCAAAATGAGCCATCTAAACAGCTCTAATTTTTTCCTCTCTCTCTGAGGCTTATATGACTGTAGAAATATCCTACAAATATCTTAGAATTATTCTTGGTGAATTTATAATAACAGTTCCCACAATACTTTTCATCAGGCAACTGCTTTGTTCCATGTAAGCAAATCTTGGAAAGAAAAATCCTTCCTAAAAATCCTTTCTTATCCTTCCCAGCTTTTGAAACACGGTATAAATCTCCATGTTAACCTCGGATTTCTATTCTCTTGCCGAGTTGAATGCAGGGAGAATGTAAGAACCAGCAGTGCCTGTCCTCCTTTTGTATTTTTGCTTCTCTCTGCCCTCACTTTGGGGACCCCACGCACCACCATTCCCTTTGGAGCCCTCGCCAATCAGCCCCCCTCTTCCCGAGGGAAGCAAGGCACGGGGAGCCAGCCGCAGCTGGAGTCACAGGGACCCTCTCTTACAGGTCCCTGTATGGTGGGCCCCACATTTCTCTAGATTTCTCATTAATGCTCTGTCCCACGTACCTGAAGAAAGGACACGACCCTCTCCTCCGTACCTGTGTCAGGGGCCTCGGGCATCACAGCAAGCCCCGCAAGGAGACTTTGCTCACGTGGGCCCAGAGTAGAGGTGGGGGGCTGATTGGAAACAACCGGAAGGAGGGAGGAAAGCTTCTGTGCCTAAGCACAGGCCTAAAAGGGAAGATGACTGACCTTTTTTTAAATAATTAGAACACTGATGCATTTTCATCAATATCGAAATGTTACGGGCTGAGCGGTGTCCCCTGCGAATTCATATGTTGATGTCTTAACCCCCAGGACCCTAGAACACAACTGTACATAGATTTGGAAAGAGGATTTTTAGGGCAGGGATTAAGATAAAGCGAGGCCCCATGGGTGGGCTCTACTCTAATATGACTGGCGTCCTCGTAAGAATTGTTGATTAGGTCACAGGTGCAGAGGCAGGACCATGTGAGGCCACAGGGAGAAGACAGCTGTCTATGAGCCAAGGCCTCAGAGGGAACCAGTCTCAGACTCCAGCCTCCAGAACCATGCGACAGTGCACTTCTGTGGTTTAGGACACTGGGGCTGGTTCTTTGCCAGAACAAACTGCTGCAGAAAACCATCTTCTTTAGTCTCTAGTCCAAACTAAGAGAAGCTTTAAAATAATGATGTTTCTTTACATTTCATGGATCAGTTTAACAGGAGAGGCTCAAGTATGCCATATCCAGGTGCACAGCACGTCACTCCTTATCATTCCTTGTAAGCCGGACGGAGACTTCATGTGCGGTATGCGGACTTATATTATTTATTTTATTTTATTTTATTTTATTTTATTTTATTTTATTTGAGAGGGAGAGAAAGAGAAGGATGGAGGGAGAGGGAGAAAAACAGGGGAGCTTGATCGCACGTCCCTGAGATCATGTCCTAAGCCAAAATCAAGAGTTGGTTGTTTAACTGACTGAGCCCCTCAGGAGCCGCAGTGTGTGGACTTCTTGAATGTCTTCCTGACACCTGGCAATCCTCGTCTCTAGCTGGTGTAGGGAGCTGCCACCCCTTTCTCTACGCCATTCAGCCATTCAGGATGTATTTTTCTTGTCTTCTGTGCCTGGCCTTCCGCCTCTGTGTCCCACCTCACTGACACTCTAACCATTATTCCTTGGGAACGTGCAAGTTCCCTGAGAGTCTCTGCTGTGTGTGCTGACCCCCTCAGCTGAGGCTCATTCAAGTCCCCCTTGAAACCTCAGCCGGCCGAAGTGGGAGCCACTTGGCTCTCCCCACCATGACTGGCCTTTCCCATTGTCATCCTGAAATTACATCCAGTAGCCATGAAGCTGTTTTTGTGTATTTCTCTCCGTTGGGATGTAAAGATTTGTCTGCTGAGACACATCCGTTGGTAGTTAAGTCTGATTTAAAGAATCAGCTTGTTTATGAGTGCGTGTATCTGTGCACGTGAGCATGTGCTTGCGAACCCCTGTTTATACGTGTTTATGCATGCGTGTGTTCATAGAACATCAAAGGTCCACTGTCGCCAAATTAAAGGTGAATTCCTCAGCCTGACATTCAAAGACCTTTGTAGAATGGTCCCCGTTTTCCTTTGGGGCCTTCCCTCCCTCAGTGGAGATGCGTATTTTTTAATATTTTTCTCTGCTCAAGGTCTTCCTCTAGTCAGAAACCTCCGCTCCACACTATACACGTTCCTGCCTCACCTGCCCCAATTCTGTCAGTCACCTTCAGGCTTACTTTAAATGTTACCCTTTTCTGTGGAGATTGCGCTGGTCTGTAACACCCCGCTAACCACCCTCCGCCCAAGAACTTTAAAGCTTTATTTGACTCTGCTTTTTCTTCTCTCATGATTTGTAGTCTTGCTTTGCAGTTCTCGTATGGGTGTGTGTATCTCATTCCTCCCAGAACAAACTCTGTGTCAGTTTGCTAGGCCTGCCTCAACAAAGAGCCCCAAACAGGCTTGACTGCAGCTTTTCCTGAAGTCCGAGAGGCCACAAGTCAACAATCAAGGTGTTCACTAGGTGGGTTCCTTTGGAGGCAGAGTCTGCATCCCTCCCCTCCAGCTTCTCATGGTTTGCTGGCAATTGTTAGCATCCCTCAGCTTCAGCTCCTTAACCCCAGTCTCTGCCTTCAAGTTTCTGTGAGACGTCTCTGTGTCCATATTTCTCCTTCTCACAAAGATAGCCATGTTGGATGAGGATCCAACCTACTCCAGCGTGACCTTATTCTATCAACCAAATACGTATTTCCAAATACGGTCACCTTCTGAGGTGCTGCCGATGAGGACCTCTTCATTTGAGTTTGGGTGGGGACACAATTTAACCCCGCATTCAACCAGTTCCTTTAGGAGAGCTCCTCATCTTCTGCCTTGGTTGGGCCGTAGCACCCCGCCCAGGGTTTCTCTCCTTCCAGTGAACCCATAATGATGGGGTTGAAGTGAACGGTGTTACTTATGCCCCATGCACAAGTATCTTTCCCAACAGCGGGTGCATAGTTACTACCCAGCAACAGATTTTAAGTTTTAATTGGCCAATATGACTTGGTCTTATACATTCTGGTTGAAAGTTTATCCTTCTATTTCATTTAAAAGAAAAAAAAAAAAACACATAGAAGTTCTATTTACACTTTTCTGTGGCATATACCCTACTAATATAAACTTTTGTAGAAGCTTCTAGTATTCACATGAACAGAGAATAATGGTGTGGCCTGGAGGAGGGAGGCTGTAAGTGGGTGAGCACAAAGGGAGATGAAGTGGCAGAGGGGAGGAGATATTCGGCTTGTTCAGCATGCAGAAACTCACCGATTTGAACAGTGTCACTGCCGTGGGCCCTAGCGGCATGTTTATTTACATGTTTTCCTCAAGCCACTGCCCGTCCATTTCTTTGAAAGCCTTGTACATCCCAACCTTGTTGACTCCGGAGGTGAAGTGTCAGACATTTTATACAATGTTACCTTTTAAATTTATATTATTATCTTTCTTTTTAGTGTCTTGTGGTAAATGCAATTCGTATTCAAAATGTCTTCTAAGACAATATATCTCTTGAGCCCAGGGAAATACTTTGAAATCTCTCTGTGAGATACGATTTCTTCTGTTACTTTCTGTCAAAGAGATTTCCAAATGGCCTCTATGATCTTATTTTTCCTTTTACATAATTTTTTACAGTTGGCCGCACAACAGGATGCCACTCAGGAATGCTCACCTAAGCCAACTGGAATGAGTCTCACTGGAAAACGATGCTTATTACCTTCAGACATGAGGGGCAAATTCAGAAACAAATGACAAGATACATTTAGCCTCAATGTTATTTGTGAACTTTAGCATAAATAACAAATCCATTAAAATAAAATAAATCTTAAAATGAAAACAAATAACACATTCAAATTTTTGTAGTTTCTAGTCATATATGTCACCTAAATATAGTCTAAAAAATTAATTTAACACAGTATCTAAACATGAGGTTGACTGTTAGAACTTGCCAGATTATGCTATTCATTCTGAGGTTTGAGTTTTATTTCTTCTTTCACTGAATGCATTAGGATGGCCAAATAACCTCTTTTTATTTTGTTTTTTGTTTGTTTATTTGTTTGTTCTTTGGTGTCTGTGTGTGCATTAAGACTTCATTAGAGAACAAACTATGTGGAAAGTGAAAAGACAGTCCATTCGGTTTGGTGCTTTGAGAATCGCATGTCTGATCTGAAAGAGCCAAAGATTTATTTTAAAATGTACACTATTTATATACCATATCCACAATAATCGAACTATTGGCATTAAAATGTAGCCTTTGTAAAACTCTAGATTGCCGATTTGCAAAGGTGGTTCTAAGAAAGAAGGTCATAGTGATTCATGCCTGCTTCAGACATAATGAAAGAATCAAATCAACCACCTCAGTTGATAGCTCAAGGAAGTAGGGAAAAAAGAGAACAAATGAAGCCCCAAGTTAGCAGAAGGAAGGAAATAAATATTAACACTGGAATAAATGAAATGGAGACTAAAAAGACAATAGAGAAGTTCATTTAAAATAAGATATGGCTCTTTGACAAGATAAACAAAATTGATAAACCTTTAGTTAGACTCACCAAGAAAAAAAGGCAGAAGACTCAAATAAAATAAAAAATGAAAGGGATGTTACAATTGACCCTGCAGGAATGAAGGGAGCATGAGACCACTATTAACAATCAATTACTAACAAATTGGGCAACCTAGTAGAAACAGATAAATTCCCATAAACATACACCCAACCAAGACTGAATCATGAAGAAGTAGAAAATCTGAATAGATCACTAATGGGGATATTGAACTAGTAATCAAAACGCCCCCAACAAATGAAAGTCCAGGATCAGACAGCTTCATAGGTGAATTCCACTCAACATTCAAAGAAGAAATAATATTAATCCTTCTCAAGCTCTTCCAAAAAATAGCTAAGAAGGGAACTCTTCCAAATTTATATTTTACAAGACCAGCATCACCCGATACCAAAACCAGACAGGAATGCCACAAGAAAAATAACATTTCAGGCAATATCCACGATTAACATAGTGTAAAATGCTCCACAGAATATTAGCAAACTGAATCCAACAATACATTAGAAGGGACATATACCCTGATCCAATGGGATTTATTATGTAGATGCAACGGGGCTTACACATCCACGAATCAGTCCGTGTATTATGCCACATTAACAAAATGAAAAATAAAAATCACATGATCATCTCAATAAATGTAGGAAAAGCATTTATAAAATTCAGTATCCATTTATTCTGAACAAACTGGGTATAGAGAAACCATACTTCAACATTATAAAGTCTGTACATGACAAGCTAACAGCTAACATCCTAGTGACTGTGGAAAACTGAAAGCCTTTCCTCTAGGATCAGAAGCAAGAGGAAGATACCCATTCTTACTACTTGTATTCAACATATTTATTGGAATTCTGAGCCACATCCATTAGGCATATTAGAAATAAAAGTCATCTACACTGAAAGGAAAGAGGTCAGTATTTTCAGATGACATGATTTTATGTATAAAATATATGTTTATAAAGCTGTAAAAAAAAAAAAAAGAAAAAAGTAAAAAGAAAGGATGAATACCCAAGTTTTGTAGCAACATGGACGGGACTGGAAGAGATTATGCTGAGTGAAATAAGTCAAGCCGAGAGAGTCAATTATCATATGGTTCCACTTATTTGTGGAGCATAACAAATAGCATGGAGGACAAGGGGAGATGGAGAGGAGAAGGGAGTTGAGGGAAATTGGAAGGGGAGGTGAACCATGAGAGACTATGGACTCTGAAAAACGGTCTGAGAATTTTGAAGGGGTGGGGGGGTGGGAGGTTGGGGGCACCAGGTGGTGGGTATTTTAGAGGGCACGGATTGCATGGAGCACTGGGTGTGGTGCAAAAATAATGAATACTGTTATGCTGAAAAAATAAAAAATTAAAAAAAAAAAAACTTGTAAAGACTCCGTAAAAAGTAACTGTGAGAACTAATACACAAATTCAGTGAAGTTGTAGGATACAAAATCAATACACAAATGTCTGCTGTGTTTCTCTGCACTAATATTAAGCAATTGGGAAAAGAAATAAAAAGTTCTATTTACAATGACATCCAAAGGATAAATTTCTTAGAAATAAATTTAAAAGAGGTGAAAGATCTATACTCTGAAAACTGTGAGACTCTAATGAAAGAAATTGAAGCTGATACAAGTAAATGGAGAGACTCACTGGAATATGTGCCCGTGCCCCCATGGTCATTGCAGCCTTGTTCACAATAGCCCAGATACGCAAACAATTTTCTTTTCATTGATGAATAAATGGATAAAGAAGATGTGGCATATATACGCAAAGGAATGTTACTCAGTCATAAAAAGGAATGAAGTCTTGCCATTTGTGATAACATGGATAGACCTCCAGAGCATTATGCTAAGTGAAATAACTCAGACAAAGACAACATACACTCTCACAATCTCTCTTACATATGAAATCTTTAAAAAAGAAAGAAAGAAAGAAAGAAAGAGAGAAAGAAAGAAAGAAAGAAAGAAAGAAAGAAAGAAAGAAAGAAAGAAAGAAAGAAAAAGAAAGGAAGGAAGGAAGGAAGAGAAAGCTCATAGATATAGAGAACAAATTTCTGGTGGTTGCCAGAGGAGATAGGATAGGTAAACTGTGTTTTTTAAAATTATTAATAATAAAGAAAAAAGTAAACTTTACTATTAAAACATTTTTAAAAAATGTAGCTTAAGGAAAATCCTTAGTTGTCAACCGAGAAAAGAGCAAATCACTGATTAAATATGAAATTAAATACAAAGTACTTACTTTTGAGACTTTGACAAATTGCTACACAGTTAAATAGATGTTATTAAATTCATTCCTTCTGTAGAGTTGGCTAATTTTTCTTGATAGCTAAAATATGCATTTATCAAGCTAACGTAATTTGTTTCAGAAAAATATATCTACTCCAGATTTGAAATAAGTTTATGTTAATAGTGACTCCAAATTACCATAGCTATGTATTATAAGGATATCTCTTGCTGTAAGCATAATACATGTATATTGGCTTGAGTCTGACTATTTTGACTATAAATGTAAAACAGACAGTCTTTCTGTTTGTCAGTTAACAACTCAAGGAGATGAAGAAAAGTCTTTTAAAATGCAGATTAGGAGACTTAGGATGAATTTTCTTTTTTGTATTAGCTAAACTGAAATACATGTTGGTATTGCACAATGCATATGTTAAATGCATTTTGTTTTGTCTTATTTTGGTTTTGATGATTATCTATAAAGAGTGACCCATGGGGCGCCTGGGTGGCTCAGTCGTTAAGTGTCTGCCTTTGGCTTGGGTCATGAACTTAGGGTTCTGGGATGGAGCCCCACATCAGGCTCCCTGCTGGATGGGGAGCCTGCTGCTCCCTCTCTTGCTCCCCCTGCTTGTGTTCTCTCTCTCGCTGTGTCTCTCCCTGTCAAATAAATAAATTTTAAAAAGTCTTAAAAAAAGAAAGAGTGACCCAGTAAAGCAAATTTACTTATTTTATGATGTCTAGTGAATTTTTACAATGCAACAAGTGACACAACCTAATTCATACTTCAGAAAGAAGCGAGATTAAGGCCCCTCTCAAGGCAGAGTATTCTGTCGCGTTGCCTTCTGAAAGGCAAGATCCAGTTCTGTCTGTTTTCAAATATTCTGAGAGAATTAATCCTTCATGTTTTGGACTCTTCCTCCCCTCCCCATGACTTATTTTTCCATCTGAAAGTTCCTGGTTCACCCTCAGCAGTGAAAAACCTTCCAAAATTTTTCTAGAATACTAATTTACCTTTTCACACCCATACTAAGCAGAACCACCAGATTATTGGTCCTAAAATACATCTTTATTTACGCTATTTTCCAACTATGGATGGGGAACTGCAAAAAATTTTTAATCAGTGATATGTGATATGTAAGTAAATTTAAAATATTGCTCCAACTTAGCTTTATATATACACCCATAGATACACACACACACACACACACACACACACACACACACACATCTATAGCTATATCTAGATATTTAATCTCACAACTCTCCCATGTATAGCTTCTTTTCCAAATACCCCAGTCTATTCATGGAACTAGTTCAAGCAAGTTCTACTCATAATTCACGGGTAAACCCAGGATGTTTATAAGGGTGACTATATTTATTTTCATTCCAGGCAAATGACATACACATAAATTGGGCTGGCCTGAGGAAAGTGCCATGTTTGGTTCTATGCTTAGTGTTACTATATTATGCAGCAGCAACAAACATGTAATCCTATAGCTGGTGTTTTCATTATGTCAATAACTTTAAAGATAATCTCAATGAATCTTTTCCCAGTATTTCATATCTATGTTTCAAAGATTGCTGTTTCTCTTCATCTTCTTACAAAACAGTTTTTAGTTATATTATATTTGCCTTACTCCTTTCAACAGTTAGGTTTGAGATATATATATATATATATATATATATATATATATATATATATATATATATCTCCACACGTAGATACAACACGTTATATTTTATATGATAAAGGCAATGGGAAAATAAATATCTGCATTTGCTTATATTTACAAAAAGAAACATTGTAAGAACAAATCAAAAACTAATAAAAACTATTATCTACAAGTCATAGTAGGAAAGAAAGTGGAGAGGAGAGAGAAGAAAGCAATATTCCTGAATAGATCTTATTTTCTTACAACTTTAAAAAATTTAAATGGTTCACATATTTTAAAATGAAATTAAATGAAAGAAAAACCGTATCTCAGAATAAAAAGTAAATATACAAATGAATGTTGAAGCTTGTGAAGTAAACATAGTTAGAAAAGAATCATTTTAAATAATGAGGGAACACCAAGGTTTTGAATCCACAATAGCATGAATGCAAAGATGAATAGAACTAAAAAGACAAGACAAAACAAAACAAACAAACGAATCAAAAAACCACCACCACCACCAACTACAACCAAACCCTCCCCCTTAAACCTAATTTTAAATTTAGACTTCATTTTTCAATATAAGTAGTAATAGTTTGAGATTATCTTGAAACTATTTTGTAGGTCTTAATGATGTTAAGATCATTAAGTCTATTTTTTGTGTGTGTAGGAGAAAGTACACTGACATAAAAATCAGCAATGTTACTTAAAAATCTGATAGTGCTTAACTTGAATTTGAAATAAGTTACTGAAATCCAGATTTCTTTTAATTTCTAAAAATATGCGTATCTTAACTCTGTCCTCAGAAAAGCCTAGAAGCAATGTCAGTGAAAGAGTAAGGAGCACCTTCCGCACCCAGAAAATGGTTTCTAAATGCCATTCCTCACTGTAAAGAACGAGGGATCCTCCGAGAAGAGTGGTAGTCCCAAAGGAAAAGAAAGCCAACATGATGATGCACTCATTGGCTAAAATTGTGAGAATTACATAGCAAAAGAGACCATGCAATTTGGTGAACTATATTACACAGTATAAACCCATAATGCACGTGGGTAAGACAGACATGGAGAGAAATCCACCAAGCCAGCAGCGGTAACAGCATTTGGGCCCTTTGGCTCAGGTCATGATCCCAGGGTCCTGGGATCGAGTCCCACATTGGGCTCTCTGCTCTGCCGGGAGCCTGCTTCCTCCTCTCTCTCTCTCTCTGCCTGCCTCTCTGCCTACTTGTGATCTCTCTCTGTCAAATAAATAAAATCTTTAAAAAAAAATAAAATAAAAATTAGATTGATGAAGGAATTAATTAAGCCTTTGTGAACTATATTTTATGATATCTGAATAGATACAGTTTATTTGAAAAAGTACTTTCCAGAAGAATTCTGCCTATTACATTAGACAGGAATGATAAAATTAGGAAATGGCCAATTTTCAACACATAATAAAAATTCAGTCATATAAAGTCCATCCCAAAAATTAAATGAAAAATTGATGCTGGGCTTTATAGGGAAGAAATCAACCTGTCACCACTTGAATCCACAAAACACAACCAAGCACCACTAAATACAGATGCTGATATTGCTTTCTGATATGATTTAAAGTGAAGCACATCACCGCACCTATGAAATATTCTTGCCAAAATGTTGAACTTTATCAATCCTTGAAAGCCAACTTGAGCTTATAAGTAAAATACAGGTAAGAGAACAAGTTAAATGCACCCAAGAAACCAAGTTAATAAGTCTAGAATAGGAGATACTTTATTGGACAATTCAATTTATGCAGCATGTCAAAGGTATGACTAAAAGGTGAAAAGAAAAGTCATGGGTGGAGAGACTGACCTGCTATCAAATAAATAGATTAAAGAGACAGAATAATAATAATTTTAGAAAATCAAGCTATGGCCTTTGAATATTTATTCAAATAAACTCATTCTAAAAAGAGACTTTTTAAGCTGTGAACATTTATTGTTAATTTGGTATTAGATGTGCATAAAAATGTTCACTATATTAACAATGATACTTTTATTCTGCCTTCTTGGATTGGGAGTGCTATTTGCAGTAGACATGATAGCAGTGTCATTTTAAAAGATATGTAATCAATGATGTAAATGACACTGGAAATGTTTCAACAAATAAAATTTTAAAAATAAAAAGGTGAAGCAAATTTGGCAAAATCTTGAAAATTGTTGTATCTGGTAATGAGTGTTTGAAAACATATTATGCTGCTCTCTCCATTTTTGTGTTCTTGAGTATTTCGTAATATTTTTCAGTCAATATCCCCTGATCAGCTGAGCTCTTCCACGAACGTCCATCGTATGTTTTAGGATCTAATATTCAGTGTAATGAACCAAGTGTATTAGTCCAGCCTAATAGTTTAAATGGCTAATGATTTTATAGTGACTGTGAACACACTGACACCTTCCCTTGGAAATTTCCAAAGCATTTCATAATCAATATGATAAAAACTGAACACAGACTCTCTTGATAAATAAATATAATTATATATTCCTAATATGGAAAAATAAAGAAAATGACAGTATTTGAGGTTCTTAAGAGACTCTTGGCTCAGTTTTTATAATTAGATAAATATAATTATATTATTATATAAGTATTACATACTTTATTATAATTCTATATTTATATAACCTAAAAGTTATCATTACCAACTTGCTGTTTTATTTCCTTTATCTAACCAAATTCTACTTATTTTTCCTATAAATAAAAATCCACATGCTTCTTAGATGTTTTTCTCATTTTCTTGCTTCCACTCTTGATCAACTATAATCTGCACTCTTTTGAGAACATAAATCTAAAAAAAAATCTAAAAAGTTTTCCATTTCTCTTAGAACAAAGTCCAAAGTCCCTCGTGTATCCCATAGGGGTTGTCTGATACAGACCTCTGCCCTCTCACAGCCTATTTGGAACTGCACAGTGGACATTTTGAGCTCCTTCAATGTGTCATGGGTCTTCTTGCCTCAGGGCTTTTGCACATCCCTCTGTTCTGTCTAAAAAATGTCTCTTATCCTTCCTACTGTTGAGTCTAACCAATAGATCAAAACTCAGATCTTTTTATTTTCTTCTTTTGATTTCCTAGATTGGATCGGATATCCCTTTTTATATTCTCATAAAGTCAGATTCCTTTCCTTCTTAGCATTTACCACTGCTGAAGTTTTGTTTTGTTTTGTTTTTTTTAAAGATTTTATTTATTTATTTGACAGAGAGAGATCACAAGTAGACGGAGAGGCAGGCAGAGAGAGAGAGGGAGGGAAGCAGGCTTCTTGCTGAGCAGAGAGCCCGATGTGGGACTCGATCCCAGGACCCTGAGATCATGACCTGAGCCGAAGGCAGCGGCTTAACCCACTGAGCCACCCAGGCGCCCCATGAAGTTTTATTATTATTTGCTTCAACTCTCTTTACTTGGGTATTTACGCTCTGAAAGTGTGTGAACCCTAACTGTTTTCGGTTCCTTCTTGTACCAGTTGTGGCCAACACAGTAGCAGCTGACCGGTTCTTTCTTGAATCAATGAATAGATTCATGAATAAATGAGTCTGAGAGTGGTACAATAATTAGAGATTTATTTGTCTCTTTGACTTACTGCTAAAAATTTTCTTTTACTATGATTTTGGATGTATCAAGAACCAGGTTATTCCTCTGCAAATTTGCAGAGAGATCAAGCCCCATGTCAGGCTCTGTGCTCAGTGCCCTCTCCCGCTGCCCTTGCTGCTCTGTGCACTCTCTCTCTCGCTCAAGTAAATAAATAAATCTTTAAAAAAAAAAGAAGAAGAAGTTGGATTAATCTTTAGCAAGACAAATCTCAGAGAACTGTCTCCAGATAATTAAGTGTGGATTAGCTTCTCTCATTATTGCTCAAGTTAAATATTGTGAACTATTTTCCGTCAGCAAGATTCCCACTGATCAAACTCTGCTCCCTGTGACTTCCATGACTTTGAATTCCTTTCCCTGCCACAGCATTCTCGTCTATAAAACTGGAATGACGGTGCTCAGTTTGGGGCTGGGAAGGGACTGGAATCACAACGAATGTATGAATGTGGGCAAAACATGTGGGACAGTCCCTTGCATGTATTACAATTGTTGTCATGTTGGCATGCATAATAAGATCAGAGCATTTCTAGAAATATAGTGATCACTCTTCTGGGCTGTAAGTTTCCAAAGGTCAAAATTTAAAATGAAAGTCATTCTGGTCCACATATATTTATAGTTTCAGATACTGCTTGTCTAGTTTTTCACGGAAGTTAATGACATTGTGTTTCTTGTCAAATTATTTTGTAAAATGCCTACAGTCTATTTTTTATTACCAGGAATCTATTTGCATGGTTCTAACACTGTGATCTTGTTGTCTATCATCTGTCCCAGTAAATCATCTGAAGTATGGTTTTATATTCTCTAAATTCTTGACAAAAACAGTCATTTCTACATAAATAGGGCTGGTTGCATGGGCATGGGTAGAACCTGTGTCATCACCCAGATCCTGCACTTAGAAGATCTCACGCTTGGTTTAATGTCCTGCCTTGCCATCTTGAAATTATTAATACCTTTTAAAGAAGGTGTCCTGCATTTTCATTTTATGCCAGGACCTGAAAATTTTGGAATTCATCCTGACATTAGATGGCAAGTAAAAATGTCTTTGCCACAGTCAGGTTTCCCAGGAGGTCATCGCTGCATGGGAGTGCAGGACATAGAACAGATATTAAAGGACACCCACAGGATCCCTATCTGTGGGAGGAATGGGAAGAAAGCATAATTGGACAGAGGGAAAAATTGAGCTGTCATCCTGGACCATCCACACCTGGTTGCTCAGGAGTTAGACTGTCCTTTTCAGAAGTGTCCAGATTTGAACTGAGTTGGCCATGCCTTTCTCTCTCTGTCCCTCCCAATAATCAGTTATTGAATCCAGGCTGCCCCACGCAAGGGTAAGATCTCTCAGGTTGGATGGAGAGATGCTCTCTGCAGTCAAGGTAATTGTTGGAAGGCCTCAGAGCCAAAGATCCAAGTCAACAGCACTGACAGCATCTAGAACAGAGTCCTTCATTGACAAGGGCCTACACCGCACATCACCCTGTCCCTTGTGATCTTCTGCATTTGTGAGCAGGCCCTTACTCTCCAGACACACTTCTGTAGCACCCTCAAATATCCTCCTGGCACCGACAATCACCCAATGTGTTCACTCTTCCATCATTTCCTAACCACTGTTCTATAAAATTATTTTTCCCCTAACTTGTGATGAATTTTTATGGAACATGCTCATTACTTCCCCTTTGGCCTGTGCAGAGATTTATTTGTTGGGTGTGTATCTACACTTAAGAATTCAGCCCATGGTAATGGAATGGGGCAAGGCTAATTGAACTGGAATTGAATCCGGGACCCTGACCTCATTAATGTACCTCCTAGCCCAAGGAGATGACCGCACTTGCCTCACAAAACTAGGCTGCTCCAGTTGCCAGCAGAAGAGTGAGGACCATTCAACCATCCACCATATTTATACACATAGCTTCTAAAGTCCAACAAATTTAGGCAATAATCCATTGGCTATCCACTGTAGTATAAGGAAATCAATTCCTCATTATCAATTAATAACAAAACAAATCAATAAGTGCTTAAGTGTGTTAACTATGCCAACAAATTAGCAGAATACCAAGTGTCAGCTAATCCTTCCACTCTGATTTGCTTTATAAAATCAGAAGCAGCATTAAACGCATGCACACGCCCGTGTGTGGGCACAACCAAAAACTTACAAGCATGGACCAGAAACTAAAATACCAAAAGTTAAACACACTATTAGGATCTTGCTGACGTCCTCTATTAGCATGAAGAAAGCAAAAAATCTAAGAAAAATGAAGTTTGTTAATTTAAAAAATAATAATAAAAATAAACAAAGGATGGTCTGGTGACTACAAGGAGGCAAAAGAAAGAGAACAGATCACATTGTTTTCTAGAAACATTCCAGAGGTTCTAAGTGAGGCAGGAAGAAGGCATTTAACTTTAACTGTGGACCTATTGACTACTACTAATTTGGATCAATTTCAAAGAAACCGGAGCAATAAAAATGATTGTTTGCAAATTCTGTGTTGAGACTTTCAAAGCCTAGAAGGTAACAGTATTTCTCCAGTAACTTGACTCCTTTTTTTCTAGGATCAGATAAAACACCAGCAGGGTCAGTATAGAAAGAGCTAAATGGAGTCTTTGAAACAAAATCTTTGCTGCCTGGATGCTTTCATCATACTTAGGATTTAGAATAAACAACTCCAAATATCCCCAAATATTTCTGATCTCACACTTCTTAATATTGGGTTCCAGAGATACTGGAAATCAATTTGAGCCCAAACCACCTGTCTCTTAAGCAAAAGATATCAACCTGGAAGTTATAAAATTAGCATCCAAATGGCTATTTCTTGAAAAGGGGAAATAAAATCTTACATGATACAATTTCAGATATACTGGAAGGGTCTAATCCCACAATCTGGAAACGCATGAATTCTTTTACCATAGGTTCATGCACTACGATTTTATCCCAGATAAAACTGCTGTAATCCCTTAGAGGACCACATCCCATCATGGTCCTCACTTTTTTTTTTTTTTTTTTAACCACCGGAAGGATTATTGCATGGTGTCTAGATAGAGGCACTAGGACTCTAAAGGAGGAGAGGGAGCTTAAGTGGTCAGAGGACCAGTTCAGTGCACAGTACCGAGTGAAACATTGTGACTAGTCTCATTCTTATTCCAAGCTTTACAGTTGCATCCCAATATCTTAATTGCTGACTTGTGATTTATTTCCTCTACTACACCGTGACCTTTCTGAAGTCAAAGATTATTTTTGAAACTGAATTTTCCTAGCGTAGTGCTTAGTTATAGTGAATTCTCAATGAATGACTACAGAAGGAAGAAGTTATAGACTTGATGAACCCCTGGTGCTCCAGCCAACACACACACACACACACACACACACACACACACACACACGCATGCACGCACGCACGCACACAGAAAGAGAATTTTACCATTCAGATACGAAAATTGAGATTCAACGTTCAACTGACTGACGCAAGGGCACTCAGCATGTTGGCAGGTCTGATAATAATGTGAAATCTTTTCATTTGGAGTCCGGCATTCTTTCAAAGGCATGAACTCTTCTTTCCTCTGCAATCACTTTAATATCTGTTGGATTCTTTTGCTGTCTTCTTTCACACAGACCTGAGCACAAACAGCCTTACCTAAAATTACTCTACTCGACTCAAACACATAATAACAGATCCACTCCTATTCTGAAATTAATACTAGCCATTACTGTGTGAAAATAGTTCTCATTGAATTCTCAAGCACAGAAGAGTAAACATAGTTTTGAAACTGTTTCTGCTTTAAGACTAAAATCTTTGTAGTAAGTCCAAAAAATTGTTACCTATCTAATAATAGGATCCTTGTTCCTTTCTACAAGGAAATCGGTAACGTATGCTTTCCTGTGGAGGACCTCTGTGACACAAGCGTACTGACCAGGAGATTAGATGCTTTGCCAACTTCTTTGGTGAAGAAACTGCTCTTTTTTTTTTTTTTTTTAAATGGGCATTTCTGTTTCCTAGCAACTGGAAAGTTCTACACTAATCTATATCCACCTTCTTATGGGAATAGATCAACTCAGGTGCTATTTATGGCACTCGAGCCTTCAAAAAGAGAAAAACGACAAAGGCAACCTGAAAAAAATTTATCATGTTGTTTTGATCCTGAGTCTTAGTTTAAATTATATGGTCCTGATACAGCTTTCAATTGGGTTTGTAATTACAACATTGAATCCAGACTAGGGGAAGAAAACTTTACTTGTACCCTCTTAGGTCCTTTGGCTCATCTAATAATGAAATTGGCTTATATAAAACAGATTAATGGGAGAAATAGAAATTTAATTTTGCACTTATGAGAGCTCATAAAAATATGAGACTCAAAGAAGTGACCAGAAGGAGCCATTTTTATGACTTTTAGACAAGTAATACATTTATGAAGAATTGATAAGACAAAGGAGTTTGTGCTTAGGTAGCAGATTAACAGGAGAAGTAACATGGTCTGTTTATTCAACCTGCTCAGCCCTGAGTTCCTTGTCTCTGGTGGTAGAGGTGTCCCTTTATCTCCTGGTCCAAGGAGGGTGATTTTAACACAGGAGGTTTATTTCCTACTTCCACGGGGACAAAGGAGGGTCAGAATGTCCTTTTGGCCCTGGCTCTTCCTTCAAATAATTTTAATTTAAAATAATCAGTATAGCCAATTGGCACATTTGGGGGCCACCAACCCCTGAACATGAACAGATTACAAAAGTATTCTAAAATGATTCAATAGAAAAGACTAGTATATATTTTTTAAAAATTTTTCTTATTAAAACAAAACAAAAACCTGAACTTGCATAGTGACTCGTTTCAAAACCCACTCCAAATATGGAAAGCGCTTTCTGAATTGTATACGTGGAAAACATGTGTGAGGCCATGGGATGTATGACTCTCCCTCGTTCTCCATCACTGTTACTAAAGAAACTTGGGGATGGAAAATCACAGCAATATGTCCCCGCTTGCTTATGTATGCAAATCTGGAGGTAGAAGTCATGGAACTAGGCTCTCAGGACCATCGTTTGTCAAAATTCATCTCTCGTCAAGCCTGGTACTCTTGCCATATCCCAGATCTCCTCAAAATATCTCACCAACAATAGAGCTACAAATTTCCATCTGAAATTCATTCAGGATATGCAGTTCAAATTTGCACAAATTTAGGCATTACACAGTGTGCTAGGGATGCAGTTTGAATCAAATATTACATATGAATTTTAAAGGAATAATATCATCCTATGATTGATGATTTTGATAGTATGAAAATCCTTCTTTTGGAATTAAAATTTGATTTATTGCCAGTATTATTTCTTTGCTATCATTCTGTTGCTGGGGAGGAAAACTTTGGTCTTCTCCCTTCTAGGTTCTTTGACAGGCCTAATAATTACATTAACGTAAGACAAATTAACAAAAGGAAAAAAACACAAATTCATTTCTGTACATAGAACAATGGCAGAGATATGAGGCTCCTGGACAGTCAGGCATTTGGAGCTCACAGTTATCCTGAGCTATGAAGTAGAAGAGGGTAGGGACCTGGGTCTTCAAAAAAGAGGAAGACAATTCACAGGAAGAGGGGAAGAGCCAAATGTGTAAATGTTTGCCACGTCATGCAGGTAAGTCTTTTGGATGCAAAACTGATCCCTGGCATTAGCTCTCTTCTTGGAACAGGTTCCCAAAGAAATTCTTTGAGGCAATTAGGGAGAGGAGGGGGAAAAAAAAACCCTAAAAACCTTTTCTGGGGTATGTTAGGCGTTGATTGTCTTCAACTCAAAATAAACCACTGGCCAAAGTGACATATTCTGGGGTCATGTATTCTGCTCCCTTCACTAACATCCTGGTCTATTTCTAATTTAGAAACTATTTTTATGTTTTTGGGGGTGTTCCCTTTTTGTTGTTTAAATTCAGTTAATTAACATATAGTGTTTTGTTAGTTTCAGAGGTAGAGTTCAGTGATTCATCAGTTGCATACAACACCCAGCGCTCATTCCATCAGGTGCCCTCCTTAATGCCCATCCCCCAGTTATCCCATGCCCCCACCCCTCCAGCAGCCCTCGGTTTGTTTCCTATGATAAAGAGTCTCTTATGGGTTTCTCCTTCTCTGATGTCCTTTTGCTTTAGACGGATAGAGGATAATACTTCAGCACTCATTTGAGCAAAGTTTGTTTGAGAACACTTTCCTTTATTGTGGCATCCTACAGATTCCTCTCTAAAGTACTGTGAGTTTAAAATGTTAAACTAGGGGTGCCTGGGTGGCTCAGTGGGTTAAGCCTCTGCCTTCAGTTCAGGTCATGATCCCAGCATCTTGGGATCAAGCCCTGAATCAGGCTCTCTCCTCAGCAGGGGACCTGCTTCCCCCTCCCTCTCCTCCTGCTTCTCTCCCTACTTGTGACCTCTCTCTGTCAAATAAATAAATAAAATATTTTTTAAAAAGATTAAAATAAATAAATAAAATGTTAAATTAATTAAAAAACAAACACTAAACAATTTAATAATTTGAAATACAGTGAAAGAAGAAACTATGTGCATTGTTTGCATTTAGATGTACACAGAATGTATACTTTTATGATTTTATTTTATATTTTAGAAATTTATTTATTCATTTGAGAGAGGGATCGTGAGTGGGGTGGAGTAGAACAGAGAGAAGAATCTGCAGTGAGCCCAGAGCCCAATTCAGGCTCGATCTCACAACCCTGAGATCACGACCTGAGCTAAAACTAAGAGTCAGATGTTTAACCAACTGTGCCACCAAGGTGCCCCTGTATTTATAATTTGAAAACTAACAATGGGTGTACCGGGGTGTCTCAGTCAGTTGACTGTCTGATTCTTGGTTTTGGCTCAGGTCATGATCTCATGGGTCATGGGATCAAGCCCCAAGTGGAGTGGAGTGGCGGGGGGGATCAATGCTCAGCAGGGGTTCTGCTTGAACACTCTCTCCCTCTGCCCCTCCACTCTCTCTCTCAAATAAATAAATAAATCTTTAAGAAAGCTAACAGTAATATGGATTAGATGTATACCAAATGTAACTAACAATCTATTATTCAGTCCATCATGCAATAATTTTGTGAGAAACAAATTTTGATGGGATCCCACTAATATATGCAAATATGTCAGAGAGGATGTAATAGTACTCACTGCCTTTTTAACCTATTTTAGCAACCTATTGTTATGGTCAATGATATAATTAAATTCAATTAAATGCCGCTTAATCTTTACCTGCTCTGTGAAGGAATCTGTGATACGTGTGATCCAAAGTGTACTCAGATACATTAGAAAAGATCTCACTAACTTTTAAATCAGAATCTAATTAAACCTAATTTTTAAAACCTGCTCTCTGCCACTCATAAGCCATGCATTCCTTCCCTTTAATGTAGACCGAGGACCATATGAAGTGTACCGTTACTGGGAATGCAGAAGTAAACAGGTCAGGAGAGCTTACAACACAAGGTAAGTGACGTCTGTGTAAGTAGGTATTCGATACCATGTGTGAGAAACATTATATAAGACACAAGACACAAGACACAAAAGCAAATGCTTTAGGAGCTCCAGGGAAGAGCGGTCTAGGGGTAGATTAACAAGCAAGCCCACATTATGCTGCAAGGTAAGCTGTTAACAGGGATTCATAATTGTAGTCACAGTGGCCTCCTGTGGTCATAAGGAATTTTTACAAAGTGATAGCCTTCAGTTACTCAAAAAAACTTAGAGCTTGTACACTTATATTTCTATACTTACTCTGGGGCGTGAGGAGCAGCCGAGGAAATAGCCCAGAATGGCCGTCTTCCATATCACTTCTCTTAACCTAGAATGTTTGCTTTCAAAGATTCAGGAAATACAACTGAGGAGAGTAGGAAAACTGACCATGGCCATTCTTTTCAAGACAAGGCAATTCTTTTTTGATGCACGCCCTTATTTCAGCACACTATGATTTTTCTCCCCATTGTGGTTTTTCATTTTATTTCCTTAAGTCAATTGATTTTATAACAGTATTATGTAAAAGAATATATGGCAGACATTTTCAGGAAAACTATCAGCCCTAATTATTTTTAAACCATCAAAAAAGTAAGAAGTTGGGAGAGGGCAAGAAAACAAAATTATCCAAAACTCAAGAGACTGATATTTAACTTTCAACAGTCCAACTGGGTTTGATGGAAAGACCCTATTCAAAATGAAACGATGAGAGTATCATTGAAAAGAAACAACATCTCAAACCATAGTCAATCCTGTCATGTCAGGAAATAAAGTCAGTAATCATTGGCATTTATCTTGGTGCATTTCCATGGGAAAGGAAAGAAAGTGGATGAGAAAAAAAATAAATGTCTCTGTAAACAATCACAATAGCCTTATACTGGCAAATTATTTCCCAGTACAAATAAAGAGAAAGATATGTAGTTTTATTTCAAGTCAAACAGTCTATTTATTTTTAAAGTTTGATGTCCACGGTTTAAAAAGAAAAATCACATTTTCCTTCATGCTAGAAGTTTTTAAATAAATGGCTCATATCAGAAATATCCAGACATATGCTTTCTATTAATATGTGTAATTTATATTTTCCAAACTCAGATTTATTTCTTTTTTCTGTTGTAAGATAGAATATTATCTAAAGGATATATTACTCCAAAGTATTCAAATGCCAACTATGTAGGTCCTGAAAAGAAGATTTCACATTCTGTTCTTATATAAGCAGGCATTTTTTTTTTCCTCTGACTCTGTACAGATTATACAACACGGCAGAACTGATTATTTAACAAGTCACAACATGGTAAGGTAACTTAATGTGGCCAATAAAATGACAAACAAAATTAATTATTAAGTGTCTGAGAGGGATTCCGCTCCATAGGGCAAAGCAGTCTGTATGGATGCTTTTCCACACAGGAGAACAAATATTCTGTAAGCTTTCGCAATATGTCAATGTTCACATGACAACTTCTCCCTCCAGGAACCTCCCTTTCCTAGAGGTAAACACATATCCTTGGATAGATTACCTTCTCATTCCCTTCAGAAGCAACAGAAAACCTAAAACCCTGGTTTCATATTTAGTTTGAGAAACTGTCCCATGATAAAAGTTTAGAATAAATTCCATTGTGAATAAGACCATGAACCTTGATTTTTCTTATCAGGAATGGAAATTATTTCGACTTAAGGTTGTGATAAGGAGCAAAGTGACATTTGTAAACTCCTGGCATCAAGATGCACCTGAAAAATTATCAACTCTTACCGTGCCCACTAGGACAACGATACTGGGCTTGAAATTTCACATTTAAAATTTCAGGTTCGGTCACACAGCCATCTGTTCGTATGAAAAAGGATCTGAGATGTTCACCCCATTTAGGTGAAGAGATCATGAATGGGATGTGCTTAACGATACCCGGTTGCGGGAAGAAAACAATTCAGGGGGCACAAACTAGGGAGTAGGGGCCGGGCAACCTCTTTGCTTTCCCATAAACTGTGAACTTCAGCAACTGTGACAAACGGTAGGGACATGTTCCCTAAGTGTTTATATTTTCTAGAAGGCAAAAATCATTTTGAGCTAAGTGTAAACACTTGTGCACATCTCAAAGTCCAGTGACTGTGACATAAAAAATTAAATAAATAAAAATAGTCCTAGGTTATAATGTATGACCTGCTCACCAGTGACTTATTTTTCTCTGCAGAATAAGTTTGCAAAGAATCCCATTGTTAAACAGTCCATCTGATGACAGCAAATGAAAGATTCTTGAGACTCCGATTACATTTCCTGAGCCGAGCCCCAGCCCTGACACGCTAGCAGCTGCTGGTTCTTGTGGGCACCCAGGCTGGTGTGAATAGAAAGTGACAGGAGTGTGCTGCACGTCACATTTGAATGAACAGCTACCATGACAGGAAGACTTTTTTTGTCAACACGATGACTGTGGCTCTGTGAGAGCCCACGTTCTGTGTTATTTTTCCCTGGAGGGAAATTGGTACCTGATAAATAGACTTCATTCAATGAGGTCAACATTCATTTATTAAGTGTCTACTGTTGCCCGGCCTGGTGGTTCCCCAGGGAGACTGGGTGCTTACCCTCAGGGAGCTTTCATTCCCAGGGAGAAATGTGGGAGAAAGGCATCAAACAGAGCTCAAATCCATAAGTAAGACCATCTGGAATCAGGGTATGATTGATGGTGAAAGCAGATGTGGCAGGGCAAGGGAGACAGAAAGACTGGCCCTGAACATGGCTGGCGGCCAGGATATGGCAGCTGAGAGGAGGTAAGTTAGAGCTGCCCTGTGTGAAAATCAAGGAAAGGAACATCAATAGGTGGGAAAACAGCAGGGCAGGGTCATTGTGACAGCAAATCTTGGAGAGTTTGTGAGATGAGACAGGCTTTGATAGTTCTACCTGCGCAATGTGTATGACATACTATGTAATTGCACAGACATAACACATATGCTACAATATGTAATTATGCACACGCATGACATTAGACTCATATACACAAGCAAAAGGAATGTCTCCCAAATACACTGATCTCCAAAGCAGTCTGTGGCTTCTAATAGGTTCTAAGGGAATGTCTACTGTTAAGAAAACATGTGTAACTATTTGGATTACATTTAGTTCTTAATTATTTATTACACCTCCTTTTTGTTCATCCCACGCTCTTTTTCTAGGACAAAATAGCTGACTTTTTCTAGGACAAAATGCTAGAGTTTCCCTGGTCCCCAACACTATTCCGTTCCAACACTTGCAGAAAATGAAAATAGGTCCCTCCAGATATGGAGAAGAGTTGCCAAGTAAATTCAATTTATTCCATTTTCATATCTAATTTCACCTAGGAGTAGCCTAGTTACGGCCGCCATCCTTGCAGGCGGACGCAATGATGACCTGTTGTATGCTCTTATTCCATTTATGCGTATGACGAAATTCCAAGTGGTCCGTGAATCATCTGCTATTTCCTACACATCTATTTTAGACTTGCCAAGGGAGAAGCAGTTCTGAAATATGTTGTTCTAGCACTGCTTTTTCCAAATGACATATGCCACATAATCTCCCATGCCACAACAGGAAATCCTGGACACTTTTAAAAATTGCAGCAGCTTCAGCTGCTACCGACTGATGGAGACACCGGAGCATTATTTGGCAAGAGGGTATGATGCTAGCCAGGAGCACAACTGTTCACCGGCAACTAAAACTCAGTGTTATTTTGAGAATTTTGAGAGAGAGGAGCTCTTTCTCCAGCATGTGACGTCTGATTGATGCTTAGTGGCAAGTTCAAGACCTCTCTGCGTCCTCTGCTTCGAGCAGCATGTAGTTAGACCACTTGAAACATACCGGGCTTTCAGACCAGGCTGCTAGAATTTCAAGAGACCGTGTTTCGTTTTGAAGGTAGACTTTCGAGCTCAGCTCGCCATTTGTAGACACTTGTTTTGTTCATAGCAAATAATGCTCAGAGACTCAGATTACTTTGGCACTAATTTAATGCAGGTTCACTGCGGGCATTATAATTTATAATACTATTTCACATGCCCATACCACACAGAATAACATCTCTTAATAAGCCAACAAAGAAATAGCATACTCCAAACCGATGAAAGGCTAATCACCCAGTTGTTCCAGGCAAAGGGGAGCGGAAAGAAATAAAAACCCAAATTTTGTTGAGGTGTCCCTTTCTGGGAGCCGGTTCTCTGGAGTCAGCTTTGCCAACCAAGAACGGTCAACCAGCTGCCGTGACAAAGCAAAGGTCCACGTCGCTAGGGCAGGATGCTAGGGGATCCACGGTTCGGGTGTTGGCAGGTAAGACGGTCTTCTTCATGGGGCCTCTGCGCAGTTTTCCCTGCTGTCAGCCAGGAGCAGCCTTGCCACAGCAGGGGCCAGTGTCCCAAGGTCTTCAAAGTGCTCTTTGTATCAGCAAAGTGAGCCTCACCCAGACTGAAGCTTCTCCGTAAATCCTCACAAATTCTTGGCATTTCAGGTTTACATGTCCGTTACCTCATCATCGCCCCTTCCTATGTTCCTACAGATAAGCCCTCGGCTGCCACAGCCTTCACGATGTAAATGAACTCACCCCCAGACCAGAATAACGTCACTTGAGCACACGTGAACTTGAACTCATAACAAAGGAACTCACACCTTTGCTATTTGATAAGTGAATTTTAAAAAAGAAAGTGTCAAGGAAGGCACCATGGAATGTGCATTCTCACATTCTCACCATGGAATGTGCATGGTCAAATTGCCATTTTTTTTCCCTAAGGTGAAGGGATTTTAATTAGAAAAATGTTGCTTTGAGCCCAACTGGTACTTTTCTAATCATTAGCTTATATTGCTTTTGTGCGTGCATGAGTGCGTGAGTGCGCACGTGCGTGTGTGTATGTAGCAAAGGATGGCTTCAAAGGAACCGGAGAAGGGGCGGAGCCTCGTACCTACTGAAGGAATATGCCACAGACCATAAGCTAGTGACAGGTGCTGCTGAGGCTTAATATTTATCATGTAAAGGAATCCAGTGGACAGAAATGATTGCATGGACTCCTACTGGCTCTATGTGAGACCTGGCATTTCAAAACTATGGCACCAAAACAGAATAAGCTGGGATAACTGGGCATTTGCATATACGTTCATTGTCATTCTCTTTATTTCTAGAGTCTGGACACTTTTACTTCTGTCTGCTAAGCTCCTGCAGCAGCTTTGTCCTGAGTCAGCTCTTTCATGGGCTACGAGAGAGATGGAGCACCTGCCCACATTAACACATATGTGTGCATAATTTGGGATTGTTGATAGAGTTACCATGCGTTTGCCCAGACAGGTTTCTGTCTCTTATGTAATTAAGAGTAGGCAAAGTTATTATAATATTGCGGTATGTGAGCATGATATGGACAATGAGATGGCCCACGTTAGTGCTGGCATGTAAGTTTTGGCCACTGAATATTTGTAGTGGAATCATGGTGAATGTTTCTTTTGGGCATAATAACAGTGTTAGCGAAGTAAAAATCACTACATCTCAGTCTTGGGGTGGATATATGACTTGATTCTTAGGGCAGAAATCTAGAAATAGAAAATACTAAGTAAATGATTAGAAATATTTTTAAGTCTCGATATATATTTTGCCTTTAAAAACATTCCACTAATTTTGCATTTTATACTAACGAATGGTGTGCCTTTGTAATTCTGATTACACTGAGTATTAATCTTAATTCATCTTGGCTTGCTTGATGGAAGTAAATATTTTCATTCAGTTTACATGGTGCAGTTTCATTACTAATGGATATGAATATTTATCATCTTTATTTGTTTAATGTCATTTATATTTTTCTTTGATAAATTATAAGTTTGTATCCATCCTTTTTTACTGGGGTGCTGGTAAAAATATGTTTGTAAGAAACTCTTAAGAATGAGAAGGAAGTTGAGGGAAATTGGAAGGGGAGGAGAACCATGAGAGACTATGGACACTGAAAAACAACCTGAGGGTCTTGAAGGGGCGGGGGGTGGGAGGTGGGTTGGGGGAACAAGGTGGTGGGTATTGGGGAGGGCACGTATTGCATGGAGCACTGGGTGTGGCGCAAAAACAATGAATACTGTTACGCTGAAAAGAAAAAAAAAAGGATGAGTCCTTTTTTGATTATTTTTAATAAAAATATTTTCCTAATTTGTCATTATCTTATGATATTATCGAACCATGGTTGTTTTAACAATTTTATATGGTCAAATACAATATGCTTTCTTCCTACGTTTTTGGTAATATATTTGTTTTATACACATACACATTGAAGTGGTGATGAACTTTACAATAAAATTTGGAAAGCTCTATGAAAACGAAAAGAATGTGCTTATAAAACATAAGAGCAAGTCATATAAATGTGATAGATATCAGATTACACGAGATATTGATGGAAAATATTTTGAGAGAAAAGAGAAAATAGGGTGAAATAAATCCCCACCCAGGAATAAGCAAGGAGGAAGAACCATTTTAGAAGAACAAAAAAGAGCATTCAGACTGAGGGGAAGAGATAAAGTCAGCAAGTGAGAAAGCGAAATTCTTGGGAAGAGTGTATTCAAGAAGGAGAGAGTCATTAAGAGTGTCATGTAATGTAGAGCTGCCAAGAAAAACAAAGATTGAGGAAAGGCACTTGAATTGATCTGCTATTCGTAAAACCCTCAGCTGCCACTCCAACAATCCAGGACTTTCATGATAAGCCCTAGCTAATGACTCAAGCTATCATCCGCAAAGCAACCGAGGTACGTGGAGAATCCCATTTAATACAGTTAAGAACCTGACATTTATCACTCCATTCCCTGAAATGCAGCATTTGCTAAAATAAAATATCCTGACATGGGGAAGATTGTGGAAATATGAACACTGGCTATGAACGTTTAAAATGTGACATTTGTTCAAGAAGTTGTCATAACATTTTCTAGATCTCTACTTTTAAAAATGCAATTTCAAGAAGCATTCTCCCAGAATAAGGACATCTCCTACAACCGCATCAATTGTAAAATACAATTTCTATTTGGGGAAACAATGTGGATATCCACCCTGGGGAAAAGAATCAACCTGAGGTTTCCTTGCTGAGTTGTGGGTATACCTACGCCCCCATCTGCACCCCCCCACCCTGCACCGGGCCACCCATTCCTTTGCAGCCCTCCCTGATGTCCATGGCACTGCCTCAGATTTTAGCTAATCCTACACATCCAGCTTCTGCAGAATAATTGACCACCATCACAATTCTTTATGTCCTCAATGTATTACACGCCTTTAAAATCCAGCTTATGTCTCTGACCCTCTACTCAACCATTCTTTATGGTTTCCTTAACTGGCATTTTTTTCACCAAACTCAATGAATTTTATTTTGCCTCAGGTAACATTATCCTCTGTAGCACTTAACCTACCAAGGATTTCTTACCTTGGTTGCTAGGGTGTGAGAGTTTTCTTGCCCTCCTCCCTAATTGCTCTTTCTTTCTATCCTTAAATGGATCCAAACCTATTTCCATCTCTTTATAGTGCCGGTCTTTTCCAAGGTTATGAATTTTACCTCCTTTCTCTCTCCTTCTCTCCACACATTCCTCCCTCACTCAAGAGGCAATCTTGTGTAGGACAAAGATTTAACTCATAGTGATGTTATCATGTATATGTTACATTTCAGGATAAAACTACAGGAAAAGATGGCCAAATATGTTTTAAAGATTTGCCTCGAGGGGCATTTGCTTCTCGATGTAGTCATTCTAAGTTTAGCAACTGGCCTATTGTGTTATGCATTTCTTGTCCTCATTTTTATCCATTTCCTAGAGACAAGCACAACCCAAGAAAGAAAGCTTCCTTGTGGATTCATGATCTTTTTGATTGCTGAGTGACAAGCAACACCCTCAGGTCCCCCAGTAAGAAAAAAACAATGACCAGGAGGTTGCTATCAGAGCCAAGCGAAAAGAGGTTAAGTGATTTTTTTTTAAGAGAAACATCAAGCTCTTGTAGTAGATGAATCCCATTTCTCTATTTTACACAATTTTTACCTAGATATCAGGCCTAGTCATTAGCATCAGAAAATCTTCTTTCTGCCAAACGGCACTGGGGTTATACTGACAAATCCTCAGGCTCGGTCTCCTCACCAGGGTTTCTGACCAGTCAGCTGGTGGGTGTTAGTCATTATAACACTTCCTTGTGCTAGATCTCTTCCCATTGCCAAAAAGCACAGCTTCATGTTAATGTAGTCACATTTGGAATTGAGCTGCTCTTATAAGAAAAGACATCTGCCCTCTTACTGACATCTAGAAAACCACCTAGTTCTATTATCAACACACTTCAAAGATGGGTTACTTGGAGAAATATTTATGAAAATCGTTCACGTCGCCATTTTGTGTTAATTTTATTAGTCCGACATTACATATTCTCACTTTGCCCTGAATGCTATAAGCTGTTTTCAAAGGCTCTGTGTAGATCTTTCTCTGGTTCCCATTTATCTTTTGACCTCCAAGCTATCTGTTTAAAGGCCTTTGGATGCATTTCCACCATGTTGCCAAAAGTAAACACTTAAACTAAGGGACATTCAATATCAAGGTCACTGCTGTCTCTGTGCCTTCCATCTGTTCCTCCCAGGAACTAATGATCCATATTTGCTTCTTGTATTTCCTTTATTGAATATTGTTATCAACTTCTTACCATGCTTTGGAACATCACCATCACCTTTGACTTCCTATATCTTGTTTGTATCTACCCTGGACATGTTTCTAATCCCATGATACCCATCTTGGTCCAGATCCTTGATACTTGCACAGACTAGTGCAGTCATCCTCCTTGCTGGGCTCCAGCTTCTAATCTCCATCGAATCCTTCTGTCTAATGCACTAGAGCCAGAAGAATCTTCCTTACTCAGTGTTCTATTTGCACTGCATTCCTGCTCTAAAGTCTTTCTTGGCTTCCTTTGGACTTAACTAAAACCTAAGGTAATATGAAGAGAATAATTAAAACACAGAGACAGTTAGAGCTAGCCAGCTTTGAATCTTAGATATATCACCTTTTAGTGGTATACCACCTTTTGTGACTGGCCAGAATTCCTTCATCTGTAACATGGGTATAACAATATTCCTTACTCAGTGTTTAAGATAGTATAGGGAATATATTAAGCTATTATTAAGATTATTATTACTATACAACTTACTTCTCAAAATGCTAAAGACACCTGGTGATCTGACTCCAGACAAAGTTTTTAACTTGAAGACCCTCAATCTATATTTTAATCAAACTTATTCCCAAATAGGTTCTCAATAAGCATTCTACTTTCTTATGCTCATTATTTTCTTGCTTCCCTATTTTCCCAATACAGACTCTGGGTATCTACTTATTAAAGTCTACTCATTCTTTCAAAGCCAGATGCATTGTCATTATCTTTGAGAAGATGATGTCCCTCTTCATGCTTGGTAATAATAAAATTGATAAGATTGGTACCATAATATGAAGAGAACAATTACAGTCTGCCATACTATGCCTTAAGAGCTTCGCATATAATGTGATGAAGTCTCCTTCTCTTGGATTCTCACAGCGTTTCGACCACTCTAATTCATCTTATGTACCGTGGGCAGAATCATATTTCTAAACTGCTGTTCAGATCATGTCATCTCCCTGCTCAAAATCTTTTCCTGGATCCCAATTATACCCCCTAAAAATAGTGTTTGAATTCCTCCGCTGCTGATCCAGCCCACTACTACTCACTGCTCCCATCGTCCTGTGGTCGCCTGGACACACACACGGGCCCTTGTCTCAAATTCAGCCACGTGCTACCCCGCATGCACTTCATACTTTCCCGAAGCTGCGTCCCTGCCATGCTGCCTCCCCTACCTAGACACCCTTCCCAATCTGCCACCCTGTCTTCCTGTCTGTCTTTAGAAACCACTTCAAGTCCTGCCCCCCACAAACATCTTTAGTAGCTATAATCCCGAATGATCTCACTCACTGAATATGCAAGTACTGTCTGTATCTCTCATTTAAAACTAACAATACAAGGAGCTTTTAGTGTGGGGTTTTTTTGGTATTTGTTTCTTACTTCTAGAAATAACTCAAAAGCTATTCAAGGACAGGGAATATGTTTTATGCTTCCTTGTCTAATGCAGATACTATTTTAGGTCTGATGAAATGGCATATCATCATTTCCTCCTTAGGTTGCCTTGCCTTGCTGTCTTTTCTCTCCTTGGCTAAGCAAAGAGCAGGAAGATCCCAGGGAAAGAGAATATGGTATTGACCAGAAGAGCCGCAGATCAGTTTGGAGCCACAGAGAAGACTGTTTTGAATCTTACAGTAGACAACACTCTTGAGAGCCAAGATTTGTTGAAAGGAAGCTCCACATTCATCCATGGTCCTTTAACTCCCACGGAACGGACCAAGAGGGAGGCTATGTTAACTTGATCTTAGACTTGATGAAGGAAAAATCCCAAACAGACTTGAGCAGGAGATAGAAAATGTATACCTTCAGTTTTGGGGTGATTGAGAAAGGGCTGACTGGAGACTCATCAAGAAAAAGTAGGACTGACACAGAGATGCTTTCCTTCCCTCTCCAGCTCCAGTCCCAGATTGGGGGTAGGGTGTGAGTCAGATGCTATGGGTTTGTTATATAGCATCCAGAAAGAAATGCAGGACCTTAATAGAGCTCAAATCCACAGCCTGGGCAGGCTCTGCTCCCAAATGTGCCACCTGTGTCAACATCAAGTGGGGGCTAAAATCATTGGAAGGCAGGCTCACTCATCCCTTCACAGGGGTGCTGGGACAGGAAGACCCCAACAGCTGGGGGGATACAGTGGAGGCCCCTCACACATTTCTCTCTAACTCCATACGGATGAGCTCATGTTAGCTGGGCTTCTTACCTAGTGGCTCATTTATAAGGAGGGAGGGAGAAAAGGAGGGAGAGAGAAAGAGAGAGGCCGTGGAAGTGTGAAAGGTAACACTTATCAGACAGGTGTTACTAAGATTGACCCATATGTCATAGAAGAAGGTTAAAAACACTGTGGAAAAAGTGTCAAAAGAATCTATAGACAGGCTTTACAACCACCATAGCAGCTATGTGGTTTCAATGGAAATCTGGAAACAGAGGAAGACCCCTACCACCACATGCTTAGGAATCTTGAGGGTGTCACCATGCCAAGCAGACCTTGCACCAGTGTAGAGGGAACAGTGTTTCTCTTGTGATGGCACAGCAGGGCTGGACAGAGAAAATACATCCATCCCTATAGGGCAGGAAGGATTCCGACATTCCAAAAAGCTTTCAATTGATACACCAGGTAGCTGTGGAAAGGGGGAAATAAAGAAGGAAAAGTCTTCAGGGTTGACTTCAGGCCAGAGATCAAATGAGAGTTGTAATCACATGTCATCACCTACAGGAGATAAGATGTGCGGGGACAGCATCCGAGGAAGGACGGCACCCTGACCAAGTCATTGTCTTTGTCAGAGGACGCTGACAGAGCTCCGGAAAGGTGTCAGAAGAGTTGCTTGGTGGATCCCGACAACACCCGTCCCCAAACCAACAAGAGGTCCCTACCTTACATGCCATGAGCACATACCACCACTGTCTCATCAGGACCCCATTTGGGGAGAAGGTTGAAAAGGCAGAACTCTGGAAGACTGAGAATTAACTAAGGGCCATGATATCTGATGGACACCAAACCTGAGAGGTGATGAGTGGATCTTAGAATAGCTGGAAATGACTGGTGGGAAGGGACCTGTTAAAATGGGAAGAGACAGCGAGGCTGTCTTTATTATTGTCTTCATTATTATGTCTTAATTTCTCTAATACCCACTGGGGTACTTAGACTGGGGGGCTTGCAGGAGAGACTAATCAAATGCAGAATATGAAAAGTTATACTATATTTCCTTTGTGCCTGTAAGTTAATGTAAGTAAATTTTTGACAGTGACATGAATATACCCACATTACAACATTCTGTGAGTGTCTTGCATATAGAATGGATTTAATAAATATGTATTAAGCTAGTCCTTAAAGGATTTTGCAAATGCAGAGAATTCCAAAGAGGACTTCAGCAGAGAACATACATTATAAGCAATCAAACCCAGGGTGTGTTTAGGACGGTCAGCTGACAAGTCTTTCGGCTTCAGAGCTGTCACTCAGCTTACAAGGGGCTACATGGCATGAGACTAGATGCCTGGCGTGTTAGGTCATTGACACAGTGAGAGGTATGGGTGGGCAGGGATAACTTTCCTGTTCGCTTCCTGGGCTCTGGAGACACATGGTACTGCGGCTGCTGCTCCTGACTTTTCTCCCTGGCTTCTGCACACCAGCTCTGCTCCCCGGCAGTCGCTTCTCTGGCTCCTGTCCACCTGCTCACTTGGTCATTTGGTGACATGGACTTCCAACTATGAACACCAGGCTGAGAAACTCAAGCTCCCTGATTTCCAAATTGTGAATGTTAATTTTTCGTTCCTGTGAAGAGAGGCTTGAACGTCCTCATAAGGGAGTTTGTTTCACATTCTCTGAGACTGATAGGAATGATTAGCTTACCACCACCTTGGAGGTCCTGATTGACCTTGCATCTGGAAGTAGGAAACCACCTTTGGCCCTTTGACACCTGAGAGAGAGGTCCTAGCACTTTGTGTCTGTTCTGCCTGTAAATACAGAGATAGCCAATTTCCCGTTCTCTTGGCATATCTAGTTATCAATTCCAAATCTCCCCTCCTTCGCTCCCTTTATAAAAAATTTCACATGGGATTGCTGCTAATTTTCAAGAAAATGGATCCATATTGGCCAGTGAAAGGAAGGCGGCCACAGGGACCTGTACCGGTTGAAAGCTGACATGATGAGTTGGACAGAGGATGCTTTCTCCCACATCTGTTCACTGCCAGTGGCTTGGGCTGCAATGGGCAGAGAGCAGCATCAGGTTGAGATGCCAGCTGGCGCAAGGGCAGCCTTGGCTCCTTAGATCTTACCTGCCAAGTGAAGCAAACACCTAGTTAAGAGGGGTTTCTAGGGCCCGAGTCTGTGTAGACCTCCTTCGCCATGCCATCCAACCACACGTGATATCCTGGATCCCTCTTTGTGCTGGGCCCTAGTGATTCATGATCCAGTTTCTTTTGCAATCCACTTCTTACAGAGCCATGGTGTGCACTTGGCCTTCTGCAAGACTTGACACTACAAAGATTCTGACGTCACTAGTGAGCTCAGAATTCACCTGATTTGCTCAGCATATATTTCAAAAGTTTCAGTAGAATCAGAGAGGATATGTACATACAAGGTAGTTTTCTGTAATCTTGGAAACCAAAATGGATAGAGCAGACGATATATATTGACACAATGAGGAGAGAGAGAAGAGAGGTAGAAGTTCACCATCATCTTTGGGGCCTGATGGGAAGAATTATAATCATCCAAAGAACTCTAGCCACCCCCCACCGTGGAACGATAGACCCACAGAGGACAAGTGGCCAGAAGTAATGTCACCCAACATCGAGGCCCCAAACACAAACAGTAGAAGATCTGTGCCAGTGGCCAGAAAGACATAAAGAGAAAACGCAGTGAGAAATTAGTGCTCTGAAGAGGCTTGGGCTGGCATCCAAAATGGGCAGACCATCTCCCCCACTGCGGCCCCCTATCAATTGCTCCTTCTAAGATCAAATCTGTGGCAAGGAGGTCAAGGACAGTAAGTCGATCCAAAACTGGACTGAAAGGAAAATGATTTCTCAGTTACTTGAGGCCTAGATAAGAGCCATAGAGATTTTAAAATCCAGATATAATAGGAAAACAGCAGAACTGGTTAATTGCACATGTCAAAATCTGTGTGTCACTGACAACATATTATACAGAATCCTCCAGATTAACTCTTCTTGTATATTTTCAGGGTCTTTTCCAACTTATAATAAACATCAGGCTGCTTCTAAGACCTGTGTGGCCATCATCCTCTGCTCATCATTGTTTAAGTCTTATTGGTCAATGACGTCTCTTCACCTAGAAGTTAAGATCTTTGAGGGCAAGTGTTTGGGACTTTTCTTTATCCTCCACATCACCCACAAGAGCATCCTACAGATATGCATAATGATATGCAGTTGATGTCCTTTACAATAATAGCCTCAGGCAGGGTTTATTACCTGCCATTTTCGGAAAAATACAAAGAACTGACTACGTATAATGAGGGTCGTCCCCTCATCCCCATTCAGGGCAGGGACGAAAGAGAGGGTCAGACTCTGCAAATGTTTAATTTGTGTCAGGATCATGTATCCTCTATCAATGTAATTTCATGCAAAATAAGATTGGTGTCTGAACACTGAATAATTCATATGTGACTTACATAAATATATTTCCATTTGTGCTGAATTGTGCACATTTAGGTTAACTTGGGTTTTTGGTACTTATCCCCTAAAAAGACACTTTTATTAAATTAAGCATAAATGTGTTATTTTAACATGGACTTACTGTTCCATAGGAAAAGTTTTGCTGTGTCATCTTGTAACCAGGGACTTAGCCTGATTGCATAATTTACATGGTTTATGCGGCCACCTGTATTATTGCCTAATCTGTTTCTCTCTTGCAGATCAACTCATGGTCCTATGATATAAGCTTTCCCCAACAAATAAGTGGCAGCTCTTTTCTGTTAGAGGAAGAGAAATGCCTTTTATTTTAAGAAGTTAGCTTGCATTACTTAAAAATATCTCCTTTCTCCTTTTCCCTATTTTTAACAAACTTTATTCAGAAATAATTCACATGCCATAAAAATGTACCTATTTAAAAAGATACAAATCTGTGTTTTTTAGTGTACTCACAGAGTAGTACGACCATCACAACAATGCAAATGATTTTCGTTTTTCATCGCCCCAAAAAGGAAACCCCCTACTTCCCTGGCATCACTCCCGTTTCTCCTCCCTGTCAGCCCTACACCACCCCAAATCTATCTCCTGTCTCTGGCTTACCTGGGTACTGCCGATACACGGAGTCAGACAACTTACGGTTTCTCGTGTCTTGCCTCCAATACTGAGAGTAATGTTTCTGTGGCGTGCTCACGTTGTAGGAATCAACCTTCATCCTGTTTATTGCAAATATGCTATCGTTGTATGGATATACCACAGTCTGTGAGGCTATTCATCAATGAATGGACACTGAAGTGCTTTCAGCTTCCTGTCTAAATCTTGCAGTGTTTTAAAGAGATGTGTCTTCAAAAATTCCCGAAGCCTACTTCTGCTTTAACACTTTGGAAGTGTGACAGTCAGCCTCGACTCCGGGTTCCAGCACGGCAGCTCCCCCCGGCTTGTTGGCCAGGCAACCACACCAGACCCTGTCGCCGTTACTATCGAGATGGGCTTCCATTTCTTGCCTTCCATTCAGTGGCGTGATCAAGACCATTGCTTTCTTTTCTCCCTCTCATTCACAGGCTGGATCTGTGGTGCCAATAGTCTTCATAATATGATGGAATAAAAATAAATACTTCCCTAAATTGAACACAAGAGCCCAAGGATGGCAGCTAGAAAAATCTGTTTCTCTTCAATGCAGCTCCTGCCTCCTGGGGAAAACAAGCATCGTCTTAATTTTCTCTAGACCTAGGGCTGATTTATAGCGGAGTGACCTGGCTGATACTCTGCCCTAAGATATAAGAAACTTCATGAGGAAGCAGAGCTCCTAAAGTACAAACTGGTACCAGACAAGCCAAAAGCAAAGCCAGCACTAACAAAACTCTCACTGCTGAATATTTTGTTTGCTTGTTATGCTTTTTGAATTTCTTAATTGCTAACATTTTCTTTATCTAAACTTGGAACCTTAAATGCCGGCAGACACACAGACACACATGCACACACAAAAACACACACACTCTAAGTGTTTAGTTCAGTTAACATAATAAATTTGGGATTCTTTTTCCTTCCTTCCTTCCTTCCTTCCTTCCTTCCTTCCTTCCCTCCCTCCCTCCCTCCTTCTTCTGTCTCTGTCTCTGTCTCTGTCCCTGGGCAGCATATACATTGAGAACTCATTATGTTTTAATTATTGCTTGTTTTTGCGAAACTGAGTGTCTTTCTGGAAAGGATGTGAAAAATGCAGGAAGCAGCTTGATTGGCTTGCAGGAAATAAAGGAAACACCAAAATGCTGAGTGGGCTGGATTTATGAAGACATATGTGGGAGCACATATATGACATGCCTTTCAAACCCAGTTAGAGGCTTAGATTCTGTTGCATTTATCAGAAAAATAAAATAGAATAACATGGCTAAATACAAGATAAATTTTTATCTTACATGTATGATAAACCTAGAAATCGGCCATCTATGATTAGTATGCCAATTCCCACATCTTATTTAGGATCAGACTGTGGTCCTTCCACTCAGTCATGCCAAAATCTGTTTCTATCTTGCAGATCAACTCATGGCACAATATGGCTGCTGGATTTCTAGCCATTGCAGCTGTATTCCAAGTTTTAGGGATGAGAAATAAAAGGGGCAAAAAGAGGAACACCACATATGGTGTAGCATCTTTTAAACTCATCTTTCTTGGTGTCATAAACAATGCTTTCACTTACGTGGAATTAGCTAAAAGTTTGTCACATATATTCACATCTACTTCCAAGGGAATAGAGAGGGTAGTCCCTTAGTTGAATTCACTCTTGCCCCTCTTCAAGCTGGGTGGTGTTATGAAGGAGGGAGTGGAGCATGTATATGGGGCAGACTCTGCTGCAGGGTCTATCCCCCCCATGTCCATGCCGAACCCAGGGCCCACCTGACTCCCCGGATTTTGGACTGGTGTCCACTGAGAGTAGTGTTAACACTGTGTCTGGAGCCTGTGAGCATGCATGACAGCAAGAGTGAGGCCCGGTACTCAGATCTGGGGGAGACAGCAGGACAGATCATGACTGGCAGGGCGCGGGCACATGGTGAACAGCTCACAGGCTTGTTGTCAGGTACACTGGGAAATAAGGAGACATTCTCAAAAATTAACAAGGGAATGAGCTCTGCCACCTGAGCCAGTTGAGGTCGAGCTTACGATAAGGATATTCCCTCTAGCGGGGCCTCTCTCCATAGGCACAGGCTGGCAGGGTCCATACAAGATCACTGAGCTAGTCTATTGGAACAGCTCCAAACCTTTCAATTATGTTCACACCTCTACCAGAAAAAAATAATCAAGCAACCACATCAACATAAGCACTGTAATTATGAATTAACTAATGAACTACTGATAGATATATTTTTATACAAACTGCATACAAAATAGACATTTAAAAATAATGATATTGAAAATAAATATAAGAAGTTCTAATACTTCCTGCCCCCAGCACCAGGAATTTCCTTACACAATCCTTGCCATGGGCCTCCCACTTAGGGCAATAGAGACAGAGGAATTTTGAGGACTGGGTCAAGTCAACACATCACAGACATTCTGCTAGCCTCCTCAATAAATAATAAGTAAAATAGTTTGTGATATTAAAATACTTCAAGTCTCTTTGTGGAGACAGGAATATTAACAAGTGATTAAAGTAATTATAATTCAGTGATAAGTGCAACAATCACATTGTGTACTGGGTCTTAAAATAGTGGTGATAATGTATGACAGAATCAGAAAAGCTTCATGAAGGATGGAAAGTTATAGAAGAAAGTGAGGAAGGCAATTTTCTCACTGATGAAGTGGATCCCAGAGAAATGTCACCCGTTGGGACACTCTAAAGATCATGACCATTAAGCATAGAAATATGCCAAATCATGATGCGATTCTCAGACTGAGCTCCCAAATGTTAACGCTGTACACCCCAGTGCATACAGATACCTGTGAGTTAGAAAGGTCATGCTTATTACAAAACAAACCAACAAACAAAAAAGGTGAAGGACTTTGATTCATTTATTCATTCTTATTTTTATTGCCTTATATCTCCACTTATCTATTGAATAAATACTTCTCGACTCCTGTGCTATAGACATTGTTCTAGATGCTGGAATTTAAGAGGTGAACATTCAAGACAAAATATCTGTCCTCACGAGACTTGTATTTCAATGCGGGAAAGAACAAAAGAACGATGAACACACGTATGTTATGGCAGGTGGTGGTAAGCTCTCAGAATAAATGTGAAGAGCAAGGAGATAATGATTTGAAGAGTATAGAGAGAAGGATTCTCTAAAGAGGTATTTGAGCATTTGTCTAAACAAAATGGGGAAGCTGGAGCTGCCCATATTTGGTCATAAAACCAAGGAAGCTATCTTTTGGGACAAGTCAAGTTTGGGTGCAGGTGGAAATGTCAGTATGCTATCAGATATTCAAATTTAGTAGCCTGGAGACACTCGTTTCATGAACTTACATGGGTCTTCAGTGAAAAAGACAAGGGGAACTCCCCTGGGACGGGTACCTGTGGAGGGTAGTAGAATCCTATGGGTTGTGGCAGGAAGGGGCCAGAAGGAGGGGAAGGGAGAGCTGAGCAGGTATAGCCACTAGGCTGGGAAAGTGTCGGCACCAGCGAAGTCTCCAAGAGAAATAACAAGAAGACAATTCCAGGAAGGAGAATTAAGCTATGGGCTGCCAAGTGTTACCGAGAAGCAAAGAAACAGAAAGGGACTGATAATTTGCTGCCGGTGGAAGACCTAGAAACTCCGTTCTCATGATGATTTCAGAGGCACTTCTCACCACCTCTTGGTGGGTTATAGCAAAAGCTGTTAGTGACTTGGATGATGAGCTACCCTAGATGGGCATGTCCCCGTTTACAAAGGGCTTATATTGCACACCATCTGCACATGTGCTGACACAGAGTCACACAGCACAGATGTGGGAACTGAGCCCCGTACACACGGTACTTTAGTTCGTATCACTTACAGTGTCCAAGAGTCATTGTGAGGAACCGTAACCATGCTAACGAAAGAAAAAAAAAAAAGAGCGTATGCAATATATATTTTCTTTTTAACAAGAACAGCCTTCCACTTCTTTCTTTCCTGTCAGCTACTGGGCTGGGAGAATCTAGAAAAATCCCAGTTCCAAATACTATTTTTCATCTCGGTAGTTTTATTCTGAAATAATCTTAGATTTCCAAAAACAGTTGCAAAATAGTTGAGTTCCTGGGTAGCTTTCTCCCAGCGACTTCCAATGATGGCATCTTACGTAACCACAGCATATTTATCAGAACTAACAAATTAACACTGATACAATAACCTTCACGGAAGTGTAGACTTTTGTTCAGACCCCCCCCCCACTCCAGTTTTCCCCTAACATCTTTTTTCTATTCCAGAATCCCAAGCAGAGCACCACATTGCATTAGTTATGCTGCCTCTTTGGGATGCCCTAACCCATAGCATTTCTCAGTCTTTCCACGGTTTTCGTGACCTTGATACTTCTGAAGGTGCCTATCAGGTCTTTTGGAGCGTGTCCCTCAATGTGGGTTTATTTAATGCTTTCTCCTAGATGTTGCATGCAGGTTATGATTTGGGGTGAGAATGACTCAGAGGTGATGTGCTCATCTCTGTGAATCATATCAGGAAGGTAAGTGATAGCGACGTGATACTGTGGTGTTGACAGCGACCACTGGGTTAACGCCACTTCTGTCCTTACATAGTACGCTCCTTAGCAGAGAGTCACTAAACGCAGCACATGTTCAAGGAAAGGGAGGAAAGCTCTACATTTTGGAGGCAAGAGTATCAATAATTTATAATCAGACATGTATTAAAACTGCTACAGTGGGGCACCTGAGGAGTGACTCAGTCAGTTGAGCCTCTGACTCTTGATTTCGGCTCAGGTCATGATCTTGGGGTTGTGAGATGGAGCCTCAAGTAAGGCTCCCTCCTGAGCGTGGAGCCCGATTAAGAGTCTTTCCCTCTGTCTCTGCACCTCCCCCAACTCATGAGCACATGCACGTGCTCTATCAAATAAATAAATAAATCTTTAAAAAAATGCCACAGTAATTGATAAGTATTTAGGAAGATACTTGGAATATATGCAGGTGTCTAGTTACCCTTTAAGGTTTTGCTCACTGATATTAGCATTCATGATGGATTTTGCCCAGGGCAGTTATGACTGTGGTGTTCCAACAGTTATCTCCTCTTCTTTTCTGTTAGTCTGTCTTCATTAACTGGGATTCTTCTGTAAGGAAGATTAGTTCCTTCCTTCTTCTTTCCTTCCTTCCTCTATCCATTCTCTCATTTTTTTTTTCATTATTTCATTCATTCATTCAATCACTTATTTATCTGAGTGTGGATCCTTTTTTTGTGTGTGTGTGTGTGTGTGTGTGTTATAATCCAATACATTTCAGTCTGGTTTTTTCTGTTTCTGTTTTTGCTCAAATTGGTCCTGCTTTGGTCATTTGGGAGCATTTTCATGTTGAAGCCCATGTCCTTCTGTCATGTTCTCAAGTCATATATATGGCCCATTTTATGCATTTGCTGTCCCAGCCTTAGAATCCATCTTTTCTCCAGAGAGTCCTAAAAACAAGTGGTATTTATTAGAGAATGACATTTAGAAACCTAGGTCTGGGTATTTAATTTCTGGAACACTCTTAATTTAAGATGACTAAATTATCTAGCCTTGTTCTTTTCAAACATGGATCCAGCTTTTACCAGTAAGGTTCATGAGAGCAACAGAGTTATCACCTGAGAATCTGAAAACAAAAACAAAAAACCTAGATATATTTGTTTTCATAGAACTAGCTATGAAGTTATCCATAATGGATCAAAGGAGAATTACACAGTCACCTCTAAAAATGATTAAATAAATACATTTCTAGGGCCATGTTGATTTTTAATATGTAGAAAAATATATCAAAAAAAAAATAATGCCTTTCATAGTTGCAGAGATAACCAGAGTTTCCAAATCCAAATCCAAGGAGAGGAATACACTTAAAAGCAAATTTTGAATATTCAGTTGGCGTTGGCGTCAATCTTCTTATCTTGCAGGTAGAGATACAATCCTTGCCTGTTATAGTCAATTTGTCCTGGTTCCTGGACTTCTCAAACTGAGCCATCTAGAAGGAACCTTTGCTCTCCCACCGCAACCTCTCTTCCCGCTGTGTCCCTGCAGCCCTGCCAGCCCACCATCTCCAGAGAGCTCCTCCCCACCTGCTGGGTTGCTCAAGCCAGAAAGCATCTCCAGATCCTCTTCGTTTGGTATCTTACCAAGTCCAAAATCTACCTTGAGCAGAGATCCCTGTCATTTCAAAGCCACTATTTTATGTGCCCCTTGACAGGTTCCCCTGATTTCATTCTTGTATGAATTCCAATCTATTCCTCTCATAGCAGTTGAGGATTCTTAACACGTAGATCTGAGCATGTCACTTCCCTGCTGGGATCCTTTCTACCAGTTCACTTAGGATAAAGTGGATGCCAGCTACAGTCTGGGGACATGGGACCTGATCTCGCCTCCAGTGGCCCTGCACCCTCGGTTGGGTTTCCTGCCCCTGCATGTACTCCCCTTGAGTCCCTCTTCCTTCTCCAAGCTTCACACCTTCCCATCAGAGGCACCTTCTTCAGAAAAATCTCTTCCCCTCTACTCTTTACCTGATTAACTTTTCTCTACTATTGTTTTGGGTGTTTTGTTTTGTTTTGTTTTGTTTACTTAAGACCGACGGATCAGAGAGGTGGTCAATGGTTCTGTCATCAAAAAATGGGTTTCTTTTGTTATGTCCACACAGCATATTTGATTTTCTGCTTGTAATGCATATCATGAATACAGATCTCGAATCACAAATGCATGTGTACAAAGATATAGCTTTGGATGTATCTATCAAAATCAACCTTTGTTCCCTAGTTGTCATAAATTTAATCTCAAACGTTTGGAGTTGTTCTCCATTCTGTGGGATTTAAGGGGCTTCATTTCACTCTAGCACCATCGACATGACTTTTTGGGAGCAACCACTAGTTCCCCATGGCCAGTCTCTCAGTTGCATGACCTCCGAGGGGATCTTCACTCCATGACCCTCTCAGGTGCTGCTGGGCCATTACTGGAATCTACACTCAAGGCCTCTCATCTCTACTCACTCGTGCTCTACACGCTTAGCCAGGTCACATGGGGAGCATTCCGTGTCTCGCTTGTGACAGCAAGGGGAACTCTGTAGGGCTATTTGGGGTCAACCTACCTGGAGAAATCACAGACAGTTTCTAAAGTGGGGTTCTACTTTCTTTCCAGATACTTCCCCGGGAAACACAAAAGTATCCCTCGCTCCTGGGTTCTCCAGAGCTACTCAGGAGTTTTATTATCATTCTCTCTGAGGGGTTGGGTCAATAGTGCGTAGAGAACCAACTCTGTTTTTCAGCAAATCTCCAACATGAAAACATTTATTTCCCTCTGAACATTTCTCTTCACAGCACTGTGGGCATATTCCTTTCTGGGGGAGCTTTATCCTGACTGCAACATGGGTATTTCCTGAAATAAGGATTTCTTCTTGTGTCCTTTCTTGCATCTGCCAGGATGCTCTGGCTCATACTTAGTGTGGGCTACGTAGGAGTTTTTGGGAGATGATACTAGGTTTTGGTGAGCACACATAGCCCCTTCCTCACACAGCTGTGCATAATACTGATTTGTTTAAAAATTGTTAGGCAGCCCCAGCCAAGGAAATGAAGGCTTACTTTACTGTGAATTAAATATAATGGGGAACTTTCACTGAGCCTTTCCCACCTCCCTCCGCTTCTTCCTGATAGGCACAACCCAGGATGTGCAGTCCACACTGACACACCTGCTACATTAGCTGTGAAAACTGTCTAAAAACAATTCTGCTTCTCATGGGGGTTTGGCTTTCCCAGGGAGATAACCCATTGCTACTTAGAGAAAACGACATTCTTTTGATTCTGAACTTTAATTCACACGTTCCACCTGACGTCCAAGGACTATATATACATATATATATATATATTTTTTTTTTTTCAAACACTAGATAAACTTTAAATAGATACCCTGAGGATGAGTAATTATTTTGGAATTGATTTTGCTGTTCAAGTGGCTTCTCACTTCGGGAGAAACAATTAAAATTTTCCACTCCTGGGCCTCAATTCCTAGGATAATTGGGCGTCAGAATTCTTCTGGATGCACTGAGGCGTGGAGGCTGAGACGGACACCGGCAGACCTCACTGAGGCAACTTCTTCCCCTACTGCTGTGTCGTGTACCTGCAGGGGCAAGTTATGCTGTAGCAGGAGAATGTCAAATTCCCCACCGCATTGGTCACCACACACACATTTCTGCATCCTGAGTCCCCATGTTTCCTAAGATATGGGACCTTCATGCTCTAAGTGCATAAATACAGATAGCACGCTGAAGGAAGGCAAAGAGAATTCCAAAGGAAGGAAGAGTGCTTCCCTTTCTGTGGGATACATAAGAAGCAGCTGGACACACACTACTGAGCAGAAGGGAATCCAAATTCCCTTTTGGGAATTTTGGGAATCCAAAATTATGGTATGTCAGTCCTCAACTGAATCATTTTGGATCTATCTGGCTATGAAAACTGTTCATTGTTGTTTCTTCCTAGAATTTTTGGTCAACTCACATCTACGGGCAGAAAACATTGAGAGGGATAGAAAGAGTAGTGCATTCGTTATCTAAATTTCAAGTTATCTTCCCATAATAAGAGATTGATACTACAGGTACACCCATAGACAGGAAGTCTCTCTCCATGGAATTATTTTCTCATCAAATGCAATTATGATATCGGACTTCTTATCACCAAATCTCATAATCTCATCTTCTGAGGTTGGGGTTGACTCTTACTGGAAAGCATTTTCTTTGGTCAGTTATTTCTATCACACTACAGTAAGAGGACAATAGTGCCATGTTTATTATTTCCAACACAGCGTTCTACTAATGACCCTCGCTGAGGCCCTCCTCTCTGCTTCAGTCATGGCGGGTAAGCTGTGGTACCAAGAATCGGGTGATTCGGCACACCGCCTAACACATTTAGAAATAAAGAGGCTCTAAACTCTAATACCTAGTCAAAGCAGGCACGCTGTTCAGCGCAAATGCATGCTATTACTAAGACACCACAGTGCATTACAGGGAGACTCATCTGATCTGTTCTTTTGTGCTTCTTTTCTGTCTTTAGATAAGACCCTACAAGAGAATACAGCTAACTTCGGGAACTGGTTTCAGAGTGTCTCATTCGAATACCATACAGAACTTGAAGAAATCAAGGATGACAATGCCTTTTCCCCCAGTCAAAACAAACAAATCTAGAATCACTACAGGAGCCAATTCAAAGAAGCAGAAATGTGTAACTTTCAGCTGGGAAGATGATCAGGGTCTTCTTCGCTAATTAATAGCACATTGAGGGAATAAATCATCCTGCCATGCTTTCCAGAAGGAGAAGACCAAATAAAGATCTGGGATTTCACACCATCATACATGAAAAACTGTTCAGGGTTTTGGTTCTCACCATGGTCCCAGCAACTCCCCATCGGGTGCTAATCCCCCATCAGCTTTCATCCTCTCCTTACTGACCTGTCACAGTGCTGCTTCTCCTCCTCCTTGACATACTTTTTCACTGGTTCCAGGGCACTGTATCCTCTTGATGTTCGTTCCTCCTACCTCACAGTTTGCCCCTCTTGGGAACACATCTGTGGTTCCTCCTTTTCTTCCCTAGCCTCTTGAGTGTCAAGGGGTCAGGTTTGAGTTCTCGTCTCCGTACTTACTCCCCCCTTGGTAATCTAATCCTGTCTCGTGTCCTCACACCATTTATATACTGACAATTCCTGTATCTGTGTCTTAAGTCTTAAGATCCTGAAAGTCAGACTCATATATCCAGCCACCAATATGAAATTGCAAGTTGGATATCTAATAGTCCCCCAAGATGCTACGTGCACAGTGCAATCCTAATACCTCTCATCAGATCTGCTCTATGGCAGCTTTCCCAGCTGTGCTGATGGCAAATTTTTGCTTCCATCCCCTCAGCCCAGACCCTCTATCTCATCCTTCACTCCTCTCACTGTTCAGTGCACCATGGCCAAGGGATAGAAAATCCTGGGAACACGGTTGCCCCACATACTGAAGAGTCAGAACTGCTTTGTCTCTGTGGAGTGTACCCAGAGCCACGGTTCGGGCTCACACACTGGTCCCATGCCCTTCTCCACCATCTTACCTCCTGCTGGGACTACCGTCAAAGCCGCTGACAGGTCTTTCCCGTCATTCTGTCTTCTCCTATGCGAGCACCAAGCAAACCTTTTGGATCTCGGATTCTGTCACAGTGCTGCTTCTCGTTTCACTCAAAATCATTAGATTAGATGGAGGAGTCGGCTCTGGTTGCCCACACTTTGCTCTTTACTGGTTGCACCTGTACCTGTCTTCCTGCTCCTCCAGGAAGCCCACAGGCCACTGCCCACCTCCCGCCTCCGGCACCCACCATTTCCTCTGAGAAATTCTCAGTTCTCGTAAGTGTCCACCAGGCTAATTCCCAGGCTCCCTTCCAGTGTCTGCTTCTTGGCACCTCCCCCAGAAGGCCCACCTGTCCCAGTTTATTTGAAATTGCAACTCTCCAAATCTGCCTTAGTTTACATTTTACTTTTCCCAAAGCACCTTTCACCTCCTCACTGAGTGACTCCACTCTTAGTTTTATTTATGGACGTTGTGTGCAAGACCATGAGACCCACAGGGCAGATGTCTCTGCTTTGCTGAAGGATGCCCCAAACGCCAGCATGAGTCTGAATCATGGAGTATGAAACAGATGACCACTCCTCAACCATCAAGGGTTCTGTAGAGATACCAAGTTAGGCACTCCGAAAAGCCATCAGCAGCAGAATTAAAGGAGTAACAGCCCAAAGATTTATACCTGCATGGCCTCAGTGCTAGGTGAGGGCTCCTTCTCCTCTTCCCTTTCCCATCTAGGGTAACGCTCCATGCTAAAGCCCTGTATTCAAATAGCTCTGAAGTCACGGTGCTGATAGGTAAGCAGACGAACTCAGAATACACGAAGCATCCATATGTCTCAGCTTATTTTATTTTATTTTAATTTTTTTTAAAGATTTTATTTATTTATTTGACAGAGAGATCACAAGCAGGCAGAGAGGCAGGCAGAGAGAGAGGAGGAAGCAGGCACCCCGCTGAGCAGAGAGCCCGACGTGGGGCTCGATCCCAGGATTCTGAGATCATGACCTGAGCCGAAGGCAGCGGCCTAACCCACTGAGCCACCCAGGTGCCCCTGTCTCAGCTTATTTTATATGTTTCTCTTAGTCTCTTGTCTTTAAAGAACAATCTTCAGTTGCTTCAGTTCCCTGAAAACACTGTAGGGAGAATCCTGAAAGAATCAGATGAACAAAAGTAGGTTTGTAAAATCAGGGAAATTTCACTTGTTTATTTTTTCCCAGCTGTTATCACTTTTGTTTCATTCTCCAAACTCAAAAGAGTAATACGTGAAAAACACAATGGATTTGCCTTTCTGTTTATTTCCACTAATTTTTTTCCACATTAGTACAGTCCCTCTCTAGCCCTTGACTATTAAATATAGCAGAAAATCTCTTTTTAGATTGTTCTCCACGTGTTTTTCTTATTCCATTAAATGTTGTTCTATTGACATCCTACCCATTAGGGCTGATGTATCCCTTGTTTCAAAAAGAAGGTGGATATCAACTCTGTAAAGAAACCATTGCTCATCTTTGACTTTCAAAATGTGTTTAAAGATTCGTAATAGTGAGGATATTCAAAGCTTGTACTTCCATTAGTATCAAGAAGAGTAGAGAGCATTACACACACACACACACACACACACAGACCCAAACCAGTCAGACATTAGTCTGTGAGCATAACTTCTTCCATCATGGGAAGGACACAAAAACCTTCTGGGGTGGAGTAGGTGACCAGAGCAATATGATGTCAAAGGAGTCAGGGCCACTGAGAGGAGTGCGCCCTTGTTCATGGCTTCCTTGACTTTGGGGGGAGTTGCGGGGGGGACACAAGGAAGAAATAACATCCACATAGAGCCCTAGAACAGTGAGGATTGTACCTTCTTCTGTCGGGACCCCCGGGAGGATGCCACCTGCCACACGTGCCTCCTCAGGAAAGAGAAGAAAAGAAAGGAAGCTGAAGGCCAGAGAAACCATGGCAGGAAGTTGAAACTGATTTAATCGACCTTCAATCATGAAATGACTATATAAATTGAACAGAAGACCAAGCTTCAGAAAAGGACGTTTAAAAGTTTTCCACAATCTAGCAAACAGGGACTGACAAAGAAGCTAATTTCATCTTTTGAAAAACAAAGGCAGAAAAACTTATTAAAGTATACTGTGCACATTTAAAACTGACCCCTGCGGTTGCTTGAACTGTGTTCCCTTTAGTAAAGTCTGATCTAGTCTATCCTGAGTAAATAAGAGCCATATGGCATCTTTTATGATTTCAGTTTCATTTTCTTTGATGTAGAGCAGGAATCTGCAAAATCGTGAAGCAATCTGGTTTCAGAATCAGAATGAATTTTTATGTTTTCGCCAATCTTTTAAATCTTTTACTCGTATGTAAACAGTGTGGTTTTTTCCACTTTTTCTATCAAGTTTTTCAAAACCATTCAGTATAATTTTTACAGAGAAAAAAAATCTCCATGTGCCTTCACAACTCGTCCCTTTAGATGACAGTTGATTTTATGCTACAATTAAAATAATAAACTCAGCCACTATACACAGCATTGTGAAGAAACAAACCCATCTCTTGGGAAGCATATAATTAACTACAGGAAGCGGAAATTCTCCAATCTACAAAGTAGAGAGCATTCAGCTAAGCCAGAACCAGTCCTAGGTCATGGGCTGATGTCAATATGTCTAAGAAATAGGAAAAAATAAATAAAATAAAATGAATAAGTAAAAAAGGCAATCTGGGTTAAATGATAATCCATTAAGAAAACATCTCCATTAACTCCAATTAACTTCTGAAATAATTATTGCCCGAAACTCTTCCGAGAAGCATAAAATAAGCTGATGTTCCCAAGGCTGTGCTTAATGTACAGACGTGCACAGGAGTAGAGGCCGCAGAGGTAGGGTAGCAGGCGCGCCCTCCCACACCTGCGCAGATACCTGTTCCCAGTGGGGCCACACCTGTGCAGACACCTGTTCCTGATGGTTCCACACCTGTGCAGACACCTGCTCCTGACTGCCCCTCATTTGCTGTTTCATGAAGGCACAGCCTCATAAACAGGCCGCACACTAACGGTTTGCCATGTCTTCACAGCGTGCTCTCCGCTCAATTGCCTACATGCAAAAAAGCAAGTCAATTACAAACAATTTTTTTTTATTTAAGGAAAGCTAATGCATCAACAAACTAGAAACTAACCATGAATCTTTAATCTGATTTGAAAACAGGATGTCGAGATGTATTTCGCAATTAATATTGCATTTTATTTGACTTGTGATCAGAACCTGGAGGGGTTGTGAGTGGAGTGTGGAAGTGGAAGCATTTATTGGCATAGGCAAGTGTCCGACCAGTTTTTCCTTTAATTCTCATCCCTATTCTACTCCACTGCTTCTGGAGGCAGAGAGGGAAGGGCCAGGCATTAACATAAAATAATTGTATTTTCGGCTTTTAATCACGTTAAAAAAAATCAGTACACAATTCTAGAGTGTTGTTTCATTGGATGAGATCCAGCAATCAAAGCAAGATTTTAGAACCTCTGTGTTTATAGAAAGTTTCATTATTTTCCTTGTGTGGAGTCATAGTCCAAATGGGAGTCACTAGCCCCCTCTCATGGTGTCATTGAGGTACTACCACCGTTCACCTCAAAGCGTTCTGTTAAGTCCCTGGATTTTCTATTACCAGGGAGTCATTTGGAAGAAATAATCAAGAATACGTTTTTGTTTCCACAACTGCAATCCATTTTAGACTTTCCTAAAGAATTTATGTTTATATCAATTTTAATAAAATTAATGATTTTCTCTTAAAAAGTCTGAATCTCGAATAAATTTGACCAACGTCTGCTTTTCATTGAAGATTTTCAAATCGTGTTTACCTTGAGCAAACCTTGAAACAAAAGCAGAAGTATGTCAGCGACCATCTGAAAATTTGGAGCTGAAGAGGCTGACATGGTGAGACAAGGAGCCCTGTTTGGCTGGTTCTTACCCAGTCAAGCAGAAGATTACATAAATCCCCCGTAAGCACTTACAGAGACAAAGGGCATATAAATCCCGCACTTTGCATGTCACATTAGGAAGGGCATGAAGGCGAGTTTTAACCAGACCCGAGGCCCCCGTGCAGCCCTCATTCTCCTTGAGTGGCAGTGGTGCATGGTGATTGACGATGTGGGCAATGTCACGGACGTTACTTCAGCGGAGCCACACCCGCAGCACACATGGGGAAGCTCCCAAGGGATCTGGTACTCTGAGTCACACCAGCCTTGTTCAGGTACACGCTGTGTCCAGGGGCAGGCAAGGAGGCAGTGAGATTGCAAATGCAGCTAACGGAATTTCAAAAAGTTGTACCTTTCTTCTCTTCTTTATTAAAGATTTTATTTATTTGAGAGAAAGAGTGTGAGTGAGAGAGCACAAGCAGGGAGAGTGGCAGAGGGAGAGCAAGAAAAAGGCTCCTCACAGAGCAGGGATCTCACCCCGGTGGGGCTTGATCCCAGGACCCTGAGATCATGGCCTTAGCAGAAGGTAGCCGCGAAACCAACTGAGCCACCCAGGCGCCCCAAGTTGTGCCATTCTTGATAGAAGTTTCTCTGTGTAATCATAGGTCCAATTTACTTATTTTTTTAAATATTTATTTATTTATTTTAGAGAGAGAGAGAGCTTGTGCTCAAGTGGGGGGAGGAGCAGAGAGAGGGGGAGAGAGAATCTCAAGCAGACTCCCTGCTGAGCCCAGAGTCTGTTGCAGGGTCCCATAACACAGCCCTGAGATTATGACCTGAGTCAAAAGCAAGAGTGGGAGGCTTACTAGACTGAGCCAGCCAGGTGCCCAATAATAGGTCTAATTCAGGACAATACCTAAAAGAGTTTTAAAATCACCTTAAGGTGCTTTTAATAAAGTGATCTATATGGTTTCTAACATATTATTTGAAGAAATCATGTCAACTTTATATATATATGTGTATATATATAAACTTTACATATATTTAAACAGGAAAATATATTTGCATCTATATCTCTAAAACAGGAATAAATACATTTGTATCTATATCTATAGATATAGCCCATATATATATATGTATATAATATATACATATATACATATAGATACATAGATAAATAGATAGATGTAGTCAAGTGTCTCCTTCGATTCTGCATACAGAAAGGAAGGGAAGAAGAGTGCCCTCCCCTTCATTTCTTCATGAATCCCCTCCCTAAAATTATATCTTGAAAGCAAAAATAAACTTACTTTGGAATAAGAAATTATAAGAAAATTAGAATGTAGGTTCTCCATCAAAAATATTCTCAAAAACTCACTCACAATGTAATTGAATTTAACTCATTCCAAATCCAGAAGCGAGTTCAAACCAGAATAACATGCAGTGAGAAAATCAGCGTATTCTTCCAGAAGACAAATGTTATTTACAATAAAGACACCTAATTTTGGATCTCAGGTACTTCATTTATGAGTTTTGTGATCTTGGTCAAGTCAATTAACCTCAGAGCCCCTGAGGTTCACATCACTTACATGGGGATGAAATTATCTGACAGTAACTGTGATGAGCGAGTGAGATGTGGCCTGTGACAAAGTCCGGGGAACTGTAAAGCGAGGGGCCTTGCAGCTTTAGAATCAATACAGTGGTGTCGGGACGACTCTTCCAGAGAGAATTCTGGATTACAACACATAATGGTTCCCAAGACGCAGAGTATATTGTTACCCTGATTTACTATCAAACTTTCAAATAGTAACAGAAATACATTTTTAGATATCAGAATTATTTTCAAGAGAGTATAAGACAAAGCAAGGCTCATCTGTGGATGTAATGATGTGCCTTTGGAATAAAACTGTCTGAATCAGGCAATGTGAGAATACAGAGAGGTTAAGAAGCAGACCAGGCAGTCTGTCCCTAAGCCCAGAGCTGACCTTATTTTCAGAGCAGATCCAGCTTGACCTGCCTTTACTGCCGGGCTCAGGAGTCATGACCTCCAAACTCTCATCTCTCAAGGTCTTCCCTCAACAAGGCAGCAGTCATCTCTTAACGTTTCTCATGCGAGGTCAGTAAAAATAGGCTTCTCTCCATTGTAGTGCTCTTGAAAACATTTTGAGAAGATTTCTGGACGGAGTTTGGAGACTGTATCCGCAGTTGTTTCTCCACTAGGCTCCTCGGTAGCAAGGAACAGAAATAGCAGGTAGCTGCTTTCCCCAGAAAAAGAAAAGGGATAATTAAAAGGATGTGAGAATACTCACACAGCCCAAGAACGCAGGTATGCTGTAGCTAAAAGTTCATCCCACAGGCACAGGTTGGCGGGGGGGGGGGGGGGGACCCAGCTGTGACCAGTGCCATCAGGAAGACCTGTTTGCAGCACAAACACCAGCAGCATGGAAGGCTGCGGGCAGCGCGGATGTGGCCCCAGAAATGCCGGTGCCTGCGGGGTCCCTGCGGGAAACACATGCCAAACAGAATTAGAAGGAGAAGGCGTCTACTGGGGGGGGGGGTGATGCCTGTGAAAGAGTATACGGGGATGGGGAGCAGGAGGAGGCAGGGGAAGACCTCAGGCCTGATGTAGGTCAGACAGCGTGAGAGCTGGGGAGCGCAGCCTGGGCAAGCAGAGCCCACGACTGTGGGGTCCCTGCAGAAGGCTCCCAGAGCCAACGAGGAGCTCCCGGGCAAAGACTGCTCCCACAGAAGCCCCCGCCTGGGCACAGGTAAGCAGGCCCCACACCCGCACCCTGGGTCATCGGCTGGACCGCCAGAGGAAAGCGGCCCCCTCTGGGGTGTCGGGGGCCCCCAGCGGACCGCAGGCCAGCTCCAGGGTCACGCCTGAAGGATCCGAGCAGCCCTCGGCCACGGCCACCGCTACGGCCACCGACAGCCAGGTCAGCGGGGCCTCGAGCTCAAGGTCGCACCCTCTGGAGGCTGGTGAACTGGGAGGCCAGCACAGGGAAACTGGTATTTTCAGCTCCTCCCCAGGAGCCAGACTCTTCCCTTCCACAAGACTGACGACGTAGCTGCTCCTAAGGACGGTCCGCAGCCACGGCGGACGGTCTGATGACAACAGCGTCTCCCACGTCCGTGAAAGTCATTTTGGGAGCTTCACCCAACATCTCGGTGGCTGGTGGTTTTACCCCCGAAAGGGCTAAAACTGGGCTGGGGGAGGCCCGTCTTACTGCGGATCAAGATGAACGCACAGCACGGACGCAGAGTCCCTACACACAGAAAGGAGAAGTGCTTCCGGGGTCACGGGCCGCGCAGAGATAAAATCATGGATTATTTTAAAGGAAGGAGCCCCCCCGCCCCCGCCCCCGCCCCCCGCGGCATCAGCTGCCGCAGAAGCCGGAGCCGGAGCCGCTCGCAGGCTGGTGGCTGAGCCCTGCGCCGTGTGGGGCAGACAACTCCCTCCTTCCTGTGCCTTAGCAAAGCTCTCCGCGTCCCACAGGTCAGAAGTTTGGGTACAGGCGGCTCAGCTGGTCGTCAGCCGGAGTCCCAAAAAGCCGAGATCAAGGTGTTGGCAGGTGCGACTCCTCTCTGGAGCCTCCGAGGGCGACAGACTCTCCGTTAACCTTCTTCAGGCTGTTCGCGGCAAGTCAGTTCCTGTGGGTTCAGGGCTTCCTTGTGGCTTCCCCGCTGGCTCTCCGCTGAGGGGAGTCTCCGCTTCCAGACCCTGCCCGCCCCCACCTCCTGGCTCCGGATCCCAGCGGCAGGTGTCTGCCGCCGCCCACCCCCACCCCCCACCCCCATCCCCACCCCCCCAGCCGCGCCTGGAGGCCCTTCCGTACTCCACTTCCGGTTGTTGTTTTTTTTTAAGATTTTATTTATTTGACAGAGAGAGAGAGAGATCACAAGCAGGCAGAGAGGCAGAGAGAGGAGGAAGCAGGCTCCCCGCTGAGCAGAGAGCCCGATGCGGGGCTCGATTCCAGGACCCTGAGATCATGACCTGAGCCGAAGGCAGCGGCTTTATCCCGCTGAGCCCCCCAGGCGCCCTTCCACTTCCGCTTTTGAGAGCTCACGTGATCGTGGGGCCCTCCTCGGGGATGATTTTCCTATCTTAAAACCAGATGATTTTTTAACCTTGTTTTAACTGTCGAAGACCCTCCAAACAGCATCTGATTTCCGCGCGATGGAATAACCCGGGTAGGGAGGAAGGGCGTCCTCAGTCCTCAGAATCCCGCCTGCCGCAGCCCCGGGCTCCGCAAGTCACCAGGCCTTGTGGTGCCCTGGGTGTTCGTTGGTTTTCTTTCCTTTCCTTTTCTTTTCTTTTTTTTCTTTTCTCTTCTTTTCTTTCTTTCTTCTCTTTTTAAGATTTTATTTATTTGTTTGACAGATCACAAGTAGGCAGAGAGGCAGGCAGAGAGAGAGGAGGAAGCAGAGAGCCCGCCGGATGCCGTGCTCGATTCCAGCACCCTGGGATCATGACCTGAGCTGAAGGCAGAGGCTTTAACCCACTGAGCCACCCAGGCACCACCTGCGGGTGTTATCTTGACCCAACAGATGCTCATTTCTTTGGTGCCTTGCCCTTCTCCCTCATTTTGCAGACACCCCAAATTTAAAGCCAGGGTCACATAGAACATACTTTAATTTTCCTCCCCACCTGTCGGTATTTACCCATGTATAGTGTGTCATAAATATCTATCCGATACAGAGGCAATCAGTATATATTTTACACAAACGTGTAGTGTTCAACGCACATGTTCATAGACCTGGACGCTGCAGGTGGGGTATGGACTCGGAGGAAGGGCCTGCTCCCAAGGACACATCCGCAGACACCTGCGTTAGATTCCTGACTTGCACAGCCGAGGAGGTTGGTTTCTAAATTTACCGAAACACAGTGGCAAGGTGGCTACAGCCGAGTCCATGTCCAAAGAGTTTTTCTTCTGCTTCTTGCTTCATAAGGGCTACCCCTGGGGACATCCCAGCACCTACGGAGTCCGCCAGGGTTGGAAAAGGAGATGAAATTTTGTTGTACCTGTGACTTCTGTGCTCTGCTTCTCAGGATCTGAGCATGATCTCCTATTTTTGAAATTAATGCAGCACCTGCAAGGTAACATCTTCCTCCACGTGGGAAACCCAGGCAGAGCCCAGGGAACCCTGAACAGGATTTGGGCTGCCAATTCTGCCACAGGCCAATGGGTTCTCTTTGGGGAGCTGTATTTGCCCCAACAAACTTTGGCGGTTCCCAGGCAGAGATAACTCTCCGACTACTTTCATGTCCTCAGAAGTCCTAGGAATTCTCCCAGGGGGAAGATAATGCACTGAGACCCAGAGACGTTCTTGCATCAAAAGGTTCTAATCTTTGTTGCTCTGGTTTTTTGTTTTTGTTTTCGTTTTCCCTTTCCCATTGCAGACACCCTTGCATCTTCTCGGTTTGACAGCCACTCAGCCTCAAAGGGAGATAGAAAGATTTGGCTCAAAGACAGGACTTCCAGTAAACGAACAAAAACAAGAAAACACAGATGTGGGCTTGTCAGCTTTTGAAGCAATCTCATCACTGCTTTCAAAGCGAATACATTTCATGATGTTTTTATGAGCTATTTGAAATAACTCGTGTTATTCCATAAATCATTTTATCAAATTACTTACTCCCTTTTTTAAAAAACTGGATTTTGCTTGTTAAAATGTGCCCTTAATTTTCAATAGTTGGACAGAAAAGTTGAGCATAATGCTATTTCACAACCATATCGATCAGTTCTGGGAAAGGTGGAATAGCTACATTCCTCCCAAATTCTACCTCTCAGCACTAAAAGTCCCTGAGCATGAGACAAACAACAGGTACAAGAAGACAGCTGAAGGAGAGATGGTGGCAGAGCAGGTAGGGAGCTGGAGCAGTGAGGAAGGAGAGGGTAGGAAGGTCCCTGTGTCTTCTCTTGGCTCCCCTACATCCCAGGCCAGGTGCCACAGAGACGGCATCCAAGGGGATGATGTCATTAATATGCCTTGACTGCTTTGTCACAACTACAGTGATTATGAGTGTTTAGTTGACAAACGTCTAAGCACTCCTTACTAGACACTACGGGAGTCTCACCTAATTCATTTTTCAAAAGTTTGAAAGCCACACACACACACACACACACACACATACTTATATCACTTCAAGTTTATATTAAAACAAATAAACAAATTTTCGTTAAGGATTTCACAGAAACATGAAGCTGGAGGGGACAGTGAACCCTCAGCCATCAAACACCCATGTTCCCTTCAACCAGACAGGGTGATGTCAAACGTTTCAACTTGTTACCTTCTCCGACATGCACTAACGGGGACAGCCATGGCCCAGTTCTCCAAAGATATTAAAAACTCTAACCCTTAGACTCCAAGAAGACCGTTTCCACCTTGAAAGTTTTGTCTTTGAAACAGCGGCTTGCTTTTCACAGGAGGGAGAGTAGGGTGTTGGCAAGGAGGGAGAGAGATCTCCTTGTGGGCAAGTGTCACTATGGATTAACTATGGGCCACAAAATTATAGCTGGTGCTGTGCCCAAAGTTAATTGCAGAACATAGTAAAAGAACTTCTCTTTTGATTCATTAGTGCACTGTTATCCATGTGAAACTGCATAAACCTGTGTGGTCGAAAGGAGCTGGAGTCACACGTCTGGAACCCGAGCTACCATATGCCCCCCTCGGAGCCTGTTGGAGGAAATGGAGTCCCTTCTGGGGGCCCAGGGGAAACAGCTCCCATCACTCCAGTAGGATTCACAGGACAGGGATACTCGCTCAGAGGGGCCACTGGAGCCTATCACGTGTAGGTCTAAAGTACTTATATAAATGTACACCTCTTCTTAAACACTAGAACTTAAAGATGATTTCCCAATCCAACTAAATGCCAGAACAAAGAGAAAAAATAAATCACTTTCCAGATACTGTTGTTACATTGTAACTGTTTCTTGAATTTCTACATATGGGCTTGTTTTTGTTTTATTATATATGCTTTTGTTTATATTTATGGAAACTGCTTAGGGAGTTTGCCTGGTCCTGGCCCTAACTTGTCCAGTTTGAATTCTTCTCTCTCTCTCTTTCTCTCTTTTAGTAAGAAACAAGCATCACGTCTTCAAAACCTGGACTATTCTCTCCATATATCCTCTACTCTCGATTTGTCTGCCCTGCTGATTTCTCCTGATAGGTAACCAGCTTCCAGACTCCTCTGTCCCTACTGCTCCAAGTTTGAATATGCCATACAGCTGTTAAAATTAGTTTGCAGGTTTATACCTCTCTTTTCCCTGAACTTCAGGCCTTATACACGTCATACAGATCCAACAAAATACTGATTGTACAAATGGGGAAAGCAAAGAAACCTAGAGAGACCGGGTGGATGACCAAAATCTTAAGTTGAACTCATCGCCTGGGCTGTGGCAGTCCTTCCGTGGTCTCACCTCTGTGGTCAGATGTTACAGGGGATCATATACTGGCCTCAAAATTGCATCTGCAGCTGTATCTAAAATTAATTGCAAAAAGTACTAAAGGAACTACTTTTTGACTTATTAGTGCACAATTATCCGTGTGAAACTGCATTTATATGGCCTTTCCTAAACTCTCTACTTTTCCTTCTCTAGGTAGATCATGTCGGATAAAATAGTCATTCACTGTGTCTTATAATGTGTTGAATGGTTGTCCTGTTTTAGGCAGTGAAGTAGATGCTGGCATACCGTGCTGTGCAAAGGTATACGGTTCCTGCCTTTGCAGAACTCACTGTCAGAGATTAAGGGTAATCAAATCATTCCACAAATATATTTATTATGACAAGCATGAAGTGCTATGTGAGCAAATATGGGGTGTTTTGGGAAGGTAAAATGGGGAGCCTGATCTAGTCTGCTGGTCAGGGAAGAATTACCAAAGGCAGACATACTGGATCTGTGATGAGAAGGAGTTGAAGGAAATGGGGTTGGGCAGGGGTGACGGTCCGCTTGAGCCCAGGTCCTGAGGGAAGGAGTCCGTTGGACCACCCTAGAAAGTGGAAGGGGGGCGGGGGCCGAAAGGAACTGAGGGCAGTAGGAAAGGTAGAGGGGGCTGGTGTCGCAGGTAGGTTTGGGATCTGGTGGTCTTTATGCCAAGAGCCCCGGAAAGCTAAAAAAGGGGGGGGGAGGGAAGAAGAGAAGAGAAGAAAAAAGAAGAGTAGAGGAGAGAAGAGGAAAGGAAAAAAAGGGAAGGGAAGGGGAAGGGAAAAGGAAAGGAAAGGGGAAAAAGGTAATAACCTTCATCTTCACTAAAAAATTCTGACTGCGTTATGGAGAGGATACTCAGTGACGAGGATGGAGAATGGTATTTCTAAGCTACGATAGTCCTCTTGAGTGAACCAGAGCTGCAGATCCATTCCCAGAGTCCCTAGATACTGAAACCTGGAAAGACCCTGGGGCTGTGGGCCTGCAGCAGCCCCCCTCCCTCCACGTGCAGAACTGGTTCAACATGCACAGTCCTTCCTTTCTTTTTTCTGGGGGTCGTTCCTTTACTCCATGTTACTTAAAAAAAAAATGGGGCTCTTTCTCCTATGTATTTAAATAGATATCTATATTTTTTCATTATAATATGCATTGTTATAAATGATATAACCCAGCAATGTGATATCCATCACATCATAAACTATTTAAAACACACCTGAACAAGCCCCTCTTTAAAAGCCAACGACTTTACATTGACCAGATTCTTCTTGAATCTCTATGTCCTTCCCACTTCCCCCGGAGAATGTTTGTAAGCACGTTTTATTGAACGCCCTGCTGTATGTCTGTGCCGCACAAATGAGCATATACATTTAATTTTTACAATGCCCTGTGTTCAGAAGGCATCAGGGTTAACATTTGTTTTAGATTAACTTATATTGCAGTTATTTTTAGCAAAAACATACTGAAAAACAAATTACTATATGATTTATGAAATATTAGACATAAAAAGCAAACTCATGGGACATGAATCTCATGAGAGAGAGATATGAGGTTTTCTTTCATTTTCAAATATTTCAGACAGATGTGTGCAGTAGCACCGTGTCTTACTAGAATGAAGTAGGGTTGGGCACAATTTTATATTATTGTTTTTACAAATGTAAATGTTTAAAAACCTGGCTCAGAGAGACAGGAATGAAATGAAGTTTGGTTTAACAATGCCATTTATTTCTTCAAGCCTGTTTCAGGATATATTCCACTATTACCTAGTGAGTGATCTAGGATATAAAATTATTTTTAATACTCTATACTGTGCCAACTCAATGAAGTTCCGTCTGAAAAGAATTTCAAAGACTTTATAATGGGCAGAGAGATTGTGTTCTTTCATTGAAATACTGGAACATCTAGGAGACCTCAGAGGTTATCTGATTCTACAGTTTCTGAACCTTACTTTTTCTTTTCTTTTCTTTTTTTGACTGAGCTATTTTATACACTCTTTAAGATGTAAATAATTGAAGGTAATGGTAATTGTTTTTCATAGATCTTCAAATGCATTGTATTAGGTGGAAATTCAATTAATTTCTTTTTATAAGATTTTATTATTTACTTGACACAGAGAGAGAGAGAGCAAGCAAGCGAGCACAAGCAGAGGGAGCAGCAGGCAGAGGGAGAGAGGGAAACAACCTCCCCGCTGAGCAGGGAGCCCGATGTGACCCTTGATTCTAGGATCCTGGGATGGTCATTTGACCTGAGCCGAAGACAGACGTTTAACCAACTGAGCCACCCAGGCGCCCCTCAGTTAATTTCTACCTTTAGGGAAGATGCTGCCAACCTTCCACTACATTTTATGCAAATTCATGTCAGCACTCCTGTTCTTTTATGTGTGTGTCTGCCTTTGGGATTATTGTTTGAAATGGTTTTCCCATCGTACTGGACCCACTAGTAACCAACCAGCTAAATAAAATCTGTGTTTATTTTCTATCTGCAGAAGAGTCAGAGCAGCACTACTGCTGTTGGGGCTGGAGCAGATGAACCCCATCAATGCAAGAGGAACACGTGGAAGAGCGCCAGCAGAGGACAAACCCGCATCTCAATAGACATTCGCCTATATCATTCTCCTGTGCTCTCTGGACCAAACACAAGTCTGTCTCTGAACTGTTCCAGTGAACAGGCTGCATGGGGCTTGCCGAAAAATGATATGATGCCGCAATTTATGGGAAACTTTCCAGGATCATAGATATTGAACCAATATTTATTCCATAAGTAGTCTCTTCCGAAGGGGAAAAATTATGTTTTCTTTAGACAAAATTTTTCAGATGACACTTCTTTATTTCAAGCTTGAATTATTGCCTGGTAGATTCCATAATTTATACTCTATTCACATAGGAAATAAGCACAATACTTATTGATGTGGGAGTATCCTATGTTCCTAAGACTCTTGCCCCTCGGGCTTAACATCCACTATATTTTTGAATGTTCTTTCTATGACCCAGAATTAAGCTTCTCCCTGATCACTGCTCTTTCCAGGAGCTCTAGTTTATCTCTTTCTGCATTACAGTACAGGTGTACCGCTCCAGATATGGGGTAAGAAATACATCAGCATTTTATTGTTCTTTCCAGATTCTGTTCTTCCATTAACTCAACCTAAGATTTTCTTGTAGTCATAACATGATGTTGCCATGCACAGAGGTCACTCGCAAACCGACCCTTAAAACATACACTGTCTTGTGTTCACAGTTTCCCCTTGCTTCTCTTCATACAACTGATATTTTACATCCTGTTGTTCAAAGTTGTTGAGTACTAATTTTGTCATCCTTATTCACTGTGCTACGTATCTTCTCTCCTATTCGGCTTGGAGTTTCATAAAGAATAGGTGAGTAGCATCTCAATATAATTTTTTTTTTTTTGACAGATAGATCACAAGCAGGCAGAGAGGCAGGCAGAGAGAGAGGAGGAAGCAGGCTCCCTGCTGAGCAGAGAGCCCGATGCGGGGCTCGATCCCAGGACTCTGAGATCATGACCTGAGCCGAAGGCAGTGGCTTAACCCACTGAGCCACCCAGGAGCCCCTCAATATAATTTTCAAAGCATTAATAAATATATAAAAAAGGACAAGGACAAGGTAGGGATCAACAGTAACCTTTTCCTCACAGGGATATCCGATAGAAACAGCACTATTCTGATACTGATACATCTATGTATCTATGTATCTATTTACCTGCCATTTATCGATCTACCTATCCCAAGATCATCTGTTGACTTTTAAATAAGGTAGTATCTCAGATCCTTCAAGCTTTTAATATAATACTCATATCATTTTTTTTTAAGTTTTTATTTATTTATTTGACAGAGATCACAAGTAGGCAGAGAGACAGGCGGTGGGGGAGGCAGTGCGGGAAGTGGGCTCCCTACTGAGTAGAGAACCTGATGCAGGGCTCATCCCAGGACCCTGGGATCATGACCTGGGCCGAAGGCAGAGGTTTTAACCCACTGAGCCACCTAGGCGCCCCAACACTCATATCATTTTATCATCAAGCATTCCAGTAAACTTTTAGGAAAAGAAAATACTTTTTATTTTAATTAATTAACTTGTATATTGACTCTTCGGTATTCCAAATACATAAAGCCTCCTTTACCATTCTGTTTTTAAACAATCTTAGAAGTAACCTGATTTTTTATTAACAACTTTATTGATGTATAATTAACAAAAAACTGCACATTTGATGTATTTTGATGAGTTTGGACATATGTATGCCCCTGTGAGCCCATCATCCCACTCAAGGTCATAAATGTATCCAACCCATCACCTCCAAACATTTCCTCATGCCTCTCCTCTCTTGTGGTAGGAAGGCTAAACACGAGATTACTCTCTGACAATTTTCTTTTAAGTATACAATACAGTATACAATAACAATACAATACAATACAGTATTGCAAACTATTCGTATGTTGACTCCTAATCCCTAGTGTTGGGATTTGGTGGGGAGACCTTAGGGAGGTAATTAGGGCTAGATTCAGTAATGAGGATAGGGCTCTCATGACAGGATTAATGCTTTACAAAAATGGAAGAGATGAGATTGTTTTTCTCTCCACTATGTGAAGGAGAAGATCTCTTATGAAAATCCAGGAAGGGGGCTCTCCCTGGGAACTGAATCAGCTGGTACCTTGATCTTGGACTTCTCAGACTCTGAAACTATGATAAGCAAGTTTCTGTGCTTTAAGTCCTCAGTCTATGATATTCTGTTAAAACAGCCAGAACTAAAGCCCAGCATCCATGAGTATACCTAATATTCCTAGTTTGTGTACCTATAAGATTGATACAGTGTCCTCAGCTCACACCCAGGCTAACTTCCATGGAGAGTTATTCCAACTTTATTTAGATAAATCGGGTCTAAATAATGCCGATTTATCTAAAACTTACTGGAAGCTCACGTGCACCAACGCCATTGGTGCACATGAGCTTCCAGTAAGTTTTGAGTGACTTTCAAGCTCTTGAAACTTTTCATCCACAGCTTCTTCAAGCAGTAGGGGACCAGGACCTAAAACTCATACTTTTATCCTGTTCTGTTCAGTTGTCATTGTGTATCCCAGCTAGACTTGTGCCTGTATTACTTAGATAACTGACAATTGTTTTACGTCCATTTCCAGATTCGGGCCTCTTCCAGCCTGTAATGTTTTAAGCCACAAATCTGTACTAGTTCAATTTCAAAGAGATATGAGTTTTCTAGCTTGTAAAATAATAATCCCTATGATTTTGTATATAAGGTTTATAGAAATGTTCTGAAATTTTTAAATAACAATTAGTATCTCACACAAGAAAATCCATCATTGGTTTTATGATTTACATATAATTTTTTAGATGTGGAGCAACACTTTTGACTTACCAAAGTGGTTTCTGAATTAAACTTAGCCTTCTCCTGACAATTGAGCATATGGTGTTCACACATTTTCATAAATGAATCTTCATAACTATGGTAACATTAACATGTTCATCTCAGAAGTATATGGTGTAAAGTCTTGGGGCAATGGAAATAGAGTTGTGTTTTCTCCCTGAAACTGAAAACTTATCTGATAACAAGGTATGCCCTCTTCTCTCCAGTAGATGTCTCTCTTATACTTTCTCAAGAGTCTAGAAACTATCGTAGGCAATGATTTTTTTTAAAAGAGGGTTGTCTATCCATATTTAGTGACACTTTTTACTCTCAGCTTTGAGTGTTTTTGAAAATCAATTTCAAATCATGTCATCATTAGGGAAATATTTTCCTACTATTTACACATAGGTTGATTTTCATTTTATTTTTCTACACAGAACTTTAAATAAAATTGGAGGATGCTTCTAACAATTACAAAGGTGGGAGGAGCTTTCGAGTTCTTAATGGTGCTGACCAAATGCTTAGGAAAGCGAGGCCCTTTATGTCCAGATGTTTGCAATCTCTACTTCCACTTTGAAACAGAGGCGGGCAGAGCCATCCGTGTTCTGGAAAGGCAAAGCATACTGTTCATTCCCTCAGCAAGCATCAGATTATTTGACCTTAGTTTAACTTCCTGATGCCGCTTCACTTGGCAGAGGGCATCTGGCAGCAGCTGTGGGATAACAGCTGTGATTTCCTTTAATTGAGTCAAATGAGTCTTGAGAGCTGGGTAGGAAGTTGTTCTTTTGAAATGCTGTTCCCTTTACGTCACTTTCCCCTAAAAGTTGAATGAGACTATAGGGGGAGAAATGTTCTCAAGTGTTCTTTTCCAAAGAAAGGTCATCCATAATCATTCAAAATCTATAAAATCCATCATCCTTTCCTCCTCATTCTGTAAGAGAGGCAACAAATGTGATGGAGGTTAAAGGATAGAACCAAAATCAAACATAGTTGCTTGGAAATTCAAAACTGTGTCTGCATCCCTCCTGAGTCACACTCTCTCCAGGCATACAGGAACTCTACTCTTTGGCCTACATGTAGCTTGTGGCCATATCTGACCTTTATATGGCTTTTGTATTAGTATTCATTAAGCATATATGGGCTCAGAAATCAAATAATGTGCATGACAATGACTTTAATAGGTTACCTTGAATTTAACAAACCTTTTTTTTTTTAATTGCTTAATTTTTGAACTAATTCTCTCAAGGAAGTGAATATAAAAATAAAAATTGGTAATCTATCTTATTTTAGGGGAAGGGTTTGGATCCCATAAGATCCTTCTAACTCTAAAACAAAATAACTTTTCTGATCTTACTTACCATACATCTTTCAAGTTAGGTAAATAAAGTAATACTTCTTTGAAGGCCTTCTTCAATTCTTGTCAATTCTGACCACTGAAATATCCTTTTAAACAGTGATATAAAACAGCCACAGGGATGGAGTAAACCAAACGCCTCTAGATCATGAATATTGAATGTTACTGCAGAAAACCTAAATATCCAATTACTCCTGAAGAAACCAACATTCCTCTAGTATAAAATAATATTGAAGCTAGCTATTTCAATGTTGAAGTTTCCAAATTATATCAAACTTTCTTTTGTAAAGGAAGCGAGCTAAATTTTTGAGGTTTAACAAATTGTACACTTTTGCTTTCAAATAAAAAACAACACGGATTAAATTGTCATCTCAGCAGGAATAGTACAGCAGAATGTGGGCCAGAGTGAGTATGACAACTGGGTACACTTTTGTTTGGTCCTGATACTTGACACTACTGGAAGCAGTTTCAGAATAACTGGGAAGTAGTCATGATATAATCATGATCATTATGATCATAATAATGTCTCTGTCAAAAGTGTACTATCTCCTCTCCATACTTCTTAATTCTACATCGGTCATGTTCACTTTCCTGGAACATGAGGATCTGTGCTCGTGGGGGTGATGTGAGCCTATTATTCCAATGCAATAGGTCACCGATTCATTTCCTCTGTGACTCAGTCTCTATAAATGCTTGCTATCTCTTAGCAACGATGCAAACCCAGGTTCTGAAGGGCTTCGTTCCTCCATCTCCATTGCTGGCAATGGGACAGATGACACCATGAGCTTTCTGAATTGTCAACTGATAGAACATTCTTCCTTTTTAATAAATTAATGGGAATGTCCAGCCTTGTAGACATGTTTTTTTTGTTTTGTTTTGTTTGTTTGTTTTGTTTTTTGTTTTAAGGAATTTTATAGGGGCAACTCTGCTTTGGTAAAGATGAAACAAAAGGACTTTTTCCCCTCTTCCTTCTGCTAAATGCTGATAAAACTCTGAACTTTATATGGAAAGCAAACACAAGAAAACTCTGAAAGGTGGAGAGAAGAAACCAGACCAATCAGTGACCTCGAAACTCAATAAAGGAGTTAACTGAGTTCCTGGGTTTGTTTGTTTTTTTCTTTTTGCTCACATAAACCACATATGAAGCTGAAGAATTATACCAGCAACCCAGATTTATGAATGGATGCAGTCAGAAAAGCCTGCTCCCTCTGGCTCAAGGATCTGGAAAAGGGTGTCCTGGGAAGACAGAACATTTGAGACCGTAATCTCTCTACTTCAGCATATACCACAAGAATAAAATGAGACCTCGTCCCACCACTGCCACCAAAAGGAGTAGGGAGCTAGATTTCTGATTGCCCCAGGCTCTAAGCTCCCCACTGGACAGTATCATTCCAGTTGGGCAATAACAAGGTGCGCTCACATGGAGATCCTGGACTTCCAGCCCCACCCAACAGTGATGAGATGCCCTTCACCTCCCTGCTGGGTTCTATCAACAACGCTCTAGTGCCTGGTCGTAATGAGGCTAACCTCTCCACTCCCCTCAAAGTTAGCAGATGCCAAGTTTGGAGTGTTAATAAGCTGCACCTGTCCCTCCAAGCCACTGAGGGTCTAACAGGGAAATGAAGTAAGGAGCAACCCTATCCCACTCCCTGGTGTTAAGAGATTGATTGAATGGGGAAACTTGACCGCCAACCCCACCTGGCAGTAAAGAAGTGCTGGTCCCTTCTTTCTGAAGGATAGAAGGGGAGACCAGCTAAAAAAGTAGATGGAAATGAGACCCAGATTATCCCAATATAATACTCAACAGGTTCTGGTTTCACCCATCATACCAGGAACCAGGAAAAACTCTAAATGAGAAAATCAAAAGATCCAAACACCAAAGTGATATAGATGCTAGAATTATTTGACAAAGGATTAAAAGAAGCCACAACAAAAATGTTTTCACATTGTAAGCACAAAGGAAAGAAAAGATAGAAGATTTCAAGAAGGAAATAGAAAGATACAAAGATGAAACAAATGGAAGGTGTAGAACTATAGAATGTAATAACTGAGACCAAAAACTCTGTGGATAGGCTCAAAAATAGAACAGAGAAACAGGAGGAAATCCATGAACTTGAAGACAGAAGAATATATATTGCCTAGTAGGTAAACAAAAGAGAGAAGCAGACTGAAGGAAACACGCAGAGCAATAGAGGCATGGGTGCTTACAACTCAAGACCTGAACCACGGGCCATGGGCATCCTAGATAGAGATGGGGTAGGGTGGCATGATTGGAAAATAGGTGAAAAATAATGGCTAAAAAGTTCATGGATTTGGCCAAACACAGAAACCTATGGATTTGAAAAGCCGTGGGAACCACAAACAGTACAAACCTGAAGAAATCCACAAGATACATCATCATCAAATTTACGAGAACCTAGGACAAGAAAAAATTTTGAAAGTAGTGAAGAACATCTTAACCACCAGGGGGGAAAATTCCAATGATAGGGAATTTCTCACCAAAATAAAGGTTTTTTTGTTTGTTTGTTTCTGTTTTTGTTTTGTTTTGTTTTGTTTTGTTTTAAGTGTTGAAAGAAAAGACCTCTCATCCACAAGTTCCATATTCAGTGAAAATATCCTCCAGGCATGAAAGGGGAGTCAAGATACTTGCAGATGAAGAAAACTAAGAGTCCTTGTTGCCAGCAATCCTGTTTTGACAGAATGACAAATGGACGTTCTCTAAACTGAAAGGAAGCCCCAAAGAACCAACCGTGGAAGATAAGAAGGACAAGGACACAACAGAGAAGCAAAAATACGGATAAATATGATAGACTTTCCTTCTCTTGAGTTTCCTATAATATGTTTGATGATAGAAGCAAAAATATAACACAGCCTAATGTGGGTTTCATTGCTTGCAAATGAAATATTTAGGGCGGCTAATTAAAAACAGAGAAGAGCACAGTAACATAAAGATAAGTAAAGCTTCTATATGTCCTCAACCTAGTGAAAATTCCCAAGTATACTGTGTTGTTAGAGTGATATAATCCTAGAGCAACCGCTAGAAACTATACAAAATCTATCCAAGCACTATACAGATAAATCAATATAAATTCTAAAAATTCCTTAAGCAACTCCCAGGAAGGCAGATAAATGAAAAACAGAGAACAAACTGAAAGGAAAACATAAAATGGCAGCTTCAGTCCAATGATATCAATAGGCACATTATATTTGAATTGTCTCAATACACCAGCTGAAACACAGAGATTTGCAAAACAGATGTATAAAAAAATGAACAGAACAAAGCAAAACCAACCAAAAAAAATACAAAGAAAACTGACCCATCTATACGCTGCTTATAAGAAAATCACTTCAAACATAATAATATGGGTGGGTCGAAAATAAAAGGATGAAGAAAAGCTCTATCATGCAAACTTTAATGAAAAGAAGGCAGAAGTAGCTTTATTAAAATCATTTAGCATTGACTTCAGAGTAAAGAAAATTGCCAGGAACAGAAAAGGACATTACATAATGATCCACCAAGAAGTAGTCATGGCAACCCCGAATGTGTGTGTGCCAAACACCAGAGCTACAGAGCTGCACAATATGGTAATGCATCAGGGATGGACAGAATTAGGAGGAGAGACAAATAAATCCACACCTCCTGTTGGAGACCAGCACCTGTCCCTAAACAATTGATAGAGGAGCTAGATAGAAAATCAGTGAGGGTAGAAGAGAACTCAATGGCACTGTCAACCAACAGGTTCCCATCCATAATCACCGAACACTTCAAACAACGGGATACATAGTCTTCTCAAGTGCCCATGGCACATTCACCAAGCTAGACCATACCCTGAGTCAGAAAACAAACCTCAGTAAGTGTAAAACGATTGAAATAATATACAAGGTGTTCCTTAGCCACAGTGGAACTGAGCTAGAAATCAATAACACAAAAAGCCAGGAAAATCTCCAAACACTTGGAAATGAAATGATATATTTCTAAATCATCCTTAGGTCAAATGGGACGTCTCAAGGGAAATAAAAGAAGTACTTTAAACCAAATGAAAATACAAATGCACTGAACTGAAAATATTCATAGGATTTAGAGAATGATCTCTAGAGAATTAGAAGGAAAGCCAATGAGCTAAGATTTATCACAGAAGCTAAGGATGAATCTGTGTCTCAGCCCCAGAATATCAGTTTCTTAACATTATGATGTGATTGTATGATGTTTCACATTTTTTTAAGTAATTAGTAATAATGATTGTCAATAAGTACTAGTTTTGCGCTACTTTAACTGATTTATTATTGTCTACATAAAGAATTAAATGGCGAGCCAACAAATATCTACTGTACTTCAGAGAAGTAATTCCACTTGCAAATCCTGGATAGACACCATAGGTAACTAGGCTATACCCTCAAATCTTCTTAACTTTGTTTCACATTAGAAACAACCTCTTTTTGTGAAGGGCTTTATTGTTCAGAGAAACAATAGGGATTTAACTCCACAACCCTGATTACAATAAGGACAATTTGTTTTTCAGGATTTTATTTATTTATTTGAGAGAGAGAAAGCACAAGCATGGGGACCAGCAGGCAGAGGGCGAAGCAGACACCCCACTGAGTAGGGAGCCTGATGTGGGGCTCGATCCCTGGGATCAAGGATCATGATCCCTTAGACTGAGCTACCCAGGTGCCCCAATAAGGACAATTTAGATTCGAACAGAAAAGAAGGCAGTGGATGTACTTTCTAAAGGTCTGGCAAATCATTTTAAAACACTGAATTAACACACTGGGAAGGATTTATAGAGGATTTTTTGCATGTAATATCAGAGGGAATCATTACGAGGTTGTTTCATTTTAAAATAAAAATTCTGGCAAATTTATGTGACGGTGTGTTCTGCAGAGCTACCCCTGACCCACCGGTACTTATCACTTCCCACCTCCGACACCTTAAAACCCTGCTCGTAATTGTTATATGAGGAAAAACGAAATGTCATCTGCTGTTCCTCACAGCAAATGAACCCCATGCACTCTACTGAATACTGTTGATGTAAAACATAAGGGAGATGTTATGAAATCCACTGGTAGGTGTAAACATACTTCAAAACACGGGAAGTCTCAATCATAAACACGGGAAGATCAACCAGCACAATAGGCAACTTCAGTAGCCTGCTGCTCCAGGCAGACAGGACAACCGCAGAGTTCCAGCAGGAGCCATGCCTGGAAAACGCCTTCCCCCAGGAGCTCTCTGCTAGGGGGCGAAAGCCCTTGACTCCTGCAACACCCAGTCCATGTGTGAAAGCTCACGGAAATTCAGCTGAGAAATTAGGGCAGGTGGAGGGTAAGTGTGAGTTGTATGACCCATCAAGACAGAAGTCAATGCCGTGTTAGAAAATTAGTGCATCATTAATCTGAAAGGAGGAAATGGGGAGAGAGAGAGAGAGAGAGATTGAGAGAAAGGGAGAGCAAGAGAGAGACTTCTTCAAATGGCCTTAAGCAGTTCATTTATTGGAAAGTAGTTTACTGGGAAACCGTGAACAATATATTAATGCCTTCAGGCAGATACTTTCCATTTGAAATATAAACTGGATCAGAGCTAGAGGGCCCTTGAAAATCACTTGGATCTTTATTTTACACATGGGGAAATCATGCAATTCAGTGATTTACTCAAAGTCTCAGCCAGTCAGCAGCAGAGCTGATAATAGAAACCATTTCTACCCAATTCTCAATTTATTTCTGATCGGACTGCTTATCCTTCTCCCCAAATTGCTGGTGTCAAACAGAGCTCCATCTTTTATTTCAGTTTGTATGCACAAGGCTCTACTTCCTGAGACTGACTCCCAGGGCAGTTGAGGGGGAGCGGAGAGTCCCCCCCCCCATGGGGAGGCAGGTGCAGGTCACTGCCCACAGAGCCCAGAGGGGGCTGGTGCCCATCCTCGGGCCGGTGTTCTCACCCCAGCATGGCCACTCACAGGCACCACTGGTTTAAGACTTCTCAGGGTCTGTTTTCTCAGGAGTGAACTACTATACAAATTAACTTTACATGTAAAATTCATCTCTTATACGACTAAGCCTGAACACATACTTAGTGTGGCTGCCGTGATTATCCCAGCACTTGCCGCGTCACAACAATCTTACAAAAAGTGAGCAGAGTCACCCTCTTCCTTCACAGCTGCGTGGCCCTGGTCTCCTGTTCCTATAAGTTCTCCTACACAACCTTCCTTGTCCTCTAAATGCCAAAAAATAAAGTATAAATCCCTCAGCCTGGCCCTGAGCCCCCAAGCCCCTGCTCCCCAGGCCTGGGGCCCCGCGGACACCATAGGACAAGGAGGGTGTCCTGAACACAGCACCTGCCTTATCAACCATACCTTTCTGCGTCTGGTTGCCCCGAACAGAACATTCCTTCCTCTCTGTTCTCCAGCAGAAAACCTCCACTTCATTAAGTGCCCAAACGTCACCAGCTCCATGAAGCAGCAAAAGCCAGCACAGAAGCATCATGGCGACATCCCACTCAGGGACTGTGTTTAGGGAATGATTTTGTAGTTAAAATACATTCAACACAGTGATTTTTCACCATTTAAAAAAAAAAATTCTCCAACCATGGTTTTCAAAACGGTTTCACATTATATTGAATAAATTCCGGAGGTGGGTGACAAGCAGCCTCCAGAATAATATCATAAACTATTTTGAGGTCCTGTGATAGGAAACTCAAGATTTAAACAAAATCTAAATTTAACTGAGGACATAACTTACGGAACAGTTAGTCACATTAAGAGGAAATGCATCATTCGATTCTCACGAACAGCGATTTCCCTGAGTGCTTTTAAAACACCATTTGTTGTATGCGGAAGATTTCGGGGGCATATCATCGCATGAAGCAGGGTACCGGTTGTCGATTTAATATTTTCTTTTTCTTTTTTTTTTTTTGAAGACTTTTTGACTTAATATTTTCAAAAGAGAGGGCCAGTTCTCAGCGCTGTCATGACAGAACTAAATATCTTACAAACTACTGAATTGATAGTTCAGGGGGAAAAAAAATTACTTTTGGGAAAATCAAAAATTTGGCACAGCTTTGATTTTTAAGTAGAGGACTCGTATTTTTGTTTATGACTAGTTCAACTGACTTAAAACCATAAACCCCTTAATTCTCTTACATGTTATAATATGATTTATATTTACTTTCAAAGAGCAACATGACAAGTGACTGTATCTGGGACTAACGAAATCCATGGATCTATGGCTTCAGCTTTAATTGATTATAAGGAACATATAGATATCGATTCAGGATCGATCCCGATGTTTTAAGTGCACAATACCTTTTTAGAGACAATATAAAAAAACTGGAGTCTAGGATATCACATATACACTATTATTGTTCCTCAGCTGGAATTTCATGGAATCAAGGCACATTATCCCCATGTCCACTGGGAGCCAATTGTCAGTTAAAAAAATCAGTTGACTTTTGATTGTACTAAAGTAGCCCACCGCATTTATATAATGAACTCGAGGGCATGTAATGCAGTGGAGTGCTGCCTTCTTAAATCGGATCCAATAAAATCTTCCGTACGCTCTGTGCAGTAAGACGGACTCACACAAATAAACGCCGGCTGCGCCGCCAGTAGAAAAGGAAAATCCATCAAGACCAGGCCAATGAGGGGCACCTGGGTGGCTCAGTGTGTTAAGCCTCTGCCTTCAGCTCGGGTCATGATCTCGGGGTCCTGGGATAGAGCCCTACATCGGGATCTCTGCTAAGCAGGGAGCCTGCCTCCCCCTCTCTCTCTGCCTGCCTCTCTGCCTACTTGTGATGACTCTCTCTCTCTCTGTCAAATAAAAAAAAAAAAAAAAAAAAAAAAAAAAAAAAAAAGACCAGGCCAATGAATAAGGTGGCCACGCTAATCATTTGTATTATTTGAGGGGGTCACTAGAGTTTGTTTGAGGGACCAGGAGCACGGAAGCCCTCAACCCTCTGGAAGCAGAACACACACCACGTGAGGAGCGTGTGTTGGCTGAAGAAGTGTGTGTCTGTTGGAAACGAGGGGTCCTGAGAGTCGGCTCCACCTGGGAAGCTGCTGCTTCCTCTCTGGCCCAGACCACGACTCGGATGGGCTCTCACGGCTACAAGGCCTGAACGTTGGTGCCACCTACAGGCTGGAAAGGGTGTCTGCAGCTTAGGGTAATGCACATTTGCCTCACAAAATTGTAAGAGATGCTATTTTCTCCAACCGCAGAAACATCTGTTATTAGCTAAGTTTTGCAATTCTTATTTCATAGTTACTATAGTAATAGAAAACATAAAAGGAGAAAGAGATATAATGAGATTGGTTGAGATAAAAGACGGAAAATGTTATTTATCTAAAGGGAAATATCCTTACTGGTTTCAGCTTATCTATCACCATCAGCTAACGCTGCACTTCTTTTAGACTCAAAAAAATCATAGAATACAGATAATACTAAAGAGATAATTAGGGCATATGTAGTAGGTACACATAAAACATTTTCATAACTTTGTTAATGTTTATTTCACATTATCCTTATTTTTTATTCTTCTCTTCCTGAAGTCATAACAGGTAAGTAAAAGTTAATAAACACATGTTCTAAGGAGAAAAATATTTGATTACTATAAATTTCACCAGCCAGAGATGACCAGTTTCATCCTTTTCATGTATATGTTTCTCCTTCTCCCTATGCAAATCACACACACACACACACACACACACACACACACACAGCCGCTGATAATGTAAACTCCATACACACTTATTTTGTGAAAGTACACTCTTATGCCATTACCTATTTTCTAATGTAGTTCATCAAGAATATTCTTCCATGCAAATGAAATCTAAATATGCCACATGATTTTTAGTGGCAGCATTATATTTCAACATATGGAACTAACAATTCAACCGGTTAATTAATTGGGTGTCTCAAAAGGAGGAAATTTTTGTTTTATAATCACTGCCTTCAAGCTGTCTGCTCTCCCTTCCCTATCCCATATAGAGAAGATGCCTGAACTTTTCCGGTTAATTTTCATTTTACTATTGTCTTATTTTCAGTTATTAAAAATCCAATTGTCACCCAGTTCAAAATCTGCCCCTTCATCTCTGCTCCCAGATGATGTCTAAGGTGCAGTGGGACAAAGGGAACTCACCTTTTTAAGTCCGTTTTCTGTTCCTTTCCCTTCTCTTACTCTCTTTACTGCTTCTGGCTCCTCTGGATCCCAGGGCCCAGCCAGAGAGGAAGGATGAGAGCAGAGAGTGCTGGCTCACTCAAACCTTGGACCGCATTACTGTGTACCCTGTGGGACCATGTGACTGAGTGCATCCAATGGGATGCCAGTAGAGTGACGTCAGCCTTCCACCAGGCCATCCTTGCTGAATGCAGATGCTGCATGGAGATCTCCAGGCCCTCGAAGACCACCGTTACTGGAATGAGTGCATTGTGTGGAGTCCGTTCTCTCGGATCTGCACAAGATTATGGTGTGTTAAGCCATAAGATTTGGGATCCCTATTAGAGTCAGCTTCACCTTACTAAAGAAGAAGGTCAAGTGTTAAAAGCCAAATCGTGTACCTGAACTTTGACCCAAATATAGTTGGTCTTAGCTGGTACCAAATTTTGGTTTGTTTATTTATTTATTTACCTACTTATTTATTTATTTTTTTGGTGGAAGGTTATCTTTCTTCATGTAGAGGTATTACATTTTTCTTCCAAAACACCACAGCCCCTCCCATCCTCCAATAGTGGGAATTTTCAAGAGAGCGCCTTCTGTAGGATGTGTTTGAGCCACACCTGATGTGCTTGCCTAGCTTTCTCCAGAATACAGACCACCTCCAACCAATATTTTTCTTCGTCTCAATAAACACCTCGCTGGGGGCAGGGTGTTTAGCCTGTGTTTTTGGTTTTCATTGTTGGTTTTTGCTTTGTTTACAGAAATGGTGGTGTCTATGAGGAATCTCATCTCATTTGGCTTGGGAAGGCAAGGAGAGGAAACCTCCTTTTTTTTTTTTTTTTTTTTTTTCTCCATCCTAGGTGCTTAAGGGAAGGTAGGGGAGGCAGCCTTACTGAGGTTCCTAATGGGTGAGGATTCTTGAAAGAAAACCCAACTGCCTGCTAGACATTGTCCCCCACCATTTCCTCCTGGCTTCCATCAGAAGCCGGTGGTGATAAGGTTGAGGATCCCAGGGCCAGTTTTTACATGAACACATTAGAAACTCTAGGAAAAAGAACCAGTTCCCCTGTTTACTTTAAGCTAATAAACATTCCATTATATGGATATTTGGAATAATATCCATTTAAAGAAAAGATCTTTATAGCTAGCTATTTTTTCACATCCTTAGTAATTTCATCTGGATAATTTTATGAAAGTTGAATTACTTTTTTCAAAAAATATGAATTATTGTATTCCTATGAGGCATATTCTCTCTCCATTACGACTTTTCCAACTTATTTGCCGCCGTAAGAAAAATCTGTCTCTGTACCCAGAGCATCAATAATAGAAATTGAAACTGGAAGAAAAAGTTGTGTTTATCTGATAGATGAAAAATGCTTTGATGTTTTGTTCATTTTTCGAATACAACGAATGAAGTTGAATATTAATCTGTGCATATTGGCCATTGGGTTTCTTCTTTAGTGAGTCGCCGACTCATAGCAAAATATGAATTCTTGATTTTTCTCCCCAAATTGCTCATCCATCTTCTCCACATATAAATGATACCACTCAGCTATTGCTGAAGTTCAGGTTAAAACCTCATGAGTCCTTCGTGATTGCTCTCTGCTCCTCACTCTCCACATCAGATCTTTCAGCCGATTCTACCTGTTTAATCTCCAAAATATACTTGGAAGTCATCTTTCCCTGAAGTCACTTATCACCTGTCTTGTAGACAGATGTTGTAGCTTCCCCTCTAGTCTGCATCTCCCAGAGACTCTCTAGACAGTTACGCACTTTGAGAGTTTGGCCTGAAACAATCTCAACTTGGAGGGTGGGCTGTTATTTTACAATGTGTCCTTCTAATAAGGAATCCTACTGTATTTTCCCCCAACAGTCACATGCCAGGAGTGTTACAAGCCTCCCACCCACTCTCTCCCCAAACAATTTCCACAGAGCTGTCAGAGCAACCATTTAGAGATATAAATCGGTTGCTGTACAGCTTCTACCTTCCAATGGTTATCCAGCACTTAGAAAATTTCTATACTTTATAAAAAATATTTTTATTTTGAAACAATTTCAAACTTCACAGAAAAATTGCAAGTACAGTACTAAGAACTTTTCCCCCAAAACCATTTCAAAGTAGTCAACGTGTTGTCCATCATCCCAAATATTACAGTGTGTATTTCCTACAAATGGGGCCTCCTCCTAAATAATCACAGTATGGTCAACAAACATAAGAAACAAAAATAGATACATTTCTACAATGTCATCTTTAGATCCTGTTCAAGTTTAGTGAGTTGTTCCAATACTGTGTGTGTGTGTGTGTTAGGGCAAACTAAGCACTTGATAAATTCCAGCTGTCATTTTTGTAAACTAATCCAAGCTACTCATTTTACAGAAGGACAAACTGATGTCTAAAAGGGAAATGTGACTTCAACAGCATTCTTCTTATTTTTAAAGATATTATTTATTTATTTGACAGACAGAGATCACAAGTAGACAGAGAGGCAGGCAGAGAGAGAGAGGAGGGGAAGCAGGCCCCCACCAAGCGGAAAGCCCAATGCAGGGCTTGATTCCAGGACCCTGAGATCGTGACCTGAGCTGAAGGCAGAGGCTTTAACCCACTGAGCCACCCAGGCGCCCCTCAACAACATTCTTTATAGCAAAATGATCCAGATCAAAATCATGTCTCTTTCTCAGTCTTTCCTCAACTCTGACACTTTTGAAGATTACAAATAGTTATCTTCTAGAATATCCTCTAATTTGGGTTTATCTCACCTCTTTATAGGATTTGACTCAGGTAATGCATCCATGAAGCAAAAATCACAAACAATAGTGTGTTCTTTTCATTGCATCTTATTAAGTTTGCTCTGAATCCTCTCTGTTGATGTGAACTTAAAGTTAACTTAAGGTAGCATCCCAGACTTCTCTGTAAAGTTACTTGTCTGTGTCACCAACACCATATCTGAGAGCCAAGACATTACTGTCACCCACTTCTGTCTTTCTCTCTCAGTTATTCCTGTCACATTAGCTAGAAACCAGAACTCAGCTTTGGCTTCTCCCTTTTCCCACTTCCTCCCATCCAATTATCAAGCAAATACAGCAAAAGACCAACTTCACTTGAGGGAAAAGCTTTTCCACTTTTCAAAATTATTAGAGGCATCACCAGTAGAGAGCTGGCAGAGCACTGATTGAATATATGAGCTTGATCTTGGAGGGGAGGGCTGGGCTGGGGAATCATTTGCATGTGGACCATAGTGGAAAAAAAGAGAATGAAAAACATCACTTGGAGAACATTTATGGAATAAGGGGAGTGAAGGGACAAGAACAGAATTCTTAGAAACACCAACACTGATGGGATTATTGCAGGACAAGAAGTTCAGATAATAAGGAGTAATGGAAAGGACATGAAAGAGCGGGAGAGAAGAAGGGGAGAAGAAGTAGCTGGAAGAAAGAATCTTCCAGACCTTCACCAGCAGCAGATATACCTGCAGAGGGACTTAGCCAGTCTTTGAAAGGAGAAAAGTTAGAGATTTTAAATATTTGCCTGGTTTCCAGGGTAAAGACTTACCTATCTTGTTCTGTGAAGAAGGAAAACCAACACATATCAGATCTCTTAGAATAATTTTATTTAATACATTTTCATGAGAAAAAAAATGTAAGTAGGCATTATTATCCCTGCGTGTATACTGCACAACAATACGCAGTTGGCAAATGTCATGAATAGATTAGAGCTCAGGTCATTCAGAACCTCAGCCTATACCAAACCATGTATCCTCAAGAAAGACGAAAATAAGTTTGGATGTGTATGATGATAAAACTCACACTATATCAGAGACACAGATTTCTGTTGCCTTCTCTTTAGGTGTTCATAAAGTGAATGAGAATTTGTGAGACTTGTAAGTTCTTTTTTAAGACTTTCTGAAGGACAAGATTTTCTTCTGCCTTATAAATGTCAAAAATCAAATATAGACCACATTATGGATTATTGAGAGCAGGTACTTGGGAAATAAGGACTGAAGAATATATAATGCAGAAATATTCCCCAAATATTTATCCACTTAGTCAGTATGTACTTACTGGCTGCTTAAAGTGTTCCAAGCTCCCTTTTAGTGTTGAGAATACAGTACAGTAATCAGCAAAACATAAAAAATTTCCTGTTCTCATAAAGCTTACCTTTATAGAATAAGATGACAGAGATTAAGCCACCAAATATAATGTGCCAAGGGATCATGATCACTATAAAAAAATAAGGCAGGACCAAGGGCTAAAGACGGGTGGTGGTGGGGGTCAGGGCAGGGTAGAGGCAGAAGAGAGGTGAATGGGGCTCTTTAGGTGGAAAGCCCATGGAAGTCATCTCTGCCAGGATGACAAGTGAGCAGAGACCTTGAGTCAGAGAGGCAACACCATGGATATCTTGGGGAAGAACTGACCAGGCAAAATAACAGGCAAGGAAGCCATTCCAAGTGACATGGGGGAGATGAGAGATGGATGTCAAGAGGCTGAGGAAAGGTTGTGTAGGAAGTACTATATTGAATGTCCAATGGCCAATGCCTTATTTTGAATCAATGAACCCTTTTTATTTCAGCAACATGTTCCATTCTACTTGATTTTCACCAACAAGCACATTCTTGTGCAGATGTTTAAACTCTAAAGACGGAGCATTTAGAATGGGAGAAACCCATTTGCTTGCTACCTACCTCCATTCCTCTGGCAGTACAAAGCAGAGGTTAAAAGGATGCTTAACAGCTATCTACAACTTTAATAAGCTGAATCCTTGTAATTAGCCATTCACAGCATCCCCCTGTGGTACATCTAAGCATTGTAGCTTCCACTTCCTAGATGGAGAACTGGAGTCGATAATAAAGCTGAAGACTGCTCAGAACATTATCCTCAAACCTAGTGTAAATCTTGGGCTTACTAACTTCATGATATGTTATTAGACTGGGAAACCCCAAATCACCAATTGGACTAGATGCAAAACACACATGGCTCATTACACACAAAGGTACTTAATAGCTTCTAAGGAAGCTTTTAAGGAAGAGAGATACAATCACAGACCCCTGTTCTAGGACTTTCTCTTCAACCAGAAATGCATGGATTTAAGGCAGACGGGTCAAGTTCATCACATGAAGAATTCTGCAGCAGCAGTCCTATAAAGCATGTCAATCTGAACAAAGAGTCAACTATGTGTCTCCTTAGGATTACATTGTCTGAATCAAAGAGAAGTACTTTAATGTCATGCTCTTATTATATAAACTTTGGAAAACTATTTTCAAAATCTTAAGAGTATTAGCCAGGAGCAGAGAGATAAGACAAACCATGAGAGACTGTGGACTCTGAGAAACAAACTGAGGGTTTTGGAGAGGGGTGGGGGGTGGGGTGAGCCTGGTGGTGGGTATTAAGGAGGGCACACATTGCATGGAGCACTGGGTGTGGTGCATAAACAATGACTTTTGGAACACTGAAAAAAAAGTTAAATTAAGTTTTTAAAAAAGTTTTGTATTGAAAAGAAATAAGGATATAAAACATTGGCAGAATATTGTAGAGGAATATCCATATTGTTAAAAATATCAGCTTTGTTGTTAAACTGGTGTGAGTCCAGCTGTAGCCGAGTAGACTTTGACAAGATTCTCAATCTTTCTAAGCCTCGGAACCCTTTAAAATGGGAAAAATAATACTATTTCACAGTGTCGCTGTGGGTTTCAAATAGGAGAATACCTGTAATTTGGTGAACATTATTCCTGGCATATAGGAAGCACTTAATAAACTGTAGCTATTAGAAAAATAATTAAATGATTAAACTATTTTTTATATTTAAGGAATAAAATGTATTAGACTCAATTTCAATACTCCTTAAAATGTAAAGACCTATGAAAGTCTCAAACCTAATACATTAAAGAGGTCAATAAAGCATTTCATTGCATTTTTATTATGTAATATAATGCAGGTTTTATAGCATTACAAAAGTCATTTTGGTAAAATTTCCATGAGGAATCCCTGCTTCCAAAAGAGGTCAGTTGTACCAGGAGAATGCTGCGTTACCTGATTCCACCTAACACTGGGCTATAAAGTGTAGCTTTTAGCGAGTAAGTCATGAAATAGTCAATAGTGTTCATATTTTAAACTATTTTTTTTCTGTATGTCATTTCAGCATGTGTTCCTAAGATTGGAAAGAAACATCCTACATGGGGACAGGAGCACTAATATGAACACAGAGATGCAGGTCATTTATAGCAAGGACAATTTAAATACAAAATTGTTTCCCAAAGTCATTCATATACATCCCTCAAACATAGACAGATCTATATCTCATGCCAAAATTGTTGGATAGTGAAGGGGAAAAAAAAAAACTTACCTAATCAGAGGAATATGTAAAAATTTAATGTTGAAATTGGAGTTTTCTTTCTTGTAAAACTTCAAAAGGATGAAAAAAATTTACCTATTTTTATCTATTATTTGATTGTTTAAATGAACAAAATAAAGCAAATGCATTTCTCCTTTCTGTATTCTAAACATGGTCTTGACACAGATTCTAAACTATGAAACTCTACCCTTCCAGAGGGATCAAGCGACAGGTATTCACACCACATGGTTGTATATATTCTGGAATCCAAATAGGAAACCTCCCTGGTTTCATTCCATTTGGTGTCTCTGTGGGCTGGTGAGTGGTAATTTAGGTTAATGATCGTCAGCTGCATTCCAAGCTTTAACACTAACCACCTCTTTTCACTTGTTTTCTCTCACACTAACTATCTACAGATGATTTCACTTGCAAAAAAGGAAATACTTCAAAGTGAGTCATCCTGAAGCCACACTGTAGGGTGCTGGTGGTGGTGTGCTGTGTGAGTTTACCACGCCAGAAAACTCTATTTTGAGTTGATTGTAGAGTACTCATTGCCTGTTGCGTCATTGGTTAGCAGCAATCATCATATAGTAACGTGCTACTAAATGGTGTCATCACCACTACCTAGGATCATGGATTCATTGCCTGAATTCTCATTGGCTGGATAGATACTGAGAAGAAATCTAAGGCAAACCACAACTATCAAAATTCAGATTGGGGTGGGGGCTCAGTCAGTTAAGCAGTGGAGTCTTCATTTCAACTCAGGTCATGATCTCAGGGAGGGTCCTGGGTTGAGCCTCATGTTGGGCTCCCTTGTGCTCAGGGGGAGTGTGCTGCTGGAATCTTTCCCCCTCTTCTTCTCCCTCTGTCCCTCTCCCCAATCATGCTCGCTTGTTCTCTCTCTCAAATAAGTAAATAAATCTTTTAAAATATTCAGATCAACTTTGGGTTAAAAAAAATGAGAGTCCACAATCTAAAAATTAAGGTTTGTTGTCTTTTTCAACAGACAACCACTCCACAATTTTACAGCATTTCTGTTTTGTCTCATGCAGACTGTATTTACGGTCTCATTAATCTTCACCAGACTTAATGTTCTCGTTAAGCCACATAATGACCACAGTGTTTTATTTCTGTTTAAAGGATGAAAAATCAGGGAGATGCAGAAATATAAGAAATGATGCAGAAATATAAGTGGTCTCACACACACACACACACACACAAAATTGCTAAGCGCCCGCCAGCCTGATTTTCCTGCTATGCAACACTTGATCCCTCTTCAAATCTTCTGAGATTCTACCAATATTTTAGAAGACATTTATAAAGACTATGTGTGCACTTTGAAGTAGAAATTTAATTGATACTGCTCACATAAATGGTCATTTTTAGAAATATAAAACTAGACATAAACCCATATCAATATGTATGTATACATCATTCCTTTACTTACAAAAGGGTGAAAACAATCTGTATGTTTTAATAACTGATACTAATATCTTCTTAGAAAAACAATAAAAAGTTTTCTTTAAAAAATATGGTAATACATAATACTTTAAGACATGGTTGAGATAGAAAGTCAGGCTTTGTGTTGGTATGATGTCTTCAAAAGAGAAAATCAGACTATTGCTCATGAGATAGAAGGAGAGAATTGCTTTTAAGCTTTCAAAGAGAAGTTACATAAAAACATAGAAGTGGGAACTGAAGACTTCAGAGAAGATTCAGTGGAGGATAGGACCCTAGCCATTACATGGAAACGTTGTCAAGAAAATTTCCATTTTTGCAGGGTCCAAAAAGACAAAGTTTAAAATCTCAGCTATGTAATTTTAAAAGTGCACTGGCATTCAAAGATTGGAGACACTTCCGTGATCATCAAGTGTTTGGAGAAGTCTTCCTTACTCACAAATGTTTTGTGTGAACAGATTGTGAGTGTGCTGGAAAGAAGTGAGAGGCTGGGCTTTCTTCTCCTGTATTTTCATGACAATAAGCAAACTCATGACATACAAGCAAAAATGACTCTTAAAATATAAGATCTTTTTTACTTAATTGGGAAAAAGTTCTAGAAAGAACTTAGACACCCTTGTGGTTTGGGATATCGATGATCAGCCAAATAAGGATTTGGGTCTTTAATCTCATTGGCCAGCTCAGAGAGGTATATGCATACATAAGGCCAACCTGTTTTGGACTCTACATTTTTCTGCTCTGCCTCCTTCATCATGTGGATTTTTTTTTTTTCGTATAAAATCAAAATAACCACTTCACCTTCAGGCAGTATATCTATAGCCCAAGTAGAAAGATGAGAAAGTCCACTTGACGCCTTTTTGGCCCAAAACAATGGCATTTGCCGAAACCACATTCAGCAAACATATTTGGGCATCTCTGACGTGGCCATGCATAGCTGGGTAGGTAGACATTTAGCTGGACTCATGGACGCTCCTGAGAAAATTGAGATTCTGCTGTTAAAAGGAAAGGGGACACACTGGCAACCCTTTCGAGGCTGGGGAACTCTCCAGGGTACTGACGATAGCTTTCCTCTTCCTCAAAACAATTCCTTAAAGTGTAAAGGTCCAAAGAACTGAGAGTTTGTCATTCTGTCCTCAATTTTAACAGCCCTCTCCATGTTCCCCCTATTCATGTCATAGAGTTAATTAATGCAAAGGATAGTTTCCTGGAATAGGCTCGTAGGTGAATCCCAAATGGGTCTCAGGCTGCCAGTTAGGAATAAAAAGACGTAGGCTTGTGTACATATACTGCATTAATTAGAACCCATCTGGTTTCATGAAAGGACTCCAAAATCTTTATGGAGCCAAAAGGATGTGTTTTATCTGCTGTGACAATGGCAGCACCTAAGGCTCTGTGTCAACTGGTTTTGTAATTAGTGTTCCGGAGCACCTGCAACTTACTTTCCTGCTAGCCACGAACCCCCAACCCAAGTTCTCCACCTACAGTATGCCTCAAGAAATCATTAAAGTCCACAACGTCATGACTGCCGAGACCCAGCATTTCTTTCTTTCTTTTTCAAAGAGACAATATTTCCCCTTTCGGATTTTGTTAGTATTGAGTAAAATATGTGCTTAGGAAATGAAATCTGCTTTGCAGATATATTAGATCTATTTGTTTCTTCCTGACGTAGCTCATGTGGTAGACTGTGTGGGGCAGTTGTCAAACAGCACCGAACTGACAATTAGAAAGAAAACGGTGGTATTCTCTAATCTGGTGAGAGACCTTCAGGAAGTAACTTGACTTTTCTGGCTTCCGATTTCTCATCTGTAAAGCCAGTAGTTTGCACTCAATGACTCTCAGATTATTTTATGCTGCATAGATCATTCGATAGAGTTTCCTTTCATTAGAAGGCAAAGAGTTGCTCTCCCGTTGCTTCCAGCTACCGTCATTTGAAAATCATTCAAAAAGAAGACAGAGAAGGGAATGAGATTTTGGAAAAGACGTAAACACAAAAAGATGTAAAAAATACTAGTTTATGTCTGGACAACACCGAGTGCCACCTTGGTGGGATCCAATTAGAAGCACTCACAGGCAGGCTTAGCCATTAGATCATCCTAATTATTTATAAATTATATAAATAATTAAATATCCCCAATAAGGAACCAAAAAGTACACTATATATGAAAATGCAGTATGTACAACATTTATATATACAAGATATTGGCAAGAGTCCGTATGGTCTTAATGAGGTGGTGGGGAGGACAGGACTTCTATATACGAAGTATTTGTAGTAGTCATATATGTCACCCTGATGATCACGGTGGCAGGACTGCAGAGCTTTCATTATTTTGGTATCAGGAAAGCCACGAAAGGATAGAAATGAAAAGGTAGGAAATGAAAATGATAATAAATAATCAATACAATGGCACGATGCTTAGTAATGTAAATTAATTAGAAGTGATCCTTGTCCTTTTTACTTATGCCAAAGAAAGAAGTAAGTTTTATATCTATTACAGTTCCATTTGTTCCATAAGTAAGTCACCAAAAAATAAAATAAATACCGTTAATAATTTAAGAAGTTGAGGGTGCTTAGGTGGCTCAGTCGGTTAGGCATTCGACTCTTGATTTTGCTCAGGTCATGATCTCAGGGTCTTGAGATTAAGCAGGGACTCCAGCTCCACACTCAGTGGGGATTCTGTTTGTCCTTCTCTCTCTGCTCCTCTCCCCACTTATGTGCTCTCTCTCTTAAAGAAATAAAATCTTAAAAAAATAATTTAAGGAGTTGAAGAAAATATAAATAAGGAAGTAGGGTTTCAGTATGCTAATTCCTATATTGAAGTTTTAGTATTTTGTCCTTCTTGTGCCCTGAAATCTGCATTCTCATAAGCCATATATTTGCACATCCCCTCCCAGTCCCTAATAATCTTTATATAATGAATACTATAACTAATATGATTAATATTGGCCAACAATTTAGTTATTTAGGGAAGAATTTTTAATTTAAATTCACTCTGCTGTTTCTCTGGTACGATATTATTTTAATTCTCAGGTTCAGAAAGAGATTAAAAACCCTGTAGCACCCACCTAATTCTTGGGAAACTTTTATGACAGAGAAACAAAGAGATCCAACCACTCCCTCTCACATGGTAATACAGTGCAGATGGGTTAATTGATAAAAAGTGTCTACTAACACATAATGCAAGTTAATTATTCATAAACAACAATTTTGTAAAAGACATGCAAGAAATGATGACTAGAATGCTTAATAAAATTTTGACTTAAGACTGGGGTGGAAGATATCTGCTAATAAATTCTACAAACATTTATTAGACATAATCTGCATCAGACATTTTGCTGAATTCTACTGATAAAATATAAATAGAACCATCCCTCATCTCAAATATTCAAATACAATGAAGAAAAATAACCAGTAAAACCTGTCATTGTGATGACATGCTCTGATACATGAATTCCGATTTCTGAGAGCAGAATATAGCAGACGCCACCCCAGACTGATAAAGTCAGACATATTATGGAATGCAAGAAAGATGGTGAACCTCCTAAAGGATTGCCAAGGGTTAATCTGGAAGAAGAAGGAGGTACAATGATCCTAAAGTTCCCGGGTTAAAACAGAAGTTATTGTCATGAAACTGAGTCTCTGAAATGTCAGTCTGGCACAAAAGAAATATTTAGGTCAGAATGTTCTTCATCAAAAGGAAGGTAAATTAATCTAGGATGTCTACTTAGAAAATGTATATGTCTCAGTGTCAGTAATGGCAATTAATGAGAAATAATACATGTGGTGACTGAGGAAGGAAGGGCTGGAGAATTTCAAAGATACTTAGAGTCAAGAGGGATTCTTTTTGTTGAAATTTGATCTACTATAGTCTGAACTGATTAAAACTAAAAGAAACATTCAAAAACCTTTGAAGTTTACAGGACAAGAGATGAGGGGTGAGTGTAGCTAGCATGAATGGCATATGGCTGCTTTGAAAATGGATCCAGAAAACTCTACCCTGCAAGTGACAGCAATTTAGGTAATTTCCATGTTCAGAGGCCAAGAGCATCCCCGAGGTTCAGCTGGTTCAGACTAATTAAACTCAGGCTTTCCCAGGATGGTTTCTCTCACATCAACCTTCCAAGAATATGATCTCATTCTCCCCACCATGCTGCTTTGGTTTGTATGAATACTCAATGACTTTCTTCTCTGCTAATGATCAAAAGCTTCTCAAAGTCAGAGAACCACTCTCTGTGCATGACTGGCTCTTCAGATCTGACATAGCTCTCAGCAAAGTTTGAGTTCAAGAGTGAATGGTGAGTGAATATACTAATTCACAAGAAGGTAATCCAAGCCAGACCATCACATTGAAAAGTGCACAACCTGGCCTCTACTTATTGTCTGGTCCCACCTCCCAAGCAGAGGTTCTGGGAGAGACTGCACTCTTGTATGACCACTGGCAACCCTCCTCCTTCTTGGAAGGGCTTTGGCAAGTTTCTTCACCTGGAAAACTCCCTATATTTTCCTTTGACTCCTAGCTTAAGAGTCACTTAAGGGGCATAGGCTTTGTCACCAGGCAAACTGCACTTGAATTTGGCCTCTGCCAAAGAAGTTTTTCATTGTGAGGTCACAGGAAGGCAAGGTATTTAAGAAAAAAAAAAAATACCAATTTCAAGCATATAGGAGCATATCTTTTTAATTTTCTGAGGGAACTACTACTTTTACAATATTCAGTATAAATTTTATTATATAAATACTGATACTTATATTTCTATGTAGCTTGAATCTATGGCACTATAATTATCTGTTTACTTGTCTTCCTCATGGGAACATAAATGATCATATCTACATTTCTAGGTCTTGGGAGAAGTGTCTAGTACAGAGCCTATAAATACATAAATGTCAATCTAATGCATGAAGACATGACCAAAAGATTAAGGGGTCAAATAAATATTTTCTGAAATACAAAAATGAGACAGTTTTACATGAACACAATTAAATCACTTTGTAGTTAAATTTTGCTATATATGTATGAAATGTACATATATAATTATACATGTATATTACAATACTTTATATATTTGCCATAAATATGTTTGTTGTTATTGCTGGTCAAAAGTCAAACTAACAAACACTCTTGATTTTTTTTTTTTTAAGATTTAATTTATTTGACACAGAGAGAGACAGCCAGAGAGGAAACACAAGCAAGGGGAGTGGAAGAGGGAGAAGGAGACTTCCTGCAGACCAGGGAGCCCAACATGGGGCTCCTTCCAGGACCTTGGGATCATGACCTGAGCCAAAGCAGATGCTTAATGACTGAGCCACCCAGGCGCCCCAACACTCTTGATTTTTACCAAGAGCCTGATAAACAGTATAGGAAACTGTCATGATGCTAGGCAAAATCCATATGCACAAAATTTTACATTTGTTAATTAAAGTTTTGTATTTTGATTTAAGTTAAGATTCATTTCAGAAGCAATCTGTCAGATTATTCAAGTTGGAAGACAGTACAAACAGTCACTTTATTCTGAGACACTTTACAAGAATGTGGGTGGGAGTGAAGAGAGATTCTTCTTCAAGAACAAAATTGAAAAGTTGAGTTTCCTGCTGCCAGGAACTATATTCTTACATAAGTTTCTCAATGTCTTTGTTATGAAGAAGGATAGAGGAAAGGGTGGAAGGGATGACAATGACCTAGCAGATCTCTAGATTTAAGAAGGAAAAACAAAACCTCTCATTTATTTATACCAAATCCTGTAGGTTGGGAGAATATATTGCCTGAGGGTAGCTATAGAAGCCAGCTGAACCCCAAGCCCTAGAGGTGGAGAACAAACCCCAGCTTTCAGTATCAAAGCCAGTTGATGTTAAGTGCCTTAGGTGTATAGTGCCAAGGATGGTAGATTTCAGGGAGCCAACAGGTACGGGGCAAAGCAGTGAAGCTAAGGGTTTATCCCAGCATGAAGATGATTCAGACAAAGGAGAAGAGGGGGGGAGGTGCTGCTCTAAGTCTGGAGCTGTCCTCGGAAATTTTTTTACATGTTATTTTATAATCTGCATGAAAACTTTATAAGGTAGTAATCTCAGTTCAATTTTTACATATCCTGACACTAAGATGCAGAGAGGGAAGGTAACTATGAAACTTATAAACATCACAGATATGTTCATTGCAAAGCTCAAATTCGTGTGTTTGATACCTAAGTCCTTTCTAATTTCTATTATTTTAATTAAACATTTTGAATAACAAATGCTGGACCTTGAAAGTCATACTTAAAGTGGGGGTTATTTTCTGAAACATACTTACTTTACAGGAGAAATTTTATAGAGAGATGAGGTGGATTGCATTACTGTCTCCAGTGACTTGCTCCACTTTTCTTTGTAAGACATTTTATATTCTTCCCCACTGATTCTGTGTCTGGTCATGTCACAATTTGGCCAGTGGCAAATGTAGCAAATGTGCCATAAACCAAGACCAAACAGAACTTCAGAAATATCACTGGAATGTCTTCCAGCTCTCTTGTTTTTTTTACCCAATGAGAATCACATGTCCTCAATGAAAGCATTTCCTCCAGACCAGCTTCTGGAATGAGAAACATGGGGAGCGGAGCTAGAGGAGCCAACCACTGTCTCTGACATGAAAAGCGAATAAGAAATAAATGTTTGTTGGCATGAGTCATTGAGTTCATGTGTCATGTCTTAGTGCTGCCAAGAAGACTATTATAGAAGAAAAATGTCCTAGTGCTAGAAGCTATAAGACCCCTTGAAATGAAAAAGAAAAAGAAAGAAAGAAAGAAGAAAGAAAGAAAGAAAGAAAGAAAGAAAGAAAGAAAGAAAGAAAGAAAGGAACAGAGGAAGAAAGAAGAAAGGGAGAGGAAGAGAGAAGAGGAGAGAGGAGGGAAGGAAGGAAGGTAGGTAGGAAGGGAGGGAGGGAGGGAGCGGGAGAGGGTGGGAGGAGGAGAGGAAGGAAGGAAGGAAGGAAGGAAGGAAAGAAACAAATCATTATTTAAAAAAAAATTTGTCTGAGTCATTTATATATTCATTCATGAGATATACATTGATAGCCTGCTATGTTCCTGGAGCTATACTGAATATGGTATATAGAGAGGTAATTGAAACAAATGTTGGTCCACTGGAGTAATATTTATCTCAGTGGGGAGGTGGGTTGCAGAACACAAGTAAGCACCACCCAACAGGGATACAGGAATGCCGGTACTGCAGATTAGTGACAAATGGTGTTTCAGCCAAAACGAAGGTCAAACAAGGGAACGTTGTTATTACAGAAGCTGTAAAATCCAGTAACCAAGATAGGAGTCTCGCAAGAACACTAGAATGATTTTTTTTTTTCTGAAACAATTCTTTTATTCTTTACATTTATACATTAAAACTTCACATGATGTTGTTGAACGTATGTGAAGGCAAACAGTCTCCTTCTGGATGTTTGTGTAACTCATTGTCATTCATGATGATTGCAAGAGTTTTCATATTCCAAGCGAGAAAGGCAGAAACCAGATGCCTTTGTTGTCACTGTAAGCAACATTTTGAATTGGGAATTGGCTCTAGATACATTCTGTGTGACACTGTGGCAAAGGCTCACTACACATTACCATATCATCTCCTAGTTCTTCATCATGCTATTTGGGAAATATTATTCTCAATAAATCATATTTTGAATTCAAAAATCAGTATTCACTTGCATCTGACAGAATGTTGTCTATAATCTGTTTTAGTCACAGACCGGCATAGTGTACAACTGTTTGGATCAGATTATTAAGAGTCAGATAATATATTTGTGTATACAAATAATGTATTTAATAGTCATTCTATTCAATAATAAATTTGCAGCAGTATTATGGATAAAGATTCTTTCATCTCTCAGAGACACAGACAGAAGAAGTAACATCTGTAATAGACAGAAGGCTGTTAATCCTTATTTAGTGGGTATTGATAGATGGGGCTGAATCTCATCATGAACATTTAATAGCAGGTTTCGTTTTCAAAGGGCATCCTCTGCATTAATCTTTATGACAGTATCAGTGACAGTACCATCATTTTGTTTTAGGTTTGTACACTCTGCACCCAAGAAGCTGCTTGTTCTCCCACCAAATATAGTTTAAGATGCTGTCCCTTAGCATGTAGTAAGACCTTACATTTAAGGTCTTATGATCTATGATTTAAAAACCTAGGCTTTTAAAATATAGGCTTACCTGAACATGTTATTTTCATATGCTTGTGCTACATTACTTATCACAAAAAATATATGTAATTTCTTATAAATTCAATGGGCTCAAACTTTGTATAGACTCAACAAATGGTAGTCATATTGATAATAAAAAGTAAAATACATGTTCTAGAGTACAGACTTTTAAAAATATAGTCAATATATAGAATATGCCAATATCATTATCAACACATTAAATCCTTAGTCTCATTTCTAGATACCGAGAATACTGTTCCTATTGTACAATGTCAAAATCCATTCGCCCACATGTGTGCAACCCCCTTCACAGCAAAGCTAAGACATGTCATTCCTGTTCTCTTAATAGCACTATTTGACCAGTGAAAGCAACAGGGTAAACATTCACCTTATCACTTCCACAGGCTTATTTGCTCATGTTAATTACTTCTCTGATGCCTTCTATCATTCCCTCCCTTCCAGAGTCAACTGGGTAGAATCAAGCGAATTTATTGCAATATACATACATTTTTTTTAAATTTCAAGTGTGTTCCACCCAATGGCCAAGAATCACTGCACCTTTATTGGCAATAACACAATTTGGATTAGGCCACAAGACAAATCTTCCACCTGTATTGGTCTGGGTTCAGTCAGGAAAATAGAATTTCTATGGCATTATAAGAATGAGGAATTTAACATGGGAGTTGGTGATCCCACAGGTATGAGAGGACATGGCTAGTAAAAGTCTGGAAGGGCAGCTGCCCAACGATTGGAGAAGTGGTCCCTGAGGACTGAGGACCGAAGCTCAGGGATGGGAGAGAAGCTAGAGCTCTTGGAGATTGCTGGAGTCTCCACATCCAGTTACTGTGATGGAGAACTGGGAACTCACAGATGTGGTCAAGGAGCTGCTGCATCTGCCCTCTGCGACCTCCCAAGGAGAATGACTTCCACTCCGTCTTCCCTTCCAAATCCTTTGTGAGTTCCTCTCATTGACAAATTCCAACTCAGAGCCAGAGAGGGAAGGGATACTTTCAAAGCTAGTCTGCTGTCCTAGTAGAGAGTGTTGGTGGTGCTTCATTAAAAACAGACAATCCAACATTATTCCTATAAAGAGAAACCAAATAAATAACTAAATAGTTTTCATAGAGATGAGGATGCATGCATGTGATTGTTTGGTTTGTTTGTTTTGCTTTGCTTTTACCCTCCAAATGGTTACAAATTCTTGCTTTGGTATTGGTCATTGAACATCACTGAGTGCCAATCCCCTCACAAAAAGCACGGGGCTACTCATACCCCCCAGCAATGTGGTTCCGAGGGTTGAATTGGAAAATGTATATCAAGGATTAGCACATCCCTGGCTCTCAGAATATGAAATTAGTACTTTGGTAGCAAATGAGTGTGTCAGTAGGAAGCTTAGATTAGAGTCTGGGAGTCCCTCCATTTATTGGTTCTGTTAACTAGATAAATCAGCTGACTTCTTTTAAGATTCAGTTTACTTACCTGTAAAGAGAAGAATGTAATAATGTCTTCCTCCAGAATGACCATCAGGATACAATTAAATAAAACAATGTGTGTCCAAGAATCTTCTTTACAGTAAACCTTATCTTACTTGTAGCAACTTGTCACGTTCACGATGAATGCTTACTCTAAGACATAAGAAGACTAAGTGTCTACTGTTGGAAACCAGATTCTCTTTTAACAGATGTGTGTGTTGCCTGCCTTTACTGTGACTGAGCTCCAGCTTCTGCCATGTGCTAACCTGCCCGGGACCATCAGGTTAAGCTCGAGTTCTCCATGGAAAGCAACAGCATCGAGTCCGGTTCTAAATGGTTTTGTTGTTATTGCATTGCTTTTTTTTTTTTTTTTAATAAGCACAACTTCCAAAATGTTTTCTTGGATAGTCCTTAGATACATCCTTTCAGAACTTGACAAGAAGATTGAACTGTCTTATTTACAAAGTATTGCAACAAAAGTGTAATTGTATCTGAAAGAAATACAAGCATATTGATTCCATATACTTGGTAAGCCTGGAGAGTATAAATCTCTAATCTTTTCTTTCCAAATCCATCATGAACAGTTGAAAGATTCCCTTGGTTAAACAATAATAATAATAGAAAAAAATGAAATGGTATACTCAAAATAATCCACAGATGTTTCAAGCCTCACTGCGCCTTGTATAACTTCTTTTTTTAAACCTTGCTTCTTATATTTTTCTGCTCTTCACATTTATTTTTTCTACACCTTCACAAATTCACTCAAGTTAGAATCATAGTTTTGTCATAAATCATAAATGATTGTGTCATGAATCATAAAACGATTTACACATTTTAACATATACCTCTCCATACCTTGTCCATATTGATTGTTTCAGTGTGTTAGCATTCAGTTTGCCCTACGATGATTCCTTTTATTATGGAAAAGTTTTTCATTCAATCAAAAAGTATTTATGGGGAATCCAGGATATTCCAGGAAGGTGCTATTCTGGGGATACAAAAATGAAAAGGATTTCTACTTTCCTCAGAAAGCTAGTACACTAGTAGGAAAGGAAGCTATGAAAATAACAAGGTACTTTTTTAAATAACGAAATTCGTTCGGTGAACTCCGACTTCCAGAGGACAGAATGTGACCATACTGTATTTATCTTCCTCTACCAAGCCACTGAATCATGAATGACATATGAAAAGGAAATTACTTTGAAAGCAATACCACAAAAGGTAATAATTCTGGTTTCAGGAATTTTAGAAAGTACAAATGAAGGATAGCATTTGTCAGTGATGAGCACTTGTGTGAGGTTCCACTGGTGGAAGAGATAGGCGGCCCTTATCCTCCAAAGGCACACACAGCCAAATTCATGTATGACGTGCACATATGTGCAGGCGTGTCCTTTAGAACTACTCTCCCCACTCGACTTCATTAGAGTCAAATAGTTCTGTGGCGTTTTCCAGAGATTCTTGAGAATTGCAGAATCTTCGGGCTTCATCAGGTTAAGAGCTTCAGTGAAACTTCTCTGACCCTTGTTCCTCAGGTTTTCCAAAGGTTATTTAAGCCCTTAACTCCTGTATATGTTTTAATACCTTGACTATGCACAGTGGCTTTGGTTTGCCTCACCGCACCTTGACAGATAAGCCGCACTTGCTTCATCTCTCAGTTGCACCCCTGGATTTCCTCCTGTTCTCACTGACTTCCCCCTTACTCCTTCCCAGACTCCTCTCAACACAACAGACAGAGCAGAGCAGGGAAAGCAGAGCCATAATGTGCCAGCGTTCTGACAAAATCCTCTGGTGACTTCCCGTTTCAGCCCAAACAAAGTCTATATTTGCAAGCTTTGCTTGATTACCCCTACCTGCTCTCTGTCCCAGCCCCTCCCCTTCATTGCTTCCTACTGTCCACTCTCCTTCTCGGTCCCCACCACAGTGTCTTCTCAGGCACACTCAGTATACTCTTTCTGCCAGAAAATCTCTTCTCTCAGATATTGACAAGTCTCACTACTTTAGTCCATTAAGATTGTGGTCAAAAATCACATTCCCAGAGATGTTGCGCGTGCCATTTCCACATGACATACCAATTCTGTATCTCAACACTTCCAACTCTTAATAGCCTTATTATTATTTTTTTTGTCAAGGTAAATTCACAACATGCCATATGATTTTTATTATTATTGCTTTCCCTTGTTTTTTAGTTTATGTTTCCTTCACCTAGATTATGTGACACAAAAGTGAATCTTTTTGTCCATTTTGTGACTAAAACCGTTCTGTGCCCCTAGTATGGATGCAGTGAATATTTACTGAGGAGCTGTGGTGTGTTTGTTGAATAATTTCACAGAGCTGGTGACAACCACCAACACAAGCCAAAGGAGCACACAGCTTCGGCACTGAACTTCTTGAGTTCCAAAAGAGATGGTACAAAATTCCTTAAGGAAGCAAAAGGAGTCAGACTTACAAGAACCACAGATCTCACAGAGAATCTGATTTTACCAATAATTCAAAGACTACAGGTACTTTTGAGTTAAATGTGATGTGTGTGGAAGCACGGTTATAAAAACTGAACTTACTAGGTCCTTTATTAGTGTAGCACGAGAACCCCAACACACTTTATGTACGGGCACTCTCTAAGGGACGCGTGTCGGGCATTGCTTACACAAACATATTTTAGTTTTGAAGCATTACTAAGATAGTGATATGCTGACTCCCAACAGATTTCAGCAAGTCTCATGCCATACGTAAATCCATAAATTCTAAATTCATTTACCATAAGCAACCTAGACGGACCAGAAACATCATGCTAAAATTGTAGATAAAGATCCTGCATTATTTTTCTCCAGTATCCCCATGGGAATTCCTAAAGATGCTTTTAAGGAGAATTCACTGTTATGTCTATCATCTGATCCTTGTCTCTCCTGTCTCAGTACTCACCGAGGTTAGAAAGAATGGATTTAAATCAGTAACCAATATTTTTCTTCCCATTCATTAAAATCAACAAGTGGAGAATCAGTGAGAAGCAATTTGATTCACAGTTCAAGACTATAGAATCCACAGGCACCCAGGTGGCTCAGTGAGTTAAGCATCTGCCTTTGGCTCAGGTCATGATCCCAGGGTCCTGAGATGGAGTGCTGCATTGGGCTCCTTGCTTGGTGGGGTGCCTGCTTCTCCCCTTCCCTCTGCTCCTCCTCACTTGTGTGTGCTCTCTCAATTAAATAAATAAAATCTTTAAAAAAAAAGGACTATAGGTTCCACATCCATCCAGACTTTCAAAGTTTAAATCCAGGCCTTACCATGTACTAGTTACATGATTTTGTAAACGATATTTAATATCTTTGGAACTCTTTTTTTCTCATCTGTAAAATAAAACTAATAATAATGACCTTGTAAGGTTGTTGTGAGAACTAACTGTGTGAACACCCGTAAAATACTCAGAACAGTATCTCACACACACTGAAAACTCAGCAAACACTTCAATGCAGAGCTACTGTTTTGCTGGTTAAAGCTCTGTTGAGATAAAGTCTGTTCTTTCTGCGCTTTCAGAAATGGCTATATTTGCTAGATTTACTAGGAAAACAGGGATAGATACATGTGAGTGTTCTGGGAAAAGTCTAAATTTAAGTAGTGTCAAGAATATTTCTTGTATGAAATGAGTTTATTATAACAAGCTATGGTTTCATCTGATTAAACCAGAAAAATGGATCTTTTCCCTCTGTATAATCACAAACTGCAGAAAATCACAATTTAAATAGACCACAGACTGAGTCAAAATTAGTCAGTTCACCTATCAGCCAGATGTTGATGTCTTCCTGTTCCCTTGAGATAAAAGAGTGATGGTGGTTGACTTAGAGGGATTAAAATTCTCACCACCAGGTGATTAGATCCGAAGGCATTCCCTGTGAAAAACTGAAGTTATAAAATTTTAACTTGCTAAGCTCTGTGGCTGATTAGTTCAAATTTAAGTTATTAGCCCCTAGGAAATGCTCTGAAACTTCTAACAGACAAGAGCAGGATCTCTAGCTCTCCTGAAGGCATCAGCAGACCAAAACTGTCCAATCATTTTGACAAATACTTTATTCCTGAAGAATAAAGTAAAATTTAAAGACCCACAAAAATTGATTATGGTGCACATAAATGAATTAAGAAATTGCCTGGAGCCTGCCTAGATCAGGAATATAAATTAGAAAGAGGATCCATGATGATTTTAATTTCAAAGTCATATCACTACAAATGATATCTCTCCCCCCTCCCTTATAAGTCCCAACAAGACTTGAAAAATACCCACCCCATGAAAAAGAACACCTGTTCATTACCAATATATGCATTATAGTCACATACATTTTAATAGTTAATGTTATAGAAGTAATATTTCAGAAATAATTTAGCCAGCATATGAAATTTAACTAGGCAAAGTTTCATAAGGTAAGCAAAAGACTCTAAAGGAAAAATTTTTAAATGCTCTTGGATAAGAATGCCAGGTAAAACCCATCAGAATCCTCCAGCCGGTAAAAAACAGTAAACGTACCAGATACATCGAGAGGGCGTGTGTTGAAGGGAATCTGTTGAGAAGGTTGGAAGGCCAGGAAAACAAACAGAATAAGGATCATAAGGTATGTGAAGGCTGACCAGCCCTCAGGCTCAGGAAACAATGGGAACTGAATGAGGTTTTTTCATAATCCAGAACCTAGAAGGTGTCCTGGAGGCAGGGCTCAGCGGTCTGAGGAGCGCACGCTTGGCTCTGTGGATACCTTTAAGGGATGCTAGGAGGCATGGTCTCCAGGTGCCAAAAGAGGCTGAGGCTGCTGTTGAACCCAAGCGAGGATGCTTGGATGATGTTACAGGGACAGAAGCAAACAGCAAGTAAATCTTTGAGGTCCTCAACTGACTCCATCTTCCTCTACTGCCCTGTTAAGAGATCTGAGCAGGGACCAGCCGGCAAAGGAAATGACCAGCTTACAGTTCCCAGGCCTGGTCATTCAGAGCTGTCAGTTTGAAGGTGAGATAGTTTATCTCGCCAACAGACACAGTCCTTCAATAAATGATACATATTTACAAGAGACAAAAGGATAATAACCGTCTGGTCAGAAAATACCTCCCTCTTTTGTAAGTCTCAATGTCAATGGGAGAAAAAGCTTGGCTATAAGGGAGTAGAGAGTGTTTTCTCCCAACGGCACTAATATTTTATAAAATACTTTATTATCAATTAATGACAATCATTTTAAACACATAGACAGTCCTTTCAGAAAGTTGGGTGAATATAAATTATAAGAAAATGTGTTCATAGGATACATCTTAACAATGATGAGCCGCTTGGAAAAGCTGCATTTTAAAGAGTGATATTTTTGAAAAGACACTTCCATTCCTAAAGTTAGCATAAGTGAGAAGTTAAAAATCATGAACCACCCAAGGTTCCTAAGTATACTGAATTGATATGTATCAATTGATCCATGAGTATTGCCACTTCAAGCAATTCTATTTAAATGTTATTCTAAGTTTTTGTGCTTCAAAACTTACCATTGTTGTTTGTTTGTTTGTATCCATTGTGTGTGCTTGTTTGGAAACCACAACCTGCTGATTTTTTTTTTTTTTTAAAGCTAGTATACCTATCATACCAGTTATAAAACAGTACTTTTTCAGGTTTCCTTTAGAATCTGGCTTAGTTCTATAAGTTCTAGAAGGAAGGGCTAGATAAATATGGGTGGGTGTCAGGTCAGGACAGTGCTTCTGTGTCAAATAAAGAAATTTAGTTACTTCTTAAATGTAATTTTTCTACTCATTTGCTCATTTAATAGACCCACATTGACTATGCACTGTGAACCGAGGGTTCAAATAGCTTTTTTTAAGAGCACATAAATAGTATGAAGTGAACCTAAAGTTTGAGTTTGAATTTTTCCTGTTCAAAAAGGATACATTATTTTTAGTGCATTATACCACATTTTATATCATAATTGTGGTTTGGAGAGTGCAATCTTCTATGTAACTGTCTACATGCTCGCTTATCCACTATTTATATCATGCAAATGTATATTGAGCAATTGGCTGGGATTGAAAACAGGATTTTCTTTCAAGTGTTGGTATTTCAGTGTACACTTATGTCTAGGTCTTTTGGGGTCACTTCAGAACTCAATAAAATAACGTAACAAAGTGAACATCAGAGAAAACGCCATTCCAGTGAATAACAATCAGTGGGTTCTGGGAGTCAGTCATTTCACTGTGAAGACAAGAAGGCTGGAGTCATTCTTCATGATGCTCGTTATAGATGATGTCCTTGTTCCGTGTCAGTAATAAATGAAGTTTACACATGACAGGGAAAACTACGTATTTATAATGCATTATAGGATATAAAAATATCCTCATATGCATTATTTGACCCGTAAGTGCTACAGGGTAGAGAGAAGTTGCTATAATACATATTTTTGCAGATGAGGAAACACAAAACTATGGGGTTTCTATGAATATGAACTAGTGCCATGTTGACCATTAGAGAGCCATAAGCACATGGGTGAAGACTGTTGGCTGATTCTAGCATCAATCATTAGGGTTGGTGCCGGATTTATCATCCCTATCATGGAATCTTGGAAAAGTTAATAGAAAACTCTCTTCAATTTCCTCATATGTACAACAGAAAAACAACAACCGTAACAACAAGTATTGTTATTAGTAGTGTTAGGACTGCTAACAGGACCAACAGAACACTTGATTCTGAAACACTCCATATGGTGTTTAGCACATAGGGCTCAATGGGTTGGTTAGTGAGTTAAGCATAATCTTGAGAGTTAAAAAAATATGGCAGAAAATAAATGCAATAGCAAAACAGATATTTCTGGATATCTAGCAATCAGTTATTCTTTTTTAATGTTTTGCCTTTGTATTGTTTTAACTTCCTTTACTTATTCTAGTCTCATTCAATTGAGCAAACATACTGCTATCAGAGGATTTAACTTAAAGTATAATTCATAAACCATATATGCTAAGAAGCATTAAAATATTCTCCTTGTAATAAAATACGAACCTCTTTAGATGAAACTACGTGCATTCAGAAATCATGATGCAAATGCCAACCTACTCTTTCAACTATATTTACTATTTCTCCTTTTGTCTACTCCTACGCTCCAGCTAACTGAAATAAATATGTGGCCTCCCAACTACTCCCTGCTCCAATTTCTCTAGGTGAAAATACTTCCTTGGCCCATTATTTGATGGTCTCCAAATTTCAAGATTTGCTTAACAGGACAGCTATTCATTAAGCCTTTCTCGATCCCCTTGAGAAGATGTTTGTATCCCATTTTTATGCTACCAACTTCTTTACTACAAAAAATCATCGGGGGGAGGTGGGTACCTGGGTGGCTCTGTCCCTTAGATGGCTGACTCTTGGTTTCCACTCAGGTCGTGATCTCAGGATCCTGAAATCCAGCCCCACATTGCTCAGCTCAGAATCTGCTTGGGATTCCTTCTCTCCCCTTCCTTCTGCCCCTTCCCCTGCTTGCTCATGCTCTCTCTTTCTCCCTCTCTCAAGTAAATAAATAAAATCTTAGAAAAATCATCTGTGTTGCATTCTCTTGACAATTGAATATATTTTATCTTCCATTCAAGATTATGAAGGTGATAACTAATTAGCTTTTTAAGGTGAAAAACTTGGCAAATAATTTTGGGTTTCATTTTTCTAATCTAGCTCCTCTAAACACCCTTTCTTCTATGAAACTCCATAATCATGTTCCCCAATAGACTGCTGCTTCTTTTTTTTTTCATCCCCAGATCACTTAGGCAGAATCCCAGTATATAGATTGTACAGGATCAAAAGACTGGCTATGCTATCAAACTTAACTCATGAGAAAGTGACAAAAAAGTACAAATTTCATAATATGACATAATAGGAATGTTTTCTTTTAAAAAATTTAAACATTGTGTTTTCTGCTCGCTGTTACATTTTGTGTCTACATCTGTGACTGTTTGGAGAACAAAAAAATAACTTTTCAAATAATTGACCAATGTAAAATGGCATGGCTCAGACCTTGGAGAGGCGGTAGAAGTTGGGGACAAACCAACATATATTGAACTGCATAATTACTAGGAATATAAAACAGTGGTTTAATTATATAATTGTACTCATGCAGGAATAAACAATTTTCTGAAAACCAACCCTAGACCCTCATAAATGACATATGTCTGAAGCAGATAGAGTTTATTATTCCGAGGAATTAAAGGCATGTTAAGAGGGCATTTGCTTTTTAAATAATGCACAAGGAAGTATATAAGCAGAGGCTACAATAAAAAATTGTATTGAGGTATTAAGAATTGATAAAAAATTGATGAGGTAAGAAGAGTGTCTGACATTGGTCACCCACATTGGTATTTCTATGACACTGTTGGATTTATTCGAGTGAGTCGAATAAAGTTAAAGTCAAAATTAAAGTTAAAGAAATTTGTAGTATGATTTAAACAACTCATTAATAAAATGAATCAGGATAAATCTACGTTAACATAGGGCCTCAGATTTATGGAACAAGATTATTTATAACAACACATCTCTGCTATTTTTACAATATATTTTGCTTTGCTACTTTTTTTCAACCTTTAAGAGAAGAATGGGAAATATTAATTAAATGGATAAGAGAATTATAATAAATTCAAGTCCAAGTTCTTCTATAGAAGAATAGATTCTTCTATTCCTCATCTATTTAACATTTTGTTGGCTGAACTCTCTGTGCCATTGAGTGACAGATAGAAACAAACAAAAGGAAGAAAGAATCATAAGTAGACATGACATCAAAACTAGCTCAATTCAGAGAAATTGGAAAAAACTGAAACTCACTCCTCAAGTCATATACGTTCAGGATTCGGAGAATTTTACAGGTTTTACTTACCTGACCTCCCTCCAGAGCTGGAATCTGACAGGAATCATTTTCATCATTGAAATATACAAACTTCATAATAAGATAAAATTCTATTATGCATTTTACCACTAATACATCAATAAGTTATTTGCCATTACTTTAATTAAGGTAACAGGAACCAGTTATCATATTTTGCCATTTATTATGATATTCAGAAGTTGAGGAAAATCCATTCATGGGATTTTTTTTAAGCTATCAAATTTGAGGAAAAACCAAATTCCTAAGGGAAAAAAACAAAGAAGCTGATGCAACAGCTTACGTGAATATTCATTCAGTTTTTGTCAAATACCTAACTTTATTAAACACTAGGGATAACAGTTTATAGAGTCAGACCGATTGAAATATTTTTAGTGGAAAAAAATTATGCAAAACATAAAAGCCAACATTTCCACAAAGTGGATTGTTCTCCTTTAAAAGTCCAAAGACACTCATCTCCAGTTACATTTATAGCCACATTTAATTATCTGACCAAATGAAAGTGAATTATGGAAGATCAACATCACATATCTCTATTTTGCAATATGATTCATAGAAAGTGCATGTATATAAAATCAGGTACAAAAAATCGCATTTCCAAATCAGCACATCAATCTTGAATTAGGCAATCGAAATGCACTTGGACAAATGGAAGAGGCTGAAAGCAGGGTTTCACAGGTGTTGCATAGACTTATGATATGTCTTCCAGTTTTTGAAAGTGAATTCAAAAATAAAGAAATAAAAGGAAAACAGCTATTTTCAAATTAACTAATGTGTGTAACTATGCTTTTGGAGAACATCTTGTAGAATTAATAAAGCACTTGTGTAAGTCATATTTGAATTCACTTTATCAAAAAATATCATTATTTATTAAAATAACTTGATTTGAAATATCTTGAAACATCTTGAATGTCTTGAAACACCTCATTCCTTAACCACAATGTGTCTCCCCATTTGAATCTAAACCAAAGTTTGATATTTAGGTGTAAGATCTGGTGTGCCAGTCAATAGGAATTTTTAATATATGGATAAATGTCAGTCCTGGCTTTTAAAGAGCTTCCTCCAGGGACTTCCCAGGCATCATGGACTCCCCTGTTTCTCAGATCTAGCATCTAGAGTTACATCAAGGGCCAACAGGGAGCCCTGGGTCCCTGCATTCATGTCATCACTACCTTCTCTTATGATTCATCAATGACCATTGTTAAAGTTTCTTGTTTTTTTTTGTTTGTTTGTTTGTTTGTTTGTTTTTGTATGACCACTGAAGAGACCTAGTCTTCACTTGAAATATTTTTGTTTTCCCATGGAGCTGTTGTGTACTAAATATACATAAGACATCCATCTTTGTCATTCTACTTATTGTGGTTGGATTTTTGGTTGTTGATGAGTGGATTTCTGGTGCAAATATCCTTTAAGCATTGAACCAGCAGATCAGGAGCATTCTGCATATTTAGGGAGAACTGCCTGTGGACAGCTATAGGGCAAGTGAAGAGCCAAGTGGTTCACTTAATTTATTTTCCTTTTTTGCTGTATAAATAAGTCTTGACATGAATATCGTACTTTTCTGAGATTATTCATTCAAATTGTAAGTGGTCCTATGAAGATTTCTAAATAGTGAAAATAAAATATGGCTAACCACTTCAAAATTAATCTGTGGATGCATTAGATTTGAATTAAAGGGTATAAGGGTTGGCATGCAACTAAATAAATCAGTCAAGTCAAATACTAAAGGCTAGATTGTGACATAAACTGTGTACAAAATAGGTAGCAAAACAATAGAAATAATCTTTCTTTATCACATTCAATATATTTTCTATACATCAGTGTATCACATTCATGGAAGTGATTATTTATGTATATTGACATTTTTTTAAATACAGGTTATTCAGAATTGCTATGATAATTCTTTAATTATCTATCATAAAATTTTATTTTCTTTCCCATTTATTTGTTTCTGTAGCATATATGAAATTGAATTCCTAACGGAGATGGATGCAAGTAATTCATTTATAGGTTTGTAAAGCCTGCTTGAGTCACAAAGTTTTAACTGTGATAGACCAGACTACTTCACTATTTGAAGGACAGACTTCCATAGAATTCAGCAGTTTTGGAGATGTTGGTAAGTGGATTTACAGTAATTCTGATTTTTAAAATTTATTTTCTAGGAATACACATTGAATATTTTAAAAGTACCCATTTATTAAATCAAACTTTAGAGAGTGTGTGTATGATTCAACAGCAATTAAATATATTATATGATTTTGCTTTATTTATATTAAACACATCATGATTAGTAAGCTTTTGGGTATTATATGTGTGCCTGAGTAGGAGAACAACTCAGAATGGCATAATTTGGTTCATAAAAGGGCCTGTGATTTTAAAGCATTAAAAGATTGTCCTATTCTAAAAGGAGAACATAGTCCATAAAATTTGAGAGATCAAATTTAGAGAAGTAAGCCTCAATACTAAAAGACATCCTAGATCCTAACAGGTAGAAAGAGTTGATATAAAGTGTGCACTTATGTAAGTCAATTTTTTATCACTCTAATAGAAGAAAACATTTTTCTTAACTCGTTAGGAAATTATTATACATTTTTATATATCTTTATATAAAAAGTTACAAGTAGCAAGCATATGACACAAAGAAATGGAAGCGTAACAGCAGTATTCGAGAATGCATGCTTTTTACAATGTGTCTAATAAAAAGGATATTTTTCCAACTCAAATATCCAGTACTGACATGCAGGGTATTTTCTCAAACTGTCAATTCAGTCATATTGCTAAGTGCTTAATCAAAAAACATTTCTACTGATGGGTCTGAATGGTAAATTACCTGATTTCAAGACCTCTTTCTGAAACTTAGTATCTTCCTTTGATATAAAACAAAAAAGAAATTGGGGATATTTGGGAAAGACTAAAAAAAAAAATCAGATGTTTCTTATTGCAATCTAGTATTTTTACTCATGACTCTTGGCTGCATTTAATCATAATACAATAATAGATGTTAATAGTCCATAAAACCTCTAGCTGGTGCTTCCATGGTCCATATTTTCACTTCTTAACTGTAGCATGTTCAAAATCCCTCAGGGACGCACTAGTCTCAAGCAGTCTATCTAATGAAAACAATGTACATGTAACACAAAGTTCATCCAAAATCGTGTTGTTCACATGTCACAAAACGTACAATTATATAACAAGGACATAAAACAACGTAGAAACAAAGTGAAACTAACAGTAAAAAGAAAACTTGGGATAGTCTTAATCAGGAACTAATTTCTTCTTCAAGTTTCCAGTAAATCTCAAAATGTATTTAAAAACTAAGGAGCACTTGGTGACCAGCAACCAAATTATGAAATGAACATTGTGCAGCGGGGATGTCTTGCCGAAGGAATAACAAATGTCTCTAATTCTTAAGTTTGGATAAAGGCAGTGGAATGAATTTAGAAATATGTCCACTTTTCACAATTCACTAGAGAATTTTCGTTTCACAGTCCCCATGTTTGTATAAATAGTTCTTCTCTGAAAATAAAACACAGTTAAAACATTTTCTCCCAGTGAAAAACGCATACAAATACACAAATTTATCAAGGTAATATAGAGCGTGGAAATGCATTCACCTAATTCAAGAATGGTTGATAGGCTTGAAGCGTTTTGAAGAGTTTAGCTGTCAAGCAAATTCAATTGGAGACAATTAGTCTAATAGACATATAGATTCGCAAGTGCTAAAAGTAAAGCTCTTATGGTATTTGATCACAAAATAGATGTACACATAGACAACTAGTATTTATGGAACATTTACATTGTTAAGCATTCAAATCTGATATCACAGAATTTGGCATAACATGCTGCACTTAACTTTGATGAAATAAGCTACATATTCATGCAAAAATAAAGAGTGCACACACCGTATAAGCACCACCAAACACTTAGTGTATGAATCTGAGTAGAATACTGCCAAATTAAATAAGAAAATTACCAACTGCATGTGTCGGCTTCAGTTATATTGAGACAATATTCCATTGTTTTTGTTATGAAAAACTTGCATTTCTTCTGATATTTTTGAAAATTTACTATTTTAAACTTTAAAATATGTAAAATTTAACTTGCTAATTTAACATCCTTTTTGAAATAACATTCTAGTACAATGCCTGATGATAAGAATATGAACATTTATTTTAAAGATATGTATGCTAAAAGCCATCACTCCATCAGCACCGAATCCAGCATATTTCTGATTATGAAGTATTATGAAACATTTATATCAAGAGATAATGAAAAAAGAGCACATTCCCTAAAAAAAATCTACAAGACAATTGCAACAAAACAAAACAAAACAGAATACAACAAGGTGGGAGAAGGAACCAAGGGCATTCGCTTACCTTGAATTTTCTTTTTAGACCCTAGTTGTGTTGTATTCAGATTCATGTTTGCTTAGAGACCCAATGAGGCAGAACCTGGAATGTTATGGCTATTTCATTCAACAAAGTAATACTTGCACAAAAAATAAATATGCATACAAATATTTACTTAAAAGCATTCCTAAAAATTCATAAAACTATGGAAATAGATTTTTTCCATCAGCATGCAAAAATATTAAATCAACTGAAAATATTTTAGGTTTTGAGGATGCATGATGAACTGAGAAAGTATGTCCATTTATAAAACAAACTAAATGCTAGTAAAAATGCAAAACAGGACATATGTATTTCGGGTTTGGGGGTTTAAAATAGATACTTTTTTCCTTAATTAAATTTTCTTTCCCCAAAATTTTTACCAATTTTAGGGCTAATAATATGATACTGATAATATTATCTTTATGTTGAAGATGAATCAAATGTTTCTACTATTTTTTCTACATTTAAATATAAATGTTTAGTATTTTAGCATACCATACTATTATATGCAATTTGTCATGTAAGTATCATGTGATATGGGGAAAAAAGGGTTTCGGCATTTTCATTTTCATACAAAAAATATAATACATCATATTGCAAAATATGTTATTTTTACATTAAAATTATTCAATGAGATGGGCTACCCATCTTGGTAAGGCAGTTATTTCCAAATAGCATTTCATATCTGAAAATATATTAAGTATTGATGAAAGCAAAATTCATGAATATGTGGCAGCAAATTAGCAATACAAATTTATAATATAAATTAAAACCATAATTTTTGTAGAAATAAATACTATATATGTGTAGAAATACGTGAAATATCTTTGGTCTGTGTGTGCTCACACACAAACACCTATGTATGTAAATAGGACTTAGGAAGGGTCTGGATAGCATTGAAAAGGAAAAGGGAGAGGAAAAAATTGAGACACTATGGTTTAAATTGTTAATAAAAAGAGAAACTGGAGGCATTTCAGTCTCAGGTTCTAGGTGTCATCAAAAAATCTATTGATACTGACCGCTGGACGGCTTTGTCGTGGCGGGACAGCCTGTGACTCGTCGTTGGCACCTCCTCGATCTCGTCGATGTCACAGGCATCTGCAGCATCTTGCGAGTAGTTGTGTTTCATGACGAGGATGTTTCTTCTGCTCATGGGTGGGATGAGGGGTTTGATGGGCTGCGGGGGCATCTCTGTCAAGACAGAAGCATCTCTTGTGCTGAGGTTACTGCGGCTGCCTTTCGTACTGGACACTTGTGACCCACAGTGATGGTCGTGAACGCATTTGGAAGAGGATCTCCGCAGTTTATGGTAGTTTTCAAAGTCATCTGCCACATCTGCAAAGTCAGCTGTAGCTGCTGTCCCTCTTAGAGTACATAACTCATAATGAGGAGGTTCAAACACCTCCTGGAAAACTGTCTGGTCAAAGTCTGATTTCCTTTGGACATATTTTTTACGAGGCTGTTTGATCTGCACAATGACAGAAATGATAATAAGGATGATCACAATGCAGGAAGTCACGCCAATGACAGTCCCGCTGGTGTTGCTGAGCTGGTCCAACAGGCTGGTTTTCCTCTTCTCTACAGGTTGAGGAGAGTGAAAACAACAAACAAAACAAGAAACAATCCATCAGGCATTAATATGGTAGTCAGAGCACATAAAAAGGTGTACACTGAGACGAGAATTTGTACAGGTTTAAGGTAACATGAACAAATCTTTAAAAATAAACAAGAAGCTTCCCTTTTCACAAGGACTCTATCTTTTAAACTTAGAGATAGATCTCCCATTGCCCAGCATCCCTACTTTCAACATACGTTTGAAAAAAGTTCTTACAAGATCTTTAGCAAGACATTTGGAAATAAATTAGTAATGTTAAAAACAGTAAATTATTTTTCTCCTCATAGGTGTAAGAAACATCCAAACTCGACTAGTGGGAACACGACTCTACCTATATTGTTTTGAATTATTCATGACTTAAATAACTGAACTCACAATAACACCAATATTCTAATACCAAAAGGTAATTAAATTTCTTGACAGACACTTCTGGAATGGTATCATGACTCTATCTGTAGGCCTTTTCCCCAATGAAACACCACAACTGGTAAAAAATAATGAAAACAAACAAAAATCTGTATCTAATTTTATACTTATATATCTATATCTATATCTATCTATCTATCGTCTATCATCATTTCTGGATATTGTCATAATGGAAACAGCAAATGGAAGTATATTTATTCAGGGAAGTTTACTAAATTTCTTTAAGAACAGTGAGAATCTGTCCTTTAAACCCATTCCCCACCCCCACCCCAATTTGCCATGATGGACGCTTACTTAGGGAGGTTTCAGACAATAGCATAGGGCTTCTCTCCCTAATGCTCCCCACCTAGAGCTACAGTACTCCCCCAACCTGGAGCAAACCACAAGCATCTCTCACCCACCCACCAATCCATAGTGTGTGGTACCTACTGTATTTAGACAAGAGAGCCTGATTTATCAAGGGTTCCATTCTTCCTCCCAGCCCCATTGGTAGGATGGAAACCCTACACCAGGTGCAGAGGCTGAGACTATGTGTCTCCCATCACCCTGCCCAACCTTGCCTCATAGAGTTGATGTGCTGGAGAGGCAAGCTCAGAAGACAAGAGGTTACCACCCTCACCCAGTACCCTACTCATAAAGCAGAGGTGTTACTCCAAAAGAAGTTGGTCACTATCCCTGCCTCCTTTCAGCACCCAGAGCAGTAATGCAGACACTTTGCCAAGGAATGGAGGTGGGCCACAAGAACAGAGAGCACTATAGCTTTCCCTAAAGAAAGTTACATTTTTTTTATTTTTTTAAAAGATTTTATTTATTTATTTGACAGAGAGAGATCACAAGTAGATAGAGAGGCAGGCAGAGAGAGAGAGAGAGAGAGAGGGAAGCAGGCTCCCTGCTGAGCAGAGAGCCCGATGCGGGCCTTGATCCCAGGACCCTGAGATCATGACCTGAGCCGAAGACAGCGGCTTAACCCACTGAGCCACCCAGGCGCCCGAAAGTTACATTTTTTAAAACAGTGTGGAAAAGTTCAAGGCTAAGGATATCTCAAAACAACAGACATTTTCTGGGAAGTGATTTAAGAGGAGACTGTCAAGCTCCACAGTAGCAATGAGCCAGATACTAGAACAGGTAGAAATTTAACATAAAATGCCAGGAAAATAACAGGTAAAGAAAGCCCTCCTAGTTTAGAACAAATCACAACGCCTAGACTCAAAGACTAACCCTCAAAGACTCAAAGACCAACTAAAGGAACTGAATTTATTTGGAACAATTTACACTCCTGGGAACTGTCCAAAATGACAGAACAATCATTTGGCAATTAATAGAGACTAATAGCTGGTTGTGATAAAAAAGACAGACAAATAAACAGGACAGGAAAAGGATGGTCAGAGAGTGTCTTACTAAACCATGACCATCTGAAGCTATGGTATGCTTGCCCACAGCATGGTCTCCATGCAACACTATCAGTGACAGACATTGCTGAAACAGGCCAGCCAACTCTACACTGACAAACACACACACACACACACACACACACACACACACACACACACACACAAAACGATAGCAGCAACAAGCCCTGGGGAGAGAGGAATTAGTATCCAGAATTGCTACAATACATTATCTAACATGAAGTTTCCAATAAAATATCCCAAAGCATGTAAACAAATGGTTTAATGCAATTCATACACAAGGGGAAAAAAGCCTAGGAGAGGGCCAGACATCAGACTTAACAGACAATGATTTGTTACAAATATGTTCGAGGAACTAAAGGAAATAATGGCTAAGGGAGTAAAGAAAAATAGGAGAATAAGGTCTTATCATATGCAGAATAGCAACATAGAAACAAAAATTACACAAAAGAAAAAAGTGAAAAATCTAGAGTTGAATGGCACAGTTGCTGAAATAAAAACTTGATTTGAGTGACTCAGCAGCACATTTCAGCTGAAAGAGGAAAGTAGCAGCAAACTTGAGGAGAGATGAAGGAAAATTATGCAATCTGAAGAAGACTAAGATCAAAAGATGCAGAAAAATGAACAGAGCCTCAGAAAATGAGACAAACCTTCAATGGTACCAACCTAATGGATGAGAGTATAAGAAGGAGAGAAAGTAACAGAAAAATATTCAAATAAATAAATAAAAGGTGAAAACTCCCCAAATTTGGTGAGCAAATTCCATCCAAGAATTTCAACAAATTCTGAGTAAGATAAATGAACTGATACCCACACTCTGACCTATAAGATAAAAAATGTTGCAAGAGAAAATCTTGAAAGCAGCAAGGAAAAAATAACTCCTCACATAGAAAGGAACCCCAATCAAATTAATAGCTGATTTATCATTAGAGATTTTGGAGGCCAGAAGACAGAGGTATGACACATTCAAAATGCTGTAGGCCAAAAAACCAAAACAAAAACCATTGATCAAAAATCAAATATCCAGCATACTAACTTTCAAAAATGGGGATAAAATACACATTTCCAGGTAAACAAAACTAAAGATAATTTAATGCTGAAAAAATGCATTAAAAGAAAGAAATATTAAAATAAATTATTGGGATTGAAAGTAAGTGACTTCAGACCCTAATTCAAACCCAAATTAAAAAATAGAAAGCAAATTAAAGAGGCAAGTAAATATTGCCAATAAGGGCCATTATATGCATAATTACAAAGGACTATATAGTTACATATATATTTGGCATTCTTCTCTTCTTAAAAGAGTAATGTCATACATATAAGATTGTAATCTTGGGCCTATAACTTAAAGAAATAGTAAATATTTGGTATTAACAATACAAGTGATGTAGGTAGGAGCAAAACTGCCCTAGAATAAGAAGTGACATCAGATGGGAATGTGAATCTACAAAAACAAAAGAAGAGAATCATAAATGGTAAAGAAGAAGTGTTATGTAATGAACTACATGAATATGCTCTTGCTCTAAAATTATGTAAAGTAATAATTACAGCAATGTATTCTTTGATTTGAAAATACATAAAAATAATATGGACAAAAGTAACAGGTAAATAGAAAGAGAACAGAGCTATATTGAAATAATGTTATTAAATTAGTATAAATCTGCAATACATTCTGAGGTTAGGCTGTGTGTTATAAGACCTAAAGTAATCACTAAGAAAATAACTAAAAAAAAAAATACATTAAAAGTCATTAAAGGAATTAAAATGTTACACTAGAATGTTTCACTTATAGCAAAAGAGACCAATAAAGAAAGAAAAGAGGAACAAAAATATGTGGGACAGAGAGGGGAAAAGAAGTAAAGTGGCAGATTAAATCCAAATATACATCAATATCACCACTAATATGAGTGGATTAACAATCCAATCAAAAGGCAAATATTTTCAGAATGGATAAAAATAAGATCCAAAAAAAAAAAAAATAAGATCCAACTGTATACTGTCTACAGAAAACATACTCTATATTCAAAGATACGATGGACTGAAAACAAAAGGATGGAAAAAGATTGAGTATACAAACGGCATTTAGAAGAAAGCTGGGGTGGGATGTGCTACATAGACCAATAAAACAAAAAGTGATTGGTTTTTAATGATCAATAAGAGGGCCAAGCCATCAGAAAAATACAACAATTTTAAACATATATGGACATAACAACTAAGCTCAAAAATACATAAAATGAAAATTTACAGAAGTGAAGAAAGTAGAAAATTCAACCATAATAGTTGGAGAATTGAACAGGTACTTTCAAAAATAGATAAAATATAAAGTATCATGTCATCTGCAAAGAGAGAGAGTTTGACTTCTTCATTGCCAACTTGAATACTTTTTTCTTTTTGTTGTCTGATTGCTGTTGCTAGGACTTCTCATACTATGTTGAACAAGAGTGACGAGAGTGGACATCCTTCTCGTGTTCCTGATCTCAAAGAGAAGGCTGTCAGTTTTTCCCCACTGAGGATGATATTTGCTGTGTGTTTTTCATAGATAGATTCTATGAAGTTGAGGAATGTTCCCTCTATCCCTACACTTTGAAGGGTTTTAATCAGGGAACAGATTCTGTATCTTGTCAAATGCTTTTCTGCATTGATTGAGAGGACCATGTGGTTCTTCTCTCTTCTCTTACTGATTTGTTCTATCACATTGATTGATTTGCAAATGTTGAACCACCCTTGCAGCCCATGGATGAATCCCACCTGGTCATGGTGAATAATCTTTTTAATGTACTGTTGGATCCAAAGATAAACTGAAAATGGATAAAAGACCTCAATGTGAGGCAGGAATCTATCAAAATCTTAGAGGAGAGCAAGGCAGTAATCTCTTTGACATCGGTCACAGCAACTTCTTTCAAGATATGTCTCCAAAGGCAAAGGAAACAAAAGCGAAAATGAACTTTTGAGACTTCATCAAGATCAAAAGCTTCTGCACAGCAAAGGAAACAGTCAACAAAACAAAGAGGCAACCCACGGAATGGGAGAAGATATTTGCAAATGACAGTACAGACAAAGGACTGATATCCAAGATCTATAAAGAACTCCTCAAACTCAACATACACAAAACAGATAATCACATCAAAAAACGGGCAGAAGACAGGAACAGACACCTCTCCAAAGAAGGCATACAAATGGCTAACAGACACATGAAAAAATGTCCATCATCATTAGCCATCAGGGAAATTCAAATCAAAACCACATTGAGATACCAGCTTACACCAGTTAGAATGGCCAAAATCAACAAGACAGTAAATAACAAGTGTTGGAGAGGACGTGGAGAAAGGGGAACCCTCTTACACTGTTGGTGGGAATGCAAGTTAGTGCAGCCACTTTGGAAAACAGTGTGGAGATTCCTCAAGAAATTAAAAATAGAGCTTCCCTATGACCCTGCAATTGCACTACTGGATATTTATTCCAAAGATCCAGATGTAGTGAAAGAAGGGCCATCTGTGCCCCAATGTTCATAGCAGCAATGGCCACAGTTGCCAAACTGTGGAAAGAGCCAAGATGCCCTTCAATGGAAGAATGGATAAAGAAGATGTGGTCCATATATACTATGGAATATTATGTCTTCATCAGAAAAGGATGAATACCCAACTTTTATATCAACATGGACGGAACTGGAAAAGGTTATGCTGAGTGAAATAATTCAAACAGAGAGAGTCAATTATTATATGGTTTCACTTACTTGTGGAGCATAAAGAATAACATGGAGGACATTAGGAGAAGGAAAGGAAAGGTGAACTGGGGGAAATTGGAGGGGGAGATGAAGCACGAGAGACTGTGGACTCTGAGAAACAAACTGAGGGGTTTCGGAGGGGTGGGAGTAGGGGGGTTGGGTCAGCCTGGTGGTGGGTAGTAAGGAGGGTACATATTGCATGTAACACTGGGTGTGGTGCATAAACAATGACTGTTGGAACACTGAAAAGAAATTAAATAAAATAAAATGGAAAAATAAATAAATACCTGGATCAGTCTATACCTGAACTGGACCCACTGACAGAGTCTTCAGTTACATACCAAATATATAATTGACCTTTAACAATGCAGGGGTTAGGGACATGATCCACATGTTTTTAAAAATCCATGTACAACTCTGACTCTCTCAAAAGCTAACTACTAACAGCCTTCTGTTGACTGGAAACCTTATGATAATGTAAACAGTTGATTAACACTTAATTTGGTGGTGGGTATTAAGGAGGGCACGTATTGCATAGAGCACTGAGTGTCATGCATAAACAATGATTTTGGAACACTGAAAAAAATAAAATAAAATAAAACTTAAAACAAAACAAAAATAAAGTCCAAATGTAAAAAAAAAAAAAGATAAAATATGGTAGAAAATGAAAACAGAAACTGAAAACTTGAACAATGCTGTAAACCTACATCTCTAGAGCAAGCCACCTAACAATGGCAACATGCATTCTTTTCAAGGGCACATGGGACATTTTTTAGGATACACCCTATGTTAGTCTGTGGTACTAACTCCAATAAACTACAGGTAGGCCTCGTTTCCTCGCACGTCACCTTGTTGCACTTCACAGATACTGTTCAACAACTGAAGGTTTATGGCAATCCTGCATCGAGGAAGTCTATCAGCACCCTTTCCCAATAACATTTGCTCACTTTGTTTTGCTGTGTCACATTTTGATAATTCTTGCAATATTGCAAACATTTTCATTATTACTATATTTATTACAGTGACCTGTGACCACAGATTTTGACTTGCTGAAAGGTTTTGTGATGGCTAGCAGTTTTTAGCAGTAAGTACTTTTTAATTAAGCTGCATAATGCATTGCCTCTATACACATACTGCTATCACATCCTTAATAGACTACAGTGTAGCATAAACAAATTTTATATCCGCTAGGAAACCAAAAAATTCATTTGACTTGCTTTATTGCTACATCAGCTTTATTGTGGTGGTCTAGAATGGAACCCGCAGTATCTCTGAGGGTAGCCTGTCACAAAGATAGAAATGGTAAAGGTGTGTTCCCTACAAGAGAATGAAGTAGAAACCAAAATAGTGGTCTTGCCATCTGGAGAAGATAAACATGGAAGCTCATAAAACCTATCCATTCACATTCTCTTCACTTCTCTCTCATGTCAAATGGTCCTATATATGTAGGAACAAATCCCATTGGGCAAATAAAGCTTATGACTACCAATCATTAATGATGCTGATTTAAGATTCTACTACACAGATAACTTACTTTCCCATCCATTCAGAAGTGGTTCCTTAAGTAATCACCTACTCCCACCATCAAAATAATCAAGGCTGCATATGCCTTTCTCCTTGACCATGAACCATGCCTACTATGGTGATGCCTCTTGGCTTCCATCCACAGAACACATTTTAATAGACAATACTGGACTTGAAGCATGAAAGGGTTAATTGCCTGTTCTTTTTCCTTTACAAATCAGTTAATATTGAACCTGAATAAAAGAATATGCCTGGCATTTTTCAGCTTAACTAAAACACGCAACATCCATAGCCAACCCATGGATTGTTATCTACATAAACAAACCTTTGTGTTCAAGCTAGAAAAGGGAGCAGGGACATTGGGAGCTATTTTCATTGGAAAGGAAGAAAAGCATTTTGGTAGCAAAACAGAAGTCAAGTTAAGTGGCTGGAAGTACCTGAAAGCACAAAGGTTCCTTTAGTGCACCTTTCCCCTAGAGTACGTGCACACAGTCCAGAGAAGACAGACTGGTGAGAGTGCAGGCACAGAGGAAAGGCACTAGGTCTGACAGGAAAACACGCCACACTAAAAGCTGCCTTTCCTCTCCAGGGCTCTGCAGGCGCTAACCAGGTGTCTTTAATGAGCATTCAAATGTGAAAGATTCTCTACTATACATTAATGAATAAGGAAACTTCCGGCAAAAGCAAAGAAAGACGTTTACACATGAATTACAAAATACACAGGAGGCTCCACAAAGCCCATATGCATGTCAATTTTCAAGTCACTCTGATACATTTCCACATCCTAATAAAGGCTTCCCACTCTACAGGCAGAGGACTTCTGCAAGTTTTTGATCATTACCTTTACAGTGATTCTCGTCCCAAGGATACACACAGTTCTGGAGTCCATTGCAGACCAGTGTATTGTTAATACACATGTTACTGTGGCAGAAGAATGTATTGCCTTCACAGGGAGCTAAAGATAAGAGTAGGAAAGGAAAATGAAGAGAAAAGTTAGATACTGATACTCAGTAGTAAATCACTCATATTGCAAATCTAAAACCAAAAAGAGTAGAATGATAATTTCCCGTCAAATTGAGATAAATCACCCAACATTCTGTTCTCAGAAGTGCTGCCATTGTGGTAATTATTCCTTGTGTTGCTAACAGGGCTGGCACTTCTCTAGATGTGCTTAGTTTATAAAACCGGCACAGGGGGTTTCCATCATAAAAATGAAGTACATTATCTATATGGGTCTTTTTTCTTTGACTCGGTGCATTCATTTAACAAAAATAAAGTGCCTGCTACCTGGATAACGCTATGCTTTTCACTGAAATTCTGTCTGCACAAATGTAGTATTGTGCAAAAAGTCTTCATTCAATTAACATTGAAGTCATTGCGTGAAGCACAGACTTGCAAAATACTAATGAAGAAAGTATGTATCAAACATCCTTATAGCATCACCCAAGAACATGAACAAAACAAAGAATGCCACGGAAATTCAGAACAAGGAAAATTAATCCTGAACAATATAAGAAAAAAATGCACTGTTCTCGTCAACGTTTAACATATGCATGGTGATGAAATTAGCCTACTTTGCATGTATTTCACACGTCCTAGTAACTCTAGGTACAGTGATCCATGATCTCAGGTTGCAATGTACACTCAGGGTGTTGGGAGGTAAGATAAGAACACAGGGAAGGTATCCAATACATAGATATGAGAAATAGTGAGGAGTTTAACACAGCAAAGTGTAACATTAGATATGACTTCAGTATTAGGAAATACATTTATTTATCAAAGTAATAGGATGTTTACAATCATCAGTCTCTGGAATAACAGTGAATTCGGGATGGTAGTTTATAGATCATGCTTTACAGCTAATTTTTGTTTTTACCTTCACAGTGATCCCACCTATCTTATAAAATGTGACTTTAGTGTTTCATTGTTTCTCAATAATAGTTCTAAAACCCTTTTAAAGATAGATTCTAGAAAAACATATTCGATATAAAAAACATCATTTACAGTGGCTAATCGATTTATTAATGATCAGTACTACTTAAATGCCAGTCATGTGGTAATGACTTTTTCACCTTCAAGACTATATATATCATGGGTATTTTAGAAAGTTAAATGTATTTGTTATACTAACCAAAAACGTCAGGCAAATAATTTGCATATTGCAACTTAGTGTATTTTAACACACCTAGAGAAATCCTAACAATAGTAATAACAACAACAACAACAAAAACAAAAACACTCAAGTCTTGAAAATAAAAAAAAAAAAAAGCAAAGATAGAGCTAACTCAAGCAAAGTGACTCCTTCTGGATCTCCACAACCCTGCCTCCACACTCTTCCCTCGCCCTTCCCAGAAGGACAGTTCCCTCTTCCCTTGGCTTGGTTTGACTTTAGGTCCCCGGCTAAAGATTTAAAAATGTGTGGTGGTCATTTTGAAACAAAACAAAACAAAACATATTGTAGAGTAGAAAATATACAGTAGTCATTTTGAAAAGGAAGTATCATGCTAAACATGGGCTGGTGACTTGTTAAGCATCATATAAGCCTTTTAGAATGTAAAATGTAATGATCTGATATATGATTGCAAAAATCTGCTCTTTAGTAAGGAATGAAATTTAAATTTCTGTATTCAGAAATGGCTTTCGCAGAACTGATACGGTCTGTTAAGCAGATAATGAATGTTGTCAAAATGTGCACATAGAACAAGAAGGAGTTTTCTGCAAATGGAGCGGCTGCAAAATGCCTTAGTAAAAAACAAATAAAAAAATAAATAAGTATGCCTTAATAGATTGGGGTGGTTCTGAAAGTACAGTTATCCATCAAGTAAAAAAAAAAAAAAAAAACCTTTAAGAGGGCATACATTTTATTGCCCTTCCAGAATAAGTTGGAAAACTTGCTACAATTACTATTAAGTAGAATGGGTCAGTTTTTAAAATTTTAAGTATGTAAATAAAAATGACATTGGATTCTGTAATTGAATGCAATACAAGAGAATATTGGTAAGAGCGCTGAAACTTGAATTGTGAATTCTCCAAATGGGATTTGTTTTTAGTTCTGCTGGTTTGTAAGTTGTGAACGTCTCTTATAAACCAATGTACCCGTATCAGCTATGGTTAAATATTGGTGGTTCGACTAGTAACCTAACAGGTAATCAGGACTGCCAAGAAATCACATTCCTGACGCACTTCTTTACATTAAGTGATTAGGGAAATGTGCCAGTTAATCATCGCGTTCTTTCCAATTATTATTATTCTAGGTACCATTCCATCTTCTTCTTACTTTTGCCAGAATTTACAGAATTGCTATGAAAATGACAAACACAAATAAAGAAGCAAATCTTGCAGTGGGTAAGAAATAAGTGTATAACAACTTATATTGGGTTCTGAATGTTCTTGTATGTCTGACTATTTCTCTCACGTAAATGCACATAGGCAATGGTTCATTAAAGATCTTATTTCTACCTCCCGCTCAAAAGACAAAATGGCACCTTCCTGCCTCCCAAAGCAAGCTATGTTCTTATTGTGCTTTCGAGGATGTCTGGACACATTCTACACACTGACATTATTTCCCATGACCCTCCGTACATTCCGGATATCTGTGGCTCAGAGGCCAAATATGTTCCTCCCCTCTCTCTGTCCTGCAATAACCATTCTCCACTCTGCTATCCAAATCGTATCAGCACTGTATTCTCTGTGCAGTTTTGAAATATTATTCCAAGCTACCAAGAAAATTATCTTTTTCTTAAATCCTATTATACTTAAAATTTTCGAAAGAGCTTAGCATGTAGCATATGCTTATCATCTTTCCCCACATGTTCTTTGAGACTAAGGGCATGCCTCTTAAAAATGTTCATTTTAATCTGTCATATGGTTTAACATTTCTAGGCTTATAGTAAATATTCAACAGATAGTTTTAATTGATTACTGTTCCTGAGCAGAAGGTTAACTCTGGAGGTGCCTGGGTGGTTCCATTAGCTAAGCATCTTTTTGATTTGGGCTCAGGTCATGGTCTCAGGGTCTTGGGATCAAGCCCCATGTCAGGCTCCACACTCTGCATGGAGACTGCTTGTCCCTCTCCCTCTGCTCCTCCCCCTGCTCTCTCTCTCTCTCAAATAAATAAATAAAATCCTTAAGAGGGAAAGAAAGAAAGAAAGAAAGAAAGAAAGAAAGAAAGAAAGAAAGAAAGAAAGAAAGAAAGAAAGAAGAAAGAAGGAAAGAAAAAAACAGATTAACTAGGGCCAGGGTGCCTACCTGAGTGTCCCAGAAAGCAGAAGACTCTAACAGGTATGTTTATTAGTGGAGAGCTAGCCTTCAGGTATAATCCAATTTGTGATATTTTCAGAAACTGCACCTCAATCATTTCCTTGGCTCTTACTACTATGGCAGAGAAAGACACATTCTACCGGTTTGTGAAGGACTTGTTCTACTTAGAAATTCAGTACGCATTGTCATAAGCTCTTGCCTCTTAAAAACCAGCCACCTTATTTCCTATAACTATCTGTAACAAACTGAAGGATGAGATTTACTCACAAGAACATGGCCATCGAGGAAGCAATACTCAGTTCAGACTACCTCACATGCATGTTCCCAACATCAATAATCTACTTATTTCTGGAAGGAGGTTTTCTGTTGCTATCAGGATAGCAAATGTAGGGGTGCCTGGGTGGCTCAGTGGGTTGAAGCCTCTGCATTCGGCTCAGGTCATGATCCCAGGGTCCTGGGATCGAGCCCCACGTCAGGCTCTCTGCTCAGCAGGGAGCCTGCTTCCCCCTCTCTCTCTGCCTGCCCTCTCTGCCTTCTTGTGATCTCTGTCAAATAAATAAATAAAATCTTTAAAAAAAAAATAACACATGTAGCTTCATATTGGCTTTTAAAAAACTAACTATATAGAAAAAAATATTTTCATGGCTTTTGTCTTTGAACTTTTTTTTTTTTTTTTTTTAGAGAGGGAGGGAGGGAGAGAGAGAATCAAGAGAATCTTAAGCACACCCCCCACTGAGTGCAGAGCCTGATGCAGGACTTGATCTCACAACCTTGAGACATGACCTGAGCCGAAATCAAGAGGTCAAATGTTTAACTGGCTGAGCCACCCGATACCCCATCTCTGAACTATTTTAAAGTGAACTGAAAAATGAGCACAGCTCTGCAACCTTGCTTCGTGGAAGGACTTACTGAACATCCCATTTTATTATTTAGATACAATGCTAGGTATTTCATTTTTAAGAGAAGGACAGAAACTGAATGTAGTGAACTACTCTAGTCAGTCAAAAGAACGTCGTGTGCACAACTGCAGCATTGCTCTTGATACAAATCCTGCAGGTAACATAGAAATTGGATATTCTAACCCACAAAATGGGTTTTACCTCACCGTTCCCTCCTCCCTCCTGCACGAAAATATATCCTTCTGTGCAAAGTGTTATTATTATTATTATTATTATTTGGCTATATAAGAGACTGCACATTAGAACGAAGCTTAGCCTGTGTTTCTCCAGACACTTCAATCTAGGACGGCAGAGTCCTGATGACCCTATTGTGGGCAGAGCTGGGTCTCAGTTTCGAGGAGTGGTAATCCCAAAGGATAGATGGCTCCTTCCATGAACACTTACTAGTTATCACATCTGTAAAATGGGAATAAGGATCAGACTTACCTAAGTGATTTCATAATGCCGAGAACTGTGGATGTAAGCACTATAGCTGTGACCATAAGCTGTTCCAGGATGCAAGCATTGCACAGGGACTGTGGATCCAGACTGCTTGAGACTGAAACCCAGATCCACCCCTTTCCAGGCTGTGCAAACTTGAGCCAATGCTCCTTAAAATCCCCCAATTTCGGTTACACCTGTAGAAGGGAGGCTAGTCTTGACTACCACATGCAGTTGTGAGAATGAAAGGTGATCTATCTTGAAAAACTGTAGCCAATATGGGATAGACACATGGTAGCTGGTTTTGAATTATGATGATAACTACCCCAAATCAAATAAATAAATACAACCTATAATATTAAGGAGATATAGAATATGAAAGTAGAGCGATGTAATATTAAATAACGTCATTCTAAAAGTAGTTACCCGTCAAGTAAAAAAAAAAAAATAACCTTTAGGAGCACACGGTCATTCACAGATCTCATCACCAACACTGGATGACCATGCAGACCTAACGATGATTTCATACGTGACAGAGTGTAATAAATGGTGTTTAAAAAGACGAGTTACACACAGATGTGTTCACTCCTTTGTGTAATAAAAGGTATAGCTATTCTGTAGCGAGTACAACACTGTAAGAGAAATAATTAAATGGTTTCAGCACATAGGTGTATAAGCTATTATACTTCAGGGTGATATTTAAAATATCTAACGATCAGCTCAAGGGAACCAACCCGTGGGAGCAGTGGGACGCTGACCGCTGTGCCTCACTGGGCACTCCCCCACAGCGGTGCACACCAGCTCTGGGACAGCCCCGTTCACAGCCAGGAATGTATCGTGAAACATCTTTTCCTCAAAAATGTCTGGGGAATATTAATTTTGGAGTGTCCCTAGCATATCTTTCTCCAAGCTGTTACTTCCTACAACACCCATCGTTCATTTCACACAAATCCAATGCCAAGTGCGAAGCAGACAGCTCCCTTCTAGGAGTCACGAAATGGTTTCAAATTATTTCTAATATAACATGAAGGAACAATGACCAGTTACCAATAATTAACCTTACAAGACTCGCAGAAATTAATGCATTTATCCTTTTTCTCTCTTGAAAGTAATTATATGAATTTAGCAATGTATTTAAATGTGAAAACAAAGTCACTAGTACACCAGAAACTTGAAGCTCCAACTCTTTGAATGCATGGTGTTGTAGTATTTTCATATAAAAAGGTAAGTCTGTAACCAGTCTCCATTTTTATAGTCAACTACACACCTTTCTAGATATGTTCAGGACTTTCCTGCAACTGAGACTTGCTGAGTTATTTTAACATCTTAGGGAGTAATTTCTTTGCTCTACTCATGCCTCGTATTTTATACTTTATATACTGAAGTTCAATTCTAAAAAAGAAAGAGAAAGTAGATTTTATGCATGTTAAATACAATGGCAAATGCTGATCTTACCGTGTGCTTAAACTACATTAAAGGAAGAAGGTTTAGATGCAGAAGATAGTTAGGATACTCCTGATTCACAGGATAACAAGACAATCAAGATATGTGCATTTTCTCACACCAAATTGGAAAGAGAGATTCAAGTCTCATCCTGGAAAGCCAAGACCAGCAAGTGTGTAAAATAGATCTGGGTGTTTTGGCACAATATGAGTGTTGTTTTTTTTTTTTTTTCTGGCTCCCTGAGTGTTTTTTCTAAAGTTTTTAGTGATCCATAAATTGAGTTTGGACAAAAGTGACAACATTGTTCTACCTGTAATAACAAAGTTTTCGGAACAGAGAAACACAACAGACAGATCCAGATTTTGAAAGCATCAATGAGTACTTTAAGTCCAATTTTTAAACTTCAATTTAAAACATCTTAAGTGAACATTTATCCAAATATTTCATGATAAATTCTTTGGAAACATGAAATTTAATGCAACATTTGCTCCAGCAGGAAGAAATGCACTGTGGATCAGTAAGACTGAGAAACATGTACCTTCCATTATCAGCTTTTGTAAACCCTCCCTTGTTCACAGAAGTGGGTACCATGAAGTCCATCTAACTGTTTAATCCAGTTGCCCCAATTTTATTAGTTTACCACTTGATAGACAAACAAGAACAAAAACAAAAGCCAAAGCAAACTCTTGAGAAGTCTTACCCTGGTGTTCAAAAATTATCATGATAAAATTCTTATTTCTTGAGGGAATAGAGAACAACATGGGAAATTACTAAGGTATTAAGTTGGATGAAACACTAGGAAACAGATTATTTTAAATTATAAAGCCTCACATACAAATATGCACACGGAAGATTTTACTGGAAATATTAAGCCAAATTGTGGGCAATGACTATTTCTAGGATATTCAAAAATTATATTTATCTTTTATTGAGGAACGTTCCATATGAACATATACACATAAAAATATGTATACCTACACTTGTGTATCTGTACATACACACGCATTTATTTTTTGTAATTCGGAGACACATTTTAACTTTTCATGAAAATAGTACCAAATAATATTTTTAAAAATATATCTTCTCTTGTATAATTTAACCAGTTAAATAATAGTTTTCACATAACATTTATACCTTACTATATTTAAAGATAATTAGTGAACTTAGTTTTTTTCACTGAATTCCTTGCTTTCTTTGGGGTTGTTTTGAAACGCTCGCTTGTTCCCACTCTCACCACAAGGTGGCAAGCATGCACCATATTTCCTGAACTAGCACTTCACTCTTTCCCAATGTTTAAATCCTATAGGCGTCTGAGAGAAACAGCACATACCTATATATTGCTGATTTTTAAGAAATAAAAACTTCCATAGAAGACCACCAAAATAATTTTGGGCATATCTGAATTAGGTGAGGAAGGGCAGTTGCAACACTGAGCATAAAGGAAGTTTTATTTAAAATTTTAATAAAGAGTCATAAAATGTATTTACCCTAATGTTAAAGGTCTAATCGTGAATGTTTCATCATTTTTCAATATTGTGCCACATGTTTATAAAAAATTGTTCCACTTCTGTACTTAAAATTTTAAATTTATAGTAACTGTTTATGCTAAAGTTACTAACGCTCCTTCTCACTACTGGGGTCATTTCTTCACAACAGCTTTCTTTTACTTTTTATTATTTTTTTCTCTTTTTCAGTTTTTTTTTTTAATTCCAGTATAGTTAACATACAGTAGAATTTGTTTCAGTTGTACAATATAGTGATTCAGCAAATCTCTATAGGACTTGGCAGTCATCACAGTAAGTGTTCTCAATCCCTTCACCTGTTTCTCCCATTGCCCTTCTCACCTTCTTTCTGGCAACCACCATTTCTTCTCTGTAGTTAGGAGTCTGTTTTCCGGTTTGTCTCCTTCTTTCTTTATTCTTTTGTTTTGTCTCTTATATTCCACAGATGAGTGAAATCATATAGCATGTTTCTTTCTCTGACTGACTTCCCTTAGCATAATACTCTCCAGATCCAACCATGTGGTTGCAAATGGCAAGATTTCATTCTTTTAACAGCTGAGTAAGATTCCATTGTGTACACACCACATCTTCCCTATCCATTCATCTACTGAGGGACCCTTGGGCTGGTTCCATACTTTAACTACTATAAATAATGCTGCAGTAAACACAAGGGAGAACATCTCTTTTCAAATTAGTGTTTTCACCCAGTTGCATTCTTTTTAAATTCAGTAATTCACTAAATGCTACCTTTAGGGAATATTAAAATGGAAATTAGAAACTGGCAGATTTCTTTCTGAAACAAGGATACTTCAAATACGTGTGTCTTATGGTTAATACAACTATCATTAATTAGTAGGTTCGTTCAAAGTCAAGGACGTGATACTCCACCAAGAATGGAAGTGATGATCCTATTTTCCTTTTACTCATTCTACCATGTAACGACAGCTCAGATGCTCCCTCCACACCTCCTGACCCGAGTCTTGTTCTCTCCATGCACAAACTCCTGATTCTCGCCTGCCTCAGGTGCTTCAACTTCTTTGACGTGAAGTTTGTCAAAAGCCCACCCCCGGGATGCCTGGGTGGCTCAGTTGGTTAAGTGGCTGCCTTCAGCTCAGGTCATGATCCCAGCATCCTGGGATCGAGTGCCACATCGGGCTCCTTGCTTGGCGGGGAGCCTGCTTCTCCCTCTGCCTCTGTTGCCTCTCTGCCGGCCTGTGCTCCCTCGCTCTCTCTCTCTCTGGCAAATAAATAAATAATCTTATAAAAAAAAAAAAAAAGCCCACACCCTCTCTTCTGGCCTGTGTGGGTGCAGTCACACATGCGCACACACATACACTCACACAACCACATCACTGGGTCTTCTACTCCTAGTCATTATCCCTCGTGAGTTCTCCCATGTGAAGTTGGAGTGGAAATGGTCACAGAAATGTGTGGAGCTGCAGGAGAGTGAGGACGTAGCTTGGAATACACTTACGTGTCCTTGCTTCCATTTTTTAATTCAACTTTTATCAGCCTTGAAGACACTGATTTATGAAAACTTTCTGACACTCAAGATGCTCTACAGACTATCAGTTCCTTTGCCTGGGAGATGGAAATAAAGCGTAAATTTATCATAAATATGTAAATGGGATACATATCCGCATTATATATTTAAGTAATGAATTCATACTAAGGAGTGAGATCTAGCATACTTGGAAATTCAATTACTTTTATTCAATAATTTTAATTGATTTAGATGACAGAGAGGATTTTTCCCTCTGCCTCTCAGAACCCTGTAGTCAAGTCTCCAGGGCCATCATCCGAGGTCCCTTCTCTTCTCTATCCACGGTCTTCCCCTAGGGGATCCCAGCAGACTCAAAGTCTCTGACACTCTCTTTTCTCCGGGGCTCACCCTTCTGGCTCTGTCTCCCAGCTGAGGTCCAGCTTTATACCAAACCATCGAACTCCTTTATAACATCTCCACTCGGGATTCTAAGTACCATCTCAAATGGAACATGTCTGGATAGGCTTGCAGAAACAGCTGTCACCTTAATCCTCTTTAACTACGCTTTCCCCAACCCGTTCTTCCCCTCACACCTTCCTGACGTTAATAAGGGACAGGACTATCCCTCTCTCGGCCCTTAACACTGAAGGTTGAGGTCATTCTTGGGCCCCTTCTCCCTCAATACCCACATCCAAAAGGCCTTTAGTTGTCTCTGCCCTATCTGTCTGTCTATCTCTCTATCATCAATCCATCTACCAAGTTCTTGCCGTCGTTTCCACTGGTACAAGTGGCTCACGGGCACTTGTCACCAACTTCTCTCCTATAGCAGATCCATGGGCACAGCTGCCAGAGGAAACTTGGTCATTTAAAACTATAAATCAGACCATGGTTCACCCCACTTTCAAGCACTCTAAAACCTTACTTTAAAAGTTAGATTAAATCCCAAACTTCTCAGGACCCCTTCTGCTCTTCCAAAATCTTGACCCAGCTGCCTCTTGAACTCCAACACCATAACCACGGGACCCCCAGATCCACACCCTTGCCCACCATGTTACCCAGTGTTGTTGTTTTCCCACAGTACTTATTAGGATTAGAGTTTATTCTTCTTCACTTAATGTACCCATACATCTTTTTCCTCCTCTTATAAAAAGGTAAAGCAAGGGAGTTGTCTTATTCACTGCTTTTCACTTGGGCTTTGAATAACGCATGCCTTTTGGAGATGCTTACTAAATACTGGTTGACTGACAGGCATCAGAGCAAAAAGTTTTCAATAGTAAGATGGATATGGAGGGCAAACTTCCCATTAAATTCTGATGATCATTTTAATTTCTAGGAAGAGGTAAACTTGGGGTGCCTGTGTGGCTTAGTGGGTTAAAACCTCTGCCTTTGCTCAGGGTCACGATCCCAGGACCCTGGGATCGAGCCCCACATCGGGCTCCCTGCTCAGCGGGGAGCCTGCTTCCTCCTCTCTCTCTGCCTACCTCTCTGCCTACTTGTGATCTCTGTCTGTCAAATAAATAAATAAAATCTTTAAAAAAAAAAGAAAGAGGTAAACTTTTCTTAATAAATTAAAGGGAAGAAAAATCTAAAACATCAAAGATAACAATTATGAGTAAGCATCTGAGTAAGAATTCAAAAACTTCAAAAACTGGATTCAAAAGTGTATAGCTTGCTGCTAAGTATCATTTTGAATCATGATATTCTAATTACAGAAAAATAAAATGTAAATACATATATATGTATATACATATATATTTAATATATATATTAATTAACATGTATAATATGTATATATGCATATATATTTAATATGTATATTAATTTAACATGTATAATATGTATATATGCATATATATTTAATATGTATGTTATATATGTAAATACATATATATACATATATATATATATATATATATGGCCATTAGAATTGTCCCCAAAACAAATGTTTCTTTTTCCCTAAAATAAATGGAAAAACTCCCCCTGCCACCACATTTTAAACTTAAAAGGGCCCTGAGGCTATGCAATTAGAGAAAATGACTTTTTTTTTGGAAAAATGCTGACCAGATTTCAGGCCAGAAATAATTTGTGCCTCTTCTCTTCGTCTCCTTTATCATCTTCAAATATTTTTTTTTGAAAGATCAGTATCTGCCTCCAAAACTCTGTGTTCCAATGTGACTTAGTTATCTGTCAAAATATCCAGTATTATTAAGATACATTTTAATCTCTTTTAAATACAAGAAAATCCATCCACAATTTCAGTCTAATCCCACTCACATTTATTAGATTCCCCCAATCTCTCTGCTAGAATCGCATATTGCTACAGCTCCAAAAAGACATTATATTAAGAAAAGAAAAGCATCTTCATGAGAAAATTATATTCCACAGAGGCCATTTCTTCCCTCACATAGGACATGAGGCACATCATGATCTTATCCATTCTGTTTGATTCCAAGAATGAGTGTACATTTTTATACTATGTTACATCTGCCCTGGTCGGCTACATGATGATTTATTCATCATCTATAATCAGACAGGACTGCATGACCATAAGGAGGATATTACGGTTCTTTGCGGTCAGTACTCTGATGGTTATTGTACTGGACATGTGTCTCAGGCTTTATTTCATGACTGTTGTAACCATGTCTGCAACAGTTGTAGAGACATGCTGTTCTGTTAAAGTTACTATATTTGGTTTCATTGTCAACCATGCCAAGTCCCCAAAATGGGAACTGAGGTAAATAAAGTTTAGAGTGGAGAAAACATGGGCCATCATAACCTCGAGTTTGTGATTCTCCTAGTTCAAAGGCTAACAATTCAGAACAATAGTTTTCTGTCTGCATACAGTGACTATACAAAGTCTACTTTCCATGGTAGACATAAACTACACCAGCTGTAAAGTCAGAATCAAAGAAATCAATATATGTTATCCCCAAGGAGCCTACCAAAAATTACAAGGAATTTACTGCCTTTATTCTTGTGCACAGGCTCCCTGGCAGACTGACAACTTAACTAAAGACAATGTTGACCTAAAAGTTCAATGAAAATTTTGCAAAATTTTCTAAGTAATTCAACAAATACACATAGAAACCAACATGATTTAAATATTTTAGTCTAGGGGCGCCTGGGTGGTTCAGTGGGTTAAGCCGCTGCCTTCGGCTCAGGTCATGATCTCAGGGTCCTGGGATCGAGCCCCGCATCGGGCTCTCTGCTCAGCGGAGAATGTGCTTCCTCCTGTCTCTCTGCCTGCCTCTCTGCCTGCTTGTGATCTCTCTCTGTCAAATAAATAAATAAAAAAATCTTTAAAAAATAATAAATAAATAAATAATATTTTAGTCTAAAAAGTCACCCAAGGAAATTGATTTTAAAATGTTAATTACTCCACTGACCTGTATACCTACATGCATACTATTTAAAAACATAATTTGAGTTAAATGACCAAGTCAATAATAAATGTCCACCAATAATTAACTTCAAATATTAAAATATTTCTGATAGTTGTTTTCTTTATGCTACAGTTGGACTCAACCACATGCATTAAAAGGAAGGTTGGGTCCCTAGCAGACTATATAATTTTATATTATAATTCCTTGCTCAAAGTCCTCATTAAATTTGCAAGTAAGAAACTACTATGAAAATTTCAGTATGGCAACCACCATTTGCTCTGTTCTGAACACATATATTTAAAAACATACATTTAAGACCTAGTAGCTTATTTCTGAGGGTAATCAGAACACAACTGTTGATGCAGGTATGGCCAAACAACATCGCAACAGGGTCAGGGTCAGGAAGGTCAGAAATGGGGAAAATGAAGAATGAGATCTCTGACGTGGGAGGGCAATGGTTTTCAACCAGGACACCCAGCAACTCTTGAGTCACGATTTGTGAAATGGATCAAAAGCAACATTTCTTTCTTTCTTTTTCTTTTTAAGATTTTATTTATTTATTTGACAGAGAGAGAGATCACAAGTAGGTAGAGAGGCAGGCAGAGAGAGAGGGGGAAGCAGGATCCCTGCTAAGCAGAGAGCCCGATGCGGGACTTGATCCCAAGACCCTGAGATCATGACCTGAGCCGAAGGCAGAGGCTTAACCCACTGAGCCACCCAGGCGCCCAAAAAGCAACATTTTCTAATTACATACAACATCTCAAATATTAGCACAAACTCAAAGATTTACTCATGTCACCTAGCAGAGGAAGGACTACATGACCTCGAGTGTTCTAAGAACATTACAAAAAATATAGGCTTACCCATCAGCATCTGTCATACCATACACAAGCCATCAGGTGAGAGGGTCTTGGAGGTAAAGGTTGAGAAGTTCTAGTGTAGACCATGGTAATTATCTAGTCTAAAAGAGCAGATCATTAGATAGTCAACGTGTCCTCATGTGTGGCATTATTACAACCCCCCAAAAAACTCTTGATCGGTTATCATTTCCTGACATTGTAGATGTGCCTTGATTTTCTCAATATAGAAAATAATGTATATATGGGGCATCTGGGTGACTCAGTTGGTTAAATGTCCAACTCTTGATCTCAGCTCAGGTCTTGATCTTGGGGTCATGAGTTCAAACCATGCACTGGGCTCCACATTGAGCATGGAGCCTACCTAAAAATGTGTGTGTGTGTGATGTGGCATATATACTCTTCTCATATTTAATACATCCCTTCAGAAAGTCATTTATGTCAAATGTTTTATTTATTGCTTTAAAAAAATATTTACAAAAACAAAAACTGTTCATTGTAAAAAAATCACAAAACATCGAGAATCAAAAAACCTCATCACCCAGAAATAATCACTATTACTACCTTCGATGCATTGCCTTCTAGATACATGCATTGCATATATAGTAGATACTTTATATTAAACATTTATCACACATGGTGATAGAAATACACAAATCATAAGAGTGAAAAGAGTATATGTATTTTCCAAGAACCATCTAACCATTAACTTAAGCAAGTTTCATTTTTTTAAATGATTCTAAATGTATTTATCACTAATATATATATATATATATATATATATATATATATATATATATATATACTCTTAGGTTAATTTTTTAGATTTACAGGAGAGACCTTAATTTTATTTTTTAATCTTTTTGTTTTTTAGGATTTTTTAAAGATTGTACTTATTTATTTGATTGTACTCATTTATTTTGGGGAGGAGGCAGCATGCAAGGAAGGGGAGCAGCGGAATGGGAGGGAGAGGAGGGAGAGGAAAGAATCTTGAGCAGGCGCTGTGCTGGGCAGGGAGCCTGTTGTGGGGCTCTATCCCACGATCCTGCGGTCATGACCTAAGCTGAAACCAAGAGTCAGAAGCGTAACCGACTGAGCCATCCAGTACACTTTTTTAAAATTTTTAAACCTGTTTTAGAATTTTGATAGATATTGCTAACTTACCCTTCAGAAAACTTCCCCTTTTGTACCATCAGACATCTATTCTCATTTTACTACACCATCTCCAAAACTGGGTATTTTATTATTGCTATTTTTGTAAAGCAATTTGAGAGATGAAAATGAGGCCTTTTTCCTGTTGGAATTTACATCTCTTTGTTCACTAATATGGATAGGTGTGTGTTTCCTGTACCAACAAGCCATTTAGTTTCTCTGGATATTAAATTTTCACTTTATCTGCCCCATTTTCTTTTGGTATGCTTATGTAACTTTCTCTAATCATCTTATGCAATCTTTATTCCTTATCAGTTAAGAATATTTACCCACTGCCTGTAGTTTCTGTTGCCAATTGCTCAATTCAGCTTTTCCTTTTTGAATTTTAATTATGTTTTTATAATAATACATATCCTAAAATTTGTATATTTGTATATCTGATATGTTCCCTTGTCTGTAAAGTGTTTTATGTCTGTTTTAGAAGACAGGCCCAAATCAGACATATATGCAGAAATTTTCCCAGCCTATTTTGTGTATTACTGATCTTTCAATCTATGCCATCTGGTATGGATGCAGCTGTAGGAGAGACATAAGTAAATATTTCCTGTATCAATGAAGTAGTCTTAAACTTTTTAAAACACACCAAGCCATAACAGTGAGGCATGGAGATCTCTATCAGTAAACACATCGCTTTATATTTTGGTCTGTGTTATAACTGGTAACATGGGTTCCTGTAATAATTACCACTTTTTGTCCTTTCATGAAATACATGTAAATACAATGCTTTTCAGTCTTACCATTTACCCTAATCTTGTAAGTGTGTTTGGCCTTGCTTTTTCTGGAGAGGACATTAAATGTTATTGTTGTGAGTTTGATCATCATCAGTATTTTCTGATGTATAATCTCAGAGTGCCACTAAACTTGGTGCATTTTACATTCATAATCAAATATCTATATACTTTTCCCCCTTTAGGATCTGCCAAAGTTAGTTTACTGAGGTCCTATGACAAGTGTACTTGTATATTGCAAAACTGGGAAGGCGCACTATTGAGGACAGAATGCAAATTGTGTACACAAGAAGTAGATGGCACACCAAAGTAAGCTCCAGACAAGAAAGGATAATAAAACTGAACCGTGAAATAATAACTAATCAATGCAGCAGAAGCATAAAGATTCTACTAATCTAAAGCAAGGCTGGAGAGAGAAGAAAAATCCCCTACAAGAAAAGAACCAGGCATTTTAGAATACAATGTCTCAGTGAATAACTTACTAAAGTAACTGAGGACGTGTGTGGTCACAGTGTAGTGCCAAGTACCAGACAGAAATCCACATTTTCTGAAGTGAGTCACAGGCTGGAGTTCAGTTTGAGTGAGTGCGGTAGCAACCCATCCATTCATTTCTGTGCCTGGGTGCTCACATGTTTGCCCAAGTAACAAAAGAACAAACGAAAGCATACAAGCAAGTATCAAAATGAAAACCCTGATGACTAAGTTAATAACATAGTGGTGGTTATGCAACTTTTAGGGTCAAGCTGATGTTAGAGTGATTACTTTTATATATTTCCTACCATTCTACCTTGTCACATCTCAATTACCAAACCTCTAGAAACGGCAATAAACAGTTAATAAATAATAATATATTAGTTAATATATGTAAGTAACATATGTAGATGGACACCTAGATTATCTCTTACACTCAAAAGTGTACATTATTACAATAGAAAGGTGTTTGGTTTTCTGTTGACGAGTAACAAAGTACCACAACCTTACTGGCTTAAAACAGCACCCACTTACATCTCACAGTTATGTAAGTCAGAAGTGTGGGTTGAGTAGATTCTCTCCTTAGGGTTTCACAAGGCCAACATCAAGGAGGCAGCAGGATTGGGACTCACCTGCAGCATAAGGGTCCCTTTCAAGGTCATTCAAGTTGTCGTTAGAACTCAGTCTCTGGGACTATAAGGACTGAGGCTCCTCCTTTCTTCCTGGCTCTCAACTGGGTTACGTTCTCAGCTCCCAAAGCCCACCCACCCTGTTCTGCCACCTCGCCTTCCCTACAACTGGTCAGTGTGCTTCTTTAAGGTAGCAGGAGTATTCGTTACAGCTTAGAATGACTCTGACTTCTTCCACCCTGACCTTTCCAACTTCTTTTAAAAGAGCTTAAAGACTATTACCAATATTTTTTTGTTTAGAGTCAAACCCACCAGGATAGACTCCCTTTTGATTAATTCAGAATCAACTGTTTAGGGACCATAACTACTTATGCAAAATCCTTTCTGTCACAAAATAGAACATGACATCCCATGATACAGATTCTTCCTGCACACAAGGGGAGGGGTATATACAAGGCCTGAATAGCAGGAGGTGGAAATATTGGGGTCATCACAAAACTCTGCCCATCACAGCCCACCCACTGACCCCCAGTGCTTCTCTTCCCTCATGGATGCAAAACAGATTCTCCCCTTTTGAAGGTTCCCAGGAGTGACATCACAATGCAGCACTCACTCAAAGTCCCAAACCTCATGTCCAAACCATCTAAATGTGGTGCAGAAGAGGCTGCTGGGTGCCGTCCTTGAACTGTAGCCCCTGGGGTCCTTTTCCCCTCCACCTAGGGACCCAGGGAACCAAAGAGACAAGCCACCTACCTTAACACCCCAAACACAATGGTGGGAGAGGCACAGAATAATGGATGTAGAGATTCTGGCTGGAAATAGGGAGAATGGAGAGTAAACAGTAATAGTTTTGAAATTCAGCAGGGTAAATGCTGGATTTCACTAGACTATGTTTCCAGTCCTAGGAAAAGCCCTCTGATGGTTGGGGCTTCACCTTTCAGGCTCTTGGTGATGCTTTTGGAGTCATTCTTCCTTTCTTTGAAAGGTGCCACATGTTGGCGGTTAAGCAGTTTTAGCTAGCAGTTTCCTGCTACAAGAATTTAGGGGTTCTAATGATATCTTCTCATCTGTACTCCACTCCTTTCAGTCCAAACTGGAAGTGTTTCTGCTGGAGTGATTTCCTCAAGAACCCCATGGCCCTTGCTTGAAACTCACTGTGTTTTGCCCTCAAATACTCACCCAAACTCTTTCTGAGACGATCCTGCGTCTCTCCTTGTCTCCCGCTGATGTGGCAGAGGGTCATGGCCTTTGTCTTCCTGGATGCCCTCTGGTTTGACTGAAAGATCCATGAGGCACGCCTTTCATCTCTGGAAAGGGCCTTTCTGTTACTGGCACTGTGCTTTTCTGTTTCCGGTCATTTAGCAAAGGCTCTACAGTCATGTGTCCCACCTCATCTCTCTGCCAGCATTCAGCACTTATTCTGATTTTTAACACCTCTGCCACCCAGAGAAGCTGACAATTTTCAAAATCATTGGGTCCTAATTGCTTTTTGCTTAAGGGTTCTTCCCTCCATGTGTCCCCCTCCTCTCACAAGCTTCTACAAGCAACAAGAGAAACCAAGCTATTCCTTCAACGCTCTCCGCTGTAATTTTGCTTTGCCGCATGGTCACTGTTAGTCACTCACCAGGTGGCCTGCTGCATGCCTGCAGGACACAGTTTCATTGAGCTTTCTTGCCACTGCCAAACAAAGACTTCCCAGCCTCCAGTTTCTAACAACATACCCCTCCCACTTCTGTCCCTGGCAGCCCTCTGAGTCCAGATTTACTGTGTCCATCTAATTTCGGCTTTTTCTATCATGCTCCTCAAAATTTAACCAACCCTTGACGCCTACCTAATCCAAGGCTGCTCCACATCTTGGGTATCTGTTATGGCAACAGCTCCCTTTCAGCACCAAATTCAGAGCTTCACTTCTGCCGTGTAACAAACCACCACAAGTTTAGGATCTTAAAACAATACCCAGTTATAACCACACGTCAGAAGCCTGGACACTGGGCCCTCCGATAGGGTCTCATAAGGCGCAAACAAGGTGTTGGCTGGGGCTGTGGTTTGCACCTGGGTCCAGGGTTCTCTTACTAGCTCGCTCACTTGGGTGGCAGAATTCACTTCCTTGCAGTCCTATGACTGAGGTTCCCATTTTCTTGTGAGCTGGTGGCCAGGGATGCTCTGAGCTCCCTGAGTCACCGTTCACAACGTACCTGTCCACACTCTTTCTGTAGGTCAGCAGCTGAGTCTTCACCTTATTTCGGAGAGCTCACCTGATCACTCAGGTCCGCCCAAGGTAGTCTCCCTATTGATGAACTCAGAGTCAATTGATTAAGGGATGTAGTTACATCTGCAAAATAACTTTTGCCACAGAATGCAACTGAATCACTGAGTGATATCCCAAGGTTCTCATGGGTTCTGCCTACTTCAACGGGAAAGAGATGTGAGCGACTTCCATACCCAGAGGTGGGATCTTTTGGTTCATCTCAAAATTCTGCCTTCCATGGAATCCTTCAACTTAAAAGTTTTTTTTGTTTTTGTTTTAAGATTTTATTTATTTATTTGACAGGGAGCAAGAGATCACAGGTAGGCAGAGGGGCAGGCAAGAGGGAGGGGGATGCAGGCTCCCAGGACCCTGAGATCATGACCTGAGCCAAAGGCAGAGGCTCAACCCACTGAGTCACTCAGGTACCCCTCATCTCAGTTTTCCTTGGAATTTAGATGCTACTGTATGTATATCTTCATTGTAAATAAACCTATCATTTATATTTGATACAGTCTTTGTCACAAAATAATACAAAACTAAATAAATTATGTCATTTTGGCAAATTATTTTATTTTATTTTATTTAAAGATTTTATGTATTTGACAGAGAGAGATAGGCAGAGAGGCAGGCAGAGAGAGAGGAGGAAGCAGGCTCCCTGCTGAGCAGAGAGCCAGATACAGGGCTTGATCCCAGGACCCTAAGATAATGACCTGAGCCGAAGGCAGAGGCTTTAACCCACTGAGCCACCCAGGCACCCCAGCAAATTATTTTAAAAACATGCTACAACCTGAAAATGGACAATTTGTTTTTCACCTCTTTTTACTTGTCTGATTTTAAGAGAAATACGTTATTCATTAATCAAGTATTAAGTGACTAAGATTTTATTGTGCAAAACCTCTCAATGAAAGAAGAGTGACAGAAGGTGGAATTTCAGAATTACTTACGTCATTCATCCCTTCCAGTCATTGCAAATTTATGTTACACAGAAAAGTCTCAAAAAGTTTGGCAGGCAGCTCAATTTGAACACATTTCAATAAGATTTCCCTTATGTATATTTATACAATTCCATTATAATTGGTTATGGATTTTCATATATTAAGTATGTTTAATATTGAAATTATACTAACAATAATTAAATTTCTAAAAATTGAGTGATTCTTAGAGCAAATCAATGACTTATAAAAGGTGATTCGGGGCTCCTGGTGGCAGGTCAGTTAAGCAACTGACTCTTGATTTTAGCTCAGGTCATGATCTCATAATCATGGAATGGATCCACACATCAGACTCCATGCCCAGCAGGGGTCTGCTTGAGATTCTCTCCCCACTCTCTCTCTACACATTCTTTCCCTTCTCGGGAACTTATTCAGATACAAATGCAAAAATATGATGATTGAAAGTATATTTCTATTTGCATTAGTCTCCAGATTAGCATGTTCCAGAGTAGAAGTCTCTTGTTATAATTTTACATGCATCTAATCTTGTAGGTCATATGGAAGTGGTATACGGTATGATCATAACATGTTCATATGACATGTAGACCTCAGGTGCAGCAGAAAGGACCAGAGGATCAAACGTCCCTTTGTAAACGTATAAACCAGTGCAGACATATCTGTGCTATATGGGTGACGTGTAAGTGCTATCTATTGTTATTGCCATCTTTATTACGATCATCTTCAGAAAATGGGAGCTCTGTCATTCCTTACAAGGGACAAAGGTATCCTAAGCTAATGAGCTTAGCACCTTTGGAATCTAGTCTTCAGTCCTTGCCACAGTAGTGTTCAGTCCCTAAGCATGGAGTTGAGGGTGCGCTGGGAAATTCAGTTAAATTCCTGGATCTTTTATTATTCTGTTTCACTTCACAAAATGTTTGGGATTGAAATAGATGGACCCTAAGCTGTCCTTTAACACCTAAAAATATAACAAACATAAAGCAAAATCAGATATATACATACACAGAATGAACTAACAGGGAGGTGGGTGGGCGCTGGGCAAAATGGGCAAAGAAGGTGGGAGATACACGTTTCCAGTTATGGAATGAATAAATCGTGGGAATAAGAGGCACAGCATAAGGATTACAGTCAATGATACTGTCACAGGGATGTCATGGGACAGGCGGAAGCTACACTTGTGGTGAACACAGCATCATGTATAAACTTGTCAAATCACTAAGTTGTATACCTGAAACTCATGTAACATGGGGTATCAATTACAGTAAAAAAAGTACATCGTATGGTCCCAAGACCTTTGACAGATATTAGAATATTGTTGAATATGCTACAAGCACTTCTGAACACTGCACTGGGGAATACTACCTTACAAATGTTGAGAACCAAGAAAAATATCAAGGAACCAAGGAATCAGGGAACCAAGAAAAACTCATTATTTGACTATGACAAAGCTGGTCGCTGCTTTCACAATTCTAATCTTTACTCCATATGTATGCAGGTGTGTATGGAGTAAGATTAGAGAAATATATTAAATATGAATATTAATGTGTATTATGTAATTATGTATAAGATAGTATATTATCTATAAGCTATATATATATATGATCTATATTATATAAACTTTATACCTTTCATCATCAAGAAAAACAAAAATGTAATGCAACATACTCTCCTAGGCACTAATATTGAATAAAACAATACCATTTGTGGAACTTGAAACTCTCTAAATAGAATTCCTTTGTCTCCTCATTAAGAGCCTTTAAAATGACATAACCACTCATTTCTGAGTAGTAGCACTGATTGAAGTTCTGTTCTTGTTGTTTTGGAATTATCATCTCATATCTGGAATACTTTGATTTCAATACAGAAAGACTTAGTCCATCCCCACATCCTTCATCACACAATGACTTTGATTTTAGGCATATGCTATGGTAGATTCCACCCAGTTTTAGCTGTCCAAAAAAGCAAGAAAAAGCAGAATATTCAAATGCTGCATAGGCAACATGACGCAGAGGATAAATTTGTTCTAATCGAAGCTTATTGTAAAGTGATGAGATAATCACAGAGAAAGCTTCGTAACACTCATCATTGAAATGAGAGTGATAACCCACCCCTCGTGCTGGAATATAAAGGATTGGTGTGCTTTCCTCCCACGGACGAAGAAGGCCAAGTTTTTTTCTGAATTCAACATTGAAATGTCCACCCACTTGAAGGACTTCTGGAGATCATTTACGTACACGCACGAAAACTCTATTTTTTAGCTCAGATAGAAATACTTCTAATGGCATTTGCACAGTATGATATAATTCACCATTTCTTGCATAAGCAGAATTCTAAATACTCACAGAACTCAGTCACTGTTAGAGTTGAATTGGACCTTCAAGGTTTACCAGTCCTTTCCCTACAAAACACTGACATTGCCCCTCCTCCATTCACGTAACATGATGATTCATTTTCCGACTGATCACTCTGCATCCAGAGCCCATATCCTCCATGGGAATCCATTCAGTTTTGGAGCATTCCTATGAGCTAGACATGTTTTTCTTGAATTTCACTTACATGTTTCCCTAAAATCTAGCAAACAAATCTCAGCTCTCAGACAACATAAGTCTAAGGTAGTTATCACATTTCAAACAACAACAACAAAATCTCTAAGATAAACACTTCTCCTCCTTTGACTTGGTCTCATGTTTCCAGTGGCTCCTGATTCCTGCTCAGCCTCTTCTAAGTGATTACTCTCCTCCTCATTCACAAAACCCAAAAAAGAACAGATTATGTCATCTGCAGTCTTCCCATGAGATGATCTCCTTTGAGTTGTTTATTTCAATTTCCTTAATATAAGCTAATACTGCTAAGCTATTTTTGTCCATTATTATTATTTTTTAAGTATTGGCTCAAAATGAATTTGAATGAAATACAACTTCAGGAAGTCCTAGGAGTTAGGGTTCTTCTATACTACTATTGTTTTAGTCAATATTTGAAAGATAAAGATATATAATTTCATTTCCCCCTCTTACCTTTCATGGTACAGTTTTGATAAAAACTGAAGATTTTTGCGATACTGTTTAAAAACCTGATAATATTCTCCAACATATAAGCTAACCCTACTATATGTGTATCATTTAAATTAAATAGGAGTTCTCAACGTATTATCATCCAAGACTGAAAAGAGTATCGAATAAGCACCTTTAACCTCTCACCAAAGGCAAGAGCTATTGTCCACTGCGGAGTAATCATCAGTGAGGACATTAAATGTGCTATCTTGTAGCCTGAAATTCTTCCTACTCTAGTCAAGAAAATGACAAGTTTCGTTTTTGTTTTGTTGTTGTTGTTGTTGTTGTTTGTTTGTTTGTTTTTGACCCAATACCTTGCTGAAATCAAGATGCACTACCTCTAACCTGGATCAACCACTGAAATGAGGACGTGATGGGAACATGCTGCTTAAATCTGCAATAACGTTGGGCAAGATAATTTGCTCCATGATGGTATCAAGATTTAGAAAGACTGAGTGACATTTGGTACTTCTGGTGTCCTAGAACTCTCCAACTGGGTAATTAGAGAGGAATTTCACTATATAAAAGAATGGTCCAGTATATTTAATATTTATGAACTGAAAAAAATATTGCATGCTGTGCCTATCACCGAGAAATCCTGGAGGTTTCAAAAGCATTTTTTTTTCTATTTAATAAATAGATTGTTTCAAAATACAAGGCTCTGATTTCTTAAAGCTGAATTTTTCAGGATTTTTTTTCCTTTGTATAAAATTATTAAATGTGAGTTATTCAGGGTTTCTAAAGAACATTCCAAATATATCTATTAATATGACTCATTATTTGTTGGAACATCATTTTCTAAAATTGCTGTCCTTTGCACATAACTCTGGATATCACCCATTGTGCCATTTTAAATATTTTCTGGAACGTTTTCTGTTTACTCTCTTCCCAAACAATTCTCTCTCTTTGCCTACGTTAATGGGAGCCCTATCCTCTTGGACCTATTTGCAGTACGTGGGACTACAGGAGGAGCTCACTGAAGAGAAGCTACCAAATATTTTTGCACAGGTTTTTAAGATTTAAACTCAAACTTCATCAGAAGCTGTTCCAGTTCCATACACTTCGTAAGAGGTAAAGCAAAGAGAAACACAACTGTCATTTCCCGGTTGAACGCTGAGCTGTCTTAAGCAAGGCTATGATGCCTGTGCAGAAGCAGGTCATCAAAAAGTGATCTGTGACTCTCTCCTGTCTCTGGGCCCAAATGACGGAAAGGGAATCTCAGAAAGAACTCGTTAGGCACACCCTAGTGTGCTCGCACTGCAAGGAGAAACACCGCGAGCCGCTGGCGGGTCCTGCCGCCTGGGACCTCTTGAAGGACAGTCAAGGGCAGGGGTTCTTACGTTCTTGGAAGGATGTGAAGAGCATCTGAAATCGGCTGTTCCGACTGCCCTCATCCGCCCACATGCGGATGACGCCAAGACCCGTGCGGAGCATGACGTCATTGGCCACGGTGCTGCAGAACTTGGCCTTCAGGTCCCCCACGGAGCTGCTGCCGTCATATACAGCCACAAAGTTCCTTTTGCATTCGTTTGAATTCTGCATCTCATAGTCCAAGAAGCGTAAGTAGATCTGTAACATAACAACAAAGATGCAGTAATTTCCTCAAATCAAAACAGGAAAGTAGTACAGCGAGCACCAGGCTTTCTCTTTAGTCTCACAAGTCAGTCTTGATTGCAATCAATCTTACGATGTTTCGCCTGTGGGGCGGAGGAGGTAAAGATGTACAACTAAGATCAAACCGTGCTTAGTATTTTTTTCAAATGTTATTTTCCTTTCTTGACGTATGTAAGTGTATGGAAATAAATAATCTGTATTACTATTAAAGGAAAACAGAAACGGTGTCAAAATATAGTCTCTGATTTCACTTTGTTTAAATCATTTCACAGAACCACACTGTTTCCTTTTTAAAGTAGAGCACATTAAAAAGAATAAAATAAAAGAGAGCTAATCTCTGATTATTCTTGCCACAACATAGAGTCAAGCCATTTAGTGAAGTCCACATAAATAAAAATTAAATTAACATTTAATGAGTAGAATGGCCCTGTAACCTACTCTATAGATTATTTTTAAATACTCCCAACTACTCTATACAGTTTTATTGTCCTATTCAGATGATGAAACAGAGACTCAAGTGGTATACACTGGACATCAGACATGGTCTCTCTAACTCCCTAGGCTATGAGCCTTCCACAATATAACACTGCTGTGGACATGCTGTTTTATGATCAACAGATTTTATCTGACTCTGTTCCAGTGTGCTTTACAAAATCATAAGCAATTAATTCAGCCAAAGATAGGTTTGAAAAGAAGTCATCAGTCCTTTCAGCTACTGGTTCAGCATTATCTACAACCTGGCCTCTAAGTCACTATTCAAGGCACTGAGGAAATGCAGGTGCACAAAAGAACGAGGCTCAGTATTGAAAGTATGTGTTCATTAAACCATGACACATGGACACAAAGTCATACAGACAGAAGTGATATAAAGAAAAAAAAATCTCTGTACTATGAGAGGGATATCTGGAATGGCTCTGAAATAAAGAAAGCACCCTTCACAAATATCTACTAAGCCTTTTATGCTTTCTTTTTTTTTTCCCTTTTTTTTTTTTCCTTTTATGCTTTCTAACATGAAAAGCTATGGGCTATCTCCTCTCAGACACCCTTCTATTATTAATGTACCGTGGGTGTAAACTGAAGACATGTGTTCACCTAAATATCCATCTTTTTCATCTCAACACTCATTTTGGCTTATTTATTCATAAACTATGAACCCCATACAACAAAAATTTATTGGGTTCGTTTGTCTGCCTTAAACTTAAAAGTTTCAGTATTTCAAATTAAAAAAAAGTCCTCCTCAACATTCTAACTGAATCGGGCAGTGATACTTGTTAATTTGAACTTCAAAAGAGTTGTTTCCATCTCTGCTGGCAGGTCGGTCTATGATATTTCAATAGTCTCCAGCTGGCCTGGATCTGTCCAAGGTTCTAATTTTCCAGTCCACTTCCAAAGCCCAGGCCCATCAAAGTTATATTTCTAAGAAACAAATTTAATAATCATACTACCATCTTTTAGCTGGTATCCAAATGGTTATAATTTTAAAAAGTTTAAAAACCATGACGTGTCAAATTTTTTTTCTCATGTCTGAACATACCATATTTATTTTACAAAATGCCATCCTTTCTGCACAGGACATCAGTTAAATGTGAGTAACCATTCCTTCTTCTCTGCCTACTAAGCTCTTCCTGGTTTTTCAAGGTCCATTTCAATGGTTACACACCCAGTCCAGAATATCCGTGGCCTCCACTCCCCAACCATGGCAGAATTAATCTATGCATCCTCTATCCTAAAATATTATTTTGAACTTATTTTAAGCTTTAGTTACAGGTTCTACAAAATTTTTACTACTTTTACTTTCCTAAAAAGCTGGGGCAGTGGCATACATTTTTGCATTTGAGGCATCAAGCCACGTGTTGTATATACTAGGCGTTCCATCAAAGTTTGTGAGGGCATGATTGTGAATGACTGACTGATTGGAGAATTCTATTTTGCTATTGATTTCATTTGTTTATTATCAATCGACTATTGACTGGGCCCCTGTATGTCAGAATGTTTAAAGTACTATAAATAATAATTATATGGAATAATTGACATTTTATTATTTGCAGTAGGAAACCAAATGCAAAAATCCCCCAGACAAGGTGTTTCTTTATAACTCTGAACTGTCAGAGAACCACAAAATAGTATGCTGCAGACTTTATAGGAGAGAATGGACTAAAAATAAAGTGTGAGTCCCAAGTCAAGAAATACTCATATAACCTTGAGGAAGAACAACAGAGAAATAGGGAGAAATGGGCAAAAATTGAGAAACAGTGGAAAGCATTTGAGTTTATGATGCTTTTCTTGGTGAGGTTTTCACACAAAGGTAATCTGTAACATTGTAGTTGGAGCTACTCTAAAGTTTCCAAACACTTTGATGCTAATTTTAACTGCCATTACTACAAACATAAAACATATGCCCTAAGAAAGCCTTCATGTTCCCCACTCCCAGGTTATGTTCTACTTCATTTTATCAGAAGTTCAGCTATTACTCACGTAACCCATCTGGGACGCACTCTTCCCAACCATTACTTTCCTGAAAGCTATCCAGGAAATCCCCAAATGTCTCCTTTAAGAAGGCATATGTGAAAATGTTAAACCTTCCAAGTTTTCACTAACAACTGTGTTTTTCAAATTTTCACATGGATTTATGAAAAGGGATTGGGTCTTTCAGATGACCTTTACCAGGAAGCTGGAGCAAAGGAGACAAAACAGCTTGCTTAAGGGATGGAAGCAATCGATGTGGGAGCCTTAAGTAGGATTAAAATACCTAACTCTTGTTTTAAAGCTCTTTTCACTATACTACATCACCTGATCCTGACCTAAAAGTAAACAGACTGAAAGTACTATAAAAATATAAATACTTACAAAATCTAGGGATTCTTATTAGGTAATATAAACTTATTAAATGTAATAAAAATCAAGTATATATTTATATTCTCAAATACTATACAATCAACCCAACCTCAAAAGAATTAGCCATCAAAAGAATATGAATTATAATTGTAAATACACGTAGTTATCAGCAGGAGGAAACACTGAGTAGGGTACATGAAAAGGTCCTTTGGAGTTCGAACGTAAAGTAACCCCTCCCTCCTGTGCCATTTCAGAGCTACAAAAACCAAACAGTCTGCCCACAGAAAGAGAAATAAATCATTTGACTAATTTAAGGAAGAAAGATATTTGAGAGGCAGATGTTTCCAGGTTGAGTGAGTCAGTGGCCTAAGGTGCCTGCCCTCCTATTTTGAGTTTCTTACCCTGCCTGAAGAAACCCAGCTTAAAATGCTAATTTATTATTTGCATCCCAAAGTGGCAATAACTTAAGACATCGTGCTAATACATGATTTCAGTCCAATCTCTCGACAACAACAGACACTTGTTATAACCATTTTAAAATGAAAAAGATGAGACTGGGAGAAACTAAGTAACCTTTTCAAAGTGACCCAAGCCCTTAGGTGACAGATGAGTATTGAACAGAGATCCCCCTGACGGTTTCCTCCTTTGTACCATGCTATGCAGACTGATGTATTTGTTTTTAATAATTCTCACAGATTTATATTCTAGAAAGAAAATTATCATCTTAAGGAAAACAAAGCACAACCAGATAAATGGCTAAACCAGCAAAGCCAAACTATTTCAATTTTCCTACAGGGGCGAGGAAACATGTTGACCATCCAGATAAAAATGAGATTCACGGAAAATAAATGTGTCCCACTGAAAGAAAGGCTGTCTTAAATTTTCTTAAAAAGAAGTTTGTTTCATAGAAGGGCACTGCTATAGTTAGAAAGGCAATTTGCATATTCAGCCAGTGGTTTCTCATTTGACAGCTCAAGAGAGTGTCCACATTTTTCCATACGAGGCAACTGACTGGTATTCTCACATGAAGTTCAATGACAACGGTCTAAGCACTTCTATATTTAAAGGCCATTCTTAGACAGGACACCATTTATAGAGGAAGTGAACAGTTAGTCTTTTGAAAATGACTTTGAGGGGCGCCTGGGTGGCTCAGTGGGTTAAGCCTCTGCCTTCGGCTCAGGTCATGATCCCGATCCCAGGGTCCTGGGATCGAGCCCCGCATGGGGCTCTCTGCTCAGCAGGGAGCCTGCTTCCCTTCTTCCCTTCCTCTCTCTCTGCCTGCCTCTCTGCCTACTTGTGATCTCTCTCTGTCAGATAAATAAATAAAAGTCTTTATAAAAAAAAAAGAAAGAAAGAAAATGACTTTTAAATGGAATTGCTAGACCACCTCTTAAAGGGACATCAGGAGTGACACACATCCACATTGTTCAGTGGTTAAGAGGACATGAGGTAGACGACCTTGAGGAGGAAGAAAAGAAGGTTCTGTGCCAGACTGGTCATATTTAGAAGACATTTTCATATTACAACCATTGTTTTGTGTCTGCATTTTAACTACTGTATATATAGATGACCATGCTAAGTACATTTTTGAAATATCTACTCTTTCCAGATACTCTGAAGTGCCTGATATGTGTTGAAAATAGAGGTAGTAAAAAGACATTCTAATAAATATCTTTTTGTTAACATTCAAAAAAATTTTATATATTTTTTATTTTATATATTTTATATATTCACTTCTTTTTATGTATTCACTTTTTAATATATATTTTGTATATATATTCACTTCTGAATATATATATTATATATATATCTTATATATATATATATTCACTTCTGAAGCATTCCATTATTTTTTTAACTTCATTTTTAAAAAATCATTTCGGAAAAGATACAAAATATGCCCCTGGCATATTTTGGTTTACTGGGTGCAGTGCTATTGGTCCAAAAGCCAACTGTCCATAGCCAGAGAAGTGATCGAGCTTCCCCACACTAGCTCTAGGATACATCATATAAAAGCCTTCCTTAGATTGGGATTTAAATGATATCTGGCCAGCTTAAAACTTGTGCCATAAGATCACCAAGGGGGAGAATGCCCCATGACATGGGTTTTATTTAAGGTGGAAAACTACAGAAAGCTCTTTAGTCTCTCTGCCGAGAAAAAGGGAAAATGATAAACAGAATCATATATAACTCCAGTAAAATGGTCAGATTACAATCTCCTCTCAGTGAATCATTTTGATGCATTCTTCTTTCTAATCAATCACAGGGTTTGAGCTGACAAAATGATTTATTGAATAGGACCGGAGAAGCTTCAGAACACATAAGCAATTTCTAGTAATATCTGTCTTCTAAATCACACTAATATGGAGAGCAGAATCCCTTTTGTGTACTTAAGGCAAGTAAATCTAGCTAACAATTTACTAAGTAATATATTTACAAAAAAACATTTAGTACCAACCTTTCAACCTGGTCCTTCCCCTTGTGTTGCAGTGAGATGCAGAAAACAGACATTGTTTGGGGCAATTATTTAAGACTTGCCAGAACAGTTTTCTCCATGAAAATACAAATTAAATACATACACACCACAGCCTGAGAAATGCTGTTCATGGTTTCAATACTTTCTACTTTAATAAATAAAGCCACATTCTAAAAAATGTGTAGCTCAGAACTTCCCTGTTTACTGTTTGATTTGTGACTGGACATTCCAGGTCTTAGAATTTTAGGTTCGATATCCCATGAATCTGGAGGCTAATAGCAGCATCCCCTTTATTCAGAGGAGGAAATCACCACATCATATTCTCTGAAATGTTGAAATGGCACCTCCTATAGCAAATCCTGATGGGAATATTAAAACGATTTTCTGGCATGCATAAGCAAGTATCAAAACACTCCATCTCCAAAATCTGATTGTACAAAACTGAGATTTCAGTTAAAAACAAAGTGAATTGTGAGCTGTTCATTGGTGGTTATCTAGCCAGTTAAAATTTCCATTTTGTTGACTCAATTTTTATTTTCACTTTTAGAGATAATAAAGGAAGACTCAGTCTTTAGAACCCTAAAATTTATCATTGTAATCAATTATAGTTACTACTCTTCATCTGCTGTTAGTTTTCTCCTTGTTCTGTAACAAGTTCCCAGAAATAGAGCAGCTTTAAACAAGACCCATTCAGTATCCCTGAGTTCTGTAGGGTAAGTGACTGGGGGCTGGACTGTGTTCTGCTAAGGGCATATGAGGCTGAAAAACCCACCTGCTTGCCATTCTAGGATCAAGGTACTTGTTTCCTTGATGCCCATTTACCAGGGATCACTTTTAGCTCCTAGAAAACGTTTTTAGTTCCTCTGACTCCCCCTTTTGCCTACAGCCAGAGAAAATCCAGCTTTTAAGGGGCTCATGTGATTAGAATAGGCTCACCTAGATAAACTGTCTTTTAATTAACCCAGAGCCAACTGATGGGTAACCTTAATTGCATCAGCAAAATCCCTTTTGCCAGATAATTTAACATAATCAGGTATGTGATATTTTATATTCACAGTCACTGATTGGGCTGGAAACCTTGGGTGTCATCTTTAAGATTCCACCTACAATTAAGTTCATCATATAATTTACCTTAAAACAACTTCACTATAAAATATTGACTTACTATATTTGTCAAGTTTTCCTGTTTATTTAATGCTAATTTTATTCAAAACATTTTTGACCAGAGTAACAACACATTAAAAATTAATGTTAAGTTTTAAATGATGGGTAATTACTAAAAGCTAGAGTTTTATTATCCCAACACCTTAATCATTAAGTTAATCATCTTCATTTGTGTACTTTTATTGTCCCAACACCTTAATCATTAAGTTAATCATCTTCATTTGTGTACTTTTATAAGTCTTGGATTTATCTCTTTTTCTATCTTAACAAATTTGACAATTCCCTCAAATAGTTAGTGTGGTTTGGTGACACCACATTGGACTGCGAGTCAGGAGACTGAAATCTTGCCTTAGCTCTGTACCGACAGACCAAATACTTGGGCAGTCACTTACCATACACTCACCAAGTTTTGGTCTTGAGGGGAGTTTAATATTATCTATGCTAAAGAACTACCTCACTTTTAAATTATTGTACCAAATCTTTGCCAAACTTTATTTAGATTCCTCCTTATGGAATATCATTTGGTTTTTGAGCAGCTCCATTATTAAAACTAAAGACAAACCTTCTTTATATCAAACCAAAAGCTATATATTTCCAGTTTCAAGCATTCAAATAAATTATAGTACTTGAAATCATGCAGATTAACCCTTATCCTCTTGTTCTCCTGTCATATGAGAGTCCTTCAAATGTCTGAAGATTGCCACCATGTCCATTTTTCTAGATACACATCAGTTTGTTTTGTATTACATGTTTTAACTGGATGACAGATGTTTCACTTGGTACTGAGTATCTAGAGATACATTAAGCTGCAGCCTTCAGGGAATTAACATTCAAATAGTTACCATGATGTGATCACCCAAAATTCTTTTCTGTCAGTTCTCTTCTGTACCAGATCCAGGACAAGATACCATAACGCCCTTCCACCATCCTTGCTCTAGAGTCTACACAAAGAGATCTCTATATTCCATTATTAGCCCATATAAGACTTGATGATCATGTCTCAGCTTATTTATCTGTTAAATGAGTTAATCAGGAGCAGATTCCCAACGTTCTTTCTGGCTCTAGTATGCCAAATTCTAAGAAATCTGGACTAATCACATTCTAATTAAAGGTGGTCATCTGTATGACTATTTTCTATTTGTCAAAAGTCTGAGAAGCAATATAGCCTTGATATAAATTTTAATAGAACCCCAGGAAACTATTTAGCACTTGCATTGTGTAATATGTTTCAATTCCCCAGTTATCATTCAAATATTCACCACGAGCCCCTTCAAGTTAACTCAGGCTTTGATAGTCTATCCTCATAAGCTGTTAGGAACTCCACAAAAATAGAAAGCCCACATAGGCAGTCATATCCAGTTCTTGCTTTTCTCCACAGTTATTCAAAGCCACTTCCTATCTTCTAACCTTTAATTTGACGGAGAAAGCCTGTCACAATAGAGTCATCTTTGTCCAGCTCTGCAGGCGGCTTCCCCTTTGGGTCACAGAATGCCAAATTCTGTAACAGACAGGTACACTGGGTATTGTTGCTCTGGAATTGTACAAAAGACAGCCTATATTTACCAGCTGGAAAAAAAAACGATGTGTGTTTACACTCCCATCAAAGCCCTCTCTTTAACACTGCCGTGACAAAGATGCTGCTTACAGCAATGAGGAGGGGCTCAAATGTTTCCAGCTGAAGAACTTTTTTTTTCATCTTTCATTCATAGAGTTTAAGAAAAATGAATAGCACTTGCACGTGAACCCACAGATTACATAAGAGAGAATAACACACTGCAATCTAGCTCCTTTATAATCCAGGGAGTGCGTTGGCTTTTATGTCACGAAAAGTCTTTGATTTTTTTTTTTTTTAAAGGAGGAATCACTGGGTCTTTCTTGATAATACAATAAAAGTTTTCAAAGATTTGCACAGATGCAAAGAGACCCACCAGGGGCAAAGCTGGAAGAGGGAGCGTGGCTCTGAATGTCTCTGACGGCGATGTCAGGGCAAAGCGTGCCGCACTTATAAATCGTATGCAGACCCAGAGACAGATTCCTTGGAAAATCAAGTGAAAAAAACCAACATACTTCCTGAAATGCCAGCCTCCTCAAAGATGCCTCTATCCCTCCCCCCACATCCTGAATATCCAGCCACCAAATTCTCCTCTATTGATCTTGAATCTTTCTTCGGCCTGTCTACCGTCACCAGCTAGCCTCAACCATGGGGCTCATTGCCGTATCTTCCTCCTGAGTGTTCTGTTTGCAGTGTTCATGCCTCTGTCCCTGCTTCCCAGGGAAAAGCTCTTTTTCCAGAATGCAGATCTGATCACATCGATTTCCTGCTTCATGCTTCTCTGTGTAACACTAATGCTACTGGAATGAATCCAGGTTCTTTACAGCCCTTGGGCTCAAAGACTCACCATCGACCTCCATACTTTTATTCACCTCCATGCTTTTATTTGGTCACATTCAATTACCTAATTCCTAATTGTCTGCTGATTCTATGGCCCCAGTGCTCTCCCTCTACCTGGGGAGCCCTTCCTTGATCTACCTGACACAAAGCTGTTTCTTACTAAGAGTCACTGGACACTCTGGCTGAATTTGATTCCACGTTTGACTTACCTCTGCAGCTGTATGCGACTTCCCGCTCTCTCTACTACACCTTAGGGACACCTCAATGCTCATGGCTCATTCCTTGGGTTATTTGGTTACACATTTGTCTAAGAATTAAACAGGAAGAGGACAGGGGCTGGCATGCTTTCTTCATCTCTCCAACATGATGCTCGAGACTTTACAGAGCCACTAAATCTATTAATTAAATAACAAACTGTTTCAACCTCAGTAAAGTCAACGACAAACCTAATAAATCAATAAGGCCTAGTTGAAACTATATAACTGAGGAATGACAATACAGGAAGGGAGATTGGCAAATAATCAACAGTCCCCACTGATGATAGTGACTGACAGAGTCACTATCCCCAGTATTCCTTAAAATTTCAATAAGAGGATAACTATGGTTGTTCTAAGGAAGTAGTTCCAAAATAGTGGTTTGAGTCTGAATCTGACCCATAATGTATTTCGTTTAATAGCATGTAAATTTACAATTTAAAAAACGTATTGCAGTATTTAAAAATCAAGGTGATAACATAAAATGCTGACTTCCCTGTCATGAGAACATTGTAGGGCTTGGTAATGTTAGACCAAAATGTTCTCATAACAACAATAAAAAGTAGCTTAATATGATCTCCTTGATATGAGGGAGAGGAGATGCAACATGGGGGGTTGAGGGGGTAGGAGAAGAATAAATGTAACAAGATGGGATTGGGAGGGAGACAAACCATAAGTGACTCTTAATCTCACAAAACAAACTGAAGGTTGATGGGGGGAGGGGGTTCGGAGAGGGGGGTGGGGTTATGGATATTGGGGAGGGTATGTGCTATGGTGAGTGCTGTGAAGTGTGTAAACCTGGCGATTCGCAGACCTGTACCCCTGGGGATAAAAATATATGTTTATAGATTTAAAAAAAAAAAAAAAAAAGAAAGCAAAAAAAAACCACTTAAAAAAAAAAAAAAGTAGCTTAAGAGGCAGTGAAGTCCTGGCTGACCTCTTTGCTTGGTCCAGGCTCTCCCAAGTCCCGTTCACCACAGCCCCCCAGCCTTATCACAAGATATTTTATATGCCAGAGTTATGGGGTTTTGGCAAGGCCTGGACAATGTCTTCCAAAGATTCAATATTAGGTTGAAAAGTGAGCAAAATACAGATACTGACAAAAAAGGCATAAATGTGATTATACTTAGACCCACAGCTTAGGTATAGAATTTCAATCCATTTTCCAGAGAGGGAGGGGTGTCACATTAGGGTCTCTTGTCCAGGTGATCTTTTCAAAGCACCTTCTCCATATTATTCATGGCATCAAAAATTTCTTTGGATGGGGTAAGACAAGTTGCATTTCAAACTAAAGTAAAACGAAAGCTTATGATTGCACTCTGAAACTCACTAAGCATGTCCAGCTGGTTCAAAGCAAAGGGTGCTCCAGATACTTCCCAAGCTGACTGTCAAATGTTTTCACCTTCAGACTGACCTTGGATCGTGGAGGTGCCCGGATGTACCACTTGCAATCCACAGCCTCACTAGCAGAAGCTTTGCCTTCTTTCATAATTTGTATAGATTCCACAATTCCTTCAGGACCGCCCATCTCAAACTCACATGCTAAAATAACGAAATGCCAAACAAACACACAAAAATGGAGCTTGAATAATAAACCAAAAGTATATTTCAGAGCAGAAAACAAAGACCTCTGAACATTATCGAGTATCTATTTTACCAACCTGGTAATGGTTTCAAAACTCCAAGGTCCTTAAAGTCAGGATCTTAAAAATTGAGAAAAAGATAATTAGTCTTATTTTGCATTTATTCCTTAAAATGATGGTGAGTAATATACCATTAAATTATTCAAGAATCTGCCAAAAAATATACTAAGAGAAATTAAATGTTTAAACAAAATACATGATAACGTTATGACAGAATTATTACCACAGCGTTTTTATCACCACACAAGAAGCCATTTTTAAAAACCTTCCAATGCCATTCATCATCTAGGCATCAAGTAAAAATATTATTCATTGTCTCTAAGTCCATAATCAGACACCAGACGGTTTTGTAAAATGTATCCATAGGTAAGTCAAGCTTTGAGTAAACTTCCATCTATGACACATATAATCATTTTGTTGAATTTAACAGATTTTGTAAGTTGTTGAAACACAATTTTCTTTGCCACTGAAATACTGGAAGTACAAATTTCATCTGTGAAACCAAGGGCCTCTGTCCCCCAGCAGAATGCGCTATGCTGTTTCCAGCAGACATTTTTCCTTAACTTTTTAGTCCATGCTAGCTTCCAAAGTGTTCCTCAGTAGACGCTGGGTCCTCTCAAGGCCAGCTCCCTCTCTGGCTTTCCCCTCACCCCACCCCAGGTCCACGTATGTGTCCTTCTCTGCTCACGTACTTGGGGGAAGCTTGACTTATTGTGAGCCTCAGAAGCGTTCTAAGTGTTAAAAGCCATCATGGTGGGCTTGTTTCCATCTCCTGAAATTGATTTTGAGGTAAGTACGCAACCAGTGAAATGTAATGGTAAGCCATTTGAAGGATTTTTGAGAAAGTTTTCTTCAGTAATAAGAAGAAACAAGGCATATAGTTTTCTGGCTCCCTCTGTGATCTGGCTTGTATGGGGTACCTTTGGGATCATGCACAGTGGTCAGCTTATGATGTTGATAGGGACTAATGTGAGGAGATGCTAACTCTCAAGGGGGAGCAGAACAGAAACCTGGAGAATGCAAATCCTTACGGACATCACTGGGGCACCGTATTCAACTACCCTGTAGTCACGTTTTCCTCCCCCTTTTGCTTTTTGAAACAATGTACGTCCTTATAATTTCAGTTACTTTGAATTGGATTTTCTTTTCCTTAAGGATAAAGGCATTAATGGCTATGAAAATTTTTCTTGGAGACACATGGCATCCAATTTAAAGGACTGTGAAATTGAATTTCTTTATACTATTAAGGTGTTGGCTATAAATTAAAAATCTTATAAAGTTAGAAATATATTGAGAGACACTGCTCGACAGAAGTCTAGGGCTGAAATATGAAAGGGCAGCACTCTCAGGAGGCAATAATTTCTTGATATCAAGACTGTGTGTGCATAGATGTCGATGTGTACCTAGGGGTGCTCCTTTATATGTCCGTGTGCCTGAAGATGCCAAGCCCGTGATTTCCAGTGACTGTATCACTGTCCTCATTTTCATTACAGTTTTTTTTTCCCTTATTTTCTTAATCAATAATACATACTGATCTATTGAAATTGACAGGCCTGGATAAGCCAGGCCACGATTCAGTTAGGTCCACTACTTAGGTTCACTTTATTATAGAACCCAATTGCAATGTGGTAATATATTTTGAATTGATACAAACTCCTTTGTATAAATATTTTGAAAACAGTTCTTCTACCTTTTAGAAGGAAGGAAGGAAGGAATGGGGGGTGGGGAGGAAGGGAGAAGGAGGGAAGGAAAAAAGGAAAGAAAGAAAGAAGGAAGGAACGAAAAGGTAAAGAGTGAGGGAAGGAGGGAGGAAGAAGTAACTGTATGCAATTTCCATGAAAGATGCAGAAATGAGGACCACATAGCTAATTTGGATCAGGATATCCCCAAGTGGATTTTTTTTGCTTTATCTAAATTAATGGATATTTGGTTATTCTTTTAAATATATATATGATATATATATGCAATGTATATTATATATATATATATATATATATATATATATATATATATATATAATTTGCGAGAGGGAGAGAGAATCTCAAGCAGACTCCCTGCTGAGCAGAGAGCCCAACATAATGCTCCATCTCATGACCCTGAGATCACGACCTGAGCAGAAATCGAGACACACATGTTTAACCGACTGAGCTATCCAGGTGCCCCTCAAAAAAGTGTATATTTAATACCTACTGTGTACAATAAAAGAACTATGCTTTGTACAGAATTACTCAGATTGTTTGTCACCACTAAGCAGTTTTCTTGGTATTGAAGAGACCCAATATTTCCCCCTCACTTTTACATCAAGCTTGCCCACCTCAGTATTCCAGATTCTTTATTATGATGTCCCTTTCACTATTTTGCATAACATTTAATAATAGTCATTATAGGTTCGAATGTTTCAGCTGGCATGGCTGTTCCTATGATTCTTGTGGAAATGTAGCTGGTATTCCGTTTTCTGGTTTGAAGGCTAACATTTGTCATTTTTATAACTTGTGCTAGACAATGTTGAGAGAAATGCCAGTTCTGGGAATTGAAAATTTATTTTTGTCTTTGTATTAATGGTGAGAGCACTGATGGTTAGGAACAGGCGGGGGGAGAGAGGGAGAAATTGTTTCTGTACTTCCATTTGAATGAACCACCAGTAATAGCACAGTCACAATAACAGATAGCCCTATGACCTGCAAAATAGAAAATAAACGATACAATAATTTTTTTAAAGCAGACTACACCAAATTTAAGAACGCTAAGATTAGTGGGGTTTTTTGTTGTTGTTGTAGTTGTGTTTTTTGTTTTGTTTTGTTTTGTTTTGGTTGTTGTTGTTTTGTTGTTGTTTTGGGGTTTTTTTGCCCCAGGTTGTTTGTGGGCGATGACAGAAATGATTATGCAGCGGCACAGTGAGGTTAGACTCAGTAAGCCACCTTCTACTCTAGACCTTCCCAAAATGTTCTCCGCTAAGCAACCCAAATAAACTTTTTAAAAATATAAATGAAATCGTTATATTCACCTGGCTCGTCACTCCTCATAGCATAAAACCACAGATCTTTCTCAAGGACTGTAATTCTCTGTGTTCCTGCCCCAACCCCCTGGCCCAATGTACCACAGGCTCTGGACTTCTCTGTCATCTCTCAAAACACATGGAGCCTTCCTGTTCCTCCGGCACGTGAGGCTGTCCCTCAGCTCTCAGAACCTGCTGTCTGCTCCGTCTACCCTGCCCCCACACCCCCTGCAGCTCTTTGCACAGCTGGATCCTTCCCCTTCTTCAGCTCATGACTAGAGTACTGTCTTCTCAAAAGACCTTCCTTCATGCGCCTCTCTAAAATAACTCTACCTCTTACTTTATTTTCTTCCTTCATGGTTTCTTTAATCAAAACCCACTATTGTTTTACTATTGGTTTACTTTCTTATTGGCCGTTGACTCCCACCAGACTATAAGGAAGCACACTCTAAGGGATTTTTTTTTTTTAAAGATTTTATTTATTTATTTGACAGACAGAGAACACAAGTAGGCAGAGAGGCAGGCAGAGAGAGAGAGAGAAGCAGGCTCTGCACTGAGCAGAGAGCCCGATGTGGGGCTCGATCCCAGGACCCTGGGATCATGACCTGAGCCGAAGGCAGAGGCTTTAACCCACTGAGCCACCCAGGCGCCCCTCTAAGGGATTTTTGTCTACTGCTCCTTGTCTCCAAGACCTAGAATACCACTTGGACATAGTGGGAGCCCCATAAATACTTTTGAATTTAGCGTATTTTTCTGTGTATATAAAAAAGACAGTGACTTTATACCAGGTTGATTTTCCTATACTGTTGACGTATTTACAACACATAAAACTACCCCTTTCCAAATCAGAGGCTCCCACAGTAAACTATCGAATTAGATGCTATATTAAGGACTAATCTCTAATCGACAAAACCCGAGTCTCTTTCCTTCTGGGCACCAGCTGACTACACTCCCCAGCCCCCCTTACAGTTGTGGGTAGCTGCGTGGCTGAGTTCTGCCCAGTGAAATATGGACAAAATGGCTGAACTTCACTCGAAGGTTGAGCCATAAAAACTACTTGAAACAATTCTCCACTCCCTCTTCCTCTCTTCCATGGTCCACCTCAAAAGCCATATGCAGAAGACAGAACACCATCAGTCTCAGCTCCCAAATGAATATGTATGGTGGTTTCCAGACCCTACATGCTATTTGATGACATCATCACTACTATCGTTACTGAAATATTTGCTTGCATTTCCAAGAATATTCTTAAGGTAGTGAATTTAGGGTATAAATGATGTACATTTCCAGAGATTAATCCAGTTAATTTTTAATAATTTTACTGGACACTTACTGGCTTGGTTTAATTTTCCCTCCTGTAATCTCTGTAATCTCATTCTGTCCAAGACACTGTTATTATGAAATTTAGAGTTATATCTCTAACATACATGAAATCACAACCAGAATTTAGGCAATTTATGTCTTATTTTATAATTATATACATATGTAAAATATTTTAAATTTTCTCCTAATTTTAAAATTTTCATCTAACTATGACTATTATGAAATTCCATAATATTTTCACTGAAATAAAAGAAATATATCTGTAATGTATTCTTCTTCCTGTGCAGGGGAGACATTTGTTGGAGATGGAGGAGACTGACAGCCTCCTGTCTCCACCGTCCTTTCACAGTTTATTTCGAAAGCTGGAGAAAAGGAGACACTAATATTCCAAAGAGGCCTCTTACTCATGAAAACGAGAAATCTACTCCCAATAAGATGGGAGAGCTGTCCATAAGAAATGAAAATATGACAAAAGCGATCGTCCCTTCAGTTTTATAGATGGTAATAATTTTTTATTGTGATTTACTTTCTAGTCATTTTATTGTGACAGTTTGATTGCAACATTATTTTGAGATAAATAATTTTTTAAGAAGTAATGAATACTTCAAATGCAGACATAATCAGTTCTTCAAAAGCTAAAAATCTTATATTACACTTTTGAAACTAAAACTGATAAAGTCCCTGAGGCATCCTACAAAGTAAGTTATTGTCCTGCGTTGGCTGGAGAAGCACACATGAGAGAGGCCAGACTAAGAAGACAGTGCATGGATGCCATTGCTGGATGCTTACTGGATGGGTAATCAGAAAAAAAATGAAAAAACAACAAAAAACAGGAGTCTGCTGCTTTCCGGCCGTACAGCAACTTGCTGATTTAAAGTTTTAGTTTTAAACAAGAAGAAAGACTTAACATCTTGTCTACAGAATTTTATTTTTGTGTAACAAATAGATGTCCAGACATGGGTGAGCTTGCTTCTTTTGCTCGAGCTCATCCAGTGTCACTGTGAGCCAGTCATCAACGACCTTCTACGAGAATGCTGGGCAGCAAATGCTAGCTGTGCTGAAATATTCAAATTGTTGGAAAACTTTTGAATTTATGAATTACGCTGGAACATCTGTGTTGACATTTGCATCGACGGTGCAAAAGCAACGGTAAATAAACTGCTGATGCCTTAGCAGGATTCAAGACAATGGCATCAAACCATAGCCATTAGTATTTATTGTATAATTCGTGCCCATGCATTTGTGGGGGTAGAGAACTAGTTTGCTTAAAAATCTCCTCGATGAAAAAGTGCTATTTTTTTAAATCTAAAATTTTGAATACATGCCTTTTCTGCAGAATGAACATAGTGAATCTGTTGACTTTAAGAAAAACAACTGACGATATTTGCTGCCAAAGATCAAATTCAAGCTTCAAGCAAAGAAAATCATATCCATCACAGTGTATCTGTCAGATACACAGACACTGTGTATCTGACAGCTTCTCAGTACTTAAAGTATGTTTAAATGTGATTGTTGAGTAAATGAACAAATGTGATTTTTGATGTTCAATAATGAAATGGATCAACATTTGGGAGATTTGCGTTACAGTGATCCAATAATTGTCAAAGAGTAATGCATGACCTTAAGAAATCCTGCATGGGTAAAAACGCCATAGACAGATGTTAAAGAACAGAACACAAAAACTTCATCGATACAGTTTCACATTCCTCGTTGCAACTAACCTTTTAAGAAACTATCACTTTTTGAGGTTTGAGGTAGTATTCATCCGAAAAGGCTATGAAAATATACCTCCCTTTTTCAACTACCCATCTCTGTGAGGCTGAATTTTCTTCATTTGCTCCAACCATAGGAATACATTGTGACGCATTTAATGAAGTGGATGTGAGAATCTAGTTGTCTTTTAATAAGCCAGACACTAAGTAGATTTCCAAAAATGTAGAAAAATGTAATTCTACTAATTATTATTTTAATATTTATTAATATGTTAGTATCAATCAATGCCTTTAACATATGATTTTATGTTGCCACAGTATAATTTTTCTATGAATTAAAAAATAGCTATTTAAAATGTTATCAGCTTGAATGTCTAATATAATAAGAATTGACTGATACGGCCATATAAGCCAAAGCACTTTGAGGTCTTCGATATTTCATAAGAAATGATAGGGGTTTTAAGACTAAAGTATTGCAGTTTGACCCTGCTAACCCCACCTTTGTATCATGGGTAAATGTCTTCTTCCAACAAAATTCAAAGTTGCAATTTATTAACTCAGGACTGTGTGATACATTTATTTCATATTCAAAAGAAAGTTTGACTGCTAGCCATATTGTAGATGGACTTTCAGTAAATTAATGTCTATCTGATTAGACTATCACTGAACCAAATCAGAGGTATCTTCATTTCATAAATGGGCAAAATGGAGGTTCAGTTACTTTAGAAAAATGCAACTTGTTTTGACCTAAAACCTAAACAGCTTTATAGCGAACTTATAACATTGAACCATTCATTTAATATCCCCGAAAATTCCTTTTCCTGAGCTGAAAATATTGTTGGTCTAGGCTTTTACAACTCACGGATGCCATTATATCACAAAACACAGAGCTTTTCCTCAAACAACAGTGTATGGGAAAATGGAATTGCCTGACCTGGCCAACCAGAACTACAAAACCCTCTGATTATAAGACTTAACTTCAATACTTGGATATGTTTGCAAGGCATAGCTCAACTACCCAACTGGATAGTCTTAGAGAATGTGAGTCAATATTTCCCTCAAACTCCCTACTCTCACACATTTTGAATTATGTCATAAGCTACATAATATCTCCACTTCTGTTTATTTACTTGGGAAAGTCCTGAAATATCTCTGGATATATCTTTATCCTGTCAACTCTGGCACGGAAACTAACTGCCATTCCAATGTCCACTTCGATATCTCCACCCTTCTCTACCCATTTAGAACACATCTCAGCCTTGGCTCCCAGCTTTCTACTCAAGACTGAAAAACCACTGGCTTTGGGGTTTTACAATTAGTTAACTGAACTTAAAATGCAATTTTAAAAGCAATTGCAAAAAATCTTGACAACATACTATTAAAATAGCTTGCGTCATCATATTATCTGATTTATTTCACTCTTGTCTAGAAGCAACATTGCTTTAACATAAAATTCATAGTACAATACTTTAAACCTTTTTAATGTTGCTGTTATCTATAAGCATAAGGCTGGCATACATCTTCACAGAGAGTTTCTCTTCCTAAGGGTCTTAATGTTGGCACCGAGTTTATATATCATGACTTCTGGCTTAACATAAAATTTATTCATACATGAATTTTAGAAATCAAAACTAAAAGAATTTCAGGAAGGAAGTTTGCAAGCCCTTTAAAATATTATTGATATTTGCCGGGGCTTGTACAGATCTTTTGTTTCCTTATTTTATTTCTTTAGATATAATATAGAAAGTTTTCTCATGTTGCTCGTATTCACATTTTTAAATATATTGAGGAAACATAACTTTTTAATAAAATGTATGCAAAGAATCTGGATTTTGCTTGTGCTCACATTAAACAGGATTTTACAATATTTTTGATAGTCACCAGATAATAATATTGTTCTATGGGAAAAATGTGCATTTACTATACAGAATAAAGAAAAAACTTGTGAGAAGAAAGGAAGAAGAAATCATCAGAAGACCAAAAGAGTAATAAAGACAAATTTTAAAGCCTAGATTGTCCAAAACTGGTATTTGGTGTTTGAATATTGAATGCAAAGGAAGCCAGGGATGTTCCTGATGGATTATTAGCAGCCCCTGCCCTCTGCCCCCTGCCCCCTGCCCACTTGTCTCAGAAGCTCCTATTCGCTCATTCACTTCATATATCCTAAATGACATGAAACCTCAGATGAACAAATCCGTCTTTTGAACCATCTGTTTTTATAGAACTGGTCTAGTAAGACATTTCTTGCTGGCATAACTGTGGTGCCAGTCCTGTCAGTAAATGAGCATTTCCTTTTTTTAACAAAAAAAATTTCCTTTATTTACTTTTGAGAGAAGGGGAGAGGACTAGAACAGGGGAAGGGGCAGAGGGAAAGAGACTATTCAAGCAGATCCCTGCTGAGCACAGAGCCTGGTGACACGGGGCCTAATCTCACGAGCCCTGAGATCATGCCCTGAGCCAAAACCAAGAGTCAGATGCTCATCTGACTGAGACACCCAGGCGTCCCTGAATGAACACTTCCCATGCCCTCTTCTTCCTCTCAACAACTTCACGTTTACTGCTTTCCCAACACCCAGCAATGTTTATCCATATACACAAGAAAGACACAAACTTCCAGTTATGGAATGAATAAGCCACAGGAATAAAAGGCACAGCATAGGGACAATCGTGAATGATATGGTGATGACATTGTGTGGTAACAGATGGGAGCTGCACTGAAGGTGAGCATAGGGTGCTGAATACAGAAGTTGAGTCACGATGCTGTACACATGAAACTAATGTAACATTGTGTGTCAACTACACTCAAGAGAACTAATTTTTTAAGAGTGTTATTTTAGGGGCTCCTGGGTGGCTCAGCCATTTAAGCATCTGCCTTCAGCTCAGATCATGATCTCAGGGTCCTGGGATGGAGCCCCAAGTCGGGGAGGGGTGTGTCCCTGCTCAGTGGGGAGTCTGCTTCCCCCTCTGCCTCTGCCTATCCCCTCTGCTTGTGCTCTCTCCCTCATTCACTCTCTCAAATAAATAAAATATTTAAAGAAAATAAAAGTGCTATTTCATAGGAATAAGGAAAGGTGGAATTCTTGACTGTAGAAGAGTTTAGAGCAAATATCACAGCAGGTAGTGTGGGACTTGCATCTGAGGTTTCACACCTAGAAGAGAGAGTAGGAAATGACATCATGAGGAGGAAGTGAGGGTCTGGGCCTCGGGCTAGCAAGCGTGACACTCAGCTACAGAGGAGTAAGGTACTCCTGGCTCTAACATGCCAACAGCTGAAAGTGGGGGTAGCACCACAAGTTGTGTGTGTGTGAGTGTGTGTGCACACGTGAGTGTGCTAAGGTTTGGCACAAGCCTCACACCAACCTCTTTCATCACACTGTGTCACTATATGCTTAACAAATTGTCACTGAAAATGAAAAATGCATATAAGAAAAAGTTATGTCTTCCCAATCTTATTTAAAAATATAAATGCAAGAACCATGAGGAAGCCTTGCAAGTTACGGTTCACTAAATATACTGAGGACGTCAAAAAGCTGCACAAGCCGTACAAATGTGGCTTCAAAACAAGATCTTTCATGCTTCCAGTGGATTTGATGAGCCTTCGCTGGTTCTAAATAGAGCTGGAATGGCCTCTAATTGGAGACTGTGGGAGCGTCCTCTGTTGGTGCCCTTGGCAAGGACACTAGAGTTTTCATGCCAGACGCCAGCAGTGTACTTGGGCAAGTGGAGCCGTCATGGGACTGGAAAAAACGAGCAAATGCAGAGTGCCAAGTTCTGCCCCTGCCAGTAGATTGTCATGAGCGCATGCATGAGGTTTCTCTTGATCCATCCTGGAGATGCCCATGGAATGATCTAAACAGATGCATTCCTGCCCATCGGGATGAAGAGCTGAGTTACCATGTTCTGTCTATAAAAGGAAGTGTGTCCTCTCATCTTTCTGGACCAAGGTCAGAATCACTGAACTCTAGCCATCCTTCAAATCCACAAAATCCAGCCACATACTTTTTATAAAAGCCATGTATGTGCAATGCATATTGATGTGGAATGACTGAGATTAAAAGGACAAAAAATGATATTCTAGTCAATGAAAAAATTTAAAAAAACAACTCTGAAACAATATTATGTTAATCAAAATGGCCCTAAAAGCAAATCTAAAATACATAATCAAAAAGGAGGTAAAATACTAATTTCATAAAAAAAAATTCACCAGAAAGATTGAATGATGCGTAACCTGTGTTATGTAACAACAATTATTGGCAGAATTCTACCTTCTAAGGTATCAATTACCTCCCCTCTAAAAAAAAAAAAAAAAAAAAAAAAAAAAAAAAAAAAAAACCTAGGATGAAAATATCAACCAACTTGTTACCAAGCAGAGAACTTATGAAAATCAGCTAAATAACGGATAGGATATAGATTTCCTAAAGTATAAAATGTGATATAAGTTATCCCATCCAGGCACACCAAAATTTAAGCTCCTGCATGGTAAATAAATAAAAAATACCTTAAATATTGTTTTTAAAATGTACCTAAAATATTATTGTTATTCTAAATCCTTATTTACAAGTCAAATCCCATTGTTGTAACCTCACGGATGATTCTGCATGTTGCATGTATTTCTACTGGGTAGCATCTAACTTTGGGGTCGATGAGGATTTCATCAGTCTTCCTCAAATGCCTGGGATCAGCTGGAGAATTCCTGCAGAAAACTAATAACATAGTTCCTACTGAATATTCACAAATATCCAAATAAGGATATATGGATGGTAAATGCCCAGGCATCCACTTTTCCTTTAACATATGACAATAAATATGAGGTATAAAAAGCCCTTTTATGTCAACTTAGCTCAAAATTTATACCTTAATTTTAGATGATGGTAGAATTGAGCTTATCTGAATATGTATGAAGCCACTGAAAAAAACATTGTTCCTCTGTCACAACTGGTGATCTTAGAGGACTTCTCCTAGAAGCACACACCTGTCTGAGAACTGGATATCTCACCATGTACTTGCCTTCTCCACTAGCAGGTAACTTTGGTCCACTTAAGTCTAGGGAGATTAAATGATTACAAAAATAAAAATCCAGGATCATTTCATTTCCATTTCTCACATTTCTTGTCATCCCCCTGGAATTAATTTCTCCAATACCACAGTGATTCTGAAGGTTGGAATGGGTGTCTGAAACCATTGTTTTTTAATGAGTATTTCATTTGAGAATATAAGTGATCAGTCAGGTATCTAGTTTTGAACCACATGTTAAGAAATGTAGAATACAGCTTCTTAAATTCCTCCTCCTCTGAGAAAGCATTATTTCTGGGAAGTTTAGCCTCCGTCTTGGGAACTGGAGAGAATTACAGATCCTGGAGCTCCAGACAAAGCTGGGCTGTCAGAGTCCACTTGGTCTCGCGTCGCTCATCCAAAGATTGCAAGAATCAAATGCTTTTCTAGCGTAGATCAAATACGACTCAGTATGTCCATCGAAATGGAAGTTTTAGAATGCTTAATAGTGCTGTACTGACATTTGTTTTCATTGGCATTTAAGAAATATTCATGTAGGGCGCCTGGGTGGCTCAGTGGGTTAAGCCACTGCCTTCGGCTCAGGTCATGATCTCAGGGTCCTGGGATCCAGTCCCACATCGGGCTCTCTGCTCAGCAAGAAGCCTGCTTCCCTCTCTCCCTCTCTCTCTCTCTCTCTGCCTTCCTCTCCGTCTACTTGTGATCTCTCTCTGTCAAATAAATAAATAAAATCTTTAAAAAAAAAAAAAGAAATATTCATGTAATTGTAAGGCTGATGCTACATTATCAAAACCTGAAGATGCTTCATTTGCCTGGAGACTGCAGTTTGAGACCCAGCTGTTTATTGAGACACTTGCTAAATCTGCTCTCCCTTTGCTCATTTTTCTGTCATTCAAATATAAGAGCATCTAAAGTTATTTCATTAAGAGGTGTGAAAATAATGGAAGGTTTCCCCAAAGTAATGGTCTAATGCAATATAAATCAATATCATAAATTTTAAATTGAAAAGAGACAATTAGGTCTCTCTTATTTTAAGTCAGAGAGTGTGACTGATGGGATGCCATCCATTTTATTCCTCTAGACTTTTCATTTAATCTTTATTAATTACTAGCCTTCTCCTAATTACCTGAGCTGAAATTTCTAAAACAAAATAACTTACTCCTTCACACCTTTGCTTTCAAACGAAATAAAACAAAACACCACCAAGAGCTTTCAATTATTCTTTGTAAAATCTTTCACTACTAACCTTCCTTTCTAGTCTGCCATGGTCTTCTTATTTCTGACATTCATCACCTTAGGATATCAGAAGCCTAGGCAATCTCTTTGCCTTAGTCCCTCCTCCCTATGGTACTTTGTGAATATTTGAGCTAAAATTGACATAAAAGGCAGAAATACATTCTCTCATATAAGGTCAAATGATTTTTGACAAGGATACCAAGGCATTTAGTGTTGAAAGGGCAGTCTTTTCAGCAAATGGTGCTGGGAAAGCTGGATATCCACATGCAAAGTAATGAATTCAGACCTTTATCTAACATGTACAAAAATTTACTTGAAATATACCAAAGACTTAATTGTAAGACTTAAAACTATAAAACTTATAGAAGGAAACATTGCTTAAACTCTTTATGACATTGACTTTGGCAATGATTTATTTGAATATGATACCAAAGGCCCAAGAAACAAAAGGAAAAATGAACAAATGGACTTCATGAAACTTGAAAAAATTTATGCATCAAAAGAATATCAACAGAAAAAAAGTCAACTCACTGAGCAGGAAAAAATACTTGCAATGCAGGTATATGATAAGAGACTAAGGTCTAGCATGTATAGAGAACTCCTAAAATGCAACAAGACCACCGATAAAAACCTAACAGCTCACGATGCAAAAATGGACAAATGACTTGAATAGACCTTTCTCCAAAGAAGACATGAATACCCAATAAGCATATGAGAGGATCCTCAATATCACACATTAATCATTAGGGAAACCAAACAAAACTACAATGAGATACCAGCTCATGCCCATTAGCACGGCTACTCTCAATAAGGAGAAAATGACAAGTATTGGTGAGGATCTGAAGAAGCTGGGTCTCTCATGCACTGTTGGTGGGAATGTCAAATGGTACAGCTCCAGCATGCAACAGTATGGCAGTTTTTCAAAAAATTAAAAATGGAATCACCATAAGACCCCAAAATTTCACCTCTGGGTGGGAATAAATGGACAGAGGGAGAAATACTGATCATATCAGATTTCTAGAAAGAAAGAAGAAAATAGAGAGCATCCAATATTTAAAGAAGTAATTATTCAGAGTTTTAAAAGCTGTTGAGAGAGAGAGAGAAAATATTTAAAACAGCCAGAGAGAAAGGAGCATATACTTATGTTTAACAGAATCCAGAAGACACTGGGATGACATATGCGTCATGCTGGAAGAAGCGGGTGCCAACCCAAGTCACACCTGCAAGAAGACATTATCAACACATATAACCTTCAAATCCTGATATCCAGAATATCTATAGACTGACAGTATGTGAGCGACAACACCATATAAAATGGGCAAAATTCTAAACAGATATTTCATGCAAGAAGAAATCCAGGTGTCCAGAAAACAGAATGCAAGATACTTAATCTTATTAATCATCAAGAATTGAACACTAATTAAAGCAACTATGTGATCCCATTACACAGCTAACTAACCAGAAAAGTAGACTAAGATTGACAGCATCAAGCTTTGTGAGGGTTTGGGACAATGGGAACTTTCGTCCACTGCTGATGATAGTGGACACTGCTACTGCTCCATTTAAAAAGAATTCCATTTTCTGCTTTGGAACTGGATAGTGGTTGAAGGTCAGAAAGCCCCTGAGAAAAGCTATCAAAGAGAGCTGGAAGAACGGTTAGAAAAATTTTACTAGACTCTTAACAGACAGCTGGGTTATTTCATGGTTGGAAGTGGCATGGGTAACACTGTTGCCTAGGTAACATGGAAGATAGACTCCATGAACTTGAGAGAGGTTAAACTAAGGAGATTTCCAGAAAGAATGTTGTAAGTGCCAAATGCTTTCTTGTAAGTACATATGATACAGATCGACCTGAGAAGAAACTTTCGTCAGAAACAAGGGGAGACTTTGCCAACTCAAGACACCATTATTATCTATTTCTTACTTCTCCAACCTGGAAATTATCCTAAAAGTAAAACACAATCGGGGGCAAAGATCGATCCAGAGTGCGGCAGTGGACCCACTCCTTAATGGGAGAGCAGAACAGCTGTGTGGCTCTCGGCTCACTGTGGAAAGATGGGAAGGGCTACCTCAGCCGACCGCTCAGCTCGGCAACTGGCTCAGAAGATCTTTAGCGCATCTTCTCAAAGCATGCTGGAGTGGATCGTGTTGTGTTACACAGTAAACCTCAAAGCTCTGATGACTCTCACAGCAGCTTTGATTCAAAGCGACAGAGAAACTTCAACATGAAAAGAGGCCTCTAGTGTGCTAAACCCCTATAGTCAGGAAGAACGCTGAGAAACCTACTCGCTGTGAACATGGGCACTTTGAATGGGGAAGGAGGGAAGACTCCAAAATCAGAGCTCAGAGTCCAGAGGCCAGAGCCACTCCAGGCACCCAAAGGGAAAGGACCCCAAATAAAGAAAAGTCCCTACTGCCAATCAGAGGAAATGGTAACTTAGGTCAGGCTGGATTTTAGAATTACCATGGGTGACACTACTGTGAGCCTCCCAATTTCCCTCTTCTAATGGGAGTGAGCATTATGGTTTTCCATCCTGGTTTTACCATTGCACATTGGGTGGGACCTAGGGGTGGAGCGGGGTGCAGATAGCATGGCTTTTTAGCTCACAGGTCTTGCCATCAAGGGAACTGCACTTGAACAGCTATGCCATTGGGTTGCTGCCATGCAGTGCCATCGACACTTGGACCCAACACTGATGACGGGATACTAGATTTCAAGTTGTGTCTAATCCATGACAACTGGAGGGCCCTGGAAAGGGGTAAGCACCTATAGCTTGTGGCAGGTATATGTATATTTATGGCAGGGGGCACACTGAGGTAGCCAGTCTTCAAAGATGCTCTCCTGCAGAATTCTTCTCTGGTATGGGGATGACAGCTATCAGTCAGGAGGTAGTTATTATGTGCCCTCCCTCTGAACCAGAGCTGGCCCCGGAACTGCTCTGATCAACAACAGAATGGAGTGTCATCGTGGACTACTGAAGCTAGACCTCAAGGGACTGGCAGCGTCTGCTTCCTTCCCTTGGGGCATTCATTCTTGAGATGCTCCCTCTTAATACACTGTGAGGAAAGTCAACAGACCACATGGAGAAGCCAGGCAGAAGGAAACCAAGTCTCCCCAGGCAACAGCCCCAGCTGAATTCCCAGCTTGCCACCAACACCAACCAGTTGGCATGAGAGTGAGACCACTGGACCAACTCAGTGCTCAGGCCACCATCACGTGAAGCAGAGGACCCAACAAGTCAACCAACAAAAACAGAAGAAATACACATTGTTATTGTTTAAATGCACTAAATTTCAGAGCTTTCTGTTTGCTCGTTGTTCTTGTTGTTTTTACTCAAAAAGGTTCATATGAACACCAAAAGACCGTTGATCTATAAAACCTACATACAGAGATTGAAACACTATGCAGTAAGTAGCCTTAAGAAAGCCCTGCGTGTTCCCCACTTCTTAGTTAGTATTCATGTCCTTGTGTAACTGTTTCCCCTGCAGTGTGAGCCATACTTGCAACTCAATTCTAACAGATAGTGACTCAATTCCAGTAATGATGATGGGATGTGACTTCCAAAATTTGTTATAGACACAGTGACTTTCATCACATTCTCCCTCTGTCTCTCTCTTGTTCTTTCTCTGGCTCTCATCTGCTCTAAGGGAAGTCAGTTCTCATCTTGTGAACTATAGAGAAACCCCACAGCAAGGAAATATTGTCTTGGACCAATGGATGGTGAGAACTGAGCCATGTGAAGAGCCATGAGTGGAGCGAACCACGGAGAGCACCTTCCCTGAGATCTGCAGTCTGAGCTAATAAAGATGTTATGCACAGAGCTCTCAACTTCAGCTGTGTGTGTCTTAAATAATATTAGCCTTTAGCTGGCATGCAGTAAGAAAATCCAATCTCTGTACTTCCTGATTTTTAGGAGTTGTTATTAATCAAAAATGTCACACAATGATCAAAAACAAAACTAAAAGGATACGGACATATTTAGCAATAATTGGAAATTAGCAGGAAAACCACATAAAATGGATTTGACCACACTACCTCTTCACTATTAGAAGACACCTGAGGTCAATACAATTTTCAAACAGAAATATAAATTCTCTCATGCACTTGTCTCTTGCAACTTGAGGATATTAAGGAAAATATTGGTAATAGAATATATGCTGGATTTGGCCTCTGGCAATATGCTCCTCCATATTTAAGAAACAGTATTAAAGCACAGGAAGCAATTTAGGGCATTCTGCTGTGGAGAGCTCAAATCCTTGTGTGGCAAAAGCATGCTGGGAAAAACTGTGGAAGCTTCTCGTATACTTCTTCAAAATAAAAATAGATGGTTTGATCTTCAGAACAAAGTAGTCCTTTAACCATTTTAAGCCTATTCTTTATAAATCAAGACCTTATTCAGCTAGTATTTTCAGACTTTAAAATTAAGCCTGAGACATTTTTTTTTTTATCATGGAAGATACTTTGCCAATTGAGATGCTCTGACTGACTTGATAAAAATATTAATATTACAATTTGTGGAGAAAACTTATGCCATAAATATTGTGCTTGCTATAACTTTATAAAAGACCCTTTATTGTTTATCTACCAGTCAAATAAAGCAAATAAGCAATAGTCTTTTGAAACTCCCATGATAGTTATTACAGTTATATTACACGTATCATTTTCCAATATTAATAGCACAGAAAATTTAAAATTAGCTAAAAATATTAAAATAAAATATAAAATAGTTATATCTGTGTATATGTATATACATGTATATGTGTGGGTGTGTGTATTCTATTCGTAAAACATGCACACACGCCTCAACAATGAATTCCATTTTTCCATTGATTTAGAAGAAAATGTTTTTGCATAAGCTCCACTAAGTTGTCCTTTCTTCCATTTATTTTCCACCTGCCATTAGCATACGAAGCCACAGTGACTCTAAATCACTGCTCCTCTTTGTCTCTGCCCCTTCTCATTCTCCTTTCTTATTTTCTCCCTTTTTCTTTGTCTCTCAACATTCCTCCCTACTTGTGTTGAGAACTATTCTGGAGAGTGTGAATGTAAGGCCACAGCAATCATTTGGCAATCACATCCAGCCCAGCAGGGATAAGAGAGGTCGACTACACAAAACTGTGCCACAGGAAGAGTGTGACACATTCCAATCCAAGGACTTAAAACAAACTCTAGTTTATTCATATATTGGATATTACTTCCTTACAGAAAATGAAAGGATTCTGAGGAGCTGTATGTTTGCTGAAATTCTGAGATTGATTAACACTTTACTATGCTATGATTTCAAAAACATTTGAAATCAATACTGTATATTTCAAAATGAGATATTTTCATAACATTCTTAAGTTTTGTCCTAGTAATAAAGCATTTAAATCAACACTAAAATATACAAAGAAATCTGGATTTAAAAAGACACCTTTAAAATATTTGAAAACAGGGGCGCCTGGGTGGCTCAGTGGGTTAAGCCTCTGCCTTCGGCTCAGGTCATGATCTCAGGGTCCTGGAATCGAGCCCCGCATCGGGCTCTCTGCTCAGCAGGGAGCCTGCTTCCTCCTCTCTCTCTGCCTGCCTCTCTGCCTGCTTGTGCTCTCTCTCTGTCAAATAAATAAATAAAAAATCTTTAAAAAAAATATTTGAAAACATTAAAACTCTTAATATAATTGTAATTTCATTCTTTAATTTGTATGTCAAAATTCCTTCTCTTAAACATTAAAATTTCTATCCTGAAAATTTTCACACAGTGAGACATATAGCAAAAATAAAATAATATTTGGCCAAAGTTACAATGTTAAGTATAGGGATATTTCTAAATAAAATATGCTGAAAGTAGAAAAAAGAAACATGCTTTTTTCTTTAAATACATAAAATTCATTTTGAATCATATTTGATGTGGCAAAGACTGCATTTCAGGATATTATATTTAAATATAATATCAGGACCTAATTTCTCTTAGGTCATTCGATTTAAATCATTCCCAATCTCTATTTCAAAATTTATTTTGTTGATGAGAGATGAATGCAACATAAATGTAAACATGTAGTTGGCACTACTCTAGCACCAGAAAGATTAAAAGGTTTCTATTATTGTTTTTGTACTAGAAAGAAAGAATATATTTTATATTAAAGCCACATTAAGTGGGAAACATTCAAATTCATAGGCTATTCTAAAAAATTTTGAAGAGGCTTTTTGATATATGGATAGCCAATTCTTGTTCATTTAATTTGTACATAGACAATGAGAGAAGGAGAAATTACTTTTTATGTTTCAGAAAAGAGTAACAATAAATGTATGAAGATTAAATTTTATAAGCTCCTGCTTCCAAAGCTTCATCTTTGGAATTGCAATGTGCCTCAACATAGGTCAAGTCAACAAGGACGTTAAAGTGTGGCAAACCACCAGGCAGACTGGAAAGCAAAATCAATTACAGAATACACAGGGCTACTTTCTGCTTTGCCTCCTTTACCTCACTAGGCTATAGAACTTGGTGCTTCTTGCCAGCCCAGCCCATTCACTCTCTTTGTGGTAGTGCCATTTGTTCACCAGACATGTGATCTCCTTGCCACAGGTTTGAAAACATAGGATGATGTCAACCTGACTGGGCCACAACAGGCCCAGACCTTTGGCCATACATTATTCTGAGTGTCTCTTTAAGGTTGATTCTGGATGACATTAATCTGTGAATCTGTAAACACAGTGAAAAGACTGTCCTCCTCCCTGATGTGGGTGGGTATCATTACCTGGTAAACTGAATTCCAGAATAGAACAAAAAGGGAAACTGGCAGAGAGAACTCCTGCCAGACTACTGGGCTGAAACATCAGTCCTCTCCTGCCTTTGGACTCAAACTAAAAAACTGGCTCCTCCTGAGTCATGAGCCTGCCTGCTCTGGACTGTAACTATGCCAGTGGCTGTCCTGGTTCCCAGACCTCTGGCTACAGACGAGAACTAAACCAACAGCTCTTAGATTTCCAGCTTGTGGGATGCACATCTTTGGACTTCTCAAACTCCATAATCATGTGAGCCAAGTCCTTAAAATAAATCCACACACAAAATATGTCATACATATATATTATATATATATATATATATATATATATATATATACACACAGACACATATATATTATTGATTCTGTTTCACTCAAAAAGCCTGACTAATTCTGATGGCACAGAGCCCTTCATCATGTCTCCTGTATTCCTGCCCACCTCCTGCCTAAGGAACAGCCCTAGATCCCCTTTTACTTCTTGACCCTGAAACATCTTCCCCTGACTGACACTCTGTATCTTGTCATTTCCTTAGCTCTTTACTTATCTCCAGGAGATGAGCTTTATTTGCCTGTATTTCCTCCTTTTATATAAGTCAATAAATGTAGGGGAATATCTCAGAAGAATCATGCAATATTTAGCAAGGTCTTACTATATGCCAGACGCTGTGTAGGAACTTTGATGATCTCATTAATCCTTAGAGTGGTACCTATCCTGGAGGGTGGTTATCATCCTGATTTTCAAAGTTGAAGAAAGGGACTTCAGGTGACTGAGAAGATTCGTGAAGGTCACGCTGCCAACAGGTGGCAAAGCCAGAATCTGAATGTAGGCAGAGTCCACAGTTTTAACTGCCCCACAATTTCAATGTCCTTCTAAGATTTAGTTTAATGGATTTGTAATGGGCAAGGTGTGAGGCAGTCATAGGACATATCACTCACTGCTCACCTAAGTTATATGCTAGATCTTCCCTTACTGGGTCCTGTGAGTCTTCTAAATTGTCCCCATGCAGGTAGGGTAGAGGAAGTAAGGAGGAAAGGAACTTGATATTCTCCTGCTGGGATCTGATCGGAGAGGGAGGAACCTGTGACAGGAGAGGAGCAAGGGTCTTATACTAGACCCTGGCTTCTCACAGCTGCTGGGGCATTTGTATGTGGTTCATAGAAGGAAAGAGGATGGTAGGAGTTCTCTGGGAGCTTGGCTGGAACTCAAGTCTCAGAGGCTGGGGGATAGGGAGGGGTGGGCACCAGAGGGACCATGGTGCATGAGCAAGTCAGTGAACTGGGAGAGGGAGCCTGACTCCCATGGGCTCATGATGCCAGGAAGCTGCAGGCTGTCCACGGTGGCATGTAGACAAGCCAGCACAGGGACAACCATACCACCAATAGATGGCAACTGTGACCACAGCACAGAAAACAAAGAAAACAAGGTCAAGACTACTGCCACCCTCATGTCCCCTTGCAGGACTTTGGGAAGTGCAGCAGGGAGCAGAGCCATCTGCAGAAGATACATCAAAAATAATTGAGTTGAATCTTGAATATGACTTTAAAAAAAAAAGAAAATTCACTGGTTAGATTGACTATTGCCAAGTACAACAGTGAGCTCAGAGTCAAAAACACAATTTTTGTGATTATGAAATAGAGTGACATTTTTCTGCCCCTGAGTTATGTGCATCTTGTAACTGTAAAATAGAGAGAATAATTGTGCTACTCTTATCAAAATAACATGGCTTGTCACAGGAATAAAAGCTGAAGACTCGTGGCAGACACTGTTCTATAAGTTGTTTTATAAATTATTAAATTTGCTTATACAATCAGATTTCTGGAAGTGAAATCAGCAATAGCAACAAATTTCTCAACCTCTCTCCTCTCTTCCCTCCCTCCCTCCCTCCAAAAAAAAAAAACACCAAAAAACAAAAATCAAAAAAACAAAGGATAGTAGAAAGAGCTTCTTGTCCGTCAGTAAGTTTTACTGGAACACTCTTTGCCCACTCACTTATGCATTGTCTGAGGCTGCTCACCCACCACAGGGCAGAGCTGAGTAAACCCCATGGAAATGGTGTGATCCCCAAATATGTACTAATCTTGCGTTTCACCAAAGAGGAGCTTAGTAATGGAAGAACTCTTACCGAAAAGCAGGGCCAGTGAACGGTTATATGGAGGAGTGACTTTGACTCTATTTTTAAAAGATCATTCTGGCTGCTATGTGGAAAAAACTCTGTTGGGAACAACGGCTTGACTTTATTATACAATTTTATGTCTGAATTATAGCATTTTGTTCTATAGTAATAATGTTTACTCATCCTGAACTCCTAATGGATTAGATACAAACTTTGAAAGTAGGTAGAGTTTTCTAGGTTGTTTTAATCTCAGTAAATAGACCTCAGAATCCCTAACATGTAGCAGGTACTCATGTTATACTCATTAAAGAACTAATGGACTCAAATCACAGACTGGGGCTTGGCTGGAAGTAACTTCATTTCTAATTATATTTCCATGGCATTCTATTATTAATATGTTTCTTTTCTCATAACATTTTTGTGAGCCTCAATCTTAAAATTATGATCTCAAATTGAATTTATAATTACCTGGCTCTGTATGCTTGCTACAGATGAGTTAGGTATCCCTTTTGAACAACAGAAAATGTTCTGAGAAATACTCATTAACTACTGAGGACATCACAATACAAAAATAGCTCCCAAGTATTTATTTCATTTCTTCAGACTGGAAAATAAATTACCATAAAAGACATTGGGATTAAATATAAAATTATGTCTTGACTTTAGAATTATTAGAACAAGAAAATTTGTCATATGTTCTAACAAGAAAGAAACCTCCAGCCATGGACTCATAAGCCAACTATAACATCCACGGAAAGAGATCAGAAGCCTATGGTTTTCTTTTAGTTAATGCCTATCTTTTTATATTCCTTATTTCTAGCCCTCCCATAGGTAGATGGGTATATTTTAAGTTTAGGTGTTTTTTTTTTTTTTTAAGTATTAGGTTCCTGATATTTTTCCTTAGCAGAATCCATGTTTCGCCTTATTTTTTAATTGGTGAATTAACTCTATTTATATCTACATCGATTAGTAAAACATCGGATTTGTTTTTATAATCATAATTTGTATTTTCTTAGCCTTCTTTTTTCTTTTCATTTTCTTTTTCCTACTCTCCTGCTTTCTTTTTTATTTATAAGATTTGTTTCCCTTTTATTTTTTGACAGCTTGGACACTATAGAGTGTATTTCTGTATCATTAATGGTTACCATTTTAACTCAAGTTTGTAAGTTACCTCTCTCATGGTAACTTTCCAATATCTGTAAAGGTTCAGTAGTAGGTTTGTAGAATTTTATACTTAGTCCCCCTGTATTTTCTTGATCATTAATATATTCATAATAAAGTAATTTTGGAAAATAACTCTGAGGACTTCTGTTTGTTGTAATATCAGTGATTAGGAGTTCTGAGAGGCACCATACACATATACACATATGCATGTAAACATGCACACACAGACACATCCACACACATGTGCATTCACACACTTCCCCCACAGAATTCCTGACAGGCACACTCACGAAGGCCTCACTGGTCTCATTAGCCACAGGATGACTCTCAGGACCAAACAATCCTAAAACGGGTAGCTCAGCCCCTGTTATGCTTGGACCCTGGGCCACACTAGACTTCAGTATCTGGGAGAAGAATGCTTGGAATCCAGAATGGGTAGACAGACCCATAGGAGGAAGGAATGTGGGGAGCAGAAGTGCAGAAAATGGTCTGAATGTCAGGGCACCCTGAAACAGATGGTTCCCTGATGCAAGATTTCTTCAGCAACACTTCTGGGGGTATTTTGAACTTTGGGAGAGAACACAAGGAAACTGGGCCTGATAATCTTTTCTGTACAACACTTCCGGGGGATGCTGAAATGGTATTGGTCAAATGTTCTCTTTTGCTACAGGGAGAAACAAGACAGATAACAAGTCATCCTTAGAAGAAAGCTTTCCCTCAAATTAGTACACATTAATGGGAATAGATTTAAAAAACAAATAAAGAGCTCACATCCCCCCCCACACACAAATGAAAATGACATCCAGTAGAAGTAATGCACAATAATACATTCTAGAGTTTGGAATCATCAAATATAGAATATACTTTTTTCAAAAGTGACATTTTCAAAACTAAGTAGACAATCAGAAATTACAAAGAAACAAAGAGATTGAACATGGAATTTCCACATACAAATTTGTTAAAGAACAGAATTGAAATCTGGCAATATTTAAGGAAATATTAGATCATCAAATCTGGTGAAAATATGCAGCCACTGATCTATAAAGCATAATATCTTCCATGAAAAAAATAAATAAAAGGAAACCCATGCCTACAGACATGGCAATGGAATCACAAAGCAGAAGATGAAGATAAAACCTTGAACGAGTCAGAGAGAAAGACCATGTCAATGAAAGGAAGTGACAGAATGATTGCAGACATTTCAATGGCAAAAACACAAGTCAACAGACAGTCAAATAATCTCTACTAAGAACTGGGAAAAAATACCTGTCAGCCTAGAATTGTCAGTGAGCAAAAGGATCTTTCAAGGATGAAGGGGAAATGAAGACATTTAGAAAGTAAGTAAACACTGAGGGATTTTTGTCTTAAAGGAAGCTTTGATGTAGTTCCAAAAGGATAAAATGATCCCAGAATAGTCTCAAATGCAGCAAAGAACAGCAAACAGATAAAACGGTAGCAAGGGACACTCCACATTTTCTGATCACAACACAGTTTAAAAGTTAATAACAAAAAGCAAATTCATTTCACTTAGAAGTTGAATACTACCATTATTGAGAAAAGAAAGGGGAGGCTCAAGAAATTTTAAAACACTTACTGAACAGATAAGACCTGAATAAGAGGAGAGGCCCAGCATGTGCCATGTTCATTAAACACAACACTCAACATACTAAAAATGCTAGCTCTCCTCAAGTTGATTTATAGACCAACCAAAGCACCAAAAGTGATTTTCTTTACATGAAGATGAGAAGCTTACTCTCTCTCTCCTTCTCTCTTTTTCATGCTCTCTCCCTCTGGAAGAATACAGGGTCAAAAATAACCAAGACACTCCAACGGGTTATGAAGTCTTTATTACAATGTCATTCTTTATTATTATCATTGCTGTGTGTTCAGCTCTAGCTCATTCCCAACACACCTGCCATATTCAAACCTGTGAACTGAGAGGTCTACTTTAACATCCAGCTTCTACTGTAGCTGTTAAAATGGATCTATGTTTGTTTTACTTTAGCATATGTTTACTTTTCTAAACACAAGCAAATTACTTGCTCCTCTGCGGAAAAGTTCACTGAGAAACAAGTGGAATGATAAGGACAGAATAGGAACTCTAGGAAACAAGACAGTTTGGGCCAGTTTCTCTCAGACCCAGGTGGTGCCCACACCAGTGCTCTTTGGTTGGGAGCGAGAGCATGTATGTCGCTCTAGCTGTGTGGTTTTGTCACATCCTTGCAGCTGTAAAGGCAACGTGCACATATGTAGGGCCCAACACTGCCTTACTCCAGCTTGAGGCTAAAAGGCATTCCCCCAGGGTTGACCAAGGAGGTGAGGACACTTCTGAATATATATTTGGAGTGTGTCCACGGGTGAAGTAAGGAAGCCTCACTTCCAGAAAAGAGAGACTTCTGGTTATACGTATAAAGGAGGTGGGCCATTTGGAAGATCAGAGCGTCTGTCCCTGAGACTGCCTCAGTCCTACATATGCTGCTGAAATCAAAGGAAGTCCTAAAAATTCTAGTGTGTCGTCAAGCCATCAGATGGGGATATAAGGCATCCGTGGACTTGGGGAAGTGGCAGTGTGGGTGAGGAAGCCGCTAATGCTGAGTAGGAACAGCAGTGTTGTATTGGCGGAGGTGAGAGAGGGTGGAGGTTGTGCTGCCTGGAATTGGCAAAAACGAGGTGTCAGCATCCACACGCTGAGTGTCCTAGACAGTCTCCAAACGCCAAAAGTAGGGGTGGCAGCTAGGTGTGAATTTCAGCAACGGTAGCACCACATGCGTCTTCCGAACACTCTTGTCCTATCACTTCTACTGGGCACTAGAAGGGACTGGGGCATCTAAATAAGGATCCCAAGCAAGAAGTAGAAAAATGGCAAAAATAGCAAAAGTCACAGGGGCTGAAGTTTAGCTTGCAATTGCGCAGTGAGTAGGTAGGATAAGGAACACAGACAATTTTTTAGGAGCACACTTTGTTTTGGGGGTTGGATGGGCAGGGGGAGGTGGGTAGGTGTCACCAGGTAGAAGCAAGGCATAAGGAAACTTATCTCGAAGCTAATTCCTAGTGGAAGTAAGACTTGCATAAAGAAGGGACAAATGGTCAACCTTAAAGTATCTCCTTGACTCTGCACTGTTCCTAAATCCAACCACCTACTCTCTCTTCTTCCTATCATGATTGCTCTCGCAGACAAGCATCCAGAAGGATGAGATTCCCGCACTTACAGGCTCCAGTCCTCAGCTTTATCCACTACTTAGTTCTCTGCAGGCTGAATCCCACCCTGGCCACTGCAAGGAAGTTGTATCTGGTAGGAGCATCAATAACTTCTAATCAGAAAATCTGATTGACAATTGCATTCTACTAGCGTGACTTGAGCAGGTCTCTTTCCCTTGGTTTCCAGGTCCTCTACTCCCCCATCTGAAGGTCACTTGCCTGGACCCTCGTTAGCCATGCCGCTGACTATTGACGTTTGGCTCCTTCAACCAAAACACCTGTCTGTTCCCTCGCTAGTACATCTATCCAGATAGTCTGTCTTTATCTTTCTTGATATTTCTCTGATGGGAGAGATGATTTCTACTCCCACCTCCATGCAGAGGCCTGATGCATGATTTCACTGACCAGATCCTCTTTTTAATTTAAAACCCTATTCAGCAAGTGGAGCTAAGATAATGAATTAAAAATTCTCCATTTCTTCAGAGAATTGCAGTCTGTTGTGTCAGATAACAAAAGACACCAGGTTCCTTCACGTCCATATTTCAAAGGTACCTCAAAGCGAAGATGTACCAATGTAATTCGCTGTCATTTCTCCTTACATATATTCAGAAACCATATGCTATAAATTTTAATATCTCCCTAACACCTGAAGCTACATCTTTCTGTTCATCTCCAGTGAACAGAACTGGAACTCCACTTACCACTGGAACTCATATTAATTCACCTGGACATCTTTCACAGCTTCCCGATTCATAAACAGTTGCAGACTCTTTCACTGTACTCTCTTGCGGTCGGGTGGTTTCTATGTTTCCACTATGCTCATACCCATATACAAAGTCTTCTGGTGGTTTCCACCATGTCTTGACTAAATTCAAATATGTTAGCTTAGCAAATGCTGACTTTCATCTTGGATAACTTTTCTAAACACATCACTAATTACATTTTTGTGCATAGTCTTTATGACAACAAGTCAAATCATTTGCAATTTCTTTGGTAGAAAAACAATAGTATCTACATTTGTCTTTGGGCATCGCAGTCCTAGAGCCCGGGAGGCCCAGTCAGACCCTCCACCTAGCTAGTTCTTCTGAGTGCTTTGAGATCAGACTTGGTTTTCCCTCTTGACTATTTCTCTATTGCCTGACTTCATCAAAGTTCAGGGTCTCTTACTTCCCAGAAGCCATATGTTACCTTTATTATGACATATGTCACACTGCACCACCCCCTGTGTCCCCAGGTAGGATATGAGCAAGTTCTGTCTGAGTTTTATTTGTTACTTCCAGTGCCAAGCACAGGAAAAAATATATAACTAATAGATGAACCAGGTGATATCTTAAAAATTCCTGCTAGCTCTACAATGTGCTGCTTCTTCTGTTTTGATGCAATGTAGAATGTTTTGTGATTCTTAGAAAATAAAATAAAAACATAGTCCCCAAAACTTATAAAAAAAAAATTTCATAATATCACAGAAATTCCAGTAAGACTCAAAATATTTTTAGAAGAAATATTATTGTTTGCAGTGGTTCATAAGTCTGAGGTCTGAAATTAGAGGGATTTGCATCACCCTCATAAAGACCAAGTTTCTTTCAGGGCAATATAAACACTTCAGATTTTATTTACTTGTATATACTCTTGAGGGACAGCCACTTCTCAGTCATACTGCATAAGAATAAAGAAGTAATCAAGTAGTCTTCCTTGGGCTTTTACTAACCCATGCACTGCCACAAGCAGCTCTTAGAACTCTATCTCCGGAGCTTGTAGGTAACATCTGGCAGTTAATGTTTATAAGACCTGTGACACAACATCTTCTGGCTGCCTAGTGTCAACCAAGGGACTGATGTGTGACTGTACTAACCTAATCTATTCTGCCTGCTGCTCTCACTTCTACAGGCTGTTAGTAATGGGTAAGTTAAAGTATGCTTTATTATAATTCAGTGTTCCGTTTAAAACTTTATACTTTGGTGTTCATATGCATATTTTTACTTATAAAGTAGTGTAGTAAAACTGTTCTTAATACTGCTATAGTTTTATTCGCAAGTGATACTATTCTGTTCCATTTCCCCATGCAGGATTTATAATGCTGGTAATATGAAACAAGATGAGCAAAAAAAGTCAGAAATATTCTTGGAGAGTTTGAGCATTGCCCAATGAAAATAATTATTATTAATTTTAAAAATTATTATTTATTCCACTTTATTTTCTCTAGTCATAAGCCTATAATCATTGTGTATATATCGATTCCAAAAGACCCATGGTAGTCACAGAATGAGATACAGCCTTAGACCAAAGAATGTTAAAGGTACCTAGGAATATTTAACACATCAACATGTAACTCTACAGAATAACATACAATAAATAATATTGCCAAATCTGGGGGGTATAGTCTCTAAAAGGAATGTTATAGGAACTTAAAGCAAAGAAAGGTCACTAAGGTAGGAAGATTCAGGAAGGAAATGAACATGTTCTCTCCACAGGGTAAAATCCAGGGAGAGTCGCCCTTTAGATGATTAATGGTGAAGAAGCTGAGAAAAATGTGGTGAAGGGTGGTACAGAGCTTCTCAGAGAAAGCAAAAAAAGTTACTTTATTATCACACTTCCCTTCCTTCAGTTCTGTCTCTTTGTGGCCATGACAACTGCCACAAAGGTAATTTTGATAGAATACAAAATCAAAAGACAGAAAAAATAAGACAAAGTAATCATTGATTGAACAATCAGTTGCCAGACTGCACTTAGCTTACGACTGAAAGTGTCCCCTAGAAATATTTCTTCCTGCCCTGGCAACAGATCTAATCATGCTTCTTGCCCAAATGTTCATTGAAGGTTCAGGGGTTGACCTTGAAACTAGAGAACAGTGATCTTAACATATCCTTATTAAACCACATATGGAACACACTGTCCTGAAAACTTTGCGTGGCCTTATATGCTCAAGTGTCACCCTAACCAACTTCATGCTGTAAAGTGAGAGGTCTAAAGGTCTAAAGGTCACCAAAGGCCACATGACTGCGAATTGGAGCAGGATTTTAATCAGACTCTCTGTGCTGAGCTACTTCCTTCTGAACCACAGCCTCTATTTTGTTGTAGCAAAATCTTTGGAACACTGGTTTAAAGGATCTAAATATATGTGACTTTATGGCAGACCTTCAGTATTTAATACTAACAATTTTCATACAGACACAATCTATACTAGACAATAAAACACAGACAAAATGCTTGGGCCCATGCTCCAATTACATCTTTAGGTTGTATGATTTTTGAAGTTCACCAGCTATGCTGAACATTGATTTCTTTATGGATTTCTTTATGGATGATACAGAAGTAATGAAAAAAACTTCGGTGTCAATTTCATATGTTATTGTTCAGATCATAGCGAAATTGAAGATAGAGAAAAATCCATGTTTTGTAACTCCTTAATTTATTTACGTGTTTATGTTTGGCCCTAAAATCATCTCCAACTTTCTCACTTACTGAAGAAATAAAATATTATTTGAGTTTTTACTGGCACATTTGTTTGAGTAAAAGCTACGGTACATGTATGGTAATTCTCAGGCACTGGTGGTTAAAAATAATAATAATAAGGTATAGCTTCAAGGTTGAAGAACTCACAATATGGTGGGCAGGAAGCGTGGGGAGGTCACGGCTAACACTATAATAGAAAGGTCATGAATGTCTGAGTAGAGATAAACATATAAAGTACCTCACAGAGAAGGGTGGTCTTTGTGTGGGTTGTAATCCAGGAGCTGGTAAATGGAAGAAACTTTCTAGATGGAGTGAGTGTTCTCAGGGGCTCAACTGATAATGCAGTGTGTGTTCTGAGTGTGGTTCAAGACGCTCAGAGTTCTGGCACTGGAGCCTCCAGAGATGAAGCTGGAGAGGGAGGGAGACCATGAAACACCCTATATGTTTTGCTCAACAGTTTAGATTGTATCCTGCAGGCAATGAGCTGCCAATCAAAGAGTTTCATGACCTTCACAGACAGTTTCCTGATCAAGTGAATTTTAGGAAACTTGTTCTAGTAGATGTTTGAGTATGGGGGGATGGGCAATTCTGAAGTAGGAACATAGGCTAAAAATCTAATAACACAGGTAAAATACTGGGAACACCTGCAATTAGTGATGAGGTAATATAATAAGGTGGAGACTCAGCAAATTATCAGAAAGCATTTCTGTAGCATGTGGGGATAGAGGAGAGGAAAGAATGGTGGATAATCACAGGTCACGGTGTGGCAGACCAGGGTTGGTAGGGTCATTACCCCAAATGTGAAACACAGAAGGAAACAGTAGTTTTCTGAGAAAGGAATACTGATATCTTGAGTTTGAAGAGGAAATGGGACCTGTGAGCGAAAGCAGCAGTGTGTTGGGAAATAAATGGTGAGAAGTATATTCTTCCATATGTTGACACTACGGCTAATGTTTGGAACACAAATGTGACTCACTTACTTCCTTATGAATCTCACAGTGTAGTGGGAGAAAAAATACGTAAATAGATAATTACAAGGCAGTGTGAGAGAGCAAGAGAAAGATACAGGTACACACACACACACACACACACACACACACACACACTGGAGTGGCATGAAATGATCTTTCTCTGCCTTGAGACAGGAAGAGGGACTGTGTAAAGAGAAAGAAGTGACCAAGGGGGCAGTATTTAGAGGTGATCCTTCAGTGTTCTCGCCGCAGAGAAGAAAGGATAATGGTGTGAGGTGATGGAGGTGTGAGCTCACACTGTGGCAGTAATCCCTTATCAATACACACATGTACCAAGCAGTGTTGTACAACTTCAACTTACACAACTTTATATGTCAGTTCAAACAAACAAATGTTTATCAGGTGGACCCGAGAGCCAGAACAATCTTTGTAAATTACAGATAAAACTATGGCACTCCCATATTCCTAAACTTTCAACACTTCCTCATTCTCTTAAGATTTAAATTAAAATGGTTATTAGGTGTTCAAAGCGATGCACAGATTGGTTCTGACTCCCTCATCTGCTACTTCCGTTTGAGTGAGAGATGAGGACTTAGTGAGTAGGAAAGAGAAAATCAAGCATGTTTCCTATGGACTTGAGTTTCTGGGTGAGCCATCGTGCTGTTGACCAATCACAGATGGAACTTAGGAAAAGATCAAGGCATGGGGAATGTTCAGTATGTGGTGTTCATCTGGGGTGTGGAATTAGTGAGCTCAAGTCTGGACATTGTAAATTCATCGTCTGGGGTGCATTTAAGTGATACCTAGTTAATAGCTCGGAAAGCAGAATTGGATCTCCAGATAAAGTGTGGTAACACAAATGGAAGAATACTGAGTAGCTTGGGTTTAAGAATAAATGATCATTCCCTTTCTCCGTAAGTCAAGAGATGACCCTGAATTTCCACAGCTAAACATGGAAACGTATGCTCCTTTTCTTTTAGCCTGCTTACCATGAAAATACCTGTAAGTTTAATTTGTCATTTTTGTTTACAGAGGAAGTACTGCATAGGGGCTAACACAGGTATTAGGGTCAGACTGCATGGGACTTAAATTTTTCTGTTGGAATTTGCAAACTGAGTGATGCTGAGTAGGTTTTTCACCTTTTTTCGGGGGGGGGGGCTTCCATTTTCTTCTTTCTGATATAGGAAAATAATTACATACCTAACTGATTTGCTAGGCTTATCTCAGTGGGGTTCAAAGAGGAATAATCTTTCTTTATTTTATTTCCAAGTCTAGCCTTTGACTGATGTAGAATTTATTTTCCCTGTGAGTAAAAGAGAGCTTGGGATGCTCCTACAGCTTTTTATTTTCTAATAAATTTCTTGTTACTGTCATTAAGACTTCCATTCTGATATTTTGGCTGTTTAGAATCCAATAGTCACCCACTATCACACATCCTTCCTTCCCCCCATCTGCAACCCTAACAAATGTCCTGAGAACCCTGCAGAGGGAGAGGGGAGACATGTCTTTCTCTCTTCTTAGCTTCCTCACCCCTCTCATCTTGCCCATCTGGCTGAGGCGCAGACTAAAAGAAAAGGAGCATAAATTTATATGTTTGGCTGTGGAAACTCAGGGTTATCTCTTGACTATGGATGAATCTCTGTGAGTGGCAGGCGTTTAAATAATGGCTCTCATACAGAGGTCACAGTTACATGAGAAGTTTGGACTCTTCTCCAACCTGTCCTCTTTGACTCTTCAATGAGATAATTCTTGCAGCTCTGATACATTTACCTCCCTGATGGTCCACCTGGCTGGGCAGCGACCACCTGGCCCATGGGAAAACATACATTCTTGCTACACCAAGATAGGAGAGAGCAGGTGGGATCCTCTCCTCCCCTATATTTCTGCTTCCATCACAAGCTGCTCCAGTCAGACTCTTGCCTGTGAAGTTCTTTAAGAAGGAAGCAGGCAGCATTTTTTTTTTTTTTTTGCTGACACACACTTCCAAATCCCAGGACACAGGTTTCCCAGAACTCCGTGGTCACATCATTTCAGTTAATCTCTTGTGACAAGTTCCTAGGTCCACTTCTTGTGGGAACCTCCAATTTTTAAGACTGGTTTTCTTAGAAAATCCCCAACCAGGTTAAAAATTCTCCTATTCTAAGACTTGGTGAATTTTCAGGTTTTTCCTTAATGAAAGGCTCTTGGGAAGTAGTGGGTGAAATTTGAGGCACAATCCTGGTCACTTAAGTTCCACATGGATGTACCTAACCGTGGTCTTTGGAATTTAAAATTTTTTCTTTACCTGGTTTTTTTTTTCAACTGTAAGGCTTTGACTAAAATCTTCAGACATTACAAAAATTACATCTTGTTATATCTGTAAGAATGCTTAAAATTTTAGGGCTGTCCTGGAATCAATAATGCATGAAGGACGTAAGTAGACTTGCCTCTTGTTATTATTCTTTTTTCCTACTATTTCAAAAAGCACTGAAAATCACATGACCTTTAACAAATGTATACTTCTTTTCCTATAATGTAGAGAGAAAGTAAATAGAATAATGATAATTGTCTTATTGCAGATTTATTATTAAGACCTGAGTATCAAGGAGCACCTGGGTGGCTCAGTCTTTAAGCATCTGCCTTCCGCTCAGGTAATGATCCCGGGGTCCTGGGACTGAGCCCCACATCAGGCTCCCTGCTCAGCGGGAAGCCTGCTTCTCCCTCTCCCACTCCCCCTGCTTGTGTTCCCTCTCTCGCTGTGTATCTCTCTAAATAAAATCTTTAAAAAAAAGTACTGAATATCAAGAAGTTCTGCTGAATATACGAAGCAAAGAATTTGAATCTGTTGTCTCCCTATTTGAATAAAAAGAAACAATGTAGAATTTAGAGTTGGAAGAGCAGCTGCCATTGTCAGCTCCTCCTGTTACTCAGTCACTCATTGTACACATTCATTCATTCATTAAGTGGACAAGGCGCTTAGCCGCGCCGCTATCCACTCAATGTTTTTGCTTCCCCCCCCACCAAATTAATTTACTGAAAACTTAATCACAAGAAGGTGGTGTTAAGTGGTAGGTCATTCAAAGGGTGGTTAAGTCACAAGGACAGAGAACTCAAGAATGAGATTAGTTCCATTATAAAAGGGACCCCAGAAAACTGCCTTTCCCCTTCTCCATGTGAGGACAGTGAGGTGTTGTCTACGAACCAGGAAGTTGGTTCTCAATACGGCTTAGATACTCAATACGTTAGTGGCTTGATCTTGGCCTCCCAGGCTCTAGAACTGTGAAAAATGAGTTTCTGTTGTTTATAAGCTATCCAGTCTATGATATTTTGTTAAAACAGTCCAAATGGACTAAGACATGTTCCAAAGTTCAGATTACTCATCTATAAAACAGAAGAACAAGGGAAACAATACAAATTTGTTTTGAAAAATCAAGGGATCGACGTTTCTAAAAACATTTTAATGGACTATGAATGATTCTACAATTTTAGAATGTTAGAGCTCTAACAGCCTTGGATGACATCAAGTTCTATGCATTCCTTTTTATAAATGAGCAAATGGGAGTCCTAAATCGGTGAAGGACATGTTCAAGGTAGTATGACTTGCTCTTAATCCAGGGCCCATAAGACCTTCCCATTATGTAAGTGCCTTGAAGGGAAGATAACCTTCTCTCATTTTAGTAGAACACCTCAAATGCCTTTAAAATGCCCACTTCTTTAATTTCTTTCCACAAAAAAAAAAAAAAAAAAAGTACACACTCTCCCTAAGGTATACAGAGAGTGTAAATAGAGATATTATCCATATTAAAGGACTAGAGAAGGGGGAAAGGTTAATTTTTTTCTGAGGCTCCAACATCCAAGCATATTTAAGAAAGGTTATTATTAAGTTGTTTTTGTTTTTAATTCAGCCATACCCTTCTGTATTTGCCATAATTGTATTTGTCTGTTTATCTCCTACTCCTGGAGAACCATGACAGTCTCTATCTATTATTTCTAGCTGCTAACACAAAGCAGGTGCTCAACGACCACCAGTTAGTGAACACAGTTTACAAGTAAAGGACTTTCAAAGCTCTCAGAGTCAGAAGCTGTTTCCATTCCTCCATCGTTTGTCCCACTGCCTAGAAGTATAATCTCAGTGTCTCATTTCCCTGAGGCCAACCGTCTTCAGGGCTTGTCAGTCACCATTTGGAAGGCAGTTGCCCTGGCTGAGGGAATACAATTCCTCATCACTAGAGACTGGTATATAAGACCATTCTCCAGTCAGGACAGGGGTTCAGAATAAACATCTGCATGAAAGAGACCAGATAGGATTCTAAGGTGAGTTCTGAACATGGACAAGGGAAGGAAGCATGGCAGGAGGAAGCAAGAAAGTGCAAAACGGAAAACTACTCATGAGCTCACCACAATTCTCTTTCTGCACCTTCTGTTTGCCTTTAATTCTCACAGGAAGTCAGAATAGCCCCAAAATGGCATCACTGGTCTAGTAATATTTAATTTTTATGTGTACAATTATTACCATAGATCTGGAAGCCACCATAGGTGTTATCAGAGTGCCAATTAAAGACAAACAACCCAAAAAATCAATCTCGGGCTACCAGGCAAGCCTTTCCTAGTTCAAGGATCACTCTTCCTTCCAATGATACAAGCAAGAGGGGAGTAATTATTGAGGGTGATTTATAAAGATCTCAGAAAGTCTGCTAGTGGCCTAAAGAAATTTTCCACAAATGTGCATTATATAACCCAGTAAGGAATTTGAATTTGCTCCAACAGCAAATTCAGAGGTAAAGTGGGGGAAAAAAAAATTGCTTCTTGGGAATTGTACTCCAGGATTTAACCAATAACATGGATAAAAGATTGTGGCTAATGTAAGTTTAAAGGAAGATGAATTTCCTGGTGAGATCAGTGTTTGTTTTAGGGATTCAAGGTAGAATGATTGACACCAGATGTGATCACAGTAGGATAGTAATGAAAACCTTCACAGACACCAGAAAGAGGTGAATGGTGACTACCAACATAGTTAATATAAGCTTATTAGCTACCTTTTGTAGTGTGCCTGCTAATTCATATTGTCCCAGGCAACATACTATTTTCCAAAGAAGGGAGCCCCTTCTTTGGGGCTCCAGCAGCATAAATTTGGGAAACAACAGTTGCCGGTTATGTAACTGCTGGCACCCTTTGTTTTCATGACAGTCCTTCTAGCTGTTGTCCTGATCATCAAAAGGATGGAGGGGAGGCATTTGAGAGGCAGGGGCTGGCTCAGACTTTCAGAGAGACAGAAGAATTTGAGGTAAGGGAGAGGAAAAGAATATCTGGAGGGAAGTAAATATTTAAATAAAACATTTAGGAAATTTGCTTTTTGATATTTGAAGTAGTTACCTAACCCAGCTCCTCGAGAAAGCTTTAGCAAAATTTGCATCATGGATCAAAGACTTGGCTGTGATATTTGTGGCTTTGGTAGGTAGGGATGAAATGGTTTCCCACAGTCTACACACAGGCCTAAGGTAGAGAAAAAGGTTCAAAGTGTCCTATCAAATGGGTTACACATATATTATCTTACTTAGTCCTTGCAAAATTGGATTGAACTGTCATTATAACAAGCACTTGGCAGACAAGAAATCTCAAGCTCAGAAGGGCTAATTGTTTTACTTTTATTAATAGCTGGACAGCATCCTAACTTCAGCTAAAACACAGGCTCACCTTACTTCCTAAACCTACTGCCAGATTTCCCAGGTCTAAAGTTTTAGCTTCAGCCTGGCTGGCTCAAAAGCTGTGCTTTTCTTGCTGTGTCCCATGGCACTCCTGCCTGTCACCACGCACTAACACTGGGGGCTGTACCACTTTGACATTCATGGTCAAGAAAGTGTGATAAAGAGAAAAGATACTGAGCCCTTCCTGAAATTTAATAAAAAGGTAAAGCTGATTGATGTTATTTTTCTACTTAGGAACACAAATAAAATATTTACAAAAAAGATTTGGAGGGAGGAGGGAAGAGAGTCTCATTGCACTTTCAACTTTTCTCTAAGTTTGAAACTGCTTCACAATTTTCTTTTTGGTGATTGAGCCAATTAGTCTTTTTCTGACAAATATGCATTATGATGTACTTGAAAAATATGAATATTATTTTATGGAATAAAAATGGACTCAAGATAATTATAAGCAGTGATATTACTATTATTGATTCTTAATATTGATGACTAATGATGATGAGGCCAACAATGAAAATAAAATATTATAATTAAGATTTTAAAACTCCAGGGCAATTGTTTTACTTAATTACAATACAGGAGGAAAATGTTGCTGCTATATGAAACGTGTTAGACTATAGTGAAAAGAGAAATTCTAGGATCCCAAAAACATCTCAAAACTCCATAATAAAAATCACAAAGGATGAAAAAAAATGAATGTTTTTGAGATAAGCAAATAGATAATTTGTTGACAGTGGGGCCTATACCTAAATATATACATTTCTTCTGTACAGGTCTCAGCTTTGCTAGGGAGATGACCTTGAGCATAGTATTTGAACATTTTTTATTTTTTTTTTCCAAAACCCAAAAGAAGAATGGCAATGTTATAATACCTACAAAAATCAAATGGAATAATGCATGCAAAGAGCTTACTCAGAACAATGCCTGACATATAATAAGAACTAAATAACTCATTATTTTTATTAAGATGAATATCTTATAATAAGATTGTAGAAAGCAGGAATCACTGCCTAATTATACCATTATTTCATTTGAATTAATTTTGAATGACTAATTTATCATATACTGTTATGCTGGATAATTTCATAAAGAAATTTGGGAGAAAGGTGTTTTATCTAATAAATAAATCCAGATGCTTTTGATGAGGAAGAAGCTATTTTTTTCTGCAAATATGTAGGATATTTGTATAAGAATATTTTGCAAAATAGTATCCCCTTTCTCAATCCAATCATCTAAATTGTAGCCAATAGTGAGTAGCATTGCTATTTACATTGTTAAAGCTTGCAATTGCAATCAGCGGCCCAAACTCTTCTAATGTTCTACTCTAATATGAGGATGTCATCACTAGTTGGAGTTTTGTGCTTCATTCTTTAATGATCTCTCTTCCCCTTCCCTGGCTATTTTCTCATGCTCTAGCTCAACATCGCTAAGAGCCTAGAAAACAAGTCTACAATACCACAATGGTCCCTCTCTTCCAGTATCTTTAAAAACAAACGTACCATTTTCTATTATTTTATTCTCCAACACAAGTTATGACACAACCAATCACCAGATCATGGAGGAGAGCAGCCTCAGACATCTCTACTTCTCTTTCTCGATACGCACATATGATGTGTCATTCAATCTTCAAATTTGCCCTTTCACCACAGGGCCAAACACGATTTGAATCTTTGTTCTCACAGCTTCTTCCTTGCAGTGTTTGAATTGTTTCATCTTCATTCTCTGGGCTTCTAGTCTGTCTCTTCTCAATCCATCCATTGCAATTCAATTTAAAATATTAGTGCATTTCTCACTTTTCCTGAATTTGTGTTTGTATCATTTATAGAACCATTCAGCATCTGAATTAGATTACTCTTCTGGTCTTATCTCAACGCCTCTCCTTTCAAAGTCACACATTTACTTTTTAAATGGTCTTGACTACCTGCTGTACATTTTAACCAACTTTTTCATACATAGTATCTTACTCCATCCTCATTTGATTATTCAATCCACTCATTCAGTCATTTATTCATTCATTATCTTATCCAGGTATTTCTTCGAATAAATTTCAATAAATTCCAATAAATGTCAATGAATGCTAGGCACTGTCAATGCACTGGAAATTTAAAGGTCTAAACCAAAGTTCCTTCCTTTTAAGAAGTTTGGTGTTGACAGAGAGAAAGAATATTTCCGCGATGCATTCTATAAGGGCATGACAGAGCTACGGCAGGTATGCACAGGAGGACACATGGTCCATCCTAAAGATGTTGGGAGGGTTGCATGGGGAAGGACCACTGAGGCACAGGCTTCATGTCACATCCAGAAGTTCCCCCACTTATCCGTGGCACTCATCATACTGGGTAAAATATTATTCCCTCAAATGCACTGTAATCTCCTCAAGAACAAAGACTGTGTCTCAATCTCATGTCTCAGCATTTATTTTTTTTAATTTTTTTTATTTTTTTAAAGATTTTATTTATTTATTTGACAGAGAGAAATCACAAGTAAGCAGAGAGGCAGGCAGAGAGAGAGGAGGAAGCAGGCTCCCTGCTGAGCAGAAAGCCCGATGCGGGGCTCGAACCCAGGACCCGGGATCATGACCTGAGCCGAAGGCAGCAGCTTAACCCACTGAGCCACCCAGGCGCCCCTCATGTCTCAGCATTTAGAGTCTGGACCAATTATGGGTCAACAATCTTCTATTGTTATTGAATGGATTTATGAAATAATGAATCAGAGGTTTAGATGTGACCTCGGAGAATATCACACCACAGGTGAAGTAATGCCAATATTCTGACTGTATCACTAAGTAGAAAATTCTATAATGATAATGTGTCAAGTGCTGGTCTCATGAGGAAACAAAAGCTAAGAGATTAAGTAAATTGCTTTTGCCAAAAGTCACATAACAAAGTTTCCAAGCCACAATTTGAACTTAGACAACAAGCTAGCACCAGAGCCCATGTTTGATCATGTTTCATAAAATTATTTTATATATATATGCATGTGTTTATATATATGCATGTGTGTGCAAGTTTATATGCCTTATGAAACTATGAAAAAACTCTGAATATGAGAAAAATGTGTTTATGAAGAAATGGAGAACTAAAAACATACACAGATACACTATAGCAATTATTTGGCCCATTGTTAATATTCTCTGAATAGAAAGAGTATCTTCCATGCAACATGGGGGGTTGAGGGGGTAGGAGAAGAGTAAATGAAACAAGATGGGATTGGGAGGGAGACAAACCATAAGTGACTCTTAATCTCACAAAACAAACTGAGGGTTGATGGGGGGAGGGGGTTGGGAGAGGGGGGTGGGGTTTATGGATATTGGGGAGGTTATGTGCTATGGTGAGTGCTGTGAAGTGTGTAAACCTGGCGATTCGCAGACCTGTACCCCTGGGGATAAAAATATATGTTTATAAAAAATAAAAAAAAAAATTATAAAAAAAAAGAAAGAGTATCTTCCAATATATTTTAAAATAAAGACCTAAAATAAATTCTTTTTAGTTGAATATGTATTAAGATTACAGCTTCAAATTATTTGTAAATTAAAATTACTACTTTTTTTTCCCTGATGAGGAAATACAAGTTACACTAGAAATAGTTTGAAACCAGTGAGGAACTTCTCTAGAACATGAGTGCCTTATATGCATAAAAAAAAATTTCATCCAAAGATAAGAAGAAAACCATACCAAATCACATTTTTAGAGTGACTTTACCTCCACAAAAAGTTGGACTTCATTGTGGATTACTTCATGTTCTAGAATAGAAAATGGAAGTTGTTAAAAGAAAAACTATATCCAATTCAAGCTGGGAAGTGAAAAGTTTGGCACAGTGAAGATAAATGCCAACCCTGACATTCCGAACAGAAAACTATCATATTTATTTATATAATTGCTACGTTTCTCTTTTGTTGAGGGTTCATAAATAGTTCAGATGGAAATAGCATCTGGATCTTTTTTTCTAGAAAATGTGGACGCAGACCAAAAGAAAAACAAAAATAAAAGAAACAAAAATAAAAGAAAAACGAAAATAAGAGCTAGCAGAGTGAAGAAGTGCGATGGACAGCCCAGGGATTCGGCAGCCAGAAGGAGCAGGAAGGAGAAGGTTGTGGAGATGCACCGCCAAGTCTCAAGGTGTCTCAATGAAAGAGGTATGCAGCCTCTGCCCATAAATGAGAAACGCTGAGAAGGAATGGGTGGCAGGCAGGAGCAGAGGAGGAATCCAAGAAAATAATAAAGGGAATGCACCAAGTGGAAATGAGGTTAAAAAAAAAAAAAAAAAACAGCTGTCAACCAAAAATAAGTATGGTTGTATCACTGTTTAAATGCTCGTGTCCTTTCATTTCAAACTGAGATGTAAATACAATTTGAAAATTATTATTAAAAGAAAATAATAAACACATGTAACAAAAACCAGGAATAATCTTCTCATCAGTTAACCAATGATCTATGGCAGAAGGTCATAGTAAGGCCCATGGAAGCCCTTGACTGCCGGCTTTACCAGCCCTTGTCAGGACAACCATCTTCTTTCCCAGTTTCATCGCACAGACACTGACCAGTCTACAAATTCTGCTTTGTTTGCCCACCAAATCTGCTATACTTTCCTTTCAGACCCATCAGCAAGCATGATAGAATCTAGGAATGTTTTAAGGGAGTACTGGTTTTCTGTATCACAATTCTCGCTGAATCACTTAGAGAACCTCCTTAGGGCTCTGAAGTACAAATTTCAGAGGAAAAGTTCCCAGGGAAGAAAACAGTCTTCTGATTTGGGTTCTGATCAACAGAGAACAGAACAGAAGTGACATATTTATGACTACGATGTCCACCTGCTTAGAAAAGTCAAGTTTAGTTCTTTTGTGGGTACATGCCTTTGCTGATTGCAAAGAGCCCTACTGTATTATTATCATTCTGTAATTCTGGTGGTAGTCTAGTTGAAGTGAGGTATCTGAAAGTAGCTGGAAAGGGAAAATGCCATAAGGATGTACTGAGGCAGAATTTCAAGCAAGTCAGCATAGCTGTGAAAATGGTGGGAACCTAGCCAAGTGAGCAACCAAGAACAGACAGCAGAGCTCTTTTGAAGCAGAGGCATGGGGCAGATACACCATGAAGAGGCAGAGGCTTCAAGCGTGCCAGGTTCTACAAATAGCTATTATTACCACAAACAAAAATACCACCGTCCCAATGCACATCTTTGGGAAGGACTGCAAGTCATTATTTTGTTGTGGTTTCAGCCATAGTTATGCATAATGATGGCATTCACATAAAATCAAATGATAAATATAGACACATGCATACATCCACATAGAAAGAGTATCAATTCATGTGTAGGAAAGTCAGGCTGAAATGACTGGGTATTCTGCATTTTGAACACAAGTATTTTCAAAGTTTGAGCTGATGGACTCAAAGGATTATGTCCTTCATCCCAACAATGAATTCTTACATCATCTGTTTACTTTCTGTATCAGTCCCCAAATTCCAAAATATTTTTGAAAGCTAGTTACATGCCAAACTAGTTTCCTTTTGCTCCTCTAACAAATTATCACAAATTTATTATCTTACAGTTCTGGATGTCAAGTCTAATATAGGTCTTACTGAGTTAAAAATCAAAGTGTTGGCAGTACTCTGTTCCTTTTCTGAAGGCTCTAGGAGAAAATCCATTCCTTGTTTTTTTCAGATTCTAGAGGCTACCTGCATCCCATGGGCACCTTCCATCTTCAGAGTCAACAATAGCCACTTGAGTATTCCTCACATCATATCATTCTGACACTGATTCTTCTGCCTCCCTCTTGAAAGACCCTTACGAACATACTGGGTCCATCCAGATCATCTAGGATAATTTCCTTGTCTTTTGATCAGCTGATGAGCAACTTTAATTCTGTCCACAACCTTAATTTCCCTTTGTCATGTAAAAGAACATATAGCCAGGTTCAAGATTTCTGGATGTAGAAAAATGGCCCATCTTTTTGGGCCATTATTCTTCCTGCCATGGTCTAACCTGTGGCCCATCAAGATTCAAGTCCATCCCACATGCAAAATACATTCATTCCATCCCAAGGCACCCAAAAGTCTCAACCCATTACAGCATCAACCCAAAGTCCAAATCCCATCAGCTCAATATCTGTGTTATTTAAGTCAGGTAGAGATCAGGCACTGGGTATAATCCTGTAGCACAAGTTCTCTCTATCTGTGGAACTTTAACCCAAAAAACATCTTACCTGCTCCAAAAACACAATGGTGAGGAAGGCATAGGGTAACATTTACAGAGATTTCTCCTTAAAAGAGGAAAAAGTGGAAAGAAAAAGAATTCTGACAGTCCCAAGCAACTATGAAATCCACCTGGAAAATTCCCCTTAGTTTCAAAGCCTGGAAATAATCGTCTGTGATTCTTAGCTCTACCTTGGGGCTCAAAGCCTCATCCTCTGGGCCTGGGGTTGGTCCCTCTGAATCAGCCTTCCTTTTTCATAAAAGGTAGAACATGTCTGCAGCTGAGGAGTTTTATCGCAGGTTTCTCTCCTGTGCATATTTGGTGGTCTTAACCATTTTCTTCCAGTTCATCCTGCCTCCTTCAGTTCAAGATGGCAATGTTTCTGCTGATATAACAACATTCCCAGCAACCTCATGAGTCTCCTGTGTATATCACGAGATTCACTCTATTAGCCAAGAGTCTCCTCCACAGGTCTTTTCTAGATAATCCCATCTCTATTTTTGGCTTCTGCTGAGATGACTGAAGAGATTTATGAGTCACACACTTAATCATTTGAAAGAGCCTTTTGTGAGACTGAATATTTTGATGTTTCTATCTTTCCATAGGATTAGCAAAAGGTTGTCCAATGAGAAAACCTTCATTTTTCTCTCTAGAGCATGTTTTTCCAACCCCATCCCAAGCTCCCTAAATTTCAGTAGGCAGTAAATCTCTTAATTTTAGAATCATTTGTAATCTAACAAGTCGTTAAGCCTCAATTACTTTTGGTTTAAAAGTTATTTCTTCAATCTGTGGCTTCCCTCTTGTGCCTCCCTAAAGCATTAAGGAGAGACCAGGCTGAACCTTCAACAGTTTGCTTGGAAATCTCCTCAGTGAAATACCCACGTTCATTGCTTAAAAGTTCTGCTTTCCATATAATTCCACGACACAATTCTGCTAAGCTTTCTGACTCAAGAGAAAAAAGAATCCTTTTCTTCCTGTTTCCAAATCCATGTCCCTCAATTCCCTCTGAGTCCCCAAAATTGGCACCTTCCACATTCACATTTCCACCAGCAGTTTGTTTATGATGACACATGTATTCTTGAAGGCATATATGTCTCCAGCAACCCTCCTCACTTCCTTGTGATTCCTTATTGGCAAAGTTGTCCATATCCATGTATCTATTAACAGTCTGTTTCAAGGTAACATAGGCTCTTTCTATCATGCTTCTCTGCAAAATTTTTCTACCTTTTGCCCACTGCCCAACTGCAAAAACCATATCCACATTTTTTAGATGAGTTTTTACAGCGGCATTCTACTTGCAGGTAGGAAAATCTGTATCAGTTTCTATCACTGATGGAACAAATTACTATAAACTTAGATATTTAAACAACACAGATGTATTATATTACAGTTCTTAATGTCAGAAATCTGAAATGGGTTTCGCTGGGTTACATCAAGGTGATGGCAAGGTTATTTATTTTCTTTTCCTTTCTTCAGGTTCTAGGGAAAAATCCATGCCTTGCCTTTTCCAGTTTCTAGGGGCTCCCCACATTGTTTGGCTTATGGTCCTTTCTTCCAACTTTAAGACCACAAATGGCATTCAATTCTTGCTTGCCTCACATTGCTCTGACATTGACTTTTCAGCCTCCCTCTTCCACACCCAAGAACTTTTGTGTTCACAGTAGCACCCTGAGTAGCACCCTTGATCCAATCTATTATCTAAATTCCCATCGCCATTAACCAAATATATTCACAGATTCCAGGGATTTGGTCATAAATATCTTTTTTTCTTTTCTTTTTGGGAAGTGTAGGGAGGGGCATTGCTCTGTTTAGTACAGTCTCTCTGATTTTTGTTATCTTATAAACTATAAACTCATTGTATGGAGGATGGAATCTTGCATATACTATATTTCTACAATGTTGATATACAGTACATATATCATGTATATACTACATCTCCACAGTACATTTGTTGAATAAATGTAGTAGCAAATACAGCCTAGTGGAAATTGTTATTCTCTGCATTCACTTTAAGAATAGTCGTATGAGCTATATTCAAGTAGCTATAATGGCATACAAATGCTAAAATAAGGACACTTTTGGTCAAGAAAATAACACTGTGGGTTGCTTTCCTGATAATTACTTGATTTTATGCATATAAATAAAATAACATTAAGTCTCAAACTATATGCAAATTGTTACAGAAGAAATGTTTTATAGTTAGGTAATATTATCTGAGGCAAAATACATCAGATGTTTATAATTTGAAACACATTCTTCTTGAATATGCAGTGATAAAAGAAATGATAGAGTTTTTTTGATTATTTTACCAAGAAGCTTAGTGACTCCAGACATCCAAAAAAAAAAAAAAATGACAATGCAAAATGAAGACAGAACATACGCATTATTTCTTTCTTTTGTTTGTTTTTTTTAGATGTTCCTCTTGCTTAAATGATACAATTTCTTATTAGGGCTATCTAAATGAAGGGTGGACACTGATCCTTTGATGCTGGGACTACTGTGTGATTGGGTACAGAGGTGATGTTATTATGACTGATTGAGACATGGCCTCAGCTAGTCCATAATACATGTTTGTGCAAATTAGTAAGCAGTATTGATTTCAGGATATAGCTCTGTGCCAGGGCATCTGAATGTAAATGGGATCAGCCCTTCCTTCTCCTTCAACTGAGTGTCCTTAGGGTACACAGCTGTCCACAGCAACCTTGGAGTAAAGAATGGTGCTGGAGACTAGAAGCAACTGGCCATGTCCATCATAGCAGATGTTTGAGAACAGGGAATGAATCACATGCTTCAGGCTCAGATAGGTTGAAAGGGCAGAGTTTTATAATATCATAGGTAGAGGGAGAGGACACAAATCATTGTCTCTTCGGCCATTTTGAATTGAAAGACATTTCAGACAACATGAAAAAGATAAAATTTTAAATTCATACACCAGTTAATTAAACTTCTTAATGTAACTGTACTAAAAGTGCTTGCAACACGTGATGTAATTAAAGTCATAATCTTTACCCTTTGAAGAAGGTGTATCAGCACTATGGTTGTGTAACAGATAAATGAGCAGTAACTTAACTTCTACACAGAGTCCTAAACCTGGGCAGCAGATTTTATCTATACCTTTGGTATCTTCATCCTTAAAATGAAAAGGCTGAATGAGGTGAACTCCAAGCTCTCTTTCATATCTAAAGAAAATACACATCTACAGCAGAAATATGCCCGAGTCTCCATGTGGTCGAGTCCCAGATGTACCATAATTAATCTTGTGTGCCAGCAATTAACGACTAAATAAATACAGACAACTTAAAACACTTTCTATGCCTCTCCAGGAAACAAATTGAAGGAAGCATTCTTTCTGTACGGGAAACTTCTTAAAAATCTTCCTTCTCTTTTGTTATTGCCTTTAGTATTCTCTGCACAGATGGCAGCTAATCCTGGAAATCCTCTCTCCCACTCTCAACTTCTCTCCTGAACACCCACCAAGACCAAATAGCATTTTGTCTCTCTCTTTATTCCTCATCCCTCACCCTAAGCCCTATATTGTACAGCTCAGATGAACCAAGGGATGTGCTGGGTGGATGAGAGTAGGGGATAGATAAAACTGCCCTCACATGAACATGTTGGTATCCATTACACACTCAATTTTGTCCCTGCTGTGACTCTCAAGTTTTTAATTTTATTCCTTAAAACATAAGCCCCCATAAGTAATTTAAAAAAAAAAAAAAGAGTGGATCAAGATGGTAGTATATGAAAACCCTGAACTCCCCTCTTCCATGGAAACAACAAATCAGCAGTTACATATAGAACAATTTTCTCTGAAAAAGACCTAAAATCTAGCTGAACAGCTTTTCTACAACAAAGGATATTGAAAAGCCTGAAGAAGCAGAGATAGATTCCACCAAGCAGGTGAAGAGGGAAGAATGTCACAGATATGGAATGTATCAGTGAGGAAGGAGAAGTCTGAGCCCTACATCAGGAATCCCAACTCTTGGGACCTGTACTGGAGAGATGAGCCTCTCAAACGTCTGACTTTAAAAATCAATGGGGTTTCTATCCAGGAGACCCGATAGGTTGGAAGAAACAGATACCCAGGTCTAGAAATCCCAGAGAATTCCAAATAAGATAATCCCAAAGATGTCCACATCATGATACATTATAGTTAAATGTCAAAAGTTAAAGATAAGAGAGAATTTCAAGAACAGCAAGAGAAAAACAACTTGTTACATACAGGGAAATGTCCAGAAAACTATCAGCAGATTGTTCAGCAGAAACTTTGCAGGCCAGAAGAGAATGCCATGAAATAGTCAAAGTATTGAAAGAAAAAAACCAAAACAAAACAAACAAAAAACCACAAAACTTCTAACCATGAATACTCCATCCAGCAAAGTTATCATTCATAATTGAAGGAGAGGTATGTTTTCCTTAAAAACTAAAAGAGCTCACCACCACTAAACTGGCCTTATAAGAAATGTTAAAGGAACTTCTTTAAGCTGAAAAGAAATAGCACTAATTAGTAGCAAGAAAACATATGAAAGTAAAAGTCTGTCTGGTAAAAGTAAATACATAGTAAAGTGAAGAAACTACTTATAAAGCTAACAGAAAGATTAAAAGACAAATGTAGTAAAAATAACCATAACTAAAATAATTAGCTAAGGGATACACAAAATGAAAAGGTGTAATAGGTGAAATCGAAAACAAAAAACATAGAGGAGAGTATATACATAGAGTTTTAGGATATATTCAAATTTAACTTGTAGAACACATAGGTGGATCAGTCGGTTAAGTGGCTAACTCTTGATGTGGGCTGTCACAATCTCAAGGTCCTGGGTTCAAGCCCTGAGTAGGACTCTGCACTCAGCAGAGTCAGCTGGAGATTATCCTCCTCCCTCCTCCCCCTCCCTCTAAGCTCTACCCACCCACTGTTTACTCTCTCTCACTCTAAAATAAATAAATAAAATAAGGAAAAAAAAAAGACAAACAGAAACAAAACCTTACGTTGCTATTAACCTAAAATACATTGGTATATTTGAACTGATACATAAACTTCATGGTAACTACAAAGCAAAAAACTATAGACACATAAAAGATACTAAGAATGGAATCTAAACATCACACAAAAGACATCAAACTACAACAGAATAAAGTGAGAGAAGAAGAAAGGAATAGAGAGGAACTACAAAATATGTCTCAATAAATTTAAGAAGATTAAAAATGTCAAGCATCTTTTCTTACCAAAAATGTATAAAACTGAAAATCAATTAAAAAAAGAGGGGCGCCTGGGTGGCTCAGTGGGTTAAGCCGCTGCCTTTGGCTCAGGTCATGATCCCAGGTCCTGGGTTCGAGCCCCACATCGGGCTTTCTGCTCAGCAGGGAGCCTGCTTCCTCCTCTCTCTCTGCCTGCCTCTCTGCTTACTTGTGATTTCTCTCTGTCAAATAAATAAATAAAAAATCTTTAAAAAATAAAAAAAATAATAAAAAAAGAAAACTGGAAAAATCGCAAATATGTGGCGATTAAACAACATGCTGCTGAACAACTAACGGGTCAATGAATAAATCAAAAAAGAAATAAAAGAGACAAATGTGAAAGTGAAAATATAGCATACCAAAAGCAATGGGATGCAGCAAAAGCAGTTTGGAAGAGCTCAGAGGCCTATCTCAAGAAAGAAGGATGGGGCGCCTGGGTGGCTCAGTGGGTTAAAGCCTCTGCCTTCGGCTCAGGTCATGATCCCAGGGTCCTGGGATCAAGCCCTGCATCGGGCTCTCTGCTCAGCAGGGAACCTGCTTCCCTTCTTCTCTCTCTGCCTGCCTCTCTGCCTACTTGTGATCTCTGTCAAATAAATAAATAAAATCTTAAAAAAAAAAAAGGAAAGAAGGAAAAAACCTCAAATAAACAATGTAACTTTTCACTTAAGAAACTAGAAAAAGAGGAACAAATGAAGCCCAAAGTTAGTAGAAGAAAGAAAATAATAAAATTAGAGTGGAAACAAAGAAAGACTAAAAAGAGGAAAGCTGGTTCCAAAGAGCTGTTTTTTTAAAGATTAACAAAACTGATAAACCTTTATCTATACTCACAAAGAAAAAGAGTGAGGGCTCATATAAATAAAATCTGAAATGAAAGAGGGGAAGTTATAAGTGACCAAAGGAATACAAAAGATCATAAGAGACTACCATGAACAATCATACACCAACAAATTGGACAACCTAGAAGAAATAGACAAATTCCTAGAAATATACAGTCTTCTAAGATTGAATCAAAAGTAGAAAATCTGTATAGACCAATTGTTAGCAAGGAGATGGAACCAGGAATCAACAACCTCTCAATGAAGAAAATACAAGACCAGATGGCTTCACTGGTGAATTCTAACAAACATTCAAAGATTTTAACAGCTATCATTCTAAAGCTCTTCCAAAAAATTAAAGAGGAGAAATGCTTCCAAACTCATTTTACAGGGCCAGCACTGCCCTGAAATCAAAACCAGACAAGGACACCACAAAAGGAAAGACAGAAAAAGAAGGAAGGAAGGAAGGAAGGAAGGAAGGAAGGAAGGAAGGAAGGAGGGAGGGAGGGAGGAAGGGAGGGAGGGAAGGAAGGAAGAAGGAGGGGGAGGGAGGGAAGAAGGAAGGAAGAAAGGTAGAGAGGAAGGAATGGAGAGAGAGAGAGAGCAAGAAGGAGGTAGGGAGGGAAGCAAGGAAAGGAAAATTGAAAAGTGAAGTCGTTATCCCTGATGAACACAGATACAAAAATCCTCAAAAAATATTAGCAAATTGAATTCAATAAAAATGATCAATGTACACCAGGATACACTGAGATTTTTTCCAAGGATGTAAGTATGGTTCAATGTCCACAAATCAATCAACATAACATACTGCATTAACAAAATGAAGGATAAAAATTATAGGATCATCTCAAATAGACACATAAAAAGCATTTGATAAAATTCAACATCCATGTATGATAAAAATTCTCAACAAAGCAGGTATAGAGGGAATGTCCATTAACATAATAAACACCACCTGTGGCTATAGATGTGGAGCTGACATCCTACTTAACAGTGAAAAGCCAAAAGCTTTTCCTCTAAGATTAGGAACAAGACAAGAATGCCCACTCTTGCCATTTTTATTCAACAGAGTGTTGGAAGTCTTAGCCAGAGCAAGAAAAAGAAATAAAAGGCTTCCAAATTAGAAAGGAAGAAGTGAAACTGTCACTACTGGAGGACAACATAATTCTAAATACAGAAAATACTAAAGACTCCACCAAAAAACTATTAAATGAATGCAAATCAATAGCAAAAATCTGTTGTCTTTTTATACACGAACAGTAATCAGATTAAGAATCAAGAAAATCCTTAAATTAAGAAAACAACCCCATTTACAATTGCTTCCAAGAAAAAAAAAAAAAGTCTGGGAATTAATTTATCCAAGGAGGTGAAAGTCCTATACACTGAAAACCTCAAAACATTGGTGAAAGAAATTGAAGAAGACACAAATAATGGAAAGACATTCTGTGCTCATGGGCTATAATAATTTATATTGTTAAAATATCCATATTGTCCAGAATAACCTATAGATTCAATGCATTCTATATCAAAATCTCATTGGCATTTTCACAGAAATACATTTTTCACAGAAATAGAATAAATAATCCAAAAATTCATATGAATCACAAAAGGTCCTAAATGCCAAAGAAATATTGAGAAATAAAAACAAAGTTGAAGGCATCGTTCTCCTTAATTTCAAACTACAATACAAAGCTATAAACAAAACAGCACAGCCCTGGCATCAGTCAAACAGAACAGAGAGCCCAGAAATAAATTTATGCATATATAGTCAACTAATTTATGACAGAGGCAAGAATATAATGGGGAAAAGACAGTGTCTTCAATAAATGGTGTTGGGAAAACTGGACAGCCACATAGAAAAGAATGCAACCAGACCACTACTTTACACCATATATAAAAATTAATTCAAAATGGATTAAAGACTTGAATATATGACCAGAAATCACACAACTTCATAGAATAAAACATAGGTAGTAAGCTCCTTGACATCATTCTTGGAAATATTTCTTTTGGCTCTGACTCTAAAGGCAATGGCAACAAGTGGAAAAATAAACAAATGGAAGTATATCACACTAAAAAGATTCCGCATGGTAAAGTAAACCAACAACAAAATACGTAAAGAAATCATACAACTCAATAACAAAAAACTATCTGATTTTCTAAATGGGAAGAGGTTCTGCATAGACATTTTTCCAAAGAAGACCTATAAATGGCCACCAGGCACATGAAAAGATGTTCAACATCTCCCCATCAGGGGGAGATGCAGATCAAAACCACAAAGAGATATCAGCTCACATCTCCAAGAACAGCTATCACTATCATCACAAAGACAAGAAATAACAACGGCTGGCAAGAATGCATAGGAAAGGGACCCCCTCATGCACTGTTGGTAGGAATATAAATTGATGGAGTCACTGTGGAAAACAGGATGGAAGTTCCTTAAAAAAGTAAAAATAGAGCTATCATATGATCTAGCAATTCCGCTCTGGGTATTTATTCAAAGAAAAAAGCCACTAATTTGAAAACAGATGCACCTCTATGTTCATTGCAGCCTTGTCTGCAAAAGCCAAGATATGGAAACAACCTAAGTGTGCATCAGTGAATGACAGATGAAGAAGATGATATATACATGTGCGTACATATATGTGTGTATATATATTATATGTAATACAAAGGGTTAATTCACATTCACACACACAGTGGAATTCTACTCAGCCACAGAAAGAATGAAATCTTACCATTTGTGACAATTAGGATGGATCCTAAGGGCACTATGCTATGTGAAGCAAATCAGCCTTAGGAAGACAAGCGTATCATTTCACGTATGTGTGGAGTCCAAAAAACAAAACAAATGAACCAACAAAATAAAACCAAAGTCATAGATGAAGAACAGTTTAGTGGTAGCCAGATCAAGGGAACTGGGGGGCAGGAGTGAAACTGGAGAAGCGGATCAAGAGGTACAAACTTCCAGTCATTAACAAATGAGTCATGGGGGTGTAATGTATGGCACAGTGACTCCAGTTAATGTATTGCATATTATTTATAACTTTATATGGTGATGGGGAAACTAGACTCATTGTAAACATTTTCCAGTGTATACAAATATCAAATCATTATGTTGTATATCTGAAACCAATGCAATGTTGTTGTACCTCAATTATATATATATATATATAAAGAGGAAATGTGATGTTATTTCACACATTTTCTATCTGACAGCCTTTGCTGGGCTGAAGTTAGACCATTTGGGGTCTACATGTAAAGATAATAGAAAGGCAACACAATGCTATCTGATCTAAAGTCATTCAATTTTTTATTTATATGTGAAAAACAAAGTAATCAAAGTCCTTTCAATTTTAGCTTTTAAGACCTTTTATTCTTTCATCTTTTAGAGCAAAGTTCAAATTAAAATTTAGTTGTTTAAAAATGATACAGATAGATAGATGTATGCATTTTTTTTTCTTTCCTACCAGAGCAGGTATCACAACTCTGATTATAAAGAGAAGCAAGTGTAGGAACTTTCAATAGGGTGAATACTCACCCATGCATTCACATTTCAAATACAAAGAAGAAAAGCACTGTGTGGGATAATTAAAATAGCATCGAGGCCATGACACTATTTTACCTAAATAATATATTTCATTTAATATGCATAGAAATCTTTTTAGAACACTCGATTTAAATCACTGTGGTGTATCACTTCCACTGCCTTTGATGTCAATCAGCTTGGAGTCTAAGAGGAAGCTAAGAATTGGGCAGAAGGTTCCTGAAACACTTTGAGCTCTCAGATGAAAGGTGCTGTTTAAGTACAAAGTATCATAATAATCTCAATATATTTAACAACTCTACTCACGTACATGGGGACACCTAACTCTACCTCACCTGTTTGGTATTTTGAGGCACAACCCTTAAGTTGAATTTCTCTAATAGGGTATATATAACATTGTTTCATAAAACTAATTCAGAAAAAGAAATAATCGAAAGAGGAAGATCATAAACATTATATGTGGGTGATAAGCAGAAAATGCCTCTACTAGGCATTACTAGGAAAAAAAGCACAAGGCTAACAAAAGAGACTTATTCCTAAAGAGACTGAAAGGATTACTTTCCCCAAGAGTAGAGCATCCTAGATGTTTGTCTTCCTTAATATTGAATAAAGCCCTTCGTAATGCCACTGGACTGGGGGCACAGCAGATGTTACATGTTTTCTCCTTCATTTATATTTTCCAGGGGTAAAGAAAATTGAGGCATATAGGGATCTGGCTGTAGAGGAGAATTATTTTCAATTTGAAAAGCATTCTCAGTTTGAGTCAAAAAGAAAATGTGGATTATAGACAAATGGTATTCTTCTGCTCCAAAATTCGTTTAAAGATTACTGACTAAAGTATTTCTCTTTTTTGATTTTTTTAATCTTAAAGACTTCTATTTACATAAGTCATACCAAAAATGTAGTATCCTTTTCAAAAATGAAAGTATTACTAATAATGCTAATACCTTTTCACCATGTCCCCATCTGGGTCCCTTCAATTCCTCCTCATTCTCCACCAACCCCTACCTAGCTAGGGCAACCATTGTTCATTTTTCTGCAATATATTTGATTTATTTATTTATTTTTATTTTTATTTTTTTTTAAAGATTTTATTTATTTATTTGACAGAGAGAGCTCACAAGTAGACAGAGAGGCAAGCAGAGAGAGAGAGGAGGAAGCAGGCTCCCCGCTGAGCAGAAAGCCCGATGTGGGACTCGATCCCAGGACCCTGAGATCATGACCTGAGCCGAAGGCAGTGGCTTAACCCACTGAGCCACCCAGGCGCCCTGCAATATATTTGATTTAAATCTTTCTTTCTTTTTGTTTACATTGTTTGTTTTTATTATTTCGAGTTAGCCTATTTTCTTTTATTTTTTGTTTATTTTTTATTGTGTCATGTTAACCGTCATACAATACATCATTGGTTTTTGATGCAGTGTTCCAAGATTCATCATTTACATATAATATCCAGTGCTCCATGCAGTACGTGCCCTCACTTTTTTTAAAAGATAAAAAAAGGGGGGACCGGGTGGCTCAGTGGGTTAAAGCCTCTGCCTTTGGCTCAGGTCATGGTCTCAGGGTCCTGGGATCGAGCCCCACATCGGGCTCTCTGCTCAGTGGGGAGCCTGCTTCCACCTCTCTCTCTGCCTGCTTCTCTGCCTACTTATGATCTCTCTCTCTGTCAAATAAATAAATAAAATCTTAAAAAAGATTAAAAAAAAAGTCCTATGAAGATGAGAAAACAGTATCATTTTACTACAATGAGCACTTTCTTATGTTTTCTCATTAACTGTGGGCTCCCAAATTGTCCATCATGTCACGTTTAACATTTTCGGTGATTCTGAATTCATCCCTCTTCTCCGAAGGGGGAGCACATTGTTGAGGAGTGCTCACAACACAACTGTGTTTACAAAGGAAGAAGAGAGGTTCCCTTACAGATCACCCTGGGGCCTCCCATCAGGCCTCTGGGTCCCTGGTCCCTCTTCAGGCCCCACCCTTGTCCTTTGCTTCTGCAGATTCCAAGGCAAGACCCAGCCAACCGCTCTCTGAGTCCTGCTCAACATCACAATTCTTACATGTGCCTGACTACAGCCCTGGGTGAATTCACAGGCGCACTGTGGGCCCGGGCACTGACACAGTACACAGAGATAAGCAGACTCCGTGAAATAAAAAGTGAGGACTAGTCCCGTGTGTCAGGAGAGAAAGGAGCTACCCCTTTAAGAGTGCTTCCATAGCTAGGGCGCCTGGGTGGCTCAGTGGGTTAGGCCGCTGCCTTCGGCTCAGGTCATGATCTCAGGGTCCTGGGATCGAGTCCCGCATCGGGCTCTTTGCTCAGTAGGGAGCCTGCTTCCCTCTCTCCCTCTCCGCCTGCCTCTTTGACTACTTGTGATCTCTCTCTGTCAAATAAATAAATAAGATCTTAAAAAAAAAAAAAAAAAAGAGTACTTCCATAGCATCTTTTCTGGCTCTGCCCTCCTACCCTGCATGTCCACACAGGACCTCCAGTTCGCTAGCTCCCACCCACCATCACCCCAGAACACAGGTGCCCAGAATGAAAAGGCTGTTTTTTAAAGTTGTGTAGGAAGAAAAGCCAAAGAGACTCAGGTATTAAGAAATAGAAACAAATTTTGAGACAAGAGTTGACCCAAATTAATGTCCCGGTCAGGCAGCATGAAAGCAGAGACAGGACTGAGGAACTGACCCGTGGCAGTCTGAGACGTAAGAGCACCCTTGAAAAACTGGTCCAGTGCCACAGAGAAGGATCATCACGAAACTTAGCCGTGTGCTAGTCAATAGCATTCATGTAATTAAGCTTTAATATTTGGATCGCACACCCACCATGCAATCTCATTATAAACCAGATACCCATGCACGTATGTTTCCTTACAAGGAAAGCTGAGCCGTGTGATTCCAAGAATTCTTACTGAAAGTGCCTGTAGGTTTACATGTGTGTATATATGTGTGCATGTGTGTGTGTATGGATGCGTACGAGTCTATAAGCATTTTCAGTCTTTTTGGCTTAGTTGATGTCATGCATTCTTAAAAGTGGGTATGTTCTCAGCAGGCTGACTTCAAGTTTCTGAGACTATCAGTGAAAATCCAGGTTTCAGACTGGGGGAAGCTCACAAACACAGTTTGTGACAACAGCCTTCCCACTGTTGTCTCTGCTTTGAGGTATTTTATGGCTTCCAACGCGAATAACGACAACCCCACACAGAGGCCAGGACCCATTCAAACAAACGAACAGGGAGAAGTGACATCTTACAGGCTCCCGTTTTGCACATCTGCCACCCAAATCAGAGCGAGAGCAGTTGTAATTTAAAGTCTCTGGGACACTTGTTCTCCCAATAAACTATAACAAGGCCCCTCTGTTCTTAAAGAACATGTGATCAAGTTAATAAAAATAATAGCAACCAAGAGCTGAGATCTCATATGAAGTGAAAAATCCATAGACAGGCATTTGTTGGCAAACACGCAACCTTCGAACACTCCAATGTGGTGGTCAATACCATCCCTATTTTATAAATTAAAATATGAGGCACAGAACATGAAGGATCATGTCCACAGTTTACAGCAAGCAAGAAATAAGAGAGCCAGTGTTGAGGCCAGATGTGTTCCAAAACTAGTGTTCCTCAGAACCGCGGTGGGGTCTAGCTCTGGAAGTGACCTGGTGGGCAGGGGGCATCCCCCTCCAATGTGGGGTCCACTCAGACCGCACCTAGTGACAGCACCTGGTGTCACCACTTGGTGACAGCAACTGTGATTCATGATTTAAATCATGAAGTTGACTTCACGATCTCTACCTTTTCAATTTCCCCAAATCACCACCCGAAGCACATTCCCATATCAAAATTAAGCCCAAATTAAACTGAAGCCTGCCTGACTCCCTATTCCCTAAATGCTGTCTGAATTATTACTAATCCCTGCCCCCTTCCTCTTTCATTAACTAATTGGCTTCCTCAGTCCTGCCTCTTTATGAAATGAGTTGTAGATGATTGTGCCACTCAGGCAATGGCCTTGAGCCATGGAACATCAACTTCGGCAGTCATGGAAGTTTTACAAGTCTCCTTTTATGGTCGTCCTCTTCCTTTGTACGCCAAGCCTACACCTCCCCGCGCCCTTACTTTACTCTAGTTTATCTAAATAGAAACAGGAGCCTCGCTCAATCCATAACTCATCCTCAGTTTCATGCCATCATCTCCTCACGTTTCCTTCTGATTCAGTAGTTCCTGGCAATAAAATCTCCTTTCATATACAGATATAGTAAAGTGACTCTAAAGAAACAAGATGCAAAGAACAGGGACCAGAGTGGCTTTTTCAAACCTTGGGAGACCACACTGAGCTCCAACATTTATGTTCTCTCTGGCAGAGATAGAAACGTGGACAGCAATGCTTATGTTGATAAAGTTGACCCTACAACTTTATGCAACCTCAATTTTAAATTCTAGACATTATCCCCATGATTTCCAATCTCAGGGTGAAGACATAACTTATAAAGGCCTAGAACTATCTTTAGGTCATGGTTATACTCGAAATTATCAGTCAAGAAAAAAAAAACACATTTCCGTGTATAACTCTAGCAACTAATAAAGTAATCTCAATGTTTGCAATTTTTCAGAACACATCAGGTTAGTTTAATCACCAATATGAAATAACCATGCCTTCTGTGAAAAATCCAATATTAACAAAACATAATTAAAACCACAATACCTCTTAGTGATACTGTGAAAACATTCCTAATGTTTAAGGTTAATACATATGATCGATTAATATATGACTTATTTAACATAAACCATGATATTGTAACCGAAGTCCTCATTAATCTTATATTATTATTTTTTTAACTTTCAGTGCTTGAACTGAGCAGCTAAGTCCTGCTCTTACATTACCTCCATAACATGTAATGGAAACTTCAACAAATTTTACATATACTACAATTTCATCTCCTGTCTGTTATAACTTTAGTAAAGCAATATATACAGACTGGAAAAATATGTAATTACATATAAATAACATGGTTTATGTAAAGTTGAGTCATCTTTCCATTAAAAAAATGACTTCACTTCATCAAATCTCAAATCGCTTCAGCCTGATGTTGCAATTTAAAAATGTGATAACCAATTTTTATTGTAACAAATGGCAACTCATCATCAAGTGAGCCAGTCGACATCATAGACCCTTTTTTTAATATTAGCAAGTTAAAAGGAAAATTGACATAGAATGCATAATTGTGTAATGATAAATAATGTCTGTAGACTTTACAAATGAATATTTGGCTGCTATGGGTCTCAGTTTTGCTTTCATCAGAACTCTCAGGAATTTGCATTTCTAAAAAGGGATTAGACTGCTTTATAGTAAGATCCATTTGCTTTAAAAATCATAATTTTCAGAACAAAAGAATATTTTATTCAAGTTCTCCAAAGATCATTTTGATGGATACATTTTACAATACTACAATTGCCTTTTCAAGTTTATAGGGATTCAATGTATACTGTAATTGGTTTCTTTATTACAGACTGCCTCTCAAATTACACATTTCAGCATAATGGAAATCCGTTTAATTAACTGTACTCCTGATGATCATGAAGACCCCTGAGTCATTACACTCACCTCTAGTGGAGGCTAAATTTTAAGGAAAATTTATTTTGCTTTCAGAATTTATGAAATGAAAAGAGAAAGCACTGTAGATGTGATTTTAAATAGAGCTAGACACTTACTTGAGAAAATAACTTGTCTTACAAAAGTTCTTCTACTATGACAACAGACAACTAAAGAAGAAAAAACATGGGAAAATAAACCAAACCCTCACTTACCAGGTGTGAAATTGTATCGAGCTGAAAATCCCATAGATTCCAGCTCTCCATCAGCAAAAAATTTAATCCATAGAAATCTTCCACTGGATTTTATTACAGGTGGATTTTGTTGTCCACAAAAACGTCCAATTATTGGAGAAAATCCAAAAGGTCCATCCCGAACTTCAATGTGATCAAATTTGCACTCCCAAGACGGTTCAATAGAGTACTTTTCATCAAAGTAAAGTTCAATGCACTGTCTTGGGGCAGCTGGAAAAAAGGAAAGACTATGTCTAGAAGGCCGTTTTTCAATCTTTAGGTAGATATTTATAATTCTACTTCAGGTTGTACCTGTACATCTATCAAACTTTGAGCATGACGTGAGTAGAAGAGCAAAGCAAGTCTATAATACAGAGCATTCTAAGGGATAACATTTCCACAAGAATGTCTCGGGGATGCTCCTTAAAACTGGTGATGTTGCACAAAAGATTATTGAGATATAAAATGACTGTTTCAATGTCTAACACAGACCTCATAAATCACAGAATTTTTTGTGAAAGACCACTAACGTCAGGTTTAGAAAGTAGAAAGACATCTTTCTGTCACTTTGCTCGTATCTTCTTAGGTGTCCAGTTTTAAGGTCAAAAGCCACTTACGAGTTGTTAAGCATAGAGTTACCCAAACATTCGAAAACTCCCAGTCAGATGTCTTGATTAGACCCAAGTGCATATACAAGGGTATTAAGAAGAATTTTTCTAGTACACAAATCTCACCACATCACCCTCAGGTTTAAACTTAGCAATTCTCAATCAGCTACAGGAAAGTGATTGATGCACTTGACACTGCAGGACCCTTGAGGGTCTCATACTACTCAGACTTCCAGGGTCTACCTATTCCCAAGTTCTGGCCACTGCAGAAACACTGTTTTCTAATGCAGAATGCTCTTTTGGGCTCTCATGTATTTTAGCACTTTCTGGAGTATCTACCTCCAATTTGCTGACTCCTGTTTATGCAGGAAAACCTTGTTTATAAGAACCACCCGTCTGAATCTACTCACTAAGGAAAAATGTATTCACCTTCTTAATTCAGCACTCAGCACAGTACTTGTCATTGAGGATTTCTCAAAAAAAAAGAAAAGAAAAGAAAAGAAAAAATAAAAAAATCTCTTTTGGGTGAATAGTAAATGAGGTTATCATAAATGTGTTTTGGAGCTCTGTACAGCATCAGGAAGAGCCTCAGAGGGCTCGCAGCTCTACAGACCTCCACATTGGATGCACTTACTAAAGCCCTGCCATTTCTCCCTTGTCCTGTCCAAAACAGCTCAAAATCCTGGCACTCCAGACTGGTATTCAGCCAGGATACCCCAGAATAGCCATAACAGTTGTCAAAATATCCGTACACATTTATCCTAGTTAGTAAACAGCTGTTGCCTTGAGTCCTTTGAGTGCTCTCCTGCGGTGTGGCCCTCCTCAGGGACCAACACCCTCCAGAAACTTGCAAGTTATGACCCGGTAAGCATGGCCTGCTCCCCATGTGGTCAGTAATCATTCTGAATGACTGCTGTCCACACCACACCAGTTCTTAAATGTGTATTGAATATCACCCTTGGTGGCTTTAAAACAAAAGCCTTGGATGTCAAAAATTTAGAGGGAATTGAGATACATGATGAATTGGAAATTAGAGACATACAGAATAATCGAAGCTCATTTGGTTAAAGGTCAACGCATGTGACAAGCCTATTTTAGGGAATATTTTTAATCTCTGAAAATGTTTGTAACTCTTTGGACATTGTAAAAGAAACATTTATTACTCTTCAAGAAAAACCAGGGATGGTTTTACCTACCACTACGGTATAGTCACAAAGGTCAACAACTGTAGTATTAGCATATTGATAGATTTGATGAAGTTTCAATAATTTTTTTAAAAATATCTGAAAATTAGAAAGTATCCTAAGAAATTACTTGGAAAACCATGTTTTTCTTTCCCCCCTTGAGATTATTTGTTCAGCAACAAAAAGGCAAAGGCTCAAGAAACTGGACCTACTGATGTAGTAGAATTCAGTATATCATTTGTAGGCATTAGTATCTTATAGCCTGTGCCTGTTTATCTGCTCATCGGCAAGCCAGTATGATAAGTTTTATAAGGAAATAAGCTATTTGAGAATGTAGGATATTTCTTTCAGATGTAAATAACATATGCCTAGGGAACAATAAAGCATTGAGAACAACTGTGCTAATTTACTTAAAACTAAGGAAGCAACATCCATCCATCTATTTTTCCCTATTAGGAAAGGCACGGCCATCGAACATGGACTCACGTACGCATACCTTCATTTTCACTGTTGCTTAAGTCCTGCCCAACGTAAAACAAACCTCCCAATGTTCCTTTACAACACATACTATCACTGTGGCCTTTGGGGGGCCACACTTACGGGGACAGCTCATCTTCTTTTGGTCAGCATGTTGAAGTTAACAACACACACTCACATACAAAATTCCACTAACTGAATTTTCAAAGGCAATAAAATAGGGTTTTATAAGTGAGCATGTCATGTGGTTGTTTTAATTCAAAACAAGTGATTATAGTACCTGGATGGCATTGGAAGCTCTCAAGGTTCAGCTCCTTACACTTAACGTTTTCCTTCCCTTTGAATCTCTCAATTCACAGCTGCCTTTCACGTCCACATTTTCTCTAAGTCATCTGGTATCTGATCCTAACGTTCCTTTATGAGAGGTCTTACCCTCCTAACCTGTCCATGGGTACACTGAAGACCTGAGTACTTTCACCTGAAAACTGCACATAGCTGCAGAACATTGCCCCCTCTTCGAGGGAGTTTTAGGACAACCTGAAACCACGAAAGGGATCTTCCTTTCTGTGACCTCCACTGTTCATCAGAACCTGTCCTACCTCAAGAAACTTGACTAATGATATAGAACATTCCTAGATTTTACATTCACCTTTTTCTACAGAAGAGGCTACTCTTTTCAGAATTAAACATGACAATTTGCCCCCCTGAAAGCAGAAAAGACAAAAAGACAAAGAAAGTAACTGCCTTCCTACAGTGGGTCCATCAACACCCACCCCCCACGTCTCCCCGCCGCTGTGAGTCATTTCCCACCTCCACTGAGGCAATGAGTGCACACGTCCTAAAGTTACTATCAGCTTCTCAGTGGCCTCATGCAATAGATGTGTTTGCTGTTACCTTACTTGTCTTTGCTGTAATAGTCGGCATTTTGGCTACTCCCTTCCTGCTGAAATGCCACCTCCATTATGTGCTGGGGCATCTTTTACCTGATCTCTAGTCCCCCTCTGTGGTTCGTCCTTCAGAGTCCCCGTTACCTTCTCCTTACTCTCCCATCCCTTACCTGCTGTTTTGCAGAAACCCATTTTATGTCTTCTTTCCACTATTTCTAGACCAGAGTTCTGGGTAACACTGGCATCCCAATGGATGTATATATTACAATATAATGATGCCTGCAGCTCCATCAAAGACAAATTAAACCAGACTTCTTGGGGACAGACCCAGGGATCTGTATTTTTTGAAAGATTTATAAAATAGTGCTCCAAATACTCTCTCCGGATAATTTTATTCATACCAAGAGCCTCAACAACAATTCATATTTATAACCTATAAATATCTATTTTCAGCCCAGAGCTCTCCAGTGAGCTAAAGACTCACATATCTAATTTCTTTACGTGACATCTCTATAAACACCAAAGCAGAATTCATTATTTTTCCTTTAAACCCTATTTCTCCACCCATATTCTTTACCTGGCATGGAAATTCCATCTATAGGGGCGTCTTGGTGGCTCAGTGGGTTAAAGTTCTGCCTTCAGCTCGGGTCATGATCCCAGGGTCCTGGGATCAAGTCCCACGTGGGGCTCTCTGCTCAGCGAGGAAAAGCCTGCTTCCCCCTCTCTCTGCCTGCCTCTCTGCCTACTTGTAATCTCTGTCTGTCAAATAAATAAGTAAAATCTTAAAAAAAAAAAAAAGAAATTCCATCTATATGTCACCAAGAATCATGTCGGGATTTCCTATCTCTCCTACCTACATCCAGGCACTTGTGACTCAGTTTCCTAAAGACCTCTTATCTCTCCCTTTGACCCACAGCCAATGTTGTTTGTGCTGTTCAGGCTCTTACTATACTAGATCTTACTAAGAGCTATGGCTTATGTGGTCCGTCACAGTAGTCTCTGCTTACTACTTTTCCTTCCGTCACCTCACCAAAATATCAGCTTATTATTTTTTCACTTAAATTATTTCAGTGGCACCCCATTGTCTATGATACCAAGTTCAAACTTTCACAGCTGGACCAGATGGAATACCAGTTCTCCTTTATCTGAGACGGTCGACCTCTTGAACTTCCTTGCTTCTCCCTCTCCTCACACCATGCAGAAGCTACACCTGGGTCCTGATCACACCATATCTTGAGGTTTTGCACGGGCCTTTCTGAATAGAGAATTACCTCCCTGAAGTTTTTCAAAACTGAGTGAGAGCATCTCCTTCTTCACGTAGGCTCCTCTCCTCTGTGCTTCAAACACTGCTAATTTGGGGGTCCCTTAAGACTGTTTACTGAATGGGGCGTAGTCCCTAGACCACATTTTAAGTTCCATAGGCAAGTACCACGGTTGTTTTATTAAAGGATCTCTAAACTGTACCTAGAAGAGTGTCTATTCCTTAGTGATTGTTCAATAAATATTGGTTAAATAAATGTATGGAAGAAAATAATGGCTAGTATGAAGTATTTCAAAAACAGTGCAGAAGTATGATTAATAGTAACAGGAAGTTCTACTGACATCTCAATTTTATGTTTAGTCCTTGACATAACTAGGAATGAATGTAGATATGTGCATGATGTGAGAATAAAATGCTAGTGATGCTTTTCAATTCTAAATAACAATAAACATGGAAGCACAATTAATATACAAAGATCTGCTTCTGAATTAATCCTTCAAATGAGAGAACTAATTGATTTTATTCTTTTTAATAATTCTAAGTTTAAAAATACTGTTGCTTCAAAACACAAATCATGTGAGTTTAAGCAAGACATTTAACCTCCCTGTGTCTGTTTCCTTGTCATAAAATGAGGACAACAAAAAGTACCTACCACCTATGTTTAAACGTTTTAATATACGTTAAGACACAGATATACATATAACAGATAGGTAACATTAACTTGGTGAAGAGAGCAACTAAGTTTAACCCAGAATTTCCATATTTCAATTTCTTTTTCTATCAATCACATGAGCAATAAAAAGTGCAGAGCTCAGATTTCTGTTTTCTCTTTTTATTATCAGAGCTTATGCTTTTTTTCTCCTTCTTATAGTGCAGTATATATTTGCTAAAAGTTCACCCTCAAACACAGAATGGAGAGAAGTAATATCCTTAGCTTAAAAGTTATAAAAAGAAAAAAAGAATCATTGCTAAACAGGAATTCTTGAAATCAGTTAAACAGAAAACCTTTTCCTTTCCAAGATCTACCAAATGAGCATGCCCCTCATTTATATATAAACACTGAGTGTACACTGTCTTTTTCATTAAGATGGCCCAATCTGTCTATGTGTGTGGGGTATGGAAAAGGGTTGCAGGTTTGGGGCTTTTAGGTATTAACACTTATAATTTTGAAATCTTCATCAGTAGATGAAATAATCATTCATTTTAGAAAGCTGTTACTTAATCGAGTGCTATCTACAAGAGTAATGGAAATTGGAAACGTTCAAAGGGAAATGAATCTCTCAGAACTATTTATCTTTTGAGTTAGGAAAGAAAATGATGAAAAGAAGCATCATTATTTGGAATTCTGACTTTGGCATTAAAGGATGATAATGCCACTTGTTAACATAAATTAAGACAACTATCATTCAGACTATTTGGAAACATGATTATAGATTGATTTTTGACATTAATATCTATTTTTGTACTTTATATTATTAAAGAAAAGTAACAAATGTATAGGCTTTTCTACTAACTGGTAACCAATAAAATACTAGTTTCTAAAATTGTTATACATTAGGTAATATTATCCCAGCTATGCGCCCATTCCAATTAATTAAGAATTCTAAATCAATTGTTAACTGCAAAATAAACTGTTTGCTTTTATTTGTCAGAATTTACTTACTCAAAACCCGTTGCAAATAATTTTAGTAATTAGTTTGATCCCAAATTTTAGTTATTTGATTCACTAAGAGATATTTCTGTGTATGGTCTCTAAAACCAATTTTTTAATATATACGCATATTGTCCATCAAAATCATAGTGATGGCCAGGTTTGGCTTGGAGCTCCCTCCAGCCCTGGCTGTCTGGCCCCTACCTTCTATGATGTAGACGCACTCTCTGTCAGGAGGGTACTTGCCGGGGTAGTTGGGAGACGTAAAGATACCTCCCTCTGCATGTTTTGTCCAAGTTCCACACTGCACTGACTTCTGAGTTTCCGAGGTGGCTTGCTTTTCTGTAAAAAATAAAAACAAGTGCCATCATCCAATTTTCTATAAGACTAAAAATAGAGAGGACATTCTTATAATATCCATTAGTAAATTAATTTTGAAATGTCGTCTTAGTCAAAATCAATCAATTATACACACTATAAGATGTTCAGATATTCTGGAATATTAAGAATATGGGGAAAATAGGAAAATGTAAATAATTAGAGGTCTTCCACTGCATTTTCCCAAAGAAACACACCTGTTCCTTTCTTGGTTGCCCCAGACAAATGGAAGATGATTAAACTTGCTACAACTGAAACAGAAAAGAAAAATTAGAAAGAGATCATATTAATATACACTGAAATGATCACATTCTATAACAACATAAAGATAAGATAATATCAAAGCAGATTCACTGTATTATTGTTAACTGTTCCATTAACTCAGAATGTGCCAAAACTGGTTAAAAATGTACAAATCAGGAAAATTTAGAGACCCCTTCAGGAAGTAATGCAAGTTAAGGATGAATGATTCCCCAAAGCTGCAAATGTGAACCTCAAGACTTCAGAGGCAATGCTGTAATTTACTCAAGCACATTCCAGTAGGATTTCAGGACCTGTATTGTTTCCAACTGCCCACAGGAAATGGCTTTGCTAGCAAAGAAGAGGAAGAGTGAACCAAATGAAAGGCGGAAAAGGCAACTAGTGAGGTAGGGCTCTGTGACTGACCCCAAGGCACTGCCAGTGTTGATGTATTTGAGAAGATAAATACTAGGGCAAATCTTATGGCAGGTGGGGGAGGGGAACAGGAGAAACACAGATAAATGTGGATTGACGGCATTAAGCAGTTTTACAAAAATGTTTCTTATTAAAAAGTACTATACCACCGAGTAACCCCTGTCCTCACCACTTCCTAAGCTATGCAGTTAATTTCTTCTAATCTTAACTTTGCCTTAATATTCAGTATTATCCAGAAATGAGCATTTTACTGAGCCAGTTTTTCAGTATCAAAAAAAGACCCCGATCTCTAACAGGAGTGAATCCGCAAAGACCATTGCAACCCAAACTTCTGCTTGACTTTTGTACCTTGATTTACACACCATGTTTATAGAACCTGAAACTAGAAGAGTAATGAAACAATCTAGTCTTCATAATTACTGATTTTTCCTCTTCTACTTTATCTCTGTTATTTATTTTGTTGCCTATTCCCTAAAAGCTCTAACTTCTATTGGGTATATAATCATATTTCCACTTAAAATTAACTTGGGAAAGGGAAGGTATAATTTGCGATGATTTCCTCAACCGAAGCTCATGGCAGGAGCTTATAGATTTATGCTTTTAGGTTATTCCAGGAAGAGAACGTGGGCTTTTATACTGGCATTTGAAAGAGTGGTACCAGTTATATTACTTCCTAATCCTGCCTGATCATTCGCTTAGATTAAAACATTAACTGTTGTCGTCTGTGTCTAAACAGAAAAAAGAAATCTTATTTTAATTTGCCGGGTTCCTAGACACACACAAACGCACAGGTACACGGTCATCATTACCGGGACGCACTCGCGGTGTTGTCTTTACTCTGCTTTTCCTGTTCTGATGGAATCACACGGTGGAACAAGTACTATGACTAACACATCCACAAAGCCGGTCTTTTAACTGCGCGGCACAGGATTAACACTGGAATCCCAGCCTTTTAATGTGGAATTTCCACCACACATTCTCTAACACTGCCTTTTACTTGATGACTTCTGAAGCCATTTTCCTCTCAATCGCATGCGCTCCCGCACACCCATAACGCAACACTAAAGGTCTTCGGGCCACAGAGTTGAGGTTGGCCCGCGCCCTCCTCACAAGCGTTGCGTTCAGGTGCACCCTAAACTCCCTCCTGGAGGGAAAATAGGAGCCCGCGGAACCCCCCGAAAAGGGCCATTCCCTGCAGCCCACAGACTGCCGACCCCGCGCTCTCCTCCTTTCCACCTGCGCCCTCACCGGGCCCACTCCCAGGCGCTCCCGCACGTGCTCGCCTCCGCCCCCAGGACGTCCCTGCAGACGGAAAGGATGCTGTCCCCAGCGGCTTCTGAGCCCCAGCGACCACGGACCGGGCGCCGCCCCCACGCCTCGGCTGATTATGCTGCAGCCCAGAAAGTTTACAGGGGCCCGGACTCGCTGGGACTGCGGGGTCCGGTTGGAGCGCGGCGGCTAGGCTTTCCCCTGCGCGTTCGGCCACGAGGGAGGAGGGAGCGAGGAGGGACCGCAAGTGGACCCGCGCGGCGGGAAAGGTACTCACTGTGAAACAAACTGCGTCCATAGATCATGTCTGTTCGTTACACCAGAGGCTCCGATCTCCACTAATTCCATTTAGAGCCGGGAAGACTTCCAGTGGTGGGGAGAGGACGGAGTCGGGGGGTTTAAATGTGCAAACCAAGAACCAAATGTAGGGGGGAGATAGCGGGAGGAAAGAGCAATCCGAGCCCACACAGCAGCAAGATCCGAATTCTGGCGTCCTCCGCCCCTGGCTCGCGCTCGCTCTCGCTCGCTCTCTCACCGCCGCGAAGCCAGCATCCCCACCATGACGCTCGCATCACACCCGGGCGCTGATCGCCACCATCAGCACCGCCGGCGGCAGCTCCCTCCTCCTTTGCATCATCGCCGCCGCCGCAGCTGTCAGGAGGACGCGCGGGCAGTCTGCGCGCGGGCGGCGGCGGACGCGGGGCGAGCCCCGGGGCGCCCGGACCCGGGCCGGGGCCGGGGCTGGCGGCGGTCGCAGCGAGGCGGGGGCCAGTGCAGACCGACGGCAGCGACGGGGCGGGCGGGCGGGCGGCGGCGGCGGCGGCGGCTGGGGCTCGCTCAGTCCCCAGTTTCGTACACCACGAGCAGCAGGTCGGAGCAGCCTCTCCGGGAGGATGTCCAGCGGCAGCCCTCCTCTCTCCAGCCCTTGGGGATCTTCCGTTGAGGCATTGAAGACAGGAGGAAGGGGTCCGTCATCGGCTCGCCGGGCTCCGCGCCACCTCTGCGATCTTGCGGAAAGAGGAGCGGGTGGGTGGGCGTCTGGGAGGAGGGCGTGAGGGTGGCGGAGGGAAACGGGGGTGGCCAAGGGGGCGGGGAAGGGAGGGAGGAGGAAGGAGCAGGAAGATGGCAGAGTTACCAAGTGGGCGCCTGAGTCATAGCCGTGGGCTGCGCGACCCTCCAGGAAGCCCGGAGCCGGGGCGAAATCGGGCAGCGCGGCGCGGCCGGCGCCCCCCGGGCTGGTGCGCGGCGGATTGGGGCGGCGGCGGCGGCTGCAAGGACATCACACCCGCTCGGATCCTGGGGGGGGGGGGGGGGGGGGGGGGAGGACCAGGCTGGGATCTGTCACTCGGCCAGCCCGGGCTGAGGGGACCCGAAGGGAGCAAGCAAATCCGGAGCTGGACCCAGATGCCCGATAAAAGGCGAGCAAGGAGGGGTAGGGTCCATCGCGTTAAAATTCCCTTCGGGGTTCAGTGTTCACTTTTCACGGGTTAGAGATTGCGGTCGATGTGTCTCCCACCCCTTATACTGCATCTGTCTAGAGGAAGCGGTTTGTCTCTCTCATCGGGGCTTGTGGGGGGAGGTTTACTGCGCTCTCGGGCTGGGACACGAGGCAGGGGCGCGCCGGAGGGAGAGGCAGCGGCAAAAGTTTCGCGGTTAATCGCCCGGCCTGATGCGGAGGTCGCCCCCACCAAAGTGCTTCTGCGAACACTCCTTCATCCTCGCTCAGTTATTTAAAAGCCCCAGGGCAAACACAGATCACCTCCCGCCCCACCTCGACACGCGCCGACACGCGCGGGCGCAGCGCGTTGAACTCAGGAGGGGGCGGGGGGAGAGTTGCTGGGAAACGGCCCGGAAAAGCCCCGCTTGCACTATGCGAACGCACGATCGCGGAGGCAGAGTGAACAGCGGGCCGCCCGGCATAGGGCCGGAGCGCGCAGGGGTGAGGGGGAGTCCCACCCGGGCCGCTGCAGCAGCGCCTCCTCCACGCCCGCCACGTCCCGCCCTCCCCGGCCGCTGCGGACCGCCCGCGCCACCACCGCCGCCGGCAGGACCTCGCGGCCACCCCGAAGCCCGCTACCCCCGGCCCCCGCCTCAGTGGTCCTGGACCCCAGGGCTGCTCCCGCACCCTACTTCCCGAGCGCGGCCTGGGGCTCGGGTTGGGGACGATGGCGGTGATGATTTGGGGGTAGGGAGGACTCAGGAGGCGGTCAGCTGAGAGGCGCGGTGCGGCGACGCGGGGGACCACCTCCGAAGGCGGAGGAGAGAGTCAGGGCCGGAGAGCGGACGATAGAGTGTTAGCGCCGGGCTGCGGCCGCCGCCGGGCTCCCGGCTTGGCCTCCCCCTCGCGGCACCTGCTGCTGCGGCGCAGGGCGGCCCACGTGGGGACGTGCGTGCGGGTGGCGCTGCTAGCGCGCTGCGCGCCTTCCCCTGGCACCGCGGCCGCGAGCGTGGAGGGCTCCTGTCCGCCACGTGACAAGAGAGACAGTGCGGCGACCCCCAAGGCCGGGGCGGGGGGATCCCCGAGTCCAAACACAGCCTCCCAGTCTCCTTCCACTGAGCTTTTGGTTTCCTGGTTCGAGGCAGCTGCAAGTCCTCGAGGTGGGTAAAAGTGACCAGGTAGAGGGTAGAGGTGTGTGTGTGTGTGTGTGTGTGTGTGTGTGTGTGTGTTTACATCCACTTAATGAACGGGGCGGGGGGGGGGAGTAGATGGGGCAGGAGGAAACCAAGAGCTAGAGGAACAGACAGACAGACTGCGCACCGACAGAGAGCTAACTCCACCTGATGGGAGCCAGGGGAGCTAGGAGCTCAAGGAAATGGCAAGGGATGGGTGGGTGGAAAGCCAGGAGGAGCGCCCCCAGAAAACCGGTGCATATCTGGCCAGTTTGAACCTGTAAGGGGTCAAGAGGAGAAATAAGCACAAGGCCCCTTGGGAGTCGTAGGACCCTCAAGGGATTCCTGTCCCAGCATGGGTGTTGGGGGAGGATGGGAGTGGAGTTGAGGAAGAAATGTCCCAATTGCAAAGAAGCAGGAGTGACCAGAGGATGGTTAGCAGACCTTTAGAGTGGCTAGTAGATGTGTGAATAGGTGACAAAGACACAGGTCCCCAAGGTGGGAGGGAGGGTCCTCAAAAGATGTTCAACCCCAAATGTTGATTGTGGAATGTTGAAACTTTTAAAACTGGATGGTAATTACGTTTTGCATCCCAGAAAATACGTCTTCTTTAGGAAAATGGTCAAACCATTCAACAGTAACAATGTTAAAAAATATCTTAGTGAAAGCACTACATTTCTCAGTTGCCATTTGAACATAAGAGAATACAAACTTGGACTTGGGTAAATCCACCCACTCAAGTATGTCTGACCTGTTTCCTTGCCTTTGCCTAGGTCAGTTTCCCAACACACAGATTGTGTTACTGGGCCAAGAAAGTGGCCATTCCTAAATTTTGCTACAAAAGTGGTTCTTGCAGGAAATGCAGGAAGGAAATCCCAGAAGGAAAAAAGGGGAGGGTGATAAAAACTTTTTATCCATTTTCTCACTCCTCCACAATAACCTAGTGGCTTCATATGTCTGTGTTGGAAGTCAAATTCTCAGACATAGTGGCCTCTCTGATTTATGAACCCCAGAGCTCTCCTGGGCAGTGTCTGGGCCTGAGAGGTGACATTTCTGCTCAGACCTCAGTGCTGAGGGCAGAAACGTGCCTGTCCTGGACCAGGTCCTCTGCTCACTCACCCAGAGACTTGAGGCGGACGGATGGTGTGGTTTTGCACCATTGCCCAATCTTCCTGGGCTGTGGCTGCAACTTTTCCTTGAAAATTCTATTCATTTTCCTACACAGGCATGCAGAAATACTTTAAACTACCCACCACATTCTGCTGTCTTGGCAAACTGCCTTTTCACTTTTGAGTTTAGAACCACCACTTGCTGAGTAATGTTACCTCCCTAATGGGAACCCACGAGATTTTTCTTTCTGAGAAAAACCAACATATGGGAAAAGTTCAGCTTCTCCAAGGAAGGTTATGCATACATATGGTCAGGTTTCAAGACTTGATGGTTTTGAAAGGGAGTGGTTATAAACTGATAGTTTTGTAAACTCAATGTGCTATCCCAGAAGATGGTGCCTGTCACAGTTCTTCAAAATTAGCACTGAAGTAGATACTACTTATAGAAAAAAAAATGCAGAATGCATAATTCTGGAACCCAATTAAGGTAACATTGGTTTCCTTACATTGTATCTTATAATGATAAATGTTAAGAAAGATTCCCAAAACCCTTAAAAGAATTGCTGTAGGACGCTTGCTCTTCTGATTCAAAAGCAAGTAGTATTTGTCCGAGGCTCATAGCTCTGTATAAAAAATTAGAAAGCTTCAGATCCTCTAGGACTCTTTCATTAATTTATCTGCAGTATGGCATCCTCAAAGTTGCTTTTCTATCACCATAACAGATGATGTTACAAAAGAGGCAAATAAAATAGTGCTTCTGACACTCTATATTAAGTAAACTTATTTTAAATAACTATTTTCATTTACTTGCATAGTTACATAAAGTTGTCTTTCCATTTTATTAACTCATCAATCTACACATCATGGTATTAGTTTATCAAAAACAATTATTAATAAATGCTGCCAAATGTCAAAAGGTCTTTAAAAATTATCTCCAGTTCTCTAACATGAAACTTGAACCAACATGGGAAGCCACTTACCTTCAAGAATCTGAAAATATACTGGGGCAGAGTAGAAAATCTTCATGATACAAAAGATAGTTAAAATCATTGAAATCTTACACTTCAACCAGGCAGGATACCTTATGAACATGACAGAGAAATAAAACATGGAGTTCTTAGAAGTATGAATACATGGTATTGTTAGATATTGCAGGGATATTAGCCTCTTGTGGGCAAGAATTTTCAGAACACATTATTCCACCAGCTGTCATCAGTACTTACAGATGTGTGGTCATTGTCCACAATGTTTCATATCCCATGATGGTTGTGCTCCAGGAACAATGTATGATTATCTCTGTTTGGGGAAATGAGGTAAGTAAAAATAACTCCATGATTGACCTGTCTATGGGAAAATTTAGAAAAGCTTTATTGTACTTGTGATTAATATTTAGTTGACAGTGGCTTATAAAGATAACATCAGGGTTTTTTTAATAGTCACCAGCCTAGGGCTTGAAGTATTAAAAAAAAAATAGTCACCAGCCTAATTAATAGCTAGTATTCTGTAAATCAGCACAGACAAAAGGAACATCTAGAGATACATCCTGACATGGGAAGGTATACTGTTCTCCCTAAAGGATCCGCCTCTGTACTGACTTAGGCCATAGAAACCACTCACTGTGATTTTGGGGAAAAAACAATCACTAGTTGAAAAAGGAATCTAACCACATTTATTAAGTATAAGTTAAGCTGAAAAAACAAATGTATATATTTCATGACAATATGTTCTTTAAGAAATACAAAGTTTCACTTAAAGTTGCTAAACCACGTATGTGACTATTGTTTGCATCAGGTATCATTTTTTATGCTTAATTATAAAAGTTAACAGCATCATCCAAATTGTCTTCCTTTGCATCATTAGGGCATGTCATGCTATGATTATGATTTATTGGGTGCTAAGTAGATAATTTAGAAAACAGCAAAAGCCAGGATGTGCTTGTTGAAAATAAGGCTAAATGTTGGGCTAGGACAGGACTTAGGTCTGACTCATGAAATAATTCTAAAGAGTGAACAAGCTGTGGTGTATGGAAATGAATGTTGAATGAAAATACTGTTTTTTTTAAAATACATATAATAGCAAATTCATGTATCTATTCTTTTCTTGGCCGTCCATTCTCTTTAATATTCAATATGTATCAAGAAACATCCCCAAAGTTCTCAGTTCCTTTTGCAAGACAATAAAAATGTAAAATGGCCTTTCCCCCCCCCCCCCCCCGTTTTAGCACCAAGGTGAAAAAAAAAAGGGAAGAAAGAAAAGAAAAGAAAATACAATTTCAGAAGGGAGTGATCCTGCAGCAAAATTTTGGCCAGGCTGTTACAGTTATGATGAATTTAAAACATTGAGGGAAAAATGCTATCAGTGCTTTTTGTAAATGTACCATTTTAAACAGTAGTCTGCAAATAGTTTTCTAATTGACATACATAGTTAATTTCTCAATATATGTAGCTTGGAAATAAAGGATTTGTTGTAGTTATGAGTGGTTCTGCACAGTGCACCCTCCTGTGGCAATTATAGTTCCTTCTAAAAGGATGCTCTCCAACTGAGTAGAAGGAAAGAAGAGGTTATTGGAAATGATATAAAGCATTAACCTTCTGAGGGGCACTCTGAAAGCTGTCTTAACACAGTCCTTTGTACAGGATGCGCCTTTATCAAGGAAACAGGTAAGGAATGAGACGGACCCACAAGAACTGTTGGATATGCATAGGATACAAATTTGAATCTTCTATTAAAAAGATGTTTGTTTTTCAGGTTTTTCTTAGAGACTGCAAGCTGGATGGCATGTTTGTTATTACAGGAACCCATCCCACAAGGTCAGGGTATGAGAACTGAGTAACATCAGAGTTAGCATCCGAGAGCAACTAAGTTAAAATCATTTTAATTCATAATTTAAAAGCACAACAGAGTTCTTTTGCTCAAAGGTTATAAGTTGCTGCTTTTGAGGTATGTATTTTATTAAGTTCAATTCTTAATAATCCTTGCTTCTCTGAAAAACCCTGATTGGACCACAATTAACTAACCTTCCCAATGTCAGCAGCCTTTTTAATTCAATCAAATGTTTGATCACACACTACAATCTCCGCCATCCTCCACTTCTCTGAGACATGATGTAGGAAATATCCACACTTCTATACCATTTTCACCAGCAGTTTTACATCTCTGCCAATACTGTTATGACACCAGTTTTGACTGTTGGGGACACACGGTAGAGTTAGAATTGTTAAGGCTTCTTTGCCTCACTTCTATATGCATGTGAGTTGGCAATACTTGATCTTCTCCCATTTTATCATTTTAAGAATGAAGAAAATGAGGCCAAAGGAAGTGCAGTAATTTCCACAGTGTTACTTTATTTGTAACATAGTAACTGTTGGATTCCAGATCTTCCAACTCACAGCTGAAAACAAAAACAAACCTTGCTGTTCAACTTGAATGCATTTCCTTGAGCTCAAAGGAAACAATGTTTTCTGCCATTGTTCTACTTACTCCTGGCTAGAGTGTGTATGCTTCTAGAACTGCCACTGCTGAGTGTTAAGTGTCTGTGAGGGTTAGTATTTAAAAAAAAAAAAAAAATCAAAGAGCAATTAAAGAAAACAGCAGGTGAATGTAGGGGGAAAAAAAAAAAAAGCTTAGGGAAGAGAAAGACCTTGGTATATAGAAGGTTTAAGTGGGGAATGGCAGCGATCATTGTGCTGTTGTTAAAGTCTTGCTAGAATAAATAAATAACTGTATGCTCATTCATATAGAAACACATGTACAACATAAGGAGAAAGCAGGTGGGTACACATTACATGTAACCAAGCTGAATAACATCACCTGTTGGAAGAAAGGACAATTCCTTAATAAGCTTTTTACATTGTTTAAATGTGATGTGTACAAGTTGAGAAGATTGGAGTCAAGGATTTCTTGTGAGAATGCCAGCTCTGTCAGTTAGTAAACACATAAAAATTACTTAAACTCTCTTAGCCTATTTCTCTCACCTGTAAGATGGAATAGTGATATACAGAGTTATTTAATGATGAAATGGACTTACATCTAAGGCACGGTGCACGCTGATAGGCATGTGTAAATAAATATTGCTACTTTTATTAACACAGTGATGAAAACTACCTATTTTTGTGTCTTGGTAGATGGAAGCAATTTCATAAAAACCTAATTACCTGGATGCGATGTATACCCAAAACTATTTCTATATCTCTGTCTGTATTATATCTGCATTTATATCTCTAGCTCTATCAATCCCTAGAATATAGTTCTATCATTAAGACATATGTGGTTTTACGGTTTAATGTACAATGCTGATTCATGACTGAGCTGAGAAAAGTTGGCCTATATCACGGCCATGCTCGTAACAATACAAATATTGTGAGATGCTCTTCAAGAAATCAAACATACTAGTGTCCTGAGTTGAGAAAACTGGGGCTTGCAGCAAAGACACAACAGGCTAGAGGTGAGGGGGGGGTTGCTGAGGGAGAGTTTGTATGTTTTGATTTGTTTTATTATTTATATATTTGAGAAAGAGAGAGAAAACAAGGGCAGGGGCAGAGGGAGAAGGAGAGAAATCCCAAGCAGACTCCTCAGTGAGCTTGGAGCTGACAAGGGACTTGATCCCAGGACCCTGGAATCATGACCTGAACTGAAATCAAGAGTGGGATGCTTAACTGACTGGGTGACCCAGATACACCTGAAAGTTTGTATTAATGCTGTAAATATACCCTTGCTTTGCTCTGGAAGCTTGTCAGTATACTTTTATTAAAAGTATACTTATATTTAAAATGTTGTGGGTTTCCTGTAGATCTTATTAGAGGGCTCCCCTCCATCAGATAAAAATTACACTCGTTAATCTCCTTGAGAGATTTCTCTCAGCTTTGGGCTAACCATGAAGCACGTGGAACAACGCCTTCAACGTCTTCCCTTGTCCTATTGGTCTAGTTGAGAGGATGCACAAGACTCATGAGACTCTTGATGCATTTTATTCTCTCTGAATTTTTAACCAAGGTTCTTATAACTTCAACCTTGTTTTGAACTTCCTCTCCAGCCCCCTTTTACTGGCTATGCCCCAGGCTGACTTTTTTCTAAGCCATTTCTTAAATTTGAGAGTATTTTGCTATCCGAAAAGGCTGAGAATGACAAAAAGTTTTGTTTTTTTAACATAGCAAGTTCTGATTCCTTTCTATTTCCTCTAAATTCTGCTCGAAAGATGAACAGTTCCATCTGTAGCTGTTCCCTCTCACTTGTGTCTTGCTGCATCCAGCTCTAAGAAACCTGCTGGCATGTTCTCAGGAAGCTCCTTAGCTAAATCCATTCCATCGCTAGGTATATTTTCTATTTTCTACATTAACGCCGGTGACAGTCGTGTTACACTTTCTATCACAACACGATAGCTGCCAACTTTTCTCCTGCCTCTGACAACAATTTACATGTTGTCTTTTCAGCTCCTACACACAGTTTCCTCGGGGTCCCAAGGCCTCTGACTTCTAGAAGCTCAGTCCCAAAGACAGCACCATCTGTTTCAGCCTTTTCTCACAGCAGCACCTTCTCCCTTCGAAGTACTAATTCTGTGCTGTGTAACAAACTGCCCCAAGGCTTCATTTGAAAACAAACTCTCAGGAAGAGTGTGGAAGGGTGGCTTGGTGCTGCTCCATGAAGTTGGTATCAGCCAAAGTAGCCAGAACTGAGGCTCAACTTCCAGAAAACTTCCTTTCTTGCAATTCCAATCCCTTGACACTCTTCTCTCTCCCTCTCCTCAGTGATGTGTCCTCCGGTGTTTCCACATGGCTGGGGCTTCTCACACTGGTACTCTCAAGACTACCTGTGTGTCTCACAATGCTTTCTGACTCAACAGGGAATGCAAACTGCAGGCCTGGTGGAAATGGACGCCTCGAGTGGCACATTATCATTTCTGTCATCTTCTGTTGGTCAAAGGAATACAAAATACAGGGTCCACTCAGTTTCCAGGAGATAGAAAATTAGGATCCACCTGACAGCAGGGGAATGACATATAGCATTGCAGAAGAACATGTGACATTATAGATATGATGACAACCATCTTTGGAAATATAATCTGCTGTACCTACCCCATTGCCATCCTCGGGCTAGAATGCATCTGGGTGAGCAATAAATATCCAGGGAGACCAGGAGTGTAGCTATAGTGGGGAGCCATTGAAATAGTGAAGTTACCAGCATCCTTTCACTTAATCCATATCCACTCCTTCTCGGATCAAGCATTTACTAAAGGTGTTGGAGGCCCTGGAACAAGAGTAGTACCTGGGGCAGCATTATTATGAGGTGCACAAAGGATGGGGAAATCAAAATGAAAACACTAGAGCTTTCCTATCCTGAGACATACTCCAAACTGAGGTGGAGAAGAACAAACTAGGGCTTGAATTGTTGTTTTTCCTTTACATAAGCATCCTATCAAGACAGCTGCTAGTCCCAAGAGAATAACAGATGACTTTGTACAAGCAGTCTGAAAGGAGGACAAGGCATAATACCTATATAAGCATAAGAAAAAAATACTATAAAAGAAGGCTATTGAAAACTTTAAGAAGTTACAAAGATGTAGTAGAGGGTTGTCATCCATGGTTACAATAATTCCTCCCTCTCTCTCTGCACAGTATTTTATAATATGACATTGATGCTTCCCCCATAAAGATGCTGGAGTTTGCTTCTCCAACACCTAATCTCAGTGACTTACTTTGGCCAATGAAATATTAGCACACGTGATATAAGTAGAGACTTAGCAAGTGCTTATAAACTGGACTCAACTTGCTGCTCATGAGAAGTCTTCCATCATCACTGGTGAAAAATGACAGCCTCTTGAAGGATGATACCATCTGGAACATAGATGTGCCATCCCAGTGAAGGCTTCTAGAGCAACAAACTCCTAGCCAAGTGCCATCACTGTCTGCAAGACATCTGCGTGAGATGATCTTATACCATCCAACACTACTTGAGCCATTAATGACTACTATTGAATGAATGACTTCATATAAAACCAGCTACAAAGCCACCCAACTGAGCAGAGTACAAACTGCTAACCACAAAATCATGAGTTAATAAATTGAGTTTTATTTTAAGCCACTAGGTCTTGAATTGGTTTATTTTAGGAATAGATCACTGACACAGAAGAAGACATTGGAAATTTGGGTCTATGAATGACCATTTTTGAAATGTTAAAAAACTTAATGAATGTATTGAAATGGTCAAAGTTGAATTTCTTTCCCAGAAGACATCAAGAAAATATTAATGGGATAGGGGGGATATAACATAATTAAAGAATTTTACCAGACATCAAGCCAAAAACACATATGAGTACTGAGCAGCATATTTTGGAGAAAAAGAAACAAACAACTTGAATGCAATAATAACATTTAATAAAATCAAAACCAGGAGAAAGTTCTGAAAGATTATGAAGAAAGGAAAGAGAAAACAATAGCAAACAAAGCCCAACAGAAAAAAAACATAGAGCACCTCAGAAAAGAAGATTATATTCACAGCGATCTTCTGAAAAGTAGAATTATATTCACAGAGACCTTTTGGGCTCAAAAAGCCAAGAGACCTGTATTGTCCGTGTTAGAGAAAGGCATTGCATATAAACCATCGCTAAAATTCAATAGGAAAAAGAAAGATACTTTCAGCACATCTGATTTTTAAGAATGCTAGTTGTAGCAGCAAGAATAATGACTTCAGGAGGCTATATTGCAATATGGAAATAAAGGTGAGCAAAGTCTTAGAAAACTTTATTGTTCTCTAAGTGAACAGTTGACACACATTGGGTATGGCGGGCAGGTGGTAAGAACAGAGAGGCTAAGTGTGTTCTAAGTTTCCTGTCTGGTTTGGATAAAAAACATATATAGATATTGAATATCACAAGCCATTGGTAATACAAGCGTAACGCTATATAAATAAATTAGAGGTTATCACTATATGACTAGAACAACGTAAAATGTTCATGTTAATTAAGAAATATTCAACTCGGGGCGCCTGGGTGGCTCAGTGGGTTAAGCCGCTGCCTTCGGCTCAGGTCATGATCTCAGGGTCCTGGGTTCGAGCCCCGCATCGGGCTCTCTGCTCCGCAGGGAGCCTGCTTCCTCCTCTCTCTCTGCCTGCCTCTCTGCCTACTTGTGATTTCTCTCTGTCAAATAAATAAATAAAATCTTTAAAAAAAAAAAAAAAAAGAAATATTCAACTCATTCAGGACACCTCTGTGGCTCAGTCTGTTAAGTGTTTGCCTTCATCAGGTCATGATCTCGGGGTTCTGGGGGATGGACACCTGCATAGGGCTCCTTGTTCAGTGTGGAGTCGACTTCTCCTTTTCCCCCTGATGCCCCCCAGTGTTCGTGCTCTCTCTTTCTGACAAATAAGTAGGCAAAATCTTAAAAAAAAAAAAAAAATTCAACTCATCCAATGGAAGATGCAAGTAAAAACAATAAATTACTAAATAAATAAAGCAGAAGGAAAAAAAAAGAAAACTGTAATTACAACAGATCTACAAAAATTATTTAAATTATAATTTATTTGCTATGAACATATAAGGATTAAATATGTCAATGCAATGAGTCTTTCTGATTCAATGTCAAATGATATCAACTAAAATGAAATCCATCATTAAGATATCTGTAAGGGAAATATTTAACATAGTTTACAGACATAGAATAAATGATTAGTAAAAGGCATCCCAGGCAAATATGTATATCCAGAAGACAATTTTAATATTAACCAAGTAGAATCAAAGCAAAATAAACATCATGAAGGAAAAAATGTTATCATATATTTGTAGAAAAAAAGAATATGGCAAACTGAAAGAATGATCCTGAACATATATGCAGCTAAAATTTAGCCTCAGATTAACATTTTTCTAAAAAATAATAAATGAAAAAATAGTGAGAAAATTATTTTAAATAATAACTAGTTTAAAATTCTTAATGCAATCATCTCAGAAACTGATTAAATATACCTAAAGTTAGCAAAGACTGAGAACACATGGATATAAGGTCATATGCAGAAATTTAAATCCAACAAAAATAAACATATTTTAAACTTCTAGTAAACATTTATTAAAAATAAATACAACCGATGCAAAAAAAACAAAATTGGCCAATGAAAAGAATAAGCATACAGTCCTTTTGGGCCTTACCCTGTCCATTCACACTGGCTTACTCTTCCAAGGCTAGCACCTGCACCTCTGCAGGCTCTCTCCGGGGGCCTCCTCCTGAGTAGCTCTCAGCAGGGAAAAGTATAAGCAGTTTTCAAACAATGACTGCTAGGAGCTGGTGTCCCTCACCCACCCTGTAGTGCCATCTCCAAGTACATGTTTGACCCTGATCCAGATTTCAAAGCAGGATTAAGGAGCTGCCCACACCAGTGGCTTGTTGGATAACACACACATACAAGGCTGATTCCCTTCCTAGCCTCAGTGCCCAATATCCTGATAATACTTCCTAGAAGAACCTCTAAAATAACCATTTAATATACAGATTCTTATCCCAGAGGTTGTTTTTGGTTTGTGTGTTTATGTTTGTTTGGTTTGGTTTTGGTTTTCTGCAAGGGAAAGGCAAAGAATACAATTGATTTGGTACCCAAAGCGTTCCTAGAAGGCAGATCCTTAGGATGGGATTCTGGATTTGAATCATTCACTGGCCATATAGTAACAGATACCCCGTTGATGGGGATAATTGGAATCTCGATGCCCCCAGCACACTATATAACATCACAATTGCTAAGACTTTTGTCTAAGGAAAGTTGACCCAGAAAAATAGAACAGGGTGCCCTGGCATTTGCCCATCACGACTCTGCCTATACTAAAGTCAGGCTGTGATGGGAAGGAAGTGGGACCCTGAGACCTGTGAGTTGGTGGTCGCCATGACTGAGAATTTTGACTATTCAGATACCCCTAATCCTTCTGGGCCAGCCTAAGTGTCTCGTCTCCACCTGCTAGAGCAGCATCCTTTTATCTCAAAACTATGGAATTCCCTCCTACCAGACAAATGCCGTGAGGTTGATAATTACTTTCTCAAGGTCTGACTTCATCTCCCCTCATTGACTCCAGGCTAATTACTAGGTTAAGGTCTCAGGGTGGGCTTAAATGGGGAAGTCCTATCTATTCTGAGACAAAAGAGATCATCAGCAGAATCTGGGAGTGGATCTTGAAGGTGCTATATACCCTTGAAAACAGCATCTCCAGATGATTCATTGTAAGCCATTATTCTGGGAAGGCTCCAAGGAAATATTCCAGTAGTTTATTATCAGTATCTGCTTCAGGTGTCTTTATCAAATCACTAAGTTCTGAGCCATGGGGTATCTAAATTGTCTTATTGATATTTATATTATATTTGTCTCCAGCCTGGCAGCTTTTCATTAATTCCCAGTTCTTGCTACTAATTCTGTTCCTCTCAAAGCAGTAATAGGATTTCCCGAACTGGGACATGCTGGTCCTTGAACCTTGTCATTGGTCTAGGATCAACGAGGGGAAGGGAGGAAAGGAGTTTTAAATCATAAACAGTCATGTTATCCTCAGTATGGAAAATAACTCTTTTCCTGTATTTGAGCAAATATTAGAGTTTGAGGGTTAGACTGAGTTCAGAAAGAAGAAAATAGAGCTAGTCATATTTTTGTTCACCGAGTACATAGTCTCCTAGATTTACACCCGGCTGTCTCCCTTTGCTCCGGAAAACAAATTTATTTCCAAATTTGACTGAAGCATTCCTCATGACATGAATATAGCTACCAAGGAGATGAGATTCCACCTGAAATCTTACACCCAATACAAAAATTTTTCTCGAAACTGAAAAAGGGAAAAATATCTGTAATAGGGGGAACAGCGGTAGAAGCCTACAGCACTTACCAAGGAAGAGTAGTGAGAATTCAAGGGAACAGTTGAATTCATGTCAAATACATGATTGGTGCCAGTTTGTGGCCATGGCAATTAATCTTTCTGTTTGTTTTTGGAATTTTTCCCAACTTTTTTCTTTTCTTTTTTTTCAAATGAAAAAGTCCTCAATGGAAGAGCAAAGCTCTTATATAAAGTCTCTTCTCTTCATGTTTTTATTTTACTTTGCAAGAAGATTCTGCATTGAATAAACAGTAGATTTGCAAGGCAGTGAGAGAAGAGGGTCAGATTGATTCATGAAGAGCTGGGTGCTTTGCTAGGTAAACTTCTTACACAGCCAAAGGGTCTGTTTTGCAAAGCCTAGGCCAACTGAATTAGACAGTGATACCAAGAGTATGTAGTACCCTTGAAAAGACTGAAAGTTACCATTTTGACCCTCCAAAATAGGAAAAAACATTCAATAAATGAAAATAGATTGGATAAACGAGTAGGGAAATAGATGATGATGATAGATGGGTGACAGATAGATGATTGATAGATAGATGATAGATAGAAAACAAATATTCATGTCTGAATATAATACCTTCTTTTTATCTATTGAGAATTTACTTGCAAGTACCATACTATCCATCTTTTTGAAATGAAGGATTTGCCTTGCCTTAGACAATCTATATATTAATTTAAAGATGGAACACATTGTTCTTGTTTCCCTTAGCAATAAGGATTTTTTTATGATTTATTCTTAGTATATACCTTTGACTCATATTCTTTTATTTTAGGCACACAACTCAGGATTCGTAACTACATACATATGGATAGAGGTGCTTGAAAAGAAAATCTGCTCTTCTGGAATACTGAATGCAAAATAAAAGCCCATCACTGAAAGCAGAATTTGGAGACTAGAAATGAGAGATGGAACACAGGTTTCAAAGGGATTATTAAAATCTAACAATTAAAGGCTTTGCTTAAACAATATGAAATACAAAAATACATTGCTCCACTCCTGCCTCTAGGGTTACAGGATGATTTAAGGTCAGCCAACTAATGCAGAAAATTCTATGGCCAGAATGACTGCTCAGGAATGAACATGTGATCAAGACAATGAGCTATAATGACACTATTTCTGTCAAATATTCAGGGAGAATCCATTGGTCCACATGTCCAGATGAATGTTTACCTTAGGGCTTTACGGATATGGTTGTGTTGTCTGTTGAATATTATTGAGCCTACTCAGGAATGATAATTTTTTTTAAGATTTTATTTATTCATTTGACAGACAGAGATCACAAGTAGGTGGAGAGGCAGGCAGAGAGAGAGGAGGAAGCAGGCTCCCTGCTGAGCAGAGAGACCGATGCGGGGCTTGATCCCAGGACCCTGGGATCATGACCTGAGCCGAAGGCAGAGGCTTTAACCCACTGAGCCACCCAGGCACCCCAGGAATGATAATTTTATACCGATATACGATCTATCTGTATTATGCAGGATAATACAGATGCACTAACGAAGAAGGAGTAGGATGGCTTCAAGGTGGGACGGCTGCCAGAGAGGAAGACGTGAACCTGGGAGTAAAGAGGAACCTCAGAAAAGAAGCCAAGAGCCAAAACAAAACAAAACAACAACAACAAAAAGCAAAATAAAACAAAACAAACAAACAAAAAAACCCACCAGAAACAAATGATTCCAAATAATTTGAGCTTCTGGATTAAATTATGTCTAAAGTACTACTCCTGGGTCTTTGGGTTTTATGAGTCAATAAGTCTAGTTTGGCAAAAGTCAGTCTACATTGGTTTATAGTCATTTGCACAGGAAAGGAGTCCAAATTGATACAATGCGATTTAAAGCAATTTTGTCTGATGAAATCCTGCTCTGGTCAAGCTGGACTGCGGGGATACTGGCAGAGAGCCGAGGCTTTTGAGGTGATGTCCTACCAAGAGTCAAAGCAGCAAATGGACGATACAGGTCTTCAGCCGGCTGTCAGATTGTGTGGGATATGTACCCAAAACAAACCCAGTTTTTCCGGGGTTAGAATTGATTTGACTTTTTTTTTTTTTAATTATGGTAGAAACACATAACATGAAATCTACTTGCTAACAAAATTTTAAGTGAAGGGCACAATATTGTTATTTATATGTATATTGTTGTGGGCAGATCTCAAGAACTTTCTCGTCTTGCATGACTGATGCCGGATGCCTGAGAACAGCTCCTCTCCATCTCCCCTTTCCCGGCCCCTGACATCTGCAATTATCCTTTCTGCTTCTGGGACAGTGACTATTTTAGGAATCTCATGTCGATGAAATTATGCAGTATTTGTCCCACTCAGGTTCATATCATTTCACAAAATATCCTCAAAGTTCATTGTGTTAGCACATATAGCAAGGTATACTTTTTTTTTTTTTTTTAAGGCTGACTAATATTCCAGTGTATGGATACATTGAATTTTCTTTATCTAGTTTTCCATTGATGGACATTTAGGTTGTTTTCACTACTTAGCTATTGTGAACTATGTTGCAATGAACATGGGAAAGCAAACATTTCTTCAAGATCTTGATCTCAGTGCTTTTGGATAAATATCCAGAAGTTAGATGGCTGGATCATATAGTAGTTCAATCTTTTTATTTTTCCTCCATCCTGCTTTCCATAAGGGCAGCACCATTTCCTGTTCCCACTAACAATGTAAAAAAGGTTCAGTTTCTCACCATCCCTACAACGCTTTTTATTTTCTATTTTTTCTTTGTTCATTTGTTTGATAGTGTATGTTTGATATTTATATGTCTTCTTTGGAGAAATGGCTATTCAACTTTTTTTTTTTACCAATTTAAACAGATTATTTGACTGTAGATTTTGTTGTTGTTGTTTGTTTGTTCATTTGCTGTTGAGTTTAGGAGTTCCTTATGTATTTTGAATATTAACCCCTTATCTGATATGTTTGCAAATATTTTCTATTTTGTAAGTTTGCCTTTTGACTCTGTTGACTATTTGCTGTACAGAAGCTTTCTAGTTTGATGTAGGTCCACTTCTCTATTTTTGCTTTTGCTGTCTCTTCTGTCATACAGAAACAATTAAATATGGCAATTAAGAAAACAGTATGCCTTTTCCTTCAATACTATGTATTTGTTTATTTGCATTTAACTAAATAATAATGATTATTTACTCATTATTGAGAGCCAGACATTCTAAGCAACTTACATATGGTAACTCTTATAAAAAGGATAACCTTATAAGGTATGTGCATTTTATTCATTTTGTTTCAGATAGAAAAACTAGGGCACAGTGAGATTGAATTACAAAAGATTTTATTTATTTATTTATTTATTTGATAGAGAGAGAGAGAGGGAGAGAGATTGGGGAGGAAGGGCAGAGAAAGGAAAGAGAAGCAGGATCCCCACTGAGCAGGGAGCTGGATGCAAAACTTGATCCCAGGACCCAAAGATCATGACCCCACACAAGGCAGATGCTTAACCTACTGAGCCATACAGGCACCCTGAGATTGAATTATATACCAAGAAGTGGATTCAAACCTAGGCAGTTTTCCTGCAGAATCCATACATTTCAACATTAGATCATGTTGTCTCTCCACTATATCATTACTTGTTCAATTGAATAAATATTAATGTATAAATGAATGAATGGTAAGTTAATGAACAGAATATTGACATGATAAGAAATTACTAGAATTGCCATTTAGAAATATTTTAGGAGGAAGACCTAGTTTGGAAAATTGAATTAACAAAAATATTCTGTATATGAGAAAGAATTTCTATTATTTGTTTATTTTGAGATAAAACATGAAGTGCTTGGGCATCCTAGTCTTGGTTTTGGCTCAGGTCATGATCTCAGGGTTGTGGGATGGAGCCCCACGTCAGGCTCTGGGCTCAGTGGGGAATCTGCTTGAGATTTTCTCTCCCTCTCTCTCTGCCCTTCCCCCCACTTGAGCACAAACTCTCTCTATATAAAATAAATGAACAAATCTTTAAAAAACAAATAAATAAATTGGACTTATTATTATGCAGAGAAACTACTATCAAGAATGGCATAACTTGGGGCACCTGGGTGGCTCAGTTGGTTAAGTGTCTACCTTTGGCTCAGGTCGTGATCTCAGGGTGCTGGGATGAGTCCCGTATTGGGCTCCCTGCTGAGCAAGGATCCTGCTTCTCCTTCTCCCTCCACTGTTCTCCCCTCCTTGTGCTCGCTCTCTCTCTCTTTCCCTCTGTCAAATAAACAAATAAAATCTTTAAAAACTAAATAAACAGGAGATAAAATATCATCTCTATGTCTTAGTTGGCTATTGATAAATACTTTGTTTTATAGGACCCAATATTAAGAAATAAGATAATATAATCTATTAGTTTTTAAACTCTTATATCAGCCTAGAGGCAAACTCATAGCTAGTGTAAGCATTCGCATATGAATCTTTGCTAGGATATTTCCTGGGGTTGTACAAAGAGATGGCCGCATAGCCACTTTGACCACGAGGGGTCAAGCTTAAGACTAACGTCAATTTATTGAAGATGGTAGTTTGAAAAGATTGAAAGAGGCTATTCAATTATATCACTTGGGTGTTGAAATCACCTCCAGAATTTCCAGTAGGGAATAACTGATACCATTATTCAGTTGTTTTATTTTTTTTTTTAAATGCACAACAATTTTCTCTAAAACACACTGAAATTTAGGTTTTTTTATTCTAAAGCTTTTAAAATTGTGTTTAGACGTGTTTCTATTAAAATTCAACATCTGTGATGAAAAATCATTTCAAGAATATTGGTCCTATTAAAAGCACCCCATGACACTCATAGAAAAAAGGATTAGGTGTCAGAGAAACAAAGAACTGAATGCATAATTTGCAGCTAAAAACACAAGGAGTCACATCATGCTTCATCCATTCCCTTTTGCTAAGTCAGTTTCAAGAATTATCAAATAGCAAAGATATCACTGTGCATAAAGTTGTTGCCACAAGTGTATGGTAGAGACTTGCTGGGAGAGGACCAGGTGCCTGGGGATGTGGAGCAGGTGGAGAAGTGGCAGGGGGGAGGTGGAGGGGGACCCACCAGGCAGGACTAAGACAGGCTGAGGTATTCACAGACGCACGCTCACCAGAAACAGGTGCGATGGTGGCAAGCTGCAAGATACTCCCTCTCTCTCTCCTTTCTTTTATATCCACTCACAAGCTGTAGGCTTCTTTTCCTGACATAATACATTTCCAGTTTCTCATTCAAGGTTGCTGGTTTTGTTCATTTGAAGATATATTTAAGTTGTAGAAAGATGAACAGATAAACTACTTGTGATCTTTTTTGTTTTCTTTTTCTGTCGCTGTTACCTAAAGACAAGTTCTAGTGTCTGGTGAGAAGGTGAATGATAAGACTGGATATGCCATTTTGTATCCTAGAGGAGCACCACATGGACCGCATGAATATTACGGCTCATACCTTCATTTACCCAGTGGTTCATCCATATGCCCAGTGGTTCATCCATTACATCGAAACTTGGGCTGTACAAACTGGGACCAGTGATAATACCAACCCATCGTAAGAAGTTGGCATTAGTGGAATGCATGAAGAAAAATGGCCATTTTTGTTTCCAAATTAGTTCTTGGCTGCATTCTGTTCAGACAAAGCACATCTAAGGAAAAATAAAAAGTTACAAATTATTGAAAACTTGAAATAACACTGCATAATTCTTACCTTGAAAGCGTCTATGGTTCTGGAGTTGGCAATAGACCAACAGAGATGACTTGAGCTTCTCTTTACAAAGTTAATTTTTCCCAAATAACATGAACATGGACAGAAATAACATAATTGGGAAAGACTTTTTTAAGGATCTTATTTGTTTATTTGAGAGAGAGACAGAGAGAGCATAAGTCCGGGGGTGGGGGGTTTGTGCTCGATCCCAGGACCCCTGGGATCCTGAGCCAAAGGCAGATGCTTAGCCGACTGAGCCACCCAGGGGCCCCTTGTAAAAAACTTTCAATGAAAAACAACTACCTCCTCCTCCTTCCCTCTTTCTTTCCCTCCAAGGCAATAGGTTTTACACCTGAAGCTTTATATTTGGGTGCTAACAACCATATCTGCGAAGTTACTAGACCACTGTATCCTGAGTTCTCATCATGTGAAACACGACCTATTTATTTCTTGTAATGACGCTAATAATTTATCTATTGTTCATGGCACACTACCTCTCCTGCTTCATGCTATCATGAGATTTTAGTATATTTACTTAAATAAAAAATGAATATTCAGCGTGTATAAAAACATGATCATGTAAATAGTGTTCACTTCAATGTCAAAAGGTGGAATGCAATTATATTTCTTTCACTTAGAAATTTTGTTTTTCACTGGAGTTTCAGACTTTTTTTGCTACTATAATGTCCTCTTCATAATAAAATCATTTTTAAAAGGTTTAGCCTAGCAGGTGTTCTAGGAGAATTACCTTTTTTTTTTTTTTCCTTGGTAATCTCTAACTTGAATGTTGTGTCTTCCAGCTGCCAACTGATCTAGTAGCCCTCTGGGTTATAAACCCGGGGATATTCATTCATTCCTTTGTTTTTAATGCACTTTTTTATGATTCTTCAGTACAGTGTTCTCTGTTGCTCTGTCAGCATCCATGAAATCTTTCAGGAGGATCACCTTATCCCACTCTCAGATAATGTGATTTCAATGAGAAAGACCTCCATCACAAGAGGTGGATTCTCAGTAGTTTAAGCTACGTACTCTGACTAATTCTTCTTGTTCCAGCTTTGATGGAGTAACAATTTTGAGCCAAGAAGAGTGATCGGGACTGATACCATTCTTCTTTATATATATATATGTATATATATATATACATTATATATATTTATATATATATTTTGTGAGAAGAAAGGCTCTCTTTCCCTTAAGAACAGGGGTCTGAAAGGGTGTGTCAGAATCCTTTGCATCCACCTGCCATCGCCATCAAAGGATGAGAGAATTGAGTCAAGGTGGAGGTCATCAGTTGTGGATAGCATTGTTGGAGACTAACACCAACACTGCCCTTAAACCATCATGCAAATGACTAAAGGATAACCACCTCGTTATTGTCCTTGCCGTTCTTCTTTGCTTGTGATAGTTTTTATTGGTTTTCTGGTATTCAAAGTGGAACATGACCTAGATGATACATCAGATCTAATATTTTGTTGTTGTTGTTGTTACATATTCGGTTTGTCTGAAATGTGCTGTCATATAATTTCCTGTGAGAAGCTTAAAAGAGGAAGAACTTGTTCTGAGCTCTTCCATGATTGAAAAGTCTTTTTTTGACTTTCATTTAATTGATAGCTTTGTGAGGTATAACATTTTAGATTGAAAATATTTTTTTTCCATTGGTATTTTGAAAGCATTTAGAGTCTGGTACTGAGAATAAGAGGTAAAAGGTAAAAAAAATTCTGAAACTCTTTCCTGTGTAATTTAGCTGCATTTTTATTTCTGGAAGTATTCAGCATATTCTCATTATTCTGATTATCTTAAATGTTACGAGATGTCACCTTGGTATACTTAGTCAGTTTTGGTTTTTTTTGTTTTTTCATCTTGGGAGGAGCCTCAATATGTACTTCAACCTGGAGGCTTTCTCAAGTATCTGCCCATATTTGTCTTATTTTTTTTAAAATAATGTGATTAAAACATAGTAGGAAATTTGGGTACATTTCTAAGACTTGTCTATTGTCAGATTTGCTTAAGAATGATTAGAAGTAAGCTAGATGTAATTATGCTGAGAGATAACCAAATTCTAGACCATTGAATTGCCTTTCTATTAAGAAAGTTTAATTTCCCCAAGGATGAAAGCTTGGATCTCCTGCCTGGGGAATGGGAGGGAAGACAGATGCCAGACATGCAAAATTCTGTGCATGAAGGCAGGGTATGACAGCCTACAAATGTACATAAAGATTTTCAGTTAATTCTCCTCTTTTCAGCCTAGATGAATGTCTACCCTCCTTTGTCTCTTGCATCTCCAGCACTAAGTGAAGTTGAAATGTCAGATTTCCATAACAGAGTGGCTAAGGGATGGGCAGGCTCAGGTAAATGGGCATGCTAGGGTGTAAGACCTGAAGAGGATTACTATCCACAATAAAGTCCAAAGGACCTACCATTAACTACCATCATGAGGAATGAGCTGATGACAAAGGCACCAGCATCTCCAAATATTTAGTGGTGACCCTCCTCCTCACCAGGGTATATGGCAAGGGAGGTCATTACAGAATTAGGCACACTGATAGCCATGGGGATGACAGGACCCTAAAACAAAAGAAACTAAGTGGACAGAGCGTCACCATTATCGTGTTGGAATGAGTGCAGGAAAGAAGGCTAATCCAGTGAAAGTTATGGAGATAATTAATAGAACATGGGGACCCTAAGAACAACATAGATGCGAGGTCAGCAAAGTTTGAACTACCAGTATAAATCAAGGACATGTGCCCAGGATCCTGAACCCTTCCTCCCCTCAAATGTTAAAATCTTTTGTTCCATTTCTGGACCTGTGCCAGCTTTCCAAACTGGAGCCCACCCGCTGAAGAGGAGGCCATGTTCCCAGAAGGAAGGACTCAACGATGCCACCATAGTCCTTGGCAACACTGCCTCTGTCCTTCCACCAAGCACCCTCCAGTCATGTCCTTGGACGTATGTATACTGAGAATACTAGTTTCCAAGGGCTGCTGTAACTAGGCAGTTCACACACAGTAAATGTCTTTTTTCACAGTTCTGGAAGCTGTAAATCTGAGACCATGGTGTCAGTGGGGTTGGGTCCTTGTGAGGCCGGGAGGGAGAGTCTGCTCCTGGCCTTTCCCTGAGCTTCTAGTACCTTGCTCGCAATTTTTCGTGCTCTCTGGGTTGTAGAAACATCACCCTAAGCTCTTCCTTCATGCTCACGTGAAGTTCATTCTGTGTTTGTGTCTGTGTCCAAATCTTGTTCTGTAAGGACACCAGTCAGATTAGGGCCCACCCGTTCCAAGATGTCCTGATCTTAATTGCATCTGCAATGGCCTATTTCCAAAAAAGGTCACATTCGAGGTACTAGAGGTTAGTATTTCAACCTCTCAGTACTTGGGGGACACAATTCAATCCATTATACGGAGGAAAGGGTATGTCCAGCCATTCTGAGCACTGCTGGACACCAAGTCTAGGTTGGCTTTACTATGTAAAGACCCCATGTGTAATCACGATCCCTGTTAGAATGGGAGCACATGGGAGCCAGGTCACAGATGTCATTATTGTGGGGGGGCCCAGCAGAAGCCTGTGGAACTGCACCTTCACATCCACCAGGGTAGTGAATCCAAACTACACTGTGTTGGAGGGGGAGGTAAGCACAACAGAAATCAGAGCCACCTTTAAGCATATAAATTAGGGGTAAGCAAACTACAGCCTGTAGGCCAAATTCAGGCTGCAAACTACCATTGCATGGTTCATAAACTAAAAATGGTTTTTATGGTTTCAAAAGATCCTAAAACCAAACAAGAAGAAGAAATGTCACTGAGATCAGAGGTGCTTCAAAAAGTCTAAAATATTTAGTATCTGATCCTTTACAGAAACACTCTGCTTTCCTGATCGAAGTGACTCAGAGCCCCAATATATTACTGCTGACCACTCTGGTCCCTACAGAAAAAGGGCAGGTTCCAGAAGATGCTGCCACCCTACTACAGTTATGACCGCCGCCGTGAGGGCATCAGCTACAGGCCATGTGTCAAACAGATGATTCTCTGTCCCATTGGAAGAGAGGACACTGTCGGCAGACAAGATCCGGATGTCCGCTGCTTCAGGAGCTGCCCCCCCCCCAGCTGCCTCCATCATAGCCTGCAGCCCATAAAGTCTGCAGGCAAACTCCGGCTGGCAGGTCACGCTCCAGAATGCCCTGTGGGTGGGCTGAGGCTTTAGGCTTTCCCTTCTAACCAGTCTTGCTTTGGATTATAGCAGTTGGTATGACCTTATTAGGAAGGCTTATAATGCATTAATGCAGTTGAAGAAGCAAGAGAAATAAATCAAAATGTGACCAAACAAAGAAATATCTTGGCCAGTTAAGTCAAAGGAGTGAACACCCCTCGGGCTGCAGGTGTCCCTCCACTGTCCTCCCTGTGACTGAGGTCAGGACGTGGGCTTTGCTGAGCTGCCTTCTCTCTGCTTGTAAAACACCCGCATTTGCCGGATTGCTTCTGGTTAAGATCAAGCCTTCTCTCCAAGCCTCCAAATCTAAAATACATGCTTCTGTTTTTCTCACTACAGTCTGAACGACATCTAAAGAAATTCTTTACCCCCAAATGACGATTTTATGAGCATGAAAGTTTTCCTAATGCAAATTTAGAAATCTCAATCTATGACTGTGACTAGAAATGGGGACTGTCCCAGCTGATCTCAGGACATTCTATTCCCAAATGTTTTGTTGCAAATGTGATTTGCGTGAAAAGAAGTGGGCCTTCAACCCAGCATGCTGTTCTTACGTGGCTATTGTTCACGTATTGGAAAAGGTTGCCATCACCTTAAAGAGAAGGACAGACAACAGACCTTGATCATATAGTTTTCCTGAGGGCTGAACTTTTTCTTCCCCTTTCTTTTTAAAGACGGGGCTAGGATCTTGACCTATTGTTACTGAATGCTAGTAGAAATTACTTTGTTTTTTTTTTTTTTTTTTTTAGCTGAAGAAAATAAAATGTATAAGTTGAATGACTTACATGCCAATTTGTTGTTGTTTTTCAAGTCCGTGCCCTGAACACGGTCAGGTAATGTGGGTTTGCACTGGATACAGACACAGAACTTCCATGTGGTCTGAACCCCAGCCCCTTTGCACCAGCAGGCTGGAGTCCTGGGAAAGTTTTCCTGACAAACACTGCACAAGAATAGGAGGCTTTTTCCCTTTGTTGTGTCAGCGGGAGGAGAGCTTAATTTGGAATGAAGAACATTTTATCCCATGGATATCTATTACTTTTTTAATGTTCTCTTTATTTTGACCAAATCCAAACCTCTTTGATTAGGATAAGGTACACAGGCCTATCTACTTCATATTATATAGTTCTAATTAAATGCAGTTAATTGAAAAACCTAACGAAGTTTTTATTTGGCAGATTTTATGACTAGAGCGTTTTAATTAAGTAGAATTTCCAGGGGATATTGATAATAGTATTTGGTTTTAAATTGAGAACAAAATCCCCTTCCTTGAGGAAAATGAAAGGAGTGAATAGAAACCATATTTATTTTTTCCTTAATGAAAAGTCATGCTGAATCCGTTCATAGGACTTCCCAGTGCAACAGATGACAGGTGTATTTAAGCCATTAGACGCCGAGGCAGGCCGAGGCCGAGTTTGTTTGGGGCAAACACAGGTGCTCACCTTGTTCTAAAGCTGCACGTGCAAAACGGAAACCAAAGAGTCAAGAAAGATAATTCTCAGCAATCACCGTTTAGGCAAAGGTGTTTCTTTACCTTTGTTTGCTATTTTTACCCGTGCTCCTCTCCAGGAAACAGTCCTGAAAATAAACAGAGAAGCTCAAGGTGCTCAAATCATGTTTTTGAAAAGCTCACACTTCTCTCTGCACGTGAAGCTTTGTTCACTGTCATAACTCCTGTCTTGCTTCTCTCCCCATTTCTCCAGGGAGAGGCCAAGCATCTTTCTCTGCCAGCTTTGTCCTCACAGGGTGCAAAGAAAGGACTGCAGAGAGAAGGGACGAGATCATGAGAAACAGAATTAGGTGATGAGGAGAGAGTGGAGGACAGTTCATGGACTTCAGATGTGAAAGTCGGGGGAGAGAGAACCTCCGTGCTAGAAGGTTCTGTCAAATGTTTACTGTTTCCAAGTCACAGTGGGTCTCAACTGATATAAGAAACAGCAAATTATGTTCTAATTTTCAAGCATTGATTTGGAAAGACAAATGAGTGCCTTAGAGTACCATGAATAAAGATGAAATTGTGTAATGATAGTAATATAACAATATCAAGTAAGCTAAAAATCATTTTTTATGTCTCTCCCCTTTCTTTAAGCTTGTTTTGATGAGAATCCCAAACATAGTAAACATTCATATTCAGTATAAAAAATTCCTGCTCATAGTTCACGTTTAATATAGTGGGGTATGACAATAAAATAAAAGCTGTATTTAAAAGGTAGCTTGTTCAAGGAATGTTATACTATGAGTGTATTATAAAGTTATCCTTCAGCATATTACAAAGAAAAAAAGGCTTTTTTAGTTTCTTGCCATAACTATGGAAACAGTATAATCTTAAAAACAATAGCAAATGGGAGGGAGACAAACTATAAGAGACTCTTAATCTCACAAAACAAACTGAGGGTTGACAGTGGGAGGGAGGTAGGGAGAGGGTGGTTGGGTTATGGACATTGGGGAGGGTGTGTGCTATGGTGAGTGCTGTGAAATGTGTAAGCCTGACGATTCACAGACCTGTACCCCTGGAGCAAATAATACATTATATGCTAATTTTAAAAATAATTTTAAATCTTAAAAAAAAGCAATAGCAAACATCAGAATATAAAGCAAATCTATCCTATATTCTTTATCTCTAAACGTAATAGATACTTTACAACTCTCTAGGCATTTGTCAAAAACCCTACTATGTAAATATTAATAATTACATTCAATAACTTCCTTGAATTTATGGCATTAAATCACATAATACATGGGACAGTGATGTGCATTCATGAAGATTATAATGTAAATTTTGACAGAACCAACATTATTGAAATGGATGTAGTTATTTAATATTTTTAAATGTATCAAGTATATGTAAGAGCAGCTTCCCTTAAGAGAAATTCAGTTCTAAATATGTTTCTTCTGTCTATTAATAAGACATTCAGTAGCCTACCAGGCAGGATTCTAATTAAATTACTTATGTCTACAGAAGGTTGAACATTTAAAAGAATAGAGTGTCAATGAAAACATTCAGAATTCAGTTACCATAGACCGTATTTCATCTAATTTAATAAAATGAAGCATAGAGTATTCATGTAATTTTTATAACATTGGCCTGCAAAAGAGGAAAAACTTTTTGTAAAAGACAGAATAGAAAACATCCATTTGGTTCTAATGTGAGTTCATGAGCCTGTAAGTTTTGTAAATTCTTTGTCTCATGAGAGACGCTTGCTCACAGATGGAATGTTCTTTACCCCACAGAAGGACACCTAGGGTAGAGAATTAATGATATCTGAAGTCCTGGTCCAGAGAAAACTGAGCGTCATTAAACTGTTAATGTCAAAGGAAGGTGGACATCTCTCTACTCAGACTTCCTATGCCATCTTTACTTTAGATTCAAGTGTATGAATTTCGATGTTATGATTTTTATGTTTAAGTGCACAAATGCAATCCAATCTACTCAATATATTCTGCATAAGTGATCGAAAATAAAAAGCATTTAGTTTTATGCACTTCTCCTATGGATCAAACAATACACAAATAAAATGAAGAAGCAGTACTAAAAATTACTTCTGAGATTCAGAATAGAGTGTTGTTTTAATTTAATTTTATTTTTTTAAGATTTTATTTATTTATTTGTCAGAGAGAGACAGAGAGCAAGCACAAGCAGGGGGAGCAGCCGGAAGAGGGAGAAGCAGGCTCCCCACTGAGCCAGGAGCCGGATGCCGATGCCAGACTTGACTCCAGGACCCAGGATCATGACCTGAGCTGAAGGCAGACGCTTAACCCACTGAGCCACCCAGGTATCCCAAAGTGTTGCTTTAATTAAAACAATTATAAATACTAATGGATTGCTCCTCACTACTATGCACTTACTAAGAGGTCTCTGGCCATGAGAAAGTCATTTTAAAAAATGTATTATATTTTAAACTAATAAACCTAGAGGATAAGATTCCTTATAAGCCTCGTTTCAACTAAACAATGAGGGCAGGGATCATATTCTTTGCATTTTCTCTGCTTTGTATTGTCTAACAAATTTCATCTTTCTCCTCCATCCCAAACTTATTCCTCTTCTTTCTTAGCGACGTCACTATTTTCTGCCTCGTGGCAGTTTAAACCTTCATGATAACGTCCTAGTTCTGGTGTGTGTGAATGGACCACAGTGCGTTTTCTCATTGACATGTTGACGTAAACTGGGTTGTTTCCAGTTCGGGCTGTTATAAACATCCTTATGCAAGCTTAAATAAAATGTCTTAGTTCCTCAAGCTTTCAGTTCACATCTGATTATTGTCCAGTCTTCATCTTCAGTAGGTATCTGTTAGTTATCCTTAGAATTCGGGGAACATTGTCAGTAAAAGTAGATGTGTCCCTTGTGTTTTCGCTGCAGATTCCCGGAACTTTAAATCTGTGTCTCTTTCCTGCCAGACTGTGAGTTTAATATGAGATGGTTATTATCAATTCAAAATTTGGTTAGTGGATTTCTCTCTTTAGCGTCTGGTAAATAGAATGCGTTATCTGTGACAAATATTGCTAATTTTTTATTTCTCTGGTGGGAGTAACACTATAGGTGTATCATTCTCTGGTAGCAATATTTGATCTAAGGGAACAATCTTTGTGACACTTCATATAGCTGGGAAACATCGGAGTCAACGAACTTAACCCTAGAATCTGATGTAGGAGATAGTTTATTGTCACAGAGAATATTTTTTTCATTTATTGGCTTTTAATGGATCAGTGTCTTATGAATACAAAAAAATATTCTCAAATGCATTAAATAGAGGGAAGCTTGGGTGGCTCAGTTGGTTAAGTGTCTCTGCCTTGAGCTCAAGTCATGATCCCGGAGACCTGGAATCAAGCCCCGCATTGGGCTCCCTGCTCATTGGGGAGTCTGCTTCTCCCTCTGTCCCTCTCCCTCCTTGTGTTCTCTCTCTCTCTCTCTCCCTGAAAAATAAATAAAATATTTAAAAAAATAAAAATTAAAAAGTGCATTAAATAGAAAATGCAATTTGCTAAACAAATGAAGGTATGAAAATGACTCATCATAACTAATAAACTCATCTTCATTACCACCAGCAGCATGGCACAATTTACCAGGACAAGAAAATAAGCTAATTTTTACCATGGATTTTTTAGGGAAATGTTACAACCAGATTTTAATTGTAATTAATATTTTATTTCCTACAAATTATTTTAAAAAGGTCATGTTATTACTTGTAATTTCCATTATAGAGGCATAGAAATACATGATAGAGGTTTTATAATTTTAAAATAAAAATCTTACTTTGGAATAATTTTAGATTTACATAAAAGCCACAAAGGTAATAAAGTCATTGTAAGCCCTCATCCAGTGTCCACTGATGTAGATGGTACCTGGCACACTTGTCAGAGACGAGACACCAAAACCATCTCACCACTGTGAACTCCAGTCCACACTTAATTTGCATTTTAGGATTTTCCTCCCACTAACACGTTTTATTTTTCCCTGTAGGACTCAATCCAGGACACCATGCTGCATTTAGAACATTATGATTTTCGGTAAGTTCCTGCAATTAATTTTAACTGTGTGTGTATTCATAAAATTGACATGATTTTATATCATCATAATATTATCACAAGCATGATAATATTATATAGAAATTTAAATAAAACAGAATATAATGGGAAATATTAGACTGTCTAAATTTAAAATATCAAGGAACCGAGTCTTCAAATAATTTCTAAAAAATTTTAAAAAAATCTCTCTAATAGGTTTAACTTTTATCAGTTATTATGTCTTTTATATTTCCTTTTTAATATTTTTTCTTCATACTAATAAATATTTTGATATAAAATCTAAGATATGATTTTGGAAAGCCTGTGAGGTACAGAAGAAAATTCAGTTGTTTGACCTACAAAATAACAAGTGTATTTTTAAGAAACAGAGCAATTTTACTACACAGCACTTTCTACTGGAGAAAAGTAATAGTCACAGCTTAATATTCAAACGGAGGCAATAGTTAAGAAAAATCACATACTCATGCTACTCATTACAAAACGTGCATGTATCTGAAGCAAACCCTTTTTACTTTTGAAAAACCTAAATGGAAACTCTGTCTCTACTTGTAAAAAGCTGGTGTGAAAACTGTATTTCAATAAATTGGCCTTTCCAATATTATACAAAAGAAGAAATTGTGTCCTCATCATTCAGTCTGCAGAATTCCATCTAAGTCGAGAACAGAGGGATTTCCTAAGCTTGTGTTAATGGGAAGGACCAATGGCTCATCAAAGAAGCAGGGCAAAGTTTATCCACTTTGTGTGATGAAAAACGTAAATTTGAAGCACCAATACAGACACATCACATCTATTTGCACATGCAAAGGCACTCAGATCTTTCTCAGGACCAGTGACCCCGCAATTTAGGCATTTACGTCTTCCACACTTCAGATCCACCCCTGAACGATAACTGAGGAAAAGCCAAACACAAATTAATTTCTTAGACTATTGTGAATACCACTTCCAAGTGTGACCATTTCAAATTCTAATAAAATAGGAAAGGCAGTTGCACATATATATTGTTTTACAGATATTTTTAGTGACTTCTTCACTCTGCGTATAGCAGTTTATATAAGGGAGAGTTATGCTGATCTTAAAGGTGGCGTACTCATTCTCTTCAAATAATCTGTAGGACCTGTCAATCAATCAACCACTGCTCTTCCCCTGCTCCTTTACGCTATGAGAAATGGACACACTGGCGTGATTTCCACGGTACCATACCCCCACCTCATTTATCTGGCCCCTCCAGATTTTCCCAAAAGGGCATTCTTTGAAATGAAGGCTTAGCTAAATTGTCTTTCTACTTCAAAAGATGCTCTGGAACAAGGAAGTCAGGAGTCTTTCTCTTTTCATCTTTCACTGATCCTGGAGAGCTTCATTATTTCCTTTCCTGTGTGTTTCTTTTAACCTGGCTGTTAGCAGTCACCTGCATGAGTCTCCTTTCATTAATGCCCCCACATGCAGATTCAAGGAGATGAACGTAGTTTTAAAGCCTGCATTCTGGGCGCCTGGGTGGCTCAGTGGGTTAAGCCTCTGCCTTCGGCTCAGGTCATGATCTCAGGGTCCTGGGATCGAGCCCCACATCGGGCTCTCTGCTCAGCCAGGAGCCTGCTTCCCCCTTTCTCTCTGCCTACTTGTGATCTCTCTCTCTCTGCCAAATAAATACATAAAATCTTAAAAAAAAAAAAAAAAAAGTATGCATTCCTACCTTCCCAGAGTCCTAGGATACATTCCTGGAGAAACCTGGGTTCACAGCAACATCCTTCGGCCTCGGCTCTCTCTGTGTGGCCGCAAGTCTTCCTTCGACAAAACTATTATTTCAGGCTTTAAGCCACTAACTAAACAGACCACAGTGACTTCACCTGACTCTAGAATCGCGAGCTATGAAGGCCGAGAAAAGAAGACGAATTTGTCTAAAGCCTTGTATCAAAATACAAACAAAGCCCACAGAACAGAACAGAAGAGCAGCCAACCTGCTCTGATCTGTAGGAAGCCCGGAAGGTTGTAATTCTGGGGCGGTCATTTTCCCTCAAATACCATGTTCTCCAAGAGCCTCAGGCTCATCCAGAATTGAAAGAGTCCATGTCAAAGAGAACATTTAAAGTTCTTGTTTTCCCAGCTTCCACCCTTTGTACAGGGCTACCCCTTATCTCTGCCAGTAACCACGTCTAGGAGGCAGACTCGTGCATGGTAATACCACGCAGACTAGGACGCCCAGCGGGCAGTGCAGCTCGGGAACTCCGGGGGCCACTTCTACCATTGCTTCTTTACATCATTGGGGCACCACTACTTCATTTGACATCTGCTTTAAAATTTAAAATTGAACATAAATTGATCTATTTTATTTCTAACATTTCATGCATAGCAGGACGCCTACACATTTCAAGCTCTTCAAACGCTTCCCCCCTCACATTTTTCCTGTGGTTTTATTTTGGCCGTAGTTTCTGGAAAGAGAAAATGCTGACCGTGGGCAAAGATTCTTACTGTCCCTGCCACCCGTCCACATTGAAATCTGAATAATGCTGGCAATATGGAAACACTTTAAGAAAATCTAACTCAACACACACTTACACACACATATACACATTCATGCACCCCCCCACACACACACACTTGGGCCCCCCTGTTTTTAAATTAATACAGTCTGTAACCTTGACAAAGCAGTCCCTAAAGGAAAGTACTATTATTAGTGCTACTTGCAATCTATTTAATAGTGATTCTGGCAAGGAAGCAGAAAACCAGTGTGAAAATGAGGCAACATCAGAATAAGCCAACTATTTTAAAATTTGATGTTTCATTTAGAACAATTTAAAAGGATGAGGGGTTATCAGATGGTCATTATAAACCATGACTTTCAGGTATAACCATTAATTTCATAGATGCATTACCACAATAAACTATAATAATAAAAATGGCTAAGATTATTTTAGGAATAAAGCATGACATATTATTCAGAAAAATGAATTAAATATGATGTAGAACTTGGCTGTATCTCTGACTCTTAGAATCTTATGGAACCTTTTTCAATTTAGTTTGCCGTTGCAAAATTTAACACATTTTGTATCTTTGTTTCTCTAGGACACTCAGTTTATCTATTATGATAGCTGTCTCATAAATTAGTTTGTATTTGTTTATGCTTTATTTATTATATGA